>NC_143395.1:351461446-352093529 GCF_052110815.1 Crocodylus siamensis
CCTAATGTCTAACCTAATCTACTCTCCACTAGTTTGCATCCATTATTTCTAGTTACTCCCTGGGGCACTCTGGTAAACAGTGCATCACCAAGTCTCTGCTGTCCTCCCCTGATAAACTTATAGGCAACTACAAGGTCCCTCAACCTTCCCTTACATGGTCTTTCATGGAGGCCACTAATCATGTGAGTGGCCCTCCTCTGAACCCTCTTTAGATTCTCTGTGTCCCTCTTGAAGTGCAGCACCCAAAACTGGACACAGTACTCCAACTGCAGCCTGACCAATGCCACATAGAGGGGGAGCATCACCTCCCTTGATCTGTTGGTCATGTATCTGCTAATACACAACAAGGTGCGATTGGCTTTGTTGATGGCCTCGTTACACTGTCGGCTCACGTTCATCTTGGAGTCAACTATGACTCTAAGATCTCTCTCAGCCTCTGAGCTGCCGAGCTGCTCAATTATCAGTTATAATCAGTTATAATACCAGTCCTCAAGACTAGAACCAATTATAATGCTACCTAGTTGTAATAACCATTTTTATTTTACTTTTTATTTTCAGAATAATTATCAGATTTTGATTTTAAATGATATGTACATATGTATCATTTATTGAAAAATAAAATAAAATTATTAGAAAAATATTTCTATTGATCTAAATCACTGGGGTATATATTTGTGTGTGTGTTTTGCCAGAAATTTGTATACAAAGCAATTAAGACATTTTGCAATTGTTTAAGAAACAATTAAGATATTCAGAATGATATAAATGTCAACATTTCTCATGAAATGGAAATGCCAAGTTTCAACCAGTCCCTATTGCTACTAATCTTGGAGGATGGGTGATTTGCTTGAAAGCATGCAAGAAGTCTCTGGCTAACTTTAAATGCATAGACAATCTTTTTTTTCCCCATGTTGTTCCTCTTGTTTGACAGACAAGTTAAACAGATAAAGATAAAACAAACACATTGGATCTGTTTCCACACTCATTTGCCACCGTGAAAATTAGGAATAATTTTAATTAGGGAATCAGGTTAATAAAATGCAAACACAGTCTAAATTAGAGAAGAAATCAAGTCTCCTATTTATAGATACAGACAATCTATTTCCAGTTTCAGAACTTAGAACAATGTACTATGGTAGAGAGCTATAAAAGTGCAAACAGTTTATGGCATAAATGCATTGAAAGGGATTCCTGGGCATGTACAACATCTTTGGAATAAAATCCAGTAGCATTGCCTTGTTGCATGCTAAGAGAAATGCACAACACAGACTCACACACAAGTGTGAATCATACATGGATACAAAAGGAAAAGGTCTATGCCTGAAATTAATGGAAAGCTTATGTAATTCTAATACTCTGAAGTATTATAGTTCAGTGTAAGTTTATTCAAGTGAAAAATGTATCAATATAATCCCATGGAAGTTGATGTCATTTTCAGTTATGTGCTGTGTAAGTGCCAAGCATACAAGCTAGATTTACCTTTTCTTTTAAGTAAAGGACAAAGGTAGAAAGGATGGTATTAACACATTTATAAAATAACCTAGGGACAGATCCTACTTTCCTTCAAAAATTAAGTGGCATACAAATAGCAATGTAAGTGCAGTTCTTGACCATGGAATTCAATGCTGTGATGCTCTTTCTGTGCCTCCTTTGTGTCTCCTCCCTAGGCTTCATGAAGAGGACTCTCGAAACTGCCTAGCCCAGTAATTCTCAACCTTTTATACTCAAGGTACCCATCATTAGATTTCAGGCACTGGCTCAAAACACCCCTTGGAAAACAGGAGCTGTTGGTTTTCACTTGTTTTTTGACTACATCAAATAATAGAGCAATTCTTCTGCTGCAAAGAATACAGGAAGACCTGTTGAAAAGACAACAGGTCAAAATGTTTTTTACCACTTTGAATTATTTTTTGATCTCTGGGTTTATCACAGGTGTTAACATTGCAGGGTTCACTTGAAAGGATCTCAAGGCAGAATAGGGTGTCATGGCACCCTGGTTGATAATCACTGACCTAGCCTGTGGTTTGGCAATTAGAGCACTTTTCTGGGAAAAAGTTGATGCAGGTTAAATCTTTCTGGGGTATGAGACATAGAAACTAGGTCCCCTGCTTCCTGAACAATTCCCCAAACAACAGGAAATTAGGCTAAATGTGGGAGGCTCTTCCTTCTCCACTGTACTTTCTGGAAAATACATAAGCAGGGTGATTCTGTTTCACAGCTTGAAATAGAATACTATATTGTGCGTAAGGACCAAAAATTGCAGTTGTGTAGCTGCATATATCCCCTTGGGAATGTGAAGGGTACACAGTCTCTGGATCGATCAGCCAGGCTGCAGCAGACCAAGGGATTCTCTCTTCTTATGACATTAACACATATATTTCCCTTCTCCTTGGGACTATTATATGGCCAACATTAGTTTTGAAGATTTGTCTGGGTTACAGAAAAGTAGGAGAGCAAATGACTCCTTTGGCTTCTAGGTTCTTATGTCAGCTTTTAGGACTGTTTATGCACTTTCTACAAACTTGCATAAACAGTTAATGGAAACAAAATTATTGATTATTTTTATTTTTTATGAGGGGGGATCTAGTGGCCTGTTACAGACTAGTCAGAGGGGACCAGCAGGCACTGTTCCCCCGAGCACTACCAGGAGTGACTAGGAATAATGGTCACAAGCTGGCAGAGGGTAAATTCAAATTAGATATCAGGAGGCACTACTTGACAGTCAGGGTGGCTAGGATCTGGAACCAACTTTCAAGCAAAGTGGTGCTGGCTTCTACCTTGGGGGTCTTTAAGACAAGGCTAGACAATCACCTTGCTGGGGTCGTTTGACCCCAGTACTCTTTCCTGCCATGGCAGAGGGTCGGATTTGATGATCTGCTCAGGTCCCTTCTGACCCTACTAACTATGAAACTATGAAATTTTAATTGTTGGTTTAGCTGTATTACGTCTAAATGTTGCCAATGAATGGTAATGATTTAATTGTGCTCTTGCAAACATTAAAACACTACAATGCAACAGATACAAGCTTAAGAGGAAGGGATTTTTTTGCTTGCTTTTTAAAATTTACCCTTAATATCCATTATTTGCTACTATGTATGAGATATGGCATTTGCTAGCATCTCATGAAGTAAGCTGCACAAAACCTTATACACCTGTGATTTATTCCATAAGGTGTACATCTACCCTGCTTTTTCAGATTAACACAGCTAACCACTTCTAGCCTACAGTCAACAATGTGTTTTTTTTAATTCCACAAAAAAATACATCTACAACTGCATGAGATTTTACTTTGTGCACATTTTATGTCTAAACAAACCAGTAATTGCCTAAATTATCTATAGTAACATAACGCCAGACTGAAAAGCGATTCTAATTAGGCACCTAAAATGATTTAGGTGGAATTTATCTACCTACAGAGCATCCTTTCACCACCACTTCTTGTCCCTGGAGAATTCCTGTGCCACGTGTGCTTTGATGTGCAGGAAGTTGCCGTGGGTGGCATAGAGGAGGATGGGGACCTGGGGGCCTTACCTGGGGTCCTGGGGGCTTCCTGCCAGAGCTGCAGCCACGCTGATCCTGCTGGGTGAAGCCTGGCCAGCAGCCACAGTGCAGCTCTGAGCAGCCCAGCTCTGCATTTTAATAGCACATGCTACCCGAGCATGCATTTTTCCTGGGGGGTTTCTGCAGGGTTTTTTCGGGGGGTATCCAGGGGTCACAAAAAATACCAGGGAAAAAAAACAGAGCAGCACACACTCAGGCAGTGTGTCCTTGCAGTGCAGGAAACTCCAGACTCTGCGATATGTGGCACTGAAAACTTGGGTTCATCTGGATGCACCACTAAAATCCCAAACTGCAACCCTGAAAATACTGCTAAGCTACCAACCAAAACTGCATATTGCTATATTTTATAGATCTCTCCTTATTTGCCTTTGAAACTGCTAGAATTGTACTTCTGACAAGTCTTGAAAGAGTGGAGCTATTGGGCACTTAACTTATACCTAAATGGAATCAAGACCAAGCTCAGGTGTTCCTTCAGCAAAGTCCTCTTGATTTCACAAGCATACACTATGAATGCCTGAGAATGTAGTTACACAATACCTTTCAGATGTGTTAAGGGCTCTTAAAATGGGAGCATCCTCATGTTAAGGCAGGACAAGATGAGTTAAGTGCCCTCTGAGTATCTGAGAGATAATCCTTTTTCATGTGACGATTATCTCTAGCTCATCTTGGGCAACTCATGCTGAAGTCATGTTACATTGTTCCATGGAGCCAATTCAAGCTGGGAGCAGTTCTCCAGCTTCCCGGGAGGCATTGCTCCCAGCTCCTACTATGAGAATGCTCTACCTTGATCCAAAGCGACAGCAGGGAGAGCCAGCAGCCAGGGGAACCCTAAAGGTAAGAATTCTCCCCTTTCCTCCCTATGCTCAGAGACACATCCCTTGCCCTCCTTTCCCTCCCTCTCCCTCCTCCCTGCATCCAGGGCTCTTCCTCTCCCCTCAGCCCCTTCTCTTGTTGCTCAGCCCCCATTCCCCCTAAGCTCACCCCCTGCATTCTGGTTCCTTAGGCTCACCTGCTACCCCACCATCTTCCTCCCCTCCCCAAATCACTGCTCCCCATTTACCTGTGCTGCTGGGGAGCAGACAGGGAGGAGGAATATGCCCACATACCACCACCACTTTCCCAGCTAATTTCAGCCCCTGCATAGCCCCTGGACAGTGTCAACAGCCACATCTGATTTAGGCAGCTGTCAGGGAGCCACAGGAGGAAGGGTGAGCGGGAAGTTGGCATGAGTTGGGACCTGATCCAGGTCAGAAGGGGCTGAAGGGAACCGGATCAAGGCAGGTTGGGGGGGGCAACACGGGCCCAATCCAGGAGGGCATGAATTGACATGTGCCCAATCTGGCCAGGCAGGGACAATGTGGGCCCATTCCTGGAAACTATATGGCCCTAAAGAGCCAGCCAGCAGAGCAGGCATGGAGTAGACTTGGTAGCTCCTAGCCATGTTCTGGATCACCAGTTCTGCAGCGCATGTTAGAGAAACTATTAACCCTTGATGTGCAACTGCTCACAGCACCTAACTTTATCACTGCCTACTTTCCATAGAGTTAGCATGTGCTAAATGTAATATGCAACTGCACCCAAATACACACCAAGAGGCTCCACATAAAACACAGTGGCACTGATGCTTTCTTTTAAAACAGAGACATAGCAGGAGCAGTTGGCATTATCCATTTATCCAACAGCTCAAGTACTCACATAAGATGTTGAAGACCTAAGGTTTAATGCCCATGCTTGGCTGAAGAGTTTCAAACCAGTATATACCATGGGAGAGCTCCTGGTACTAGGTCACAGAGCATTCTGCATGTTTCCACTCCTGTTAAATCCATATCACTATACGGAATGGAATTCAGGATTCATTGACTGGAATGGAAAGCACAAAGAGGAAAATAATTCTTTAACCCAGTGGTTAGGGCACTTAGCTAGGAGAAGACAAGAACTGGGTTGTAGTCTTTTGATAAAAACAAAAGGCCCATCTTCAATATGACTGCTTCAAAGTGCTGAATTAGAGGCCTTCTCCTTTTTGCACTCACTCACTAACCAATGAGCAGCTGTAGTGGAACAGCTTCCTTATGCGAGAGTGAATAGTTCACACACCCAAAACAGTGTGTAACCTAATGGAACATTTGCCATTTAATCCAGTCAGGCAGAAAAGGAAATTGAAGCTGCACCTCCCACTTTCACAAGTGTTCTATTTGTAGGCTACTATGTAAAAAGAGATGGTCATATAGATAATGAATGGTGGAAGTATGTCCCTGCAGTCCTGCATAAGCCGAGTGGTAGGATTTAGGATTTATCGGTCTCTTTCTCTCTCTCTCTTCCCTTCTCTGGAGTGACTGAGTAACAGTGCTTGCTCTGAATGCGGCTGCTTTAGGTAATTGAGAAGTGGAGCTAGGATAGGCAGACTTATTAAAAGAAAACTGTGTGAGCATCTAACAGAGGAGGTTTTCTTACGGAGTTCATTATTTGTGGAGACCAGGAAGCTGGGGACTCACTACATTAGGTCTGTGCTGTTTCAAGTTGATGGTAGTCTGAAGTACAGTTTAGATTATAGATTGTATAGGATGGTTTGCATAAGGATGCTGCTGCTTCAGGCAATGGGTTTTACTAGATCACCCCTGGAGGTCCCTTCCAGCCCTACTTCTCTATGATTCTATGACCAAACAACTAAAAGTTAGTTGCCTATGTCCTTTAACAGACCTTGCCCCCAATCTACACTTTTGCTATTCCTTTTTTAAAGCCATATTTACTGTTAAATATGTAGTTAAGCTATTTTGTGTGATATACCTGTATTACAATCATGAGTTCTTATCAGCAGTGCAGCAAGTGAAGAGGAACTATGTACGATATGTGTCAGGAGGCTTGTCAGTATACACATTTATCAGACTTGGTGATAAAGACACAACTTATGATTCTATAGCAGTATTAAATCCACCTGAATAATGACAAAATGCAATGATATGGATGCTGAATGAGGTGGTTACATCTGACAAGAAAGTGATAGTAGCTTTATGGAGGCAATGTAGGTAGAGAGGCAAAAACTTAATTTAAGTGGAAGCAACTATCAATAATGTAGAAAACGTAGCAGAATATACTGCTGAAGTGGTATGCTGAAGTGTTTGAGTCAGCAGGGAAATTTTTAAAGCATCTCCTATGATAATAGAGTGTAGAAAAGTACGTAGAGGACCACAAAATTAAGAGTTCTTACATTTAAGCAATTATTATTACATGTCATCATTCCTCTTAATGAAGGTTTTGACCAATTTATTGTTGCCTTCAGCCTAATATGCAGTAAGCACAAGCAGAAATAAGGCAAACATAAAAATTAAGATTATGATAACTTTATATTTCTAATGCAGATTCATTTTCTTGGTGTACTTTCTATAAAACTAACAGAGCCAAAACCAAAACAAAACAGCACCTTCAAAAAATCTAGACCTCTCCCTTCACAGAAATAGCAAGTTATATCCCATTTTCTCCTAAAATGTATAATGTCAGCTTTCCAGTTCTGAAAAAAAAATGATTGGGACAAAGCTAGGAAACAGAACATGAAATGTTCACATAAGGGAAAACAAGTACACCATATTAATTAATTTAATTTTGTTTCACTGAAACTTCCAGAACTGGATTAAACCAGATTTTTCATAGACCAGGAAGATGCCAATCAGTTACAATTTATATATTTGAGAAATTAACAGGGCAACAGAGAGGGCTTTTTATCTTCTTTCTTTCCATGATAGAATAATGTCTCAACCCTGGATAACAAGGCTGCCTTATTTTTACTGACGTCTTGTGTTCTGTCTGATTGTGTCTAACTACTGCATAGTTTCCTTTGTTTAGCTGACTAAGCCAGAAGCAGCATTTGCAAAGCTGCACCTTATAATCATTAAGCATGAGTTTCAGGTCTTCTCCTGCTGCTGCTCAGGCACATTTTCTGTGGCTCAGGCCTAGGTTCCTTGAGAACAAACAAATTTTGCAGGAAGGTATCCAGGACTTATACCACTCAGGCCTATGTACGGCCTACATTCTCATTAACATTGGTGTTGTAAACTTCGTATTGATTTAATGGGAACATAGTTGGGCCACCATATAGTAGCAGCATACCCATACCTTGGCAGTATCTCACTCACTGAGGTCATACTACAGAATTTATTTTTAATCCTGGTGGATTGGAGGTAGAATACCATTCAAGTAGTCAGTAGATGTGGGCCCCCCCTTTTGGCAAGTAACATCATCAAGTTTAGCAATAAAATAATAGAATGAATTGTGCCCTACTAGGTTTTACCTGTTTAGTATGATCATTTTAATTTTTGGAGAAGAAACTGAATCACAGGCCTGTGAAAGCCAAGTGTCAGGAACTTAGACTGGACTCTAAAGGATTGTTTTTTTCTTACCTTCATTATGACTTCTGGTCCATCTCTGCCTCAATTTCTTCAGGGAATTACACGATTCTACGATGTTTTGAGAGGTTTTTCTTTTTTATCTTGGAAAAAAATGTACCTTTAAGATTTAAATCTATTAGCTTTTCTGGCTTCTAGAACATCAATACTTCTCTGTAGTTCCATTAAGATGGATTCATTTGTCATTAGCCCCATCAAATAAATACAAGAGTCATTATTTCTTGGGAAAAGAAAAAAAATCTTTCTTTTTGGTTTTGCATTTTCAGACTTCAACCTGACTGTGAGCTCACCATATCAGTAATTCAAACAGTGATTCAAAATAGTGATAAACAGTGGTTCAAAATATTCAGCTAACAAGACTTTTCATTCAGCTTATGAAACAGTTCTGAGTCTTTTTTCAGGAAGCTAAGCAGAGTCCTTTGCTATGTCTTATTTAATCATTAACAGTTGTGGTACATGAGTGCAGAAACTAAAACATCTGTTTTCTTACTGGTTTCAACTTTTTGGAATCTGATCAGTGATTACTTCAACTAAAAAGTAGATGTAAAAAAAGCTGGTATAGGAAGAGGGAACTGTATATGACCACATACAGATGTTACATTTATCAAGTAATAAGAGCTCAGAAAGCACTCTGCACCCATAACCGCACTGACATTCACTTCACATAGACCACTTTAAAAATGGTGAATCCTGCTCTAAGATAGACCTGGATGGATGTAGTATCAGACTAAAGCACTTTTGGTTACATGTGAGAGGGGCAGTGAAAGCCCCTCTAGGGGGTCCTGGACCTTCAACCCCACGTGCCCCAGTACCTACCGCAAAGATCCCAATGAGTGGCAGCTGGGAGGAATCACAGGTTCAGGCTCCATGATTCCGGAGTTGCCTGCACTGCAGATCAATTAGGGATGTGGGCAGAGCCTCTGAGAGCCACAGGCTGCTCAAATTGCAGCCGGGAAAGCAGCTGGTTGGTAGGTGGTGTCACGGAGTCACAGAGGTGCTCCGTGATTGAGAGGGTGATTGGCAGAGCTGCCAATCACCCAGGCAGCTCAGGTGCCTGGTTGCCAGGGCAACCAGGCGGTCACATGGCCGGAAGAGGGCAGGGCCAGGCCTTTATAACTAACTGAGGCCGGAGCTAGAAAGACAGTTCCCTTCTGGCTGCTGCAGGAGCAGGAGCTCTGCGGCTGAGCTGAGTGGCCTGAGTTAGTGCTTGCAGCTTTACCACACTAACCGGCTACAATGATGCAGGGAACAAGATCGCCCTGACTGGAGGTAGGATGGAAAGCCCTGGTGGGGCTTGGAGTTGTTAGGCGTGTGGAGCCTCTGTATTTTTGTTATAGCCAGATGGCTTGAGTGTTACGTTGCAGTTTACACCGGAGGACCGGGTGAGGCTGTAGGGGAGCGAGGAGGCCTCAAGGGGAACTTCCCCAACAGCTTGGGGTTCCCCAGTGCCCAGTTGGGGCATAGTGCCAGGGGCACTATTGTCGGTGCTGCAGGGCACCATCTTGCGCCAGGGAGGCGCGGTGTGCGGGGTTACAGACCCCGGCCCATAAGGGCGGTGTTTAGCCCCGGAGCGGGGCAGGGACAGAGCGCAAGAGGCGCGGAAGTTAGCCCCGAGAGGGCAAGGCCCCGGAGCGGGGCAGAGACAGGGTGCCGGGGGCGCGGAGTCAGCCCCGAGAGGGCAAGGCCCGAGAGCGGGGCAGAGACAGGGTGCGGGGCGCGTGGCGTGTCGGCCCCGGAGGGGGGAAGCCCAAAGGGGCAACGCGCAGGGAGCGCGGTAGCGGCCCCTGAGGGGCAAGGCCCCAGAGAGGGGCCGAATAGCCAGGTCTAGCTAGCCACCCGAGGGCACTGAGACTAGGGCGGCGATAGCGCCGGCCCAAGGGCGCCGAGGCTAGGGCGGCGATAGAGCTAAGGCAAGTGCGCCAGGCGGGAGAGAGCCGGCCCGAGGGCGCCGAGACTAGGGCGGCGGGAGAGAGCCGGCCCGAGGGCGCCGAGACTAGGGCGGCGGGAGAGAGCCGGCCCGAGGGCGCCGAGACTAGGGCGGCGGGAGAGAGCCGGCCCGAGGGCGCCGAGACTAGGGCGGCGGGAGAGAGCCGGCCCGAGGGCGCCGAGACTAGGGCGGCGGGAGAGAGCCGGCCCGAGGGCGCCGAGACTAGGGCGGCGGGAGCGCTCCAGACTTAAGACAGAGCCGGCGATTAGCCAGGCGCCGGCTGGGACCCGGCCCAGGGGGCGCCGGTAGTGAGCGGCGCTGGCGAGCCGACCCAGGAGGCGCCAGCAAGTAGCTGGGCGCCAGCGGGACAGGCCCAGGGCGGGGGGAACGGGTGAGAGATTGGGGCCCGACCCAAGGAGGCGCCAGGTGGGAGAAGAGCCCCGGTGCCCGAGAGCGAGAACAAGGGCACCCGAGGGGCGAGGGACCATACAAGCGTCCCCCAGACCAGCGGCGAGGCTTGGGGCGTGCTGAGGGGGAGGCTTGGAGGCACGCGTTGCCCTTAAGGCAGGAAGCGCATAGATACCCTGTCTGGAATAGGGACGAACAACTAGACCGTCCATTAGGGAAACTGGCAGCCTCCACATTATATATTTTACCATCAAAGTCGTGGCGGGCGAGGTTCTGAGGGTGCTACGTCACCCTAACGTGACGGTAGGCGGCGCTAGGGAGCACACGGCCGCCCCTAGCTGCCACTCCCTCACAGTGGAAGGAGGAAAAGATGCTGCCCAGGAGACACCAGATGCCAGGTGGGAGGGAGATCACCCAACTGAAGGCAGGAGAGGAGGAGCTGAGTGGAGAGCAGAGTGCTCCAGCCAGGCGGGGAAGCCTGCAGCCCCTGAGAATAACCCTACAGCCCTACGAGGGAATCCAGGTACAGTGGTGGGAGGTGTTGACAGGGAATGGCTACCCCCACAAGGGGCACAGCGGGGAGACAAGAGTGACCTGGTGTGGGAACTGCACCAGGGAAGACGGAGAGTGACCCTGGGCCAGCCAGAGGTCCAAGGTGGTCAAACTGAGGAGGTGGATCTGAGAGGGGCACGGGATGGCAGTCCTACCCCACAGTCATCTGGAGCACAGGGATGAGTGAGTCCCCCATCCTTTTGCTTTAGTTTCTTTACTTTTGAGCCATCAAGGGGCACTGGGAGACAGGATCCCAGGGATCCTTTGGTGGATGCCAGATGTTTGTTTCAGTTGGGTTTATTGGACACCCTAACTAACCCAGAGAAAGGGCAGGCTTATGTGCCCTAGCTGGCCTGAACTGGCTGTGGGTAAGGTGGACCTGGATAGGAAGGCCCGAGGTGGGCAAGTTGGGCAAGGAGGGAGATTGCCCAGGAGAAGACCTGCTGAGGCCAGTGGTCATGCAGGCCATGGATGTGGTAAGGGTGGTGCAAAGGGGAGGTTTGGAGCCCCATGAAGAAAGAACCAGGATTGAGACTTCTTCACTCTTGGGGGGGGGGCACCGGAAGGGAACTGCCTCCTCAACAAAGAACATTGAAGATGTGGCAGACAAGTAGGAGCAGCAACCATACTATCTAGGTGGCACCTGAGCCTAAGTCTCACCCTGACATCGCTTGGAGGAAAGGCACCCATCAAGAAGAGGCCAAAGCCTTATAACACATACTCGCAACATTACAACACTCAATCAAATGTCTCCAGCAGATCCCCTCATGACTCAAGTTAGGTTGCAGTCCTACGAGATCCCAGGGGCCCCTCCCTGGGTGGCTTGCTAATTTTGGTGGGTACTCATCTGCTCTGGGTGACCACTGACCAAGACCTGCCCCTGGGATATCATAGAGAAGAGACTGTGACAGGGTGACTAAAGCACCCTGTCACAGGGACACAAGGAAGAACATAAAAGAACAAAACTTACTGTGAGATGCTGAAGAAAGCACCAAGCCAAGACGAGAAAGACACTGCATCCCTATTAATTAAAGAAAAGAGCTGGGGTTGCAGCAATTCAAAGGCTGCCATGGCAAAGCCAGCTGCCAGAGTTAGAGAGAAGGAAAATGATGTGGCAGAAGAAGAAGAAAAATGCCACACCAAAAAAATAAAAGAACAGCTGAGGCACGAAAGCAGTGAATCAGATGCTGCCATGTAGGAAAAAACTGGGAAGAAAGGGGATTTAAAGGGATACCTAGGAAGCATCCATGGTCAGTTCAGAGGAAGGGGGAGCAAGGTAAATTTAAAGAAGTGGAAGAAACACGATGGGAGAAGGAACTGACCCCGGGGCTTGGAGGAAATTCCTGGTCCCTGGCCTTACCTGGAGGGAACCAGCGAAGTGACAGAGGAGACTGCTGTGTTGGTGAATCCAGTCCTGAGGGATGGAGATAACCACTTTGGAACCCTAGAAGAAAAATAGACACGGATGAGATTACACCCCAAGGAGTGGTAAGTCTGTCCCAACCCTCAAGGTAAGGGCAGGATAAGAACTGAGGTGGCTGTCTTGGGACCCATGCAGGAAAGAATGGGGCAAGCAGCCAACTTAGAATAAGACTCCTTCACAACAGAGTCCGTAAAACTAAGACCACACCACCAGTCTAGTAGTAAGCGACAACAGGCCCGGAACTTCTGGTGTAGTTAGGGCAGGGGCTGGGGATGGTGGAGTTCTGCAAAGATAAGCTGAACTCCTGAGCCTTTAACCAATACTTTTTTGTCTCCCAGAAGTGTTTGGTACCCCTCTCTCCCTAACATTAAGGTGTAGCAGGAGATTTTCAAGGGACAGAACACTACTATTACAGCAGAGAGACAGCTTGGCTCTAGGAGGCACGATACAGCCCCCTTAGACAGACATAAAAGGCTCTGTCTCCTCCCAAGTGGCCAGGTGAGGGGAAGCCCCACTTCCATGTTCCCCCCACCCCAGAATGCTGCCTCTGGTGTTGGAGGGGAATTGTGCCAGGCTAGACCTACACATCGGGGGAGCTCTGTTTCCCCCTGCCCCAGCCTCCTGACCCCTGCAGCTTGGAACTGCACATGTCTTTTCATTATAAAAGGAACTGGGGATGAGAGGTGGGGTTTGAGGGAATGGAGCCACTCTGATGTGCAGACCTGTCCCCTGCCAACCTGATTCAGCATAGCTGGGGGGCTCTGCTGTGGAGGGCTCCATTCTCCTGTAGCAAAACCCCCAGTTTTTCTTTTTTTTCTTTATTTTAAAATGCATTCCTTCCCCCTCCCCAACAATTTCTGACTTTTTCTCTCACTCTGTATTCCCTATAGATAAGTATAAATAAGCTAAGATGTAGGATAAGCTTAAACATTTCTATTTTGGTAGCAAGTATTAGCTACCCAGTGTAGGGTCTGCATTATAGAACTCACCCCAGGGCGGGGTGGGCATAACCAGTATGGGTCGGCATTGTTAAGGGGAACTCCTGCAGGACAGGAGCTTGAGCACCCACAGCACTTTCTTTGTTGTTATCAGTATGTCTGTTGTTGTTGTTGTGGCTGTGGTTGTGGTAGGGCACAGAAGTCCAGGAACCAGTATGTTCAGGTAGAAGACCCTGACACCAGGCATAAGTGATCATAGGGCTAAGGGGGGTGAAAAAGGAGGAGGCAGGTCCTCTCCAGCAGGAATGCTTGTATGATTGTTTTGTTTTGAGGCTTTTGAGATGTTGTGTCTTGAGCTTTGAGGTGTTTGAAATTTTGAATTTTGAGTTTATTGATGGCCGTAAGCTACTGTTTGATGCAAGACGCTGGTTTTTGTTTGCTGTGAAGAGCTAGTATAGTCTAGTATTTAGACCTGAGTAGAAAAGGTAGCAACCTGGTTCTCTGACTTCCCTCTTTTGTGCCAGATTTGGGACATAAGGGAGATCCAGTTCTTGAAAAGTGCTGGGTCTGGGCAGATTGAAAACCATATGATTGACACAGCCAGTGCCTGTATTGTTACAGCCCTATGTGAGGGAGTTAAAAAACATTTTACTAGGAAAGATGCATGGTTCACTCATTCAGGGTTTGTTTCCTTACATAGACAGATTCAGAAAGCAAGGAGCTGTAATAGAGAAAAAGGAAAAAGATAGAGGGAAGTTGGAAAACAGGCTGTGAAGCAGCTGTGATAGAGAAAGATGTGGAAAGTGTTTAGAAAAAGAGGAGAGAATAAGAGATTAACAGAGTTTGAATGCTAGAGCAGGTAGGAGGAAAGAGTAAGAGTGCAATTTTAGGAATGACTGCTCCAGAGCAGGGAAAAGATGCAGCTGCTTTAAGGAAAAGTTGTGTCCTGATCTCAGAGTGCCTGAGGTCATGCTGTGGTCTGTTTGGGTTAAGTACAACACCCTGTATCGCTGGTCCAATAAGGAGGCTGTAGCAGAGAAGGCTAAGTCTGTGCTAGAGTCTGTGAATGTTTGTAACACAAGTAAAGCCAAGAGATTGCAGGGATTGTTAAGGTGTTTGTGCAAAACAGTGTTGTGTGTTTGCTTTGTGCCTGTGTTGCAAGGCAGAAACTGCTAGAAATGTAAAAGTATACCCTTATTGGTAATGGGGGAGTAAGCTAAGATGTAGGATAAGCTTTTAGTATTTTTATTTTGGTAGCAAGCTTTTGGTTTTGGATATCCACTGTTTTATGTTGTATAATTATTAGGTTTGTATTGATTTTTACTGTTGCATACAGTATTATCATTTTTGTATTGATTGTTATTGTTTCATATGGATATTGTATGGTTTAGGCTTGTGTTTGTAAGTGAAATAAAGTCATGTCAAGTTTCCATTTTATATGTCAAGTCTCCATCTTGAATCCTCTGCCCAGGCATCCCCTGTGTTGCAACAATGTGAGTCACATACCCCTCCCATGTAAATTGGTTCCCCGATGAATGAGTGTGATTGGGAATGATTGAAATACAATGGTAGCAGCCCTATTCTGAATGTCCTATAACAACTGGGCCATCACCTCACATTGATTCATCCAGGAACCACGGACCCCACCCAGGAACAGAGACATTTGAAAAGACAAAAGACCCTGTAGAACCAGCAACTCACCATTACAGACACGTGAAACTGCACATCCCTGCATGAAGCACACATGCTCAGTATGTCAGGGGCTGACCCTTGCCTGGGCATGCCTCCTGTCACTACAGTTACACAAGGTCTGCCCCTATAAAAAAGGGCAGTGAAGACAGACCCAGTGGGATGCCCTCTCCATCTGGACCAGCACTATGCCACACCACCTATCCACTCAGAGGCCCTGCTGGCGATTCCCCTCTGGTCAACACCTACTGAACAAGGATCCCTTTCCAGCCTGGATAGGTAGATATTGCCTGCACACCTCCTCCTACAATTTGGAGTCTGTCTGTCTGTCTGTCTGTCTGTCTGTCTGTCTGTCTGTCTGTCTGTCTGTCTGTCTGTCTGTCTGTCTGTCTGTCTGTCTGTCTGTCTGTCTGTCTGTCTGTCTGTCTGTCTGTCTGTCTGTCTGTCTGTCTGTCTGTCTGTCTGTCTGTCTGTCTGTCTGTCTGTCTGTCTGTCTGTCTGTCTGTCTGTCTGTCTGTCTGTCTGTCTGTCTGTCTGTCTGTCTGTCTGTCTGTCTGTCTGGACTTCAGCCTGTGCACCAAGCCTTTCTAACCCCTGCTGCCATTGTGGGTGGGTGGGTGCAAGGGAACCAATTTGACATTGTGTCACCATCTCCCCTGTTCAATAAAACCATTGTCATTTGCAACCTGTAATTGGGTCATGTTTTACTGAATCCTAGTCCCTTATCTTAAATTCCAGCCTCATTCTCTCTCTCTCTCTCTCTTTCTCTCTCAGCTCTAACCTCCACCCCTCTTCACTAGTTTCCCAATCTCCTCTCAATTCCTACTGCCTTTTCCCTGTGACTTTCTGCTGCCTTTCTCTGCTTTCCTACTGCCCTGCTGCCTGCTGCTTTTCCTGTGATTTTCTGCTGTCCGTCTCTCTGTTTTCAGGCTTCCCCTCACCTTCTGTAATCCTCCCCCCCTTGCAGCTTCCCAGTTCTCTTAGCTGTCCTCCAGTTTTCTCCACCAGCTGGAGCCTTTCTCCAGCTTCCAGCACTTACTGCCCCTCTGTGCAACTTCTCTAGCTGCCCTGGAGCCATCCTTTGGCTCCACACAACCAGAGCCCCTCTTTAACACCCACATTTTCCCTTAGTCCCATTTTACCTCTCCCCACCTACCTTTTCAGCTCCCCCATAGCTCTGGCTCCAGTCCCAGCCTCTGTGCTGGCATCTTCCCTGTTCTGTAGGCTTTGGGCATTGTCTTTAAATCAATTAAGATCAATTAACCTAAAGTTACCCCTGATCCTCAGTTCTTTAGCCCAGGCTCCTCTAGTCTACTGGTTCTAATTCCGGTGCCAATGACTTTAATCTCCAGCAACTTTCATTCCCTATACTTCTAGTTTCTTACCTTAACCTTTCCGCAGGTATCCCAAGTACACCAAGCACATACACCACAACACCCAACTTAGGAACTCACTTGTGTGTGTATGTGTAGGTGAGTGGTATGTGTGTTTGTATATGTGCAATTGTACACCACACCCTCCTATCTAACAGTGCAATATAGAGAACCTGAGTGTTGGCCTAACCCATCAGGGCAATACTCCCCCACCAGCCACCAGCTGGTAGGGAGAAGGCCTGGGGAGAGGGGCCATACAAGCCAATCAGGGTGGCCAACTTCTGGGCTGCTCAGCTGAGCTCAGCATTCTCCAGCAGGCTCCAAGCCTCTCCTAAATAAAGATAAACATGTGTTGTGTTCACTCTTAAATACCCTAGGACATTTTAAGTAAAATGCAATACTTAGGGCATTTCTGCCTGGGACTTTTTGAATGTCTGTACCTAGTTATGATGACCTGTTTCCATCTTATTGAAAATGCTTCTACTATCCAAGTTTTCCTTTCCTAGGTCTTTGGAAGAAGGGCTGTAAAAGAGGTACATTACCTGTGTCACAAAGAGCATATGGCTTATGGTATCTGACATTTCCAGGAAGCAGGAATTGAGTAGGAAAAGACAAGGCACAGAGATCTATGACCAGCAGCTTCTGTGAGAAGGAAGAAGAGGGGCAAGTCATTTCAGATCTTCTCTTGGAGTGTGGCATGGACTCCAACCCATTTTTCTCATCTTGCATTCCTCCTCAGTAGTTTGTCAATGTAATTCCTTGACAATGTAATTCTTGTCAATGTAATTCTTCAGTCAGAGAAGAAAAGTCTATATGGTGTGTGAGACAGATGATAGTCTATTCTAGCAACGTTGATCAAATGCAAAACAGGAGCCAGATACCTGGAGTGTGGAAGAAAAGGACCAATTTACCCCAAGTGGATGAAGTCAGTGCTAGGAAAAAAATTCATTGCAAGCACAGGTAATGGGATGAGACTTAAAATAAAGTTATAGTTCTTTCTGTCATGTAATTCACAAGGATCTCAAGGGCCTGTAAATGTACCAGTGAAGGCAGAACTCCCTGTGGATGGGAAGAGGAAAATGAAGGTGTAAGAACAATCGCAGAATGGGGGTGAGAAGGGGACTTTTGTGTTTGATGGACAGCTCTGAAGACTGTTTTTCTAGCTGCTGAGTAGGGGTTAACCCTGAAATGGAGAATTGCTAGACACAGACTTGCTAAGGAATTGAAAAGGGGGAAGTGGAACATCACACTTTTATTTCATATAATTCTGAAAAATCAAACCCATGATCTGGTAAAATTAAGCAAGTCATATGTTGCCTGGACTTTTCAAACAAAAAGAATGTGTGTGCATAAAACACATTATCCTTTGCAATGCATTCTTTAGCGATCCTGTTTGGTAAGCAAATTCCACAAAACGAGTGCGTGCTGTGAAGGAATTGCCCATATGTTATTAAGGGGCAGCCAATGTCTCTTGTTACCAATTTCCTCTTTCTCTGGGACATGAAGCAAATCTTCATTTAATGATTCTCACACTTCTGTATAGAATATGTTAGCTACTTTGCATAAATATAGTTATGCCTTTGAAGTAAGTTTTATTGGCAATAAATCATGATATAGCACAATAGATGACTATATATCAGGTGCAGAAAAATCCATTAATGAATACCTAGTATTAAATATATTAACGTTGTTTTTCAATAATAGTTATAATTTGTGAAAAGAGGGCTCTAAAGGTGAAAAATTTTGTGATTCACAATGACATATTGAATTGTCTATAAAATGTAAATATCCAAAAAAAAGGGAAAAAAAAGTGAGCATGTGTGTTATGAGTGCACGTGTGTATATGTGTGTTTGTGTGTGTGTTGTTTTGTTTTAAATAAAAAATATTTGCAAGAGGATAGTACTGTTTCCCAGAAGAGTTCTGCTTCTGAAACCTCAAGGACTTTTCAGACACCTGAGAAGCCAAAATTAAATCTAATTAGGCTTTTAAGCAACCACATTAATCTTGCAGCTGCTATAAAAACGGTCAAGCTGCTACAGGTAAAGGATACCGCAATGATACTACACCTGCATCTTAAACAAAAAGGCACAAAAATAAAAATATTTAATTCAGTTACAAGTCTGTAAATGTGCTGCATACCTCTACAGGCCTTATTTTCTTGTGCCAATCATTTTTATTAATTACTGTTCATTATTCATTCACTATGAATTGAAAAATGGGCCAGGCGCAGATACTCATAAAAAGACACAGTCCTTGCCCAAGGAGCTCACACAATTTACATAATAGAATACTTCACCATATTCTCTAATATGTGAAGAAGGAGATCGACTCTTTTTTTAATATATATGACTCATATCTTGGATATAAAAGTGAATCATAATAGAGAGCTCTGTGTGTGTGTGTCCTGTGTTTCCATGATTCAATATTTATCTGTCTCTGCCTGATTTCTCATATTTTGTAATAGCAGTTACTCCCTTGTATTCCTTACTTGGTAAACTCAGCCTTTACCTTTATCGATCTATTTATGTCATCATGCCATAGAATAGTAGGGCTGGATGGGAACTCCAGAGGTCATCTAGTCCAACCCCCCTGCCTAAAGAAGGACCATCCCTATCCAAACCAACCAATACTAACATAATCTTAACTACATAAAAGTACCCTCAACCTTGAACAACATAGACCTAATGCCCCAACCCGCTACAGGTAAAGCAGGGGAACCACAGCAGCCAATATCCTGCTTCTATAAAATGTCCAGGGATACTGAATTTATGTCATTAATTAATCCATGGTTTCTATTTTTATTTGTTTTCAATTAGGAATAAATGGTAGAATTAATTTCTCCATATTCTATTTTAAACCCCTTTAACCTTAACGTTATTATTAATAATTAATGTTTGTCTTATACAATTAAAATAGATCTTCCTTTTAGTTCTTTTATTTTAATTACTTGTAAATATTACCTATGCACTAACATCTCAGAAATAACAATAATGAAAAAGAGCCCAGTGCTTATTATTAATTTAGTAATGAGGCTTTAAAGCTACATTTATCATTTTAGGGTATAGCTACTAATGTTTAATACTTGTATTGGCCATATGGAATTTCTCAGGGGCAGTTTCTTCCAAAGCACGATCCATACTTTCCACACATGAGAATTTGAAAGACGTCTCTACAGGAGAAATACCTTTTAAAGTTTCCTTCCTCATAATCCCCACTCCTGCTACTAAGGTTTTCCTATGGGAAATATGAGGGGGTGGAACACAAGGTTATTTAAGACTGCATTGTTAATGTATATCTCCTCTCTGCTTACTCTTCAATGAGAATGCTCTTTCCCCGTGGAAAAAAAATCCTTTGTTGTCAGCTAAATAAGGAATAGGCGTGGCAAAAAATATGATGCCAGCAATGAAGCCCACTGTCACGGTCCTACCACCATAACAGACTTAGCTGTTACATTTTCTATCATTTCAATTTCCTGATTCAGCATTTCAAGGTAAGTAATTTAAAAGAATAAACATAGCATAATATCAGGTTCCAGCCTAAAATAAGGGACACTCAAGTGAAGGGCAGTTGACAGTAAGCTTTAAATAGCCAATTTACCTATGTAATCATAATCCCTGCTACAAAATACGTTTTCTCACTTTGGTTTCAGTTTATAAGCACAACTTTAAAGAAAACTGTTTTGTGAGATGAATCTAGACTATGTAGTAGCCCCTTTTTGATAGTAGACCTGATGAGGTTTTGTTGCATGAGTGGGGGCCATCCTTCTAGGAAAAGGGCATCAGTGTACCTGTACTTTCTAAACAGTACACAACTCAGCTCAGGCAGGTGAGAGGAGGTTTGCTGGAACGGAGATAGAGTATGTGAAGTAACATCAGGGGATCAGCCATTATAGAGCTGCATAGATTCATAGACTGTGAGGCTGGAAGGGACCTCAGAAGATGAGTGAGTCCATCCCGCTTGCACAAAGCAGGAAAGACAACTGGAGTTAGGTGACCCGAGCAAAGTGACTGACCAGTCACCTCTTTAAGATTTCCATGGTAGGTGATTGTACCGCTTCTGGAGGGAGCTTATTCCACGGTCACAGTACCCTAGTTGTGAAGAAGTTTTTCCTAATTTGAGCCTGAAATGGTCTTCTAGGAGTTTGTGGCCACTACTCCTGGTTTTCTACATGGGGGCCCTGGTGAATAGTTGTTCACCGGACCCTTGATGTACACTCCTGATGTAGTGGTAAGCTGCTACCAAGTCCCCTCTAAGCCTGTTCTTTTTCAGTCTGAAGAGTCCCAGATCCCACATCCTTTCCTCATATGGTTTGCTGTGCAAATCTCTGATCATATGGGTGGCTCTTCTCTGGATTCTCAAGCTTACCATGTCCTTGTTAAAGATCAGTGCCCAGAATTGGATGCAATACTACAGCTGCAATCTCACCATAGCTGAGCAGAGTGGAAGAATCAGTTTCTTGGTTTTGCTGGAGATGCATTTATTGATGCATGCCAGACTATTATGTGCCCTGTTGGCTACAGCATTGAACTGCAAATTCATAGCGCTGGTCAGACTGGAGCTGCCAAGCCTGTAGGTGTGTAGGGGATTGGTTGTCCCCAGGTGGAGCACTTTACATTTCTCAATGTTGAACTTCATCTGGTTCTGATCTGACCAACTTTCCAGCCTGTCTAGATCCGCCTGTATCTGCAGCCTATTTTCAAGCGTGACCACGCTTTCCCATAACTTGTTGTCACTCACAAACTTGGCCAGTGAACTCTTTACCCCCATAACTAAATCATTGATGAAGATGTTGAATACCACTGGAACAAGCACCGAACCATGAGGGACACTACTGGCCCCTTCTTGCCAAGACAACACAGATCCATTCATTAGGAGTCTCTGGGTCCTATCCCACAGCCAGCTTTGTACCCACCTAACTGTCTTGTAGTTAAGCCCACAATCCTCCAATTTTGTTGTGAGAACATCATGGGATACCAGATCAAAAGCTTTTTGGAACTCAAGGTATACAATGTCAACCTCCTCTCTGTTATCCAGGTGGTGAGTTACCTGATCATAAAAAGAGATGAGATTGGTAAGACAAGACCTGCCCATGATGAAGCTATGTTGTATGTCATTCAGAATCCTACCTTCTGCAAGCCTATTGCATATAGACTCCTTAATTATTTTTTCTAGGATTTTCCCTGGGATAGAAGTTAGG
Organism: Crocodylus siamensis; assembly: GCF_052110815.1. Classification (NCBI taxonomy): domain Eukaryota; kingdom Metazoa; phylum Chordata; order Crocodylia; family Crocodylidae; genus Crocodylus; species Crocodylus siamensis. The sequence goes on from NC_143395.1 coordinate 351,482,913, forward strand.
CTAATTGGCCTATAGTTACCCAGGTCCTCCCTTCTCCTCTTCTTGAAGATGGGCACAACATTGGCCTTCTTCCAGTCCTCAGGGACCTCTCTGGAGCACCATGAGTTTTGGAAGAGCTTCACCAGAGGGTCCACGATGATTTCAGCCAGCTCCCTCAGCATCTTGTATGAAGTTCATCCAGTCCTGCTGGGTTATATATGTCCAATTTCTTTTACTGATCACACACCAGTTCTACAGCATTAGTAGGAAGGTGGTCATTTGATTCTTGTTCATTCTATACCCTATCTGGCATGATTTTCCCCTTGGCCTGGTGAAAGACCAAAGCAAAGTAGTCATTCAGGAGTTCAATAGGGTTATGACAATCCAAGAAACCATAAAGGAGAAGCTTTGAAGGGAATTTCTCCTTTATGGTTTCTTGGATTGTCATAACCCTATTTTTTTCCTGATTAAATGAAGCTTTGGGTGTGATTTGGATGGTTTTTCAATGAATATGTGAACCTAAGTTCATGCTTTCAAATCTTTAATGAATATGATCCAAAGTGATTAGTAATCCTGAGAAATCAGTAAACAATGGATCTTATGAGAATCACTCCATTTATATAGCAGATGTAGCTTTTTGGATTAAAAAAAAATGATAGTTTTCAATCAAGAAGCTTGGAACCTACTCTAGGCTACATCCCCAATGCCTCTCCTCTTGTTGGGCCACCATTATACTGAAAACAACCTTTGGTCATGGCATACAATGGACAATTAAGGCCAAACAGAAAACTCAGCCAATAGGGCACAATGGGGATGTGAAAAATGTAAAATATAATTCTCCAAAGTCAAATTCCCATGAGGCAAGGTAGCAGCATTTCCAAATTGATTTTTTTTTGGTTTGTTTTTTTGCAAGAAAACGAAAACTTGTTGATTTTCAGGTGTATGCTTTTCCAACGGAAAAACAAATCAACATTTTCTGTAGACATGTTTTATGAAAAAAAAGAAAGCAATCCCCCTGCCCTGCCAAACACCCCAACCCCCCCCCCCAAAAAAATCCCACCTTTGTAAAACAATTATAATGGAAACTTTTAAACCAGTACTACTGAAAACTCCTACACTTGGCACAACTGTTAAATGGCGCCCAAGTAATTAATTCTCCCAATTCAGCAGCTACTCCCTTGAATGTGAAAATATGTAACAGGGGCTTCAGATCATATAGAAATGTATTAGAGGTGAGAAAGGGAGTGAGTTGAAGGTTTTTTCTTTTGTTCTTAGATGCTACTTTTCACATTGAAACACCAAGTAAACTGCAGATGCCAGCTCACTTTCAACCTCTGTGAACCAAATTACAGGGTTTAATTTAAAACCTGCTCCCAAGCCCTGTAAGGTTTCTGCAGATTTATTCCAATCTACAGTTTTGCATGTATCAGGCAGGTCAGGTTAGCACTAACTCCTGGGTATTGCATTGACACTCAGAAGAATGTATGCAGGTCAGGAACTGAAATACTAGCTCATTTCTTTTCCTACTAGTTATGGAGAATAACAAATGACTAAATGAAATGATTGTTAAATGCACAGGACAGACATGTATTAAATACGGTTTCCTTTTCTTATAATGATAAGAAAAAATATTTTATTCAATTGTTAGGAACTTCAAGTGTTAAGAAAGAAGTAATTGTCATCCCAAAATTTCTTTTCCACTATGCTCCTATTATTGATATTGTCAGAAACTGATGGTAACAGTTGCATTGCAGGGTTTAATATTTTAGCTCTTGCTCTCCCTAGTGGATCTACATAACACAACAGCATCTAGGGGCTTTTTAAACCTGAATTTCATTTTTAAAAGATGGTTCATTTCCAATTTTTTATATCCATTAATCCCTCTAATTATAGCAGTGTTGTTATTGCTCGTTATTTCACACTACCGAAAATAAAACCGAATTTGTAATCCAAGTTGCTAAAGGAGTTTGGAATTAAACTCTATAAAACATGCAGCTTAATGGGTACACATCAATTAATAAAGTTATCTATATTTTATGAAACCTATTAGGTAAATTACTCATTCCACCTTAAAATGAGGACTATGCAAGCAAATCCGTCTTTCCAAATGTGTGCTGCATATATAGGAGAACCATACAAGACAGGAGATTAGGGTTTGTTAAAAAAAGGATTTTGATAAACCACTAAAATTAGTCAAGGTAGCTCTTACCTGTGTACATGTTTAAGTCATCAGTTCCTGGGAACCCTCAGTCTTTCCTCAAAGCTCTGGGGAAAAGGGAAATCTCATTTTTGTACGATTTGTTATCCAGGGACAAACTGCAGATGTGTAGAGTTACTCTGAATGGAGCCTTTCTGTACCCAGACAACAACCAACTCTCAAAGCCCATCATCTCTCTTTCACAACAGCTGGCTGGTTTACCTGCCTAACAGATTTTAATTTAGGTAAAGCCCTTAGCAGAATATCATTTATTGCAGTGGTCTTTACGTTCCATTAGCCCTTTTATATTTTTAATAAGCCTGTTTCAGAGGCCAAGCTTTGAATACAAATTTCTATTTTCCAGTACTGTGATCATATTTTTGTCTACCTTCCCTGAACCAGCTATGCAGGATTCACATTAATGTTAATTAAAGACCATTCCTCTTATATAATGGGTTGAAGAGTCACAAGCTTTGCTGGACACAAAGGAATTTAAGGCCTTCTGCCACTTACAGTTCCACTTGAAAACTGTTTGGATTGACCCTTCACATGAACAGTGGGTGAGGCAATGCTCCTGCTCATTAACAAATGAGGTGGGACACAGTGGAGTTAGGGAACTGCAGCATTTCACCATCTACTGAGGACAAATAGAGGAAAGTAAACTTCTCTACACCAAAGAATAGCAACGGAGACACTATAACAAGAGGAAGGAGTTTCAGAGGAATTTTGACTGAGTAACAGATTGTAAATTTACAGTCTAGACCATTACAAGAGAATCTATAATAGTAGTTCACTGCTTTGAAAAATTAAGTCATTTTCATTACACTTGTAAACTCATCTGCCATATAAATCACTACTTGTATGCAACATGGGCTCCAAATTGTGTTTATTTGTATCCAAAGAGATGTTTACTTGGGGTTTACCTCTGTTTATCTCGATTTCCTATCTCAAAGTCAGGCTTACTCTTTAGTTTTACTTTATTTCCTGTTTCTTTTCAGTTGTCAGACCCTATGCAGTGTTCTCATCCGATAAGTCTTAGAAAAAATATGAACTAAATAGACACAGCAAGAAAAAAAAACTAATCATTTTTGTAGTTAAGCAGTGAATAAGTATATCTGCCTCTGACAATTACAGCCAATTTTATCGTACTAGAACAGGAAATGTCTGTGTCTATCCTCCACAAGGGCAGTCAGGAATTTGTTATAGGTAGTTGAGTCACTACATGACTCAAATGTGGTGTTTTCAGCTAGTGTATAACAATGAAAAAAGACTGCATCTATGCCTAGTAATAATTAGCAGTCACAAAAGGTTGCATGTCTGTTTGCTTAAAGAGTGATATGGTACGCCTGACCTAAAGGTCAAGATAATAAGGCATCTCTGTTATCACCCTATCTTCAGACGTACACTAATAGGTAAAAATCACTGACTCAGTAGTTAGAAATTAAGTACAGAGTACATGAACTGTCAGTGACCTGATAATTGGAAATGGGCTTCAAATTAGTGCAAAGCACAGAGACAGTGTTTGTGAACTCCTCCAAATATCAGTGGAGGAAGACTTCATCTTAGCCATTATTCCACTTGAGGAAAAGCTCTCTTTCAAGTAATAGACAACCAAAGTGAGACTAACTTTGAAAGTGGAGAAAGACATAACAATTTAAGCATTTCAAGATGCAGCTGCACTTTGAACTACTTCAAACACTGAATTCTTCAGCTTCAGATAGAGTGCATCTACAGATCACCATACGGTACAGTTATTATGGCGCTGTGTTTTAGTACTTCCTTTTAGAAATTGGTGATTATGTGTAGACCCACATGATTGCTATGTTGCTGTACCACACCGTATGGTGACATAACACATTGCTATGTCACCATAGGGTAACATGTAGATGCGCCCATAGATGAACAGTTCCCCATTGCAGCCCCTGACTGAATCACTTCAAATTCACTGTGGCTGCAAGTAGCAGTGTACCCTACAGGCAGGTGTGTTAGGAGGCTCTACACCCTCCTCCTTCTGGTGGAGAGGGTGGCCCAGCAGAGTTGTAATAGAGTGCATGGGAATGCTTACTGAAAGTCAGCTCTGCTCACTGTACACATAGTTTCCCAGAGGCCACGACATCCTTGGTTCCTGCTCCCATGGAGAGGGAGTAGTCGAACAGAACATTGTGGGATCCTGGAGGAGCACTCTCATTGCGCTCTGTAGAGCATGCACAGATAACAGGATGTAGTAGGAGTAAATAGTAGTTGTTTTCTAAAGGGTTATTTTTGCAGAACTTCTGCCATTTTGGAGCCCTTCAAGAGGCATAAGCATCTGTTTGCTCACACCTTGAAGCACTCTGAAGGCATTTGAAGCACTTCAAATATTACATTTAACCAGGGCCTGAGTTACCCAACTAAAGTGTAGGCGTAATGCTGTTACTCTCGATGTGCATAAATACCTTCTTTATAAGAATAAGGAGATTTCTATGTAAAAATAGTTCATTGTTATTTTAAAAAATATTTAGGTATTTCTTTTTCAATAAAAAGTAATAAGAATTTCTATTTCCTGGCATAAAAAAAAATTAAGACATGCTATACATTGTGCAACATATTTGTGCTTTCAATGAATATTTTGTGACAACCCTTCAAATAATTAAATCGTCAACAGCTAATAACATCAAAAACAGTATTTGCTGTTTGCTGTAATTGCCTCAGCAGGAAAAAAAAGTATCAATATTGCTATCTGAAGTTCAGTGCAGTTTCCATTCATTGCACTCTTACTTTGATTTTCTAATATATTACTTTGAAGCCTATGAAACAGCAGCTGAGACGCTCGTTACTTTTGACTACAAATGGCTGCAGAATTGATGGGAAAGCTGATTTAGGCAGCACATTCAATAAAAAGTCCCTTTTAAGATGTCTTAGTGACAATCTTTAGTGACGAAGAATCCATGTGTCTTCCTGTATGATACAAAAAAGAGAAAAAAAAAATCTGTTTTGCAATTTTAACTTCCCAGGGAGATAGAGATAGAATTGAAGTTTATACACTGGTCTCCAGCATAATCATATTCACAGTAGAAGTAGCTGTACTACACACAGTAGTACATCTCCAAATTATTTGAATGCTAATATTAAAGCATGTATGTTAAGCAACAAGGTCAAAAAAGATACAACCATAGATTCTAAAAATAAAATGAGAAACTGAAAAGATAGAAATACAGAGGTGTAGTCTACATACAACCAATAGAGAGATGCTACATAAAGAAGAGTAAAACATCAAAAATAAATAATTAAAAAAACACTAGTCTATAATTTCATGAAGAAAAAATACTTGAATTAATATTTTATTAATATAAAAGAAAGCAGTATTCATAGCAAAAGCTGATTTTCAAAACTGATCAAAAATCATATTTTGTTTATTTCTATATCATCTTCTTTAGCTGCTTAAGAACATTGGATTCACAGGTTACAGAATAAGACACAAAGATATCCAAGGGTACATGCAGATGTTACACTGAAATTGACCTAGTTAAGGTGAGGAGATCTAAGTGCTGAAGTGTATCTACATTTGGGGAATTTAGAATGAGCAAAAAATGGTTGGCCTTATCTAATTTAATTCACCGGAGGAGGTGCACTACATGCAGATTTAACTGAATGCATGTACACATTTGGAATGTGACCCTGGGGCTGGGAAATTCCAGCTTTTAAGCCTAGTCTCAGGACTATACTTTTTCCTCCCCCACAACGGTCTCCCAACCCCCCAGATGGACAATCCCCCTCTGTGTGGACCCGCCAAACACTCCTGTTGGCCAGTCAGCCCCTCTTGATCCTGCCAACCCCACTGGCCCCTGGGCTCACCAACCCTTCCTCAGACCTCCCAGTCTGCCCCTCCCCCATGATCCCACCTGCTGCTTTCCCTACCCCAATTTACTTAGATCACATTCCCAGTGTGCCTCACATTCCCAGTGTGCCTTCCAAAACCAGCATACATGTGCACAAATGAGGAGCTGATCTACAATCACATGGCTTAAAGTAAGTAATTTGATTGTAAACCAAGGAATGGAAACATCTGCACATGCCTTAAAACAGCAATTCACAAGTCTTCTATTTAACCACTTTGTGCCTGAGATTCCCTAGGCATCACAACAAAACTTACTAAGGTATAAATAGTTCAACTATTCCACATACAAATGGTCACTGCTTGTCTTAGTTAAAAGTTGCAACTTTTCTCCCACCTAAGTCCATTTGGGGTTCACAATCTAGATAATGTTGTACCTGAGAGATCCAGTCAAAATTGTGTGGTTTAATCAAGGCTAACATACACTGATACTAGTAAATTTACCTCTCATGGATTATTAGATTTAAAAAAAGATAGCTGGTGTGGTATAGCAGTGGAGCAGCTACTCAGAAAGTAGACCTTGGCACTAGGCCCTACTGAGTCTGAAAGGAGTCAAGCTCACACCTCCCACAAAAGACAAATAAATTAAACCTGATTAGCATGTCCTTTATAGCTTTTAAAACTAAAAATGTAGGAAGGTCTTTTATCTGCTCTGGCATGTAGCATATGGCTATTATACCAGTCAGAAAGCAGAAGACCAATATTCTAGGCACCACTTACCAGAGAGTAGAGTCATGGGGGATGGAGAGGGGATGGGATGGGTGATTAGCCAGCAGTTCTTCAACTTGCTAATACTTTGCTATAGCCATTAGATCACAGATTGTGCATTTCCTATTGCCCTTTCCAGGACATTCAGGGATTTGGGAGCAGATTTGCTGCTCCTGGCAACAATCTGCTCCTACCACCTCCAGCCTTGCACTAGCCCCCTGCAGAAGCCCTAGGCTCCCCCTGGGTGCTTTCCCAGGGGCTAGCAGGGATCACAGAGCCAGAAGACAGCTGTTTCTTGGCAGGGGATAGGAGATTGCTCTTTGCCCCTGGGAACTGCTTGCTGCCACAGCAGGCTCCAATGCCAGGGTCTCAGTGGGGACAATGCCCCCCCAGCAGCAGGGAGCACCCTGCTGCTGGGGCTGGGGGACATTGTCTGCATTCTGGCTCCAGTGGTGGAGCCCACCCCTGCAACATGCAGCTCCCGGTCAGCCATCTATACGTGCAGTACTGCACAAAAATTACTCAGTGGTTGATTTGCTACTTGCATTTGCAGGTAGCAAGTTATCTGCCAAGTAAAGCAAATTATGGTGTAGTAAGTGTCAGCACATGTAGACACAGATGCTTACTAGAAAGTAATTAGCTCTATTGTGCAGTAAAACATCTTGTGTAGACACACCCAATGAGTAATAAATATAAGGTGCAATGCATCATCTTCAAAAAAAGGGCTACAGAGTTATGGACAGACATATACAACTGTAATAAGAAGTAGGAGATACAAGTTTAAATCTTATCTGGGTGACTGGGACCTAGAACCTAGGTCTTCTAGGTCTCTTAGATTTCATAGACATTAGGGCTGGAAGGGATCTCGGAAGATCATTGAGTCTAACCCCCCACCCAAAGAGCAGGAAGACAGCTGGGGTCATAGGACCCTAGCAAGATGAGCATCCAATTTGCTCTTGAAGGTGTTCAATGTAGGTGCTTGAACCACCTCCGATGGCAGGCTGTTCCAGATCTTGGGGGCTTGGACAGTAAAGAATTTCTTCCTTATGTCCAGCCTGAAATGGTCTCACAGTAGTTTATGACCATTCAACCTTGTCATCCCTTGGGACACTCTGGTGAACAAACGTTCCCCCAGATCCTGGTGGTAACCTCTGATAAACTTATAGGTGGCCACCAGATCACCCCTGAGCCTGCGCTTTTCCAGGCTAAAGAGCCCCATGGCTCTCAGTCTGTCATCGTAAGGTCTGTTTTCCTGACCTCTGATCATGCGTGTGGCTCTTCTCTGGAGAAGAGTATTCTGACTAAAACACTGGAGCCACTTCTATCCTCCAAAATTTTTACTAAGCCTGAATTTGGGAATTTAAGTGTATGTGTCTGTATGACACATAAAGTAGGATCACCAGCTGTGTATGTACAACTTGATCACTACCATTTTGGCACATAGAGTGTAATGAGTCTACCTTCTGCCAATAAAGTTAACACAAGTGCAATCAATTGTATTCAAGTGTATAGAAGTAGCAGATACATAACACAAAATCCTGGGATAATTTCACCCACTCCAATGAAATTCATCTACTTCAATATCAGTTACATTGGCTTAGGTTTGGCTCATTCATGTCTATCTCAGGGAAACCATTTGCTAAAACAAACAGTTTAGCATCTATTCTCCTGTCACCAAACAGTGAAGCACCATGGTAGCTGCCAGGTGTCTTTTTCTAATCCTAGTGGGCAGAGATATAAATTACACCAAGGTTTGCATATGTCTGTCTATAACTTTAGACCGGGGCAGGCAATTATTTTGGGTGGAGGGCCGGTTACTGAGTTTTGGCAAGCCATCGAAGGCCAAATAACAGGCAGCCTAGAGCAGATAAATATTAATTTTCTAAAATTTTTAGGGGCCCCGTAGGCCAGATAGAATGGCCTGTGGGCCACATTTCACCCACCCGTGCTTTAGACACTGATCTGTAGTTTGTAAATTCCACTCATGAGCCAGATGCCTGCCTTCTGGGTATGGGAAAACTCAGAATCATGAAACCTAATTCTCTTTATGAATTTGACCCTTGCCTCTTCATTTTGTGGACTTATCACATTTTTTCCTACTTATAATCCTGTTAAACTGTTTTTTAATTCACCTTAATGTAAGATTTTGGAAGATGATGGTGCTTCAAAATAATTTCCAGTGCAATTTTAGATGGAGGCAACAAATGTTCTTACAGTAAACAGTTAGGACCTGAAATACAGCTACTTGCATTCTTGTGCATTGGGACAGCAGTGAAAAACATCCACTCCTCAGAAAATATCAGAATCAATTATATGCTTTCATTGTTAGAAATAACCTTTACGAAACTAGGTGCTTCAGCTTTCTTTTTGTTTTAAAGAATTCAAATGGACATAGGAGACTGTGGACTGATCTGCTGATCACTTCTGCCTGTCCAGGATAAATTACAGTACTCATAACTTGTGTTTAGAAAATGTGATGCATTGCTGTATATTGATTTCCACTCTATAAGAATTTATTATGATAACTCCTTGGTATGTATCTGCTATATATCATGCGCTGGAGGAGGGAAGGTGAAGGAGAAGGGTTGAAAAAGATTTTTTTTTTCCCTAAAGCTGAATAAATAATAACAAAATGGATATAGGTTTTTTTTTTCCTAATGGAAAGAAATTCAATGTATATGAATATCACATCCTAAATCTGTTCATCTGTACTTCATGACTTTGAATACTTTTCAAATGCTATTGATGTGAAAGAGGGTCATCATCAGATGGATCCAGAAGGCTCAGGTTGCAGGATAAAGTTGGGGGAAAGGGGAAGGGTGACATTTGGGGAAAAATTCTATTTTTTTCTTGCCAACTACAGGACACTATTGCCCCTTATAAGCTTAAGGGAATTCATGCATGTGTGGACATGGCCACATGGTGCAGTAACAGCTCTAGCAAGTACACGTGTGATTTTTAAATACACAGTAGCTTTAGACATCTTAAAACTGAGTTACCACCTGATTTTTAGACCTAAAGAGCAGAAAAAGTCCCTTTGGGTCTCCATTCCTCTTTTCCCCCCATAGTTCAGTGACTAGGACTAGGACACTTACCTGAGTGGTCAGATGTCTTCAGCTATAGACTATTACATTTAGTAACCTTAAATTGGGTCTTGTACCAATTTTTAATTTCAAGACTAGGACATGGTTACTTCTTACCCAATGACAAATTTATTAACTCTTTAGAAGTTAAAATTGTAATATTGTAGTTAGTTAAAAGCAATACAAAATGCTTACCACCCAGGGTTATAATGAATGTGACATTACTGGATGGCCAGTCTGTGAGGTTTTGTCCAGAGTTTTTGAATTTTTTGTCTGAGTTTTGAATTTTGGATTGGTGAGTGGATTTTTCAGAGGTAGGTTCTGAAGGATATGCTCCTTCAACTTTTTTATGTACCATATAGCTTATATTTTTTAATACATAAAATTAGCTTAAGCCTTCCTTGTAATGCATATTTATAATTTTTCTTCTGTTTGCCAAATATGCTTACCCTTAACTGGAACTTTGCTTTCTGAAGTAATCTTTTTATTCTTAGGTAGGGTTTTTTATAACTGTTCATCTTTTCTCCAGGCTATAGTTATTTTAGTCAGCATTTTTTTTGGCCTCTTTCACCGGGTACAAGTCTCGACCACAATTCAAGATAAGCATGCAGCTTAAGCTAATCACAAAGGTCAAAACCCAGGCCTGAAGGCTTCTGATCCCAACAATTTCCCCCTTTGATAACTTCTCCATGGGGGCTGATCCCAAAAAATTCCACCTTTGATAACTTCTCCATGGGGGGTTATTACACTAATGTATATTGCTTGGCGAAGTCTTTGAAAATATTATTAAGGTTCATATATGTGAGAACCCAGCAGGAAAAATTATGCTGTGGGGAAACCAGCACAGGCTCATAGCAGGTAGATCATACCTGACTAATCTAGTCTCTTTTTATGACCAGGTTACAAAACACCTGAACACAGGAGTAGGGGTTGACATCATTTACTTAGACTTCAGGAAGGCCTTCAATACAGTATTCCACCCCATATTATTGAACAAGTTAAGAGGCTATGACTTAGATGATTACACAGTTTGATGGGTGGCAAATTGGCTAGAGGGTCATACCCAGAGAGTGGTAGTGGATGGGTCGGTATCGACCTGGAAGGGCATGGACAGTGGGGTCCCGCAGGGCTCGGTCCTTGGAGCAATACTCTTCAATGTCGTCATCAGTGACTTGGACAAGGGAGTGAAGTGTACTCTGTCCAAGTTTGCGGATGATACAAAACTGTGGGGAGAAGTGGACACATCATAGGGCAGGGAACAACTACAGGCAGACCTGGACAGGTTGGACAAAAGGACAGAAAAGAACAGAAAGCTATTTAACAAGGAGAAGTGCAAAGTGCTGCACCTAGAGAGGAAAAATGTCCAGCACACCTACTGCCTAGGAAATGACCTGCTCAGTAGCACAGAAGTGTAAAGAGATCTCGGAGTCCTAGTGGACTCCAAGATGAACATGAGTCATCAGTGTGACAAAGTCATCAGAAAAGCTAACTACACTTTATCATGCATCAGTAGATGCATGACAAACAGAACCAAGGAGGTGATACTTCCGCACTATCAGGTGCTGGTCAGACTGCAGTTGGAATACTGCGTGCACTTTTGATACTTCAAGAGGGATGTGGACACCTAGAGAGGGTCTAGAGAAGGTAAAGGGCTTGCAGGCCAATGAGGAGAGACTAGGGCACCTGGACCTCTTCAGCCTCTGCAAGAGAAAGTTGAGGTGCGGCCTTGTGGCTGCCTATAAATGCAGCATGGGGGTGCAGAAGGGTGAGACTCTACTCACCAAGGCACCCCTGGGGGTTACAAGAAATAATGGCCATAAGCTAGCAGAGAGCAGATTTAGACTGGACATTAGGAGAAACTTCTTCACAATTAGAGTGGCCAAAGTCTGGAATAGGCTCCCAAGGGAGGTGGTGCTCTCCCCTACCCTGGGGGTCTTCAAGAGGAGGTTAGATAGGCATCTGGCTGGGGTCATCTGAACCCAGCACTCTTTCCTACCTATGCAGGGGGTCGGACTCGATGATCTATTGAGGTCCCTTCCAACCCTAACATCTATGACTCTATGAATCTATGCTTTTATGGAGTATATACACCTTTTTGTTTTTTTAGTATAAGGACTTACATTGGGGGTCTTGTAGAGTTTGGAAAAAAACATTTTTCACAACAAATAAATTTGATGATATGTTTAGCAAATCAGAACAATGATAAAAATGACTGTAGCCATTTAGATGCCAATTATTACCACAATGGGATAAAGCATTAGATTAACAATGTCTTGGGCAGCAGGGCTTCATCCTAGCAAAACTTTTTACCACAAATGTTTCCCAGCCTTCTGGGTTGTTTTTAAAACCTGCAAAACATTTTTATTATGTTTAATTTAAACCACTGGCTCTACCTTTTTAACTTGTAGCAAGTGTTCAATTTAATGCTGTCTGAACTGGAGTAGTGTTATGGTATAACCATGGTGGGGTTTATACATTATGTTGTCTAGCAAGGCACAAAATGCATAAAGTTACAACCACTAATAACTAAAATATTACAAAAAGCATAGATTAATAAAACAAAAAACATTAAATACTAAACGTTTATTGTGATTCTATTTCCAGGTGAAAAATTATACCACCGATGTTTCCTGGACAGACCATAGAATTTATACACCTTTCCAAATGGAGTATGCACCAAGAGTAGGGTTTTTCTTCAATATTTAGCCGATTTGCGTTCAGTGTTTTTTTAGTTATTTGAATTATGAGAGGCAGGTGTAGTTTTCAATGTTATGCTGTTGTACACACAGCACTACACTTTGATTTATAATTAGTCTACTTTTATCTTGAAGTGTCATTTGGATGGGTTTGAAATGGGATTTAACCCTAAGGGTTTTTTTTATTTTCTTAGAACAATTAGTTAATGAAGTTTTCAAACACAACCTGGTAAGTTAGCATTATATATTACATTTAAATACCAATGGGATTTCCTGGAAAGTGACAAAAATAAAAATGCATCCCACCAAATTTATAAAAAAATATACACATTACCACCCTACATCTTACCAAACAAATGGTGCCTTAACCTGACATTTCCATACCGTATAAGCTGAGTTTTTTCCATTTCAAGGCTTAGAACATCCTTTTAGTTCAAATCAGGCGAAGGTATTTTGGTTTGGGATTTACAGACAAATTCTATTTTCATATGGTATATCCCCAACAATTTTTATTACATTTACATATTTATATGTATTTATAGTTTTATAGTTTCATAGTTAGTAGGGTTGGAAGGAACCTGAGCAGATCATCAAGCCCAGCCCCCTGCCATGGCAGGAAAGAGTACTGGGGTCAAATGACCCCAGCATGGTGATTGTCTGGCCTTGTCTTAAAGACCCCCAAGGTACGAGCCAGCACCACTATGCTTGGAAGTTGGTTCCAGATCCTAGCCGCCCTGACAGTGAAGTAGTGTCTATTTAAACTTTAAACAGATAACTACACCAAACAACAAGAGAAACAGCACACAAGATCCGAGACAATTTTGTCATTGTAAAAAAGCCATTGCTTAGGAAAAGAAAAAAAAAATAGTTGGGTAAAAGAGTTTTGGTTTTCTTTTTATTGAATCCTTTGAAGGACTTTACTCTATTTGCTTTCCAGAATTGGAATGAGAAGGATTTATTACTTATTAAAGCAAAAGAAGCACCTGTTTATATTAGTATATATTTTCCAGGTGTTCTCCCCTCCTTTTCATATTGTAATACATGTTTTACCAACTCAGTTGTTGGAAGTACATGGATGTTTCAAACATCTGATTACTGTTATTTGGTGGTTCGCCCCCGTTAAGCCTTTAATTGTTATAAATGGACCAATTTTAATTTTATTTCCTCATTTCTTGACTGTATTTTAATTTGATATACAGTAGGACTAACCTTATTTACAGTTTTGGTAGGTCCAGCTCTAATGGAGCACAATGCATGATTTTTTTTTCTTGGTAAACCTAGAACATGACCAGGTCACCAACTTTTAATATGACAGGTTATTTAAGTAGCTCACAATTTCTGTCCTTTTGATTATAATTTACCTCTAAACTCAGGAATCTACATTTTCTCTGCTAGTCATGGCTTAGTTTTATGGGCAACTGCTGTTTTTTGTAGAGCCATTAAAATTAAAGGCAATTTTATGTTCCAATTCCTGTCTTGTTGGTTTACTACTTTTTTTAGAGCCAATGTTAAAGTGTGATATGCCCATTTCAGTCTCCGTGAGCTCTGGGGATGCTTAATTTCAAATGCCTGCCAAGTGTACTTTTGTTTTATTATTTTACTAGGTCATTTTTTCCCAGTTCAGTGACCATAGCCACAGTTTTACTATCCAGCAACTTTGAGTTGCCTGAAAGCTGTTTAGCAACAACTTTTCCCCAACCCACTGGGTGCTGACTTCAACCAGTGGGGTTTTCAAAAACCTAGGCGGTACTTACACTTAATATGACCATCTGCCTCAGTCACTTACAAGTGACATTTATCTGGTTGCCCACATTCTCCACCAATTCATTATGTTCAGTACCATTAAATTGGTCTTTGTACCAGCCATTAATTTCAAGACTAGGACATGGTTGCTTTTTAATTTAACCAAAAACAAATGTATTAACCTTTAGCAGTTACATTTTTATTACTGTAGTTAATTAAAAGTAATATCACATGCTAACTACCCCAAGATATAATGAATGTGACATCCCTGGATGGTCAGTCTATGTTGTCTTTTCCAGGGGGGTTGACTTATTTGTCTGAGTTCTGAATTTTGGATCAGTGACTGGATGTTTAAGGAGTAGGTTAATATAACCATATATATATATGCATTAGGAGGCAAGCTTAAGATAATTTTATGTAATAGGAAATGCAAGATATATGGTATATACTCATAGATTTCATAGATTTCATAGACATTAAGGTCTGGAAGGGACTTCATGAGCTCATTGAGTCCAGCCCCTCACCACAGGCAGGAAGTCATCTGGGGTTTAGAAAAATATCCACAAGTTTTTTGAAAGAGTCCAGAGTAGGTGCTTTTACCACTTCTGGGGGGGAGTTGGTTCCAGACCTTGGACTCTCACATCTTAAAGAACATTTTTCTTATGTCTAGTCTTATGTCTTCTTATGTCTCTTAAGCTTTTCCACATCCTTCCTGAAGTGTGGCATCCAAAATTAGACTCAGTACTCCAGCTGTGTTCTCACCAAGGCTGAGTAAATCAGGAATATGTTTTGCTTGAGATGCCTTGGTGGATGCACACCAGAGTTTGGTTTGCTTTGCCAGCCACAGCATTGCATTAGTGGTTCATATTCATCTTGTGGTCAATCATGACCCCCAAGTCTCTTTTGGTCACGGTACTAGTGAACATTGCACTGATGAGCCTGTAAATATGTTGAGGGTTCTTCCTACCAAGGTGCAGCACCTTACACTTCTCTACATTGAAGGCCAGTAGGTTTTGGTCGGCCAACCAAGAGTCCAATTCAGACTGTATCTTCAGTCTGTCCTGTGGTGTGACCATCCTCCCCCATAATTTGGTGTCATCCATGAACTTTGCCAGTTTGCATCTGACTTCCAAATCCAGATCATTAATGAAGATGTTAAAGAGTAGCAGCCCAAGCACCTGAGGGACTCCACTGGTTACCCTGCAGCATGTTGATTTCCTCCTGTCAACTAGTTCACTTTGGGTCCGACCCGTAGCTAGTTACCTAGCCATTGGACCATAAGATGATCAAGGCCACAGTTCCTAAGCTTAACCATGAAGACATCATGAGGAACTAGGTCAAAGGATTTCTTGAAATCCAGATATATGACATCCACATCATCTCCCTTGTCCAGGTCATGTGTTACTTGGTCATAGAAGGCGATGAACTTGGTCAGGCAAGACCTGCCAGTCACAAAGCCATGTCGGCTGGCATTCAGCTGTTTTCCTTCCATTATTCTGGTGTCAGTGGATCCCTTGACAACTTTCTCCAGGATTTTTCCAGGGGTGGATGTCACATTGATATGTCTATAGTTCCCTGGCTCATCCCTCCTCCCTTTCTTGAAGATGGGACAACATTGGCTCTTTTCCAGGCTTATGGGACCTCACCCAAGTGTCACAAATTTTCAAATATCTTGGTCAGGGCAGATGCAATGATGTCTGTCAGCTCCTTCAAGACTCTAGGGTGCATTCCATCTAGGCCCATGGACTTGTTTCTCAAGGTGTTTCCTCACCTGATCCACATCAATTTTGGACCCACCACCCACTCCCAGGATGGTTGTGTCCTTTCTGATAGTGTCATCCCCTCGGGAGGGTAAAAAACTGATGCAAAAAATCATTTAAGAGATTGGCCCTTTCTTGGGTGTCAGATGTCAGTTGTCCCATTAGCTCTCACAGGGGCCCAATGCTAGCTTTGTTCTTTTTCTGACTTCCCACATATCTGAAGAAGACTTTTTGTTGTCTTTGATTACTGTAGCTAGTCTGAGTTCAGTTTGTGCCTTGGCTTTTCTGGAATACTCTCTACAGGTGCAGGTGAGTGCTGAGTAGTCCCCTTTGATGCTTCCTATTTTCCAACTGGTGTAGGCTTCTCTTTTGCGTCTAACGAGGTCCAACAGTTCCTTATTCAGCCAAGGGGGCTTCCTTGCCCATTGACTACATTTCTTGCAAGATGGAATGTATTTCCCCTGTGCTTCAAGGATTATGTTTTTGAAAGATAACCATTAATTGTGTGCTTCCTTTTGTAGGGGGTTACGGTCTCTAATTGCCTGACTGACCAAATCTCTGAGTCTGCAAAAGTTATCCTTCCCAAAGTTAAGGATTTCTGTGTTACTGAGGGATTTGCTTGCTCTTGTGATCTAGAACTGGAGCAGAGCTGTGATTTGTTGACAGCATGATCCAGACATGGGGCAAACATGCAGCAGATTGTGGCTTTGCCCTGGCTGTGGGCCACACTGTCACTGCCACAAAATCCTGGCCCTAGCCCTGGAGCAGCTTTATACCTAGCTACACATCTTGCCAACACTGGTGGTGTGGATCTCCATGGAAACTCTGACCCCTCACTGTCACTTTCCTGCCCCACTCCAGTTTCAATGGGACCTCCATGAAAACCAGCCACATTGATGTATGAAGGGGCTGCTTGCAAGTGAGTCCACTGTGGGCCAATTCTGGCCCATGAGCTGGACTTTGCATTCCCCTGAACTATTACCTCCTGTGTCTTGCACCTAATGTTTTTATTAATGCATCCCAAAATCACTTTTGTCTTTTGTTTGCCTGCATCATGCTTCAGATTCATATTGAGTCTGTGATCTACCAAGACTCCAAAGTCTTTTTCCATAGTGCTGCCATCCACCCAAGTATTACTCATTTTGTATTTGTGTTTTTGATTATTCTCCCTGAGGTATAGCAGTTTGCATTTTTCCATATTAAACTTCATCTTAATAGCTCTAACCCAACTTTCAAGGTCCTTCTGAATTGCTCTCACATTCTTTAATGCATTTGCAGTCATTCCCAGTTTCATGTCATCCACAAACTTTCTCAAGAAGCTTTTTAATGCCAGCATCCAAATTGTTAATAAACAGGTTGAACAGCACTGGGACTAGGACAGACTCCTATGGGAATCCACTTGAAACCTCCTGCCATTGTGAGATGGAACCTTTAATAATTACCCATTGTAATGGGTACCCAATGGCCTGTGGCTATTGAGCCAGTTATCTACTTAGCTTGTAGTAGTTTTGTCCAGCCCACATTTCTCTGATTTGTTCATGAGAAGGTCATGCAGGACCTTGTCAGAGGCCTTGCTGAAGTCCAGATACACTATATCCACAGCTTTCCCTTTCTCCACTTAGGTAGTTACTTTGTAACACCTGGTACTGTGCCATGTATGCCACCCATGGCTATTTTTAGGCATTATGTTGCTGTAGCAATGTTCTATAACAGGAGTGAGTCATTATGGTGACATAGCTGTAGCATCATGGATTTTGCCTGCAGATGCTACATTGCTATAGATGTGCCCAGTAACTATTGTATTAAATTTGCTGTGTTTACAAATAAAATTAATAAGATGAGATGTAGCTTATAAAAGCAAGCTTTGCAAAATCATCTTGAGATCTCTAACTCAAGCAATTTTTTTTCTGGCTCATGCAGTGTCATGCACTGTTTCCTGTAATAAATTTGTGTGTCTTCATTCTATTCATGAACAGAATGAGGCTAGCCGATCTCTCTTGTTTACAAATTCCTTATTAAATCTTGGTACTATTGAAATTGATGGCAAAATTCCCATTGATTGTAATTTGGCTAGAATTTCATTCTCAGTTAAATGTAGCTTCTTCACCATTTTCTTCAATTTGACCTGGCATTTGGATCTGAAAGCTTATAAGTTAATTAACTATCTTAGGGTGAGATTACATATTACAATTAGCTTGTGTTAAGGACACTTAAAACTTTAATGACTGCGTGTTCAAACTTGTTAACTAGTGCTAAGTACCCTCTAGGCATCTTAGAGTTATGCTGCTTGAGGCGAGGATTATCTTTGAGCTCGCTTTTGCTTAACTTTTAAATGATCCACACAGAGCAAACAACCAATTTGTGGTCCTTCGGAACCCCAGGAGACACCACTTCCAGGCAGACTAGCTCTCCTCATAGACTCTCAGACTTGTTACATTTTACATTGTGAGACACACAAATGTTGAACAATGTTAGCCCTGGCAGCCACAAGTAAGTGGAGGGAGAGGGGGCAGTGAGCAGGGATCTAGTGCACTGGGGAGGATAGAGGGGGCAGTGGGCCTGATATGGGCCAGAAAGGGAGAAGGGGAAGTGTAGCCTAGAGCAGATACATTTTAGTTTAACATGATCTGGGTAACATGCATCAGAAATAATACTGCCCTGAGGTGGCCTAACTTTGATCTGTAAAACAAGTGCTTAAAACTGCTTTTAGGTATTGATGTGGAGGCAATCCAGGTGTTAAGACCTTGAAGTGATGCCCCAAATTACCATGTGACAAGGTTCTCCGATGCTCCAAGGATGGCAGACTATACAGTGGAGCAGGGGCTGGTGAGGAAATGTTGGAAGCAATGTAGGAGAGCTGCGGGCTACAGAGAGGGGTAGTAGTAGGTGTTCAGAAAAAGCTGGAGAGAGGGGAAGTGGGTTAGGGAGCTGCTGGGCTGCAGGGGATCCCAGCTGGACACTCACATACATACATACACACTGAGTGCCCCCAACACACACACACACACAGAGCTTTAGTGCACTTACACACAACCCCACCCAGATACATTGCTCATGCAGTGATAGGGGAGTTTTCTGCCTGTTTCTGGGCTCCACAAACCCCCTCTCACTCAGGGATGCCCCTCTGCTCTCACTGCCACCTGTGTGACCCAGTCATGTTGCTTGGCAACTAAAGACAAGTCTCAGGATGGGGTTGTGTCTTGGTATGGGGATGGAGGTGTTGCTGCTAGAGATCCAGCAAGCTGGAGAGGCACAGGGTGAACTTGTCAGCTCCTAGTCACACCCCTGCTTGCCAGCCCTTTAGTGTCAGAGTTATGCACATTGCCAGAGCTGACCCGAGCAGGGTGCAGGACCCAGGTCAAATCAGCCCATGAGGGGCCCCACCCCTACCCCCAGTCTGATCCCATGGGCCCTGGACCTGAAGAAGGCTCTGCCACTGCCACCAGCAGCGGTGATGAGGGGGGCAGCGAGCAGCTGGATATGGAGCTCCTGCTCCACCTAGCTCCACACCACCACTGCTCCACCCACCTCTGTGAGGCCCCCCAAATTGTGGGGCCCGGGGCAGTCACCCCAATTCACTCCCCCCGTCAGGGATGGCCCTGCATGTTACAGAGGGTTTTAACCCTGAATGTGCACTACTCACAGTTGCTGTGTCTACACATGCATTAATACACTATTGGTACTGTGCATTGTTTAGTACCTTAAATATGAGGAACAAACTAAATGCTCAGTAACTGGCAGTACTGCACAGTATCACTGGCACACTGTCTTTTGTAACAATGATTAGTAGACTAATTCTACTGTACATTAGTGCATTAGCACAGCTTTTGCCATGATGCACTAATGCACAGTAGAATTATTCTACTGTGCATTAAGCATCTTGTGTAGATGTGCCCAGCATGTGCTTACTTTAATAATGACCTAAAATTCCTTAAAGATAGTCTGCTTAATAGGAATGTGTAAAGCACACCCATAGTTAAAGGAGCATATGTTCTAATGTCCAATTGTTTATTGAATAGATCCATGTTTCAGTTAAGTTGGCTCCTCTTCCAAGATAAATAGAAATTCTACATAAAAAATGAATTCAAAATACTCTCTAGATATCTGAAACGTAAATGAAAGATCTGTTTTAGATCAGAGAAAATTAATTATCCTTAACTTTCTAATGACATTTTTAACTGGAAACCTCTTTTACAGTCCTTTGTACAGCATGAACATTGCATAATGAAAAGTCAGTTTCCTTATATATTGCCATTTTGTACTTTTAAAACAAGTCTTTCATGTATTTTTTTCTACCAGGTGTCTTTCACTAATCACTTGTATAATGGTCATAATGAAATTGTGAGTTCACCTTTGAAGTATTCTCTGATTTTTACTTGAACATCTGTATTGGGATATGAGGATATTTCAAATTAATAACCTCCCTAATTCACCTTTTGATTCTCCAGAGAAGATTACAGGTTAATGAAGAGAACACTCTTGGTTAAAGATATATTGAGTCACTGATTAACAATGGACATATAGTGACTGAACTTAAAGATTAAATGATTAATCTTATGTTACTTTATGAAAGTAACTATAGTGGGTATAATTACAAAATTAACATTTAACCCTACTGAGGCATTTGACTTTACTACTGAATTTCTATATATATTAAATAGTCTTAAATTATTTCTGAAAATTCTATTTAATTGTGGTTTTTCTTTAGTGGTGTCCATTTCAAACATATTATTATTTCTTATTCTAATCTGCTGTTTATATAACAATCATATTTTTTTTTAGTTTTAAAGTGCTTTTTATTGATGCATCCACCATGTACAGAAACTGGTAAATCAAATATGAAGCTTATTTCAAAAGCACATGTGATCTTGGAGAGTGACTGAACTGAAGCTTGATTAGAAGAAAAATAAAATTATTTGAAAGTTAACTGGCACCAAGCTCAACTAATTTCAAAACATCTTATTAATTCAGACAGATTTCCTTCTTTATTCCTTCTTTATGACCTCTTAACTAGTTCCTTATCTCTTGATATGTAATGGGATTTCTCATACTTCTTTTATCTCCATAACCTCCTCTTAGTGATATGTAGATATGACCCAGGCCTAGTTACAATACTCTCTTCAAGTTTGACTTCTTGAGTCTTCTGCACTGGAGGTATAGGAGACTGGAAGTGCTATCAGGATGACAAATACATTTTTAACATTTTTCAGGGGTTTGAAGTTTGCTTGCATTATGTTATGAAGCAACTGAAGCCAAACATATTTTTGAGCATTTCATTAAGTAGATTGGTGTCAAAATAATAATTGTAATGTTGAAAAGGGCAGATTTTTTTTTTTTAATTTGGATCTTTCTTTCTCTCACCCAACATGACTTGGTGAGATTAAACTGGATTTTGAAAACCTATCTAAAACTTCATCCAGTTGTTGTGACTCTGTGACGTACTTCAGCTTTGAAAAAATAGCCTATTTCAATTAAGAAAACATTTTACTGAAAGTGTTCCAACAAGACCTATACAGTACAACACAGCATCTTTAAAAAGAATGTTCCAAAGGTTTTAGATATGAAAGGAGAAACTAGTTATAGACACAAAGCAAACCACATCTATCCCTTTATGAAATTAATAATGATACTCAGATCAGAAAGGAGTCAGCTGAATGGAAGTTAAGATAGGAATGAAGGATTAAGAAAGAATCAGTGAGAAACCTATTATCATGGAAGAACATGAGCATAAAGATGAAAAGCAAAGAAAGAAAACAATGGGAACAAAAGGTCAAACTATATAGTGTTGTAGGATATCCAGAACTAATCTTTTTGAGATTTTTCTATTACTGACATGAGAACTTCAGACTTTATGAGAGATCTAAGACACCTTTGAAGGGACAGCAGAACAGGTGAAGTCTAGTGCAGGAAAGATAATAGCAGGGCACAACTTTGAGATTCCCATGTATGAAGAAACTTTTAAAAGATCCATTTAAAAAGGAAAAATAAAGGAAGAGAACTAATTTATATCTGATAGGCTCTTCTATTCCTGATTAATGTTGTTGTTCCTGTATTGTTTCCCAAAATTGTTTTGAATAAGCTAAATTCATCTTTGGTATTACTCAGTTTTACTGAAAATGTTAAGATAAATTATTTATCTTCACCAAATATACATATTTGGCCAAGCTTCCTTATGCCTTTAGCTTATCACCCTAAAAAACATAGCAGGTATTCTCATATGCTTCTTAAACAATATTTATTAATTTTTCTTTCCAGTAAAGTAATAATTTGCAAATTTCCTACCAGTGATTTCATTGCCGTTGTAAGTTTCACATATGTTTTCATGGTATAATAAAAGCTGGTCATTTGTAAACTCATGTAAACTCACAATCTGTTCCACACAATTTAATAGCCTCCTATGGTTTTAAAAGGCAGAGAGTTTTAAGTTTTATAGCTACTTAAAATGGGAAGAAACAAAAATGTAAAAAATAACATTCATTCTCCTTAAGTATATCAAGAAATTAAATGTTCCCATGAGTTATGTTGTAATACTCATAAACAGGTTAAGGCATTTAATCAGCAAATTTATTACAAGCAAAGACAGATGGAATAACAATATTCTTCATGTAAATATAAGGGGATTTTTTTTAGCTTTTATATAAAGAATTAGTAGTATATAAGTGGTTTACTTTAATTTACTGTATGTGCTATAGAGAATTATATTTTTCATGTAATTCTGATAGTTCATGTATGAAATGAAGGTGTGATACATGGCAAATCTACTGAAAGTTGGTTTCTTCCTGCACCTGGCCTGGGTTCCAAATAATATTACTGTCATGTGTCAGAGGTTAGCACTGCTGTCCAAACATCCCATATTCCCACCTTTTCTCTCTAGTGGCTTTTAAAGCAACTGGAAATAGAAGAAATACTAAAAGCATATTGAATTATATGTATTGAATTCATATAATAGAAATGGGGAAGTGCAAGGATTAAAACCAAGGTAGGCAATTTGAAAATCCTTAGGATGACACGATTATTTAGTTTTGTACAGGCTGAAAAACAGTGAGAGTACTAATCACTGCTATCCCTGAATCTTGATTGGCTTTGTGATCCTACTGTTGCTTCATATTAAAAAGTCCTTTATTGGGACTTTTTAAGTAGCTAAGAAATGCAAAACTCTAGAACTCTTGGTTCAGAGATGATACCTTTTATTAGACCAACTAAGAAATAGCAAAAAACCCCACCTTTTTCTGCAAGCTTGTGGTTGCACACATGCTTCCTTAGGATCAGGGAAAAGTAAAGATGGTAAAAAGTCCCGATAGGCAGAAAATAAACTTCATTTTTGCACAGAGGAAGCTGAAAGTAGAAGTCTATCCCTCTGGGTTCATGACAATGTCTTTGCGAGTTGCTTTTTGATGTGCAGATAAGGTAGGATTCCTTCCCTGGTGGCAAGCTGAGCTACATTTATCTTTGAAAACCTAGGTTTGATACTGAGCTTATCTACACAAGGCACTACATGCACAGTAGACTAATTGTACTGGGCTTTAGCACATCATGGCAAAAGTCATGCTAATGCACTAATGTGAAGTAGAATTAATCTACTGTGCAGTAGCATCACTAAAATAGTGTGCACTGGAATGCTTCTGGTTATTGTATGTTGAGATAATACCTGTTATTACAGGTAATAAACTTAATGCACAGGAACTATGGCACATTAATGCACATGTTGACATGCCCACTGATACCATTTTTTGCTGCTAATGGCTTAGGACAGGGATTGGCAACCTATGGCCTGTAGGCTGGGTTCAACCAATGGAGCCATTGGCTCTAACCAAAGCCAGGTGGATTTGGTAACGTTCAGCAGCTTAGAATTGTGGCAGTGGGGAGCTTCACTTATACTGGGCCACAGCTGGGAGGCAGGAGAAGTGGCCACAGTGCTAGTGCTGGCTTGCTTTGGACCAAAACTGGGTCATTCTGCTTTAGAAAAATGTTGTCAACAGTTTGTTTAGCATATGAACAGATCAACTAGTTACTCCCAGATAATAAGGAGAAGGAATTTACTGTGAATCAGCTACACATGTTTATGCTCTTACCTTGTAAGAGAGATAGACACTAAACGGTGGTCTCTGAGTCTCTTGGAACAAGTGTATTTAATGGTGTTATGGGATTTGCTCCTTGATCCTAACAACCATGCCTCCTGCCATGCCACATGCATATGTAGGGACACTTAATTTTGGACTAGGGATCAGATCCCAATCATGTCACTACTAGTTGCCAGTGGAGGGGGAACCTAGGAACATGATCATGAGCTCCCTCTGCAAAGACAAGTTGAAAACAGGGTGCCTGGTGAACTGATGCAGTCATGGGGTGGGCCCACACTCATCTTTGCCTGCCTCAGCCCCAGGACCACATCAGAGCTGGTTGGATGTGCCATGCAGTCCCAGGATTGGGGGAGTAGTCCACTATACTCCACATGCAGCCAGCATCAGTATTTATGGCAGGGGATCCTGTCACATTTTCAGTTTAAGGCATGATGGAAAACAGCCACAAAAATTGTTTCACATATTTTGTGGAATAATTCTGTGGCTGGTTTCACATTATGTGGTGCCATTAATTGCCTGTATGTGTGGTCAGATTACTATTTAAGACATGATTAACAGGTTTATAATATCTTAATTGTAATGTCTGCGAGGTTCTTATATGGTAGGAGGGAAAAAAAATGAATACTTTTTTTACTGGTTGCCCTTTATAATGGGGACTCTATCCCATTCCTAAAATGGGAAGGGAAGGCCGTTACCCCTCCTTCAGCACCACCCAACTTTCTACACACTTTTTCCTCTTACTTTGCTGTGTATTTATCAGTGTTTTCTTAGCAGGGTGGAGGTCCCTTCCCTTTTCCCTTTGCTTTCTTCCACTTCATCTTGGTTCCCTCTCTCTGTCAGTGCCCTGATGGTGACCCCAGAGCCAAAACCTAGAGGCAGGGGGGACCTGCAGCAAGATGGCCTCCAGGTCCAGGTGTAAGCAGAGCCTGATGGGGCAGGGAGAGCAAGTGGAGGAGTCATGTGACCCAGAGAGCCCTATATAAGCCCATGCTTTGGCCCAGAGAGGTAATCTGGCTGTAGAAGCCACTGGGGAGGGAACTGTCTGCAAAAGGCATGAGGACTGGAGCCCAGAGTACAGAGAAGAGTTGTGATACAGCCCTGAGTGGAGGGAAGCTGGAAGCCTGCCCAAGGGAAGCTGGGAGTCTTCCCAAGTTAAGTACCCTGGGCACTTTCTGTTTTTGGCTTTTGTTTTTCTGCATGGAGCCTGCCACCAAGCGATTTAGGGAACCTCATGTAGGACATTCTTTTGAACAGGGACTGATGCTTTCATTCCTGTGTGTTTCCCTGGAGGGATGGGTTGTGGCTTTAGGAGAAAAGGAGACCATGGAAAGGAGGTGACTGAGGCGGGTCACCTCAAACTTGAAATCACTCTGTGTGGAACTTGAGGTGATGGACTGTGACTAAAGTTTGTTCTGTGGCCAAAGGAGGTTTAACTTGACTGAACTGTGAGACAGGAGGTGGCAGAGGGTCTCCTAGCTGCAGGGGGAACTCAGACCAGATGGGAACTGCCTTTTCCAAAAGCCTGCCTTGCTTTCTCTGTAGCCTCCCCTACTAATTTCAAGGGGTGGCAGGAGAAAATACTAGATAGGGAAAAGACTGAAGGGTTTAGGCACCAGCAGGCCCCTAGAGGTGGATACTCCATAGCAGCACTTACAAGTAGCCTACACACTTGGTTAAAATATTCTATCTTGTATGGAAGCTGTTTGTCATGTTGTAAATATTGTAATATGCTGATTAGAGTTTTCTTCAGTATAAATAAATACCTCAACATTATTCATTATTTTTTGGCCTGAGAAACTTGTTAGATATTATGTATTATTTTTAAACAATTTTTGCATTTTCGGGAACTAATTCCTTTAACTATCAATTAACTTTCCGAAAGAGAGTTGTAGGGGAAATTATTTTCCTGTCTGTGAAATTTTGCATCTTCTCAAAAATTTTCCCATAACTTTTTTATTTCTGTTAAGTATTCCTCTCTGGGCCAATGCACTTATACAAAATAGAACAGTTTCAACAGGATAAAATGAGAGCGATAGAGAGAAAAGGTCTAGTAGCCTGATGATTATTGCTATCACTTGGGATGCTATAGCCAGAGGTCCATGTTCCTGATGTGATTCAGATTATTGATGATTCTTGGCTGTATGAACATCTTTCTCCACTTCTAGTTTTGAGTAGAGACTCCATCCCTTTTGAACTTGGTATGCCCATTCCTATGGAAAGCTTCAGCTTTGACTAATGACATTGTCAATGGAAAAACTGTTAGAGTAAAAAAATCCCTAATCAGCTGCACTGATAAATGCCCAAATCATTTTGAAAATTGGACTAAAGTGCATTTGAAAATTCTACCCTAGTACTTCTTCAAGAGTAAGATATGAACCTTCCTGCAATCAATACTGATCTGTGACAATCTTGGACCAAATATGATCAAAGAGCTTGCGATGTGTATTACACTATTTATTGCCGTTTTTATACTTTGATGCCTCATATCCAATGGCAGTGTTCATACTTAGATAATAGGGCTTCCCAGGCTCACATCTTCCATGTGTCATGCAGAGAAAGGCACAGCAGATTCCATTTAACATACCTGATTTCATGCAGTGGTATTATGGTAAATGTGCTTTGCATAGAATCCCCTTAATTCATGGTTAGAAGTGGTCAGAGTTCTCTCTGAGTTATCTTTGTAGAATTATTTCTTTTCAACTATAGATCATTTTTACATTCCCCATTTGACCATGCAAACTTACATGTCCCTAATAATATTTAGTTGCTGATGATACGTATTTATGAAAGAAGATAAAAGATATTATTTATAAATATACTTCACATTTAACATTAAAATTCAGAAATATTTATTAATTTTCAAGAGTCTAAATCACAGTTTCAGCCATTTCTATAGTCAAGTTTTTTAAAGAGAAGTAAGGTCAAAATAGAATCAAGAAACTTAATGATGATGGTTAATTTCTTAAATGATTATATATATATATTGTTAATTTCAAAATAAATTATTTCTTAAATATCTTAAATACAGAAATTACTCATTATTTATATATTTAACAAATCATTAAGCACTTAATAAATGAAAAGTTTGAAATTGAGCATATATTATTATTTTAAACATTAAGTGTCTGTATTCATTAAACAAGAACAAAATTCTGTTTATCACAATTATATAGAATATCTCATACTTCAATGGAGCCAACTTGCATAAGGAAGGCAAGAAATAAGGCAAGCCCTATTTTTTCCAACAATTAGAACTATATATTTATATATATTCTCAATAAAGAGGAAAAATGTACTAAAAACAGCATCTGTTTTTTCACATCAATGTATATATTTTTCCATAAAAAGATCAAATATTTACAAATGAAATAAAACCAAAATAAGTCAACCTTCTCAGCTAGTAAGTAACCCTTGTTTCCTGTGACTTGATACCTCTTTGAAAAGTTACTTTCTTATAAAAATAGTTATAACAAAATTTTTCTAATCTCCTTTTAAGCTCTTAATTTATTGTACAATACCCAAAGCAACACATAACAGATGGAAAGAAAGGTATTGCCCTATAAAGCCAAGGGAAGAAGAAACATAAAGATTGAAAATATTGGTGGAATGACTAAAGACCACTCAACCCATCAAACTTGTTCTTTTTTAGCACTCTATGTCTCCTAGGATACAATCTAATTGTTGTTAGAATAGCTCCAATGTTTTTGCCTCAACAACTCTGCTTTGTGGGCCATTCCACATGTTTATGGGTCTCTGCATGATCAAATGTTTTTTGACATCTGTTCTCCTTTTTTTACAAATCCATTTGTGACCCATTGCTTTCTTGATTCTGAAGTACTGAAGCTTTTTTTCTCATAAAACTTACCTTTTAAAAGTGCTTCCTTCCCCCTTTTAAAGAGCTTTAAAATTGTGGTTAGGTTGTAACTTTTTTTTCCTAACATGTTGATCTAGGCCAATATTAATTGTGCATTTCTTATGCCTTTCTATTACTGACTATTGTTCATAATTACATCTCAAATGTATTTCTTAATACATTGTAAACTAAATTCAGTAAGGTTTTACACACTACTTTTAACATCTTTTTTAACTCTGTAAACTACTTTATATATTTATAATTTAGATAATGGAATGACTTTCAACAAACAAGTGCTTCTTCCAGTTAGAATTTTCTGAGAAACACTTAAGATTATGGGTCATTATTATATTAAATTATGTAACAACCCACAGTACAAAACTAGTGTGGCATGGATGAAGAAACTGATTATGGTGGCAAAAGCTGATAAAACCTGACTGGTGGTAAAAATTAAAGCTCAATTTACAATTAAGCTCTCATTACTTTAATAGTATAAAACTAGGTAATAGGAATCCTGGGTGTAGGTTGTAGCCAGGGATAGGAATTTCACCTAGAAGTGCTGCCAGGGTATTGTTCGTGTCTTTAACTGGGACACTGGTCTTGTAAGCTTATCAGCAAGCCATAGGATTTGTACAAGATTAGACTCCATAGAACTCAGGAACTGTTGTTGAATACATTGTTAACTCACTATTTCTGCATAACCATAATCCCTGAATATGCTTATTCCATATAGCAGAGAGGAAATAATTATTTTCAGCCAGGATTCAAGCAGTTTCAATATGTACCTAAACACAGATGAAGCAAAGCCTAATCATTGAGAACCTGCCCCCCAGAGGGAGATTCAAAATGAGGCAATGAAGCATCTAGTATCAGCTTTAGAGCAGTCATATTTATACACTGAGCACAGACTTCTCTTTCACTTTATGCACTCAAATTGTAGTTTTCCCATCATCATTTTTGGCACTTAATACCAAGTTTGCAATTCTGCTCCTCATGCCATGTGGATGTGGCTCTACTCTGATGGGAAGCAAAATCACAAATTATGCAAAAGTGTAAAATGTCACTGACACCTGGAGAAATGACACTTGGGTGTGTGAAGTAAAAAAGGATTTTGCCCCAGGTGTCCTGTGTAAGGTGGTGAGCATCTCCAAAGCTGACTCAGGAAGCCTGAAGGAATTTAGAAGTAACCAATGGGAGATTCAAAAACACAGAAGTGTTTGTGAAATCCCTCAAACTATCCATTATGTATTTCTATTTACTTGCAATTAATAACACCTAGTTACACTTCAGAAATAGCCGTGTACCTGTTCTCTGAAGAGGGGTGATTCAGATACATAGTTCTTCTTGACTCTTGACTCTTGTCCAGTAGCCTGCAAATTAGAATGTTTCACCAACTTGAAAACCTGATGTAGAATTCATAGATTGATGGACAGCAAGGCTAGAAGGGACCTCAGAAGATCACTGGGTCCAGCACCCTGCACCAAGCAGGGAAGACATCTGAGATGAGTCCTGGCTTCCCCTGTCTTCTGCCAGGCTTATTTCTGGAGAGGGTTTTTTGTTTTTGTTTTTTGGGTGTTTTTTTTTTGGGGGGGGGGGGTTTAGCCAATAACTGTGAACTAGGGACCAGAGCTTCTGTCTCTTAGGGGATTGAGATATAGAAATGTCTTTTCCGTGTTTGTTTTTTAGCATGCATGGGCCAAATTCTTTTCCACCTATTAGGCACATAAATTGACATGGGCATCTAAAGGCAGTCCTATTCCACTCTGATAAAATCCCTAAGAAATAATAATAATAATGCAAAAAGTGGATTGGTCTTCCTTACTTTTAGGACCCACACTTAAGGGTCAGATAATGGTGTGTTACAAAACTAGATGCATTAATGGCTTCTTAGGGACTTGAACAATGCAGAAGAGGCACTTAAGTACCTTAGTCCACTTAGTGAGATAATTGGTGGAAAAAAATCTGGCCTCTAATGAGGAACTTTGAAGTCTAAGCTGGAGGGAAATACTATTTCAGGCTCCCGCTACTTGTTACAGGTATTATACAATTAAATGGTTAAGTGTGTAATTACCTTAACACCAGCTACATGTGCAAAGTACTTATCACATGATAAAAAAACTCCAACCACCTACAAAATTAAACTTAAAAAATGTGTACTAAATTTATAACTGGTTGCTATCAAGCTTTAATTTGCACATATAGCAGGGTCTACCCTGCAGCTGGGAGCCCCATCAACTGACAGGGCTCCAAGATGCAGGGATGCACCATGCCCACAATGAAAAATCTGAGCTTGGACGACTGTGGCTGCCATGGGAGCCCAGGATTGGGCTTTGCCTCTACTGGCAATAAGATGCAGTGGGATCTAATGTGTGATTCCCACAGTTGTGTCTCCTGGCATTTACATGTGGCATGATTTTGGATCACATACTCATCATGCCTTTATCTGAATTTGTAAAGAGGACTTTAGATGATCTATGGATTTCCCTTTTTTTCTTCTGATCCAGGCCAATTTTGAATTGTTCTTTGGGACTGAAGTAACTAAATTGACACACATATTCCCCGGAAGAGGAAGACTCTACCACAGTTTACTTGTTCACTGGTTCATTACTCTAAGGGTTAAAAAGTTGTACCTTATTCTATTTGGATTTGTCTAGCTCCAGCTTCTAGACATTGGATCATCAGATCTGTTTCCCATGTAGATACTGCAAGATTATGATAAAATGACCCCTTTAACTCCAGGTTTGATAAACTAAATAGGCTGAGTCCTATAATTATGAAATATATTTTCCAACATTATACTGGTTCCTGTCACTCTTTGAATCCTCTCCAATTTGTTAACATCACTATACAGAGTATTTTGGTGAAATCTATAATATTACTGGCATAGTGGCTGCACCAGTGCCAAAGGGGATAATTTCCACATTCCCATTCAATAGTTGCCTGATTATACATTATTTATTCTTGACTAAAACCATGCTGACTTACCCAGTCTTACCTGGCTTCTGATTCAGCATCATCTAGTGATGATGCATTTGCTCTTTTTTAGATCGTTTATCCTTTCAGAAAGTATGGGATATTTTTCTCTGTCTGACAAACCCTATTGAAACTTAAAAGCCCATGGAAAAATCCTATTGTAAAAACTACCATTTTCTTCTGAAGAGACAAAGCCTTTCTTTTCCTAGAGTGGCCAAGCTCTTGCTCTTCTTGCTTCTCATAGGTAATACATCAAACTTAAATGCTGCCTTTTGAATTATGGTATTTGCTAATGCAGTTGGGAAAGTCTCTTTGAAATATGATGACAAGAGTACAGGGAGGACCTTTTCACAATGTTTCTTATATAGATTTTTCTTTTAACAATTGATCTGAAATCACAAAATGGAATACCCCTGTTGTCATAGTTCATACAGTACTTGTCATTAATTGGGTGTCAGCTTTGTGACAATTTTAATTAACTCTTACAGAAAGAACATTTTGCAAGATTCTTACATTGCAGATTGGCAAAAATTTATGGATCACACACTGAAGTTCAGCCTCTGTTCTCAGCATTACCTGTGAAAATATGAGCACATTTTGTAAGGGAATTCAGGTTTTAAATACCTTTATGTCTAGATTAATTATTCTACAGAAAGGTAATCTTGTCTTGGGTCTCATCATTTTTGTTTCTGTCCACTTGAATCATTCCAATCTGTACACATATTTTTATTGTTTTGAAGTATGATGAGTAGAAATGAACACAGTACTCCAGTACTCATGATGAAAATGTGACGTTTCTTACAGTAGTAAGACTGTATACGACTTAGACTCCCTGTACACATTTTACACAATTACCTGATTAACTGTTCATTAATTTAGACTCGCTACATTTGCAAACTACCTATGGCACCTTAAAAAGGTCCAACCAGCTATAAAGTTATTGCTCAAAAATGTGTAATAACTTTATAGCTGGTTTCTATCCAGCTTTAGTTGTCACGCATATCCTGTTTTTCCATGTCCTGAAGATGGCAGCTGCTACAAGCACTAAGGAGTAATAGTGAACAGATGAGATGAGTTTTGGCAATGTTTCTATAATAGCAGACTCCTAAAACAACAGGTCAAGTCAATAGATTGATATATCGGTCCCCCAGAGAAGGTAATTGTTGACCACCGTCACCCTGTTTTTATATATATAAAATAAACTTGGCATTGAATTTCTGTCATGCCAGGCCATGGACATCCAGGTTTAGGGGACAACTCAGAGTCAGGATAAGTCAGGAAGTCAGAAACCAAGAGATCTGGTCTGGGGAACCAACTTGGAGATCCAGAGGGTCAAGCAAAGCATAAGGTCAAGAGAATAGCTAGGTCATATATACAGGAGGTCTGCCCAGAGCTGGGTCAGGTATTCTAAGGGTCAGGCAGAGTGCGGAGTTAGGAGACTAGCCAAGTCAGGTATCCAGAGACTCCATTAGCATCAGTAGCAGCACTCTAGGTACAAGGTTGATTCTTGTTGCCCAGACACTTCTTCTTGTCAGGGGTTTATATGGGAATGTTGCCCTGTGGGGTCAGACCAGTGCTCAGGATCTCAATATTGTGCTTTTAGACAGGAGGGCATGGTGTACAATTACACACACACACATCACCAATTCAAGCATATACACTCTCTACTGATAATGACATGATATTATACACAATACACACATACATACACATGTACACACGGGTTCAAAACTGAATCAGGTGACTGTGTGTGTTGGTGCCTGTGGTACCTATGCTTGGGGTGCTTGGTAACTAAAGAGCAAACGGCAGAGATCAGGGAAAAAGGCAGTGGGGATGAGGCAACAGCAGTGGTAGAGATCAGGGGAAAAGGCAGTGAGGATGAGACAATAGCAAAGAAACAGGGGTTTCTAGGCAGAGGGTAGCTCAGGACGGGTGGAGCCACAGGAGCATGGGACAGGTGTTGGAGGTGATGGTGAGCCAGAAGCAGGAGAGGGAGAAATAAGATTGAAGTTAGGGGGGTGAAGAGCAGAGATTGGAGCAGGGCCAAACTGTAGTAAAGCAGAACCCAACTCAGGGGTGCAAATAACAGTTTTATTAAATGAACACTGTACTGTACAGATTGGCTCCCCCACACACTCACACAATGGTAGCAGGAAAAAGACTCAGTGGAAGGGCTGGAGTCCAGGTAGGGAAGAGAAGCAGAGTCCAAGTCATTGGTTGAAGAGAGGATGTGGGTGATAGGTACCTATCCAGGCTGGGAGGGGGTCCTCATGTTGTCCAGAGGAGAGTTGCTGGCAGGGCCTCTGGGTTAATAGGCAGCATGACTTGGAGAAGGTCTGGTCCAGGTGAAGATGGCA
Organism: Crocodylus siamensis; assembly: GCF_052110815.1. Classification (NCBI taxonomy): domain Eukaryota; kingdom Metazoa; phylum Chordata; order Crocodylia; family Crocodylidae; genus Crocodylus; species Crocodylus siamensis. The sequence continues at coordinate 351,516,217 of NC_143395.1, forward strand.
TCCCCAGGAGTCAGTCTTCACTCCCCCTTTTTATGGGGCAGACTACCTATGTATTCCTATGGGGAGGGCTGTCCAGGCAATGTCAACCCTGTTCCAGAGAGTTCCAGGTGTTCATACTGAGCACGTGTAGGCTTGGTACAATGGTGGGTTGCCTCATCTTTTGTTTCTTGAATGCGGTGGGTGGTTCCAATGGTTGCGTCATTGGTTCAGGTATTGGTTTTGATGGTGGGGTGATTTTAGTAGGGGGTCCTGCTATCATTGTGTTTCACTCATACATTCACTCTTTTGTCTCAGGAATTCAAGGAAAACCCATTTACATGGGAGAGGTTACAGAATTGCAACATACTTACACAACAGGGCATGGGGACAAGATGGGAATGGATACTTGACATCACCTCACAGACACAGGTCTAAGCCATATGCTATTAATATGAAATGATAAAAATCAATGAACAAATGATAGGAATACAATACAAAACAATAACAATCAATACAAACAGAACACTATTTACAATGTATAAAAAGGGGCTTATTATAATAACCATATACAAGAACTTAGCTTACCTAGTACTACTTGTAATCCCTTATAAGGGACAGGGAGGGCAGGGAGAAAGTCATAAATGGTTGGGTAAGGGGAGGGGAAGCATTTTAAAAATAAACCAAAAATAAGAACAAAAACTGGGGGGGGGGGTTGCTACAAGAAGGGGTAAGAGGTCAGCTGACCTTGGCTAAATGCTCCAGTAGCAGAGAGTGGGTGTGGGCCTAGGCCAAAATTGGGGGGATCTGGCCACCTGTGTCTGCTCCAGCATTCTGTTGGGGTGGTAGCAGGCTAGGGTTTCAAAGCCTGGGCCTGATGTCCTCATGATCTTTACAGTCTATAACTTCAGGTCTTCTACCAGTGGGAAGGCAAGTTAATTCTTTCTTCTGCAATGCTAGGCTTGCATATGTATTATTCACTTGGATGGATAGTAGTTTGGAACTGAAATATTGCCTTGTGCCAGAATTGACCAGTTCCTAAAAAGAGTGGCCAACCTCCTGAGCATTCATTTCTGCCTCTTTCCCTGAGGTCTTTTCCTGTTGTTTCTATTCCTCAATTTTCATGTTTTCTGTGTATGTCGTGTCAGCACACTCCTTCTGTTCATGGATGCATCTCAACTACAGCCTTTCCTCCTGAAATTCCCTTTTCCTTTTTTTGCTACCATCAGTCACCAACTAGCACCTATATCACAAAATGCAGCCCCCCCAGCATTCTTTAATAGGGACATACAGGACCCTACAATGCAAGACAAGTACTTAGATAGAGTCTTTAGTCCATTTGAAGAGATACTGCATGGACAGAGATGGAGGATGAACTAGCAGAGGTGATGATTTGGATGATCAAGTCATACTTTATTAATATAGTTAACAAGCTGAGGGCAGGCTTGAAACACCTGCATATGGCTGAGGACCTACCTGACTAGAAGAGGCAGTGCTTAAAGGCCTATAAGCCCCATGTTTGGAGCAAGGAGAACAGCCTTGCCCTGCATGCTGCAGGAACTAAATCTCCTGGCAGAGAGGCTGTAGGAGGCAGCCTGATAGGCACCTAAGCCACCAATGAAAGCTGAGACATGAAAACTCAAAAGGAAGTATGGCTTGCAGGGTGACATTGACCCTGAGCAAAGGTGACTATTAGTTTTGAAGTGGATGTTTGTGTTGCAATTTAAGTTAGATACTGGAGGACTGGGTATGGCTGGTAGGTGTGGTAAAAGGGCCACTGAGGGGCCCAGACAGGGTTAAAGACCACAGTGGGGCTCGCCCAGAGTATGCAAGCCTGGGTCAGGACTACAGGAAACTGGCACCGGAGGTCCAAGAAGCCTTGCCTGGGTCACAGATGCAAGGACGCTGGGCTGGATGCTGAGTGACACAGGGCCAAAATGCTAGCCAAAGAAGACCACGGGGAAAGCTGGGTCTGAGGAGCCAAGCCAGAATAAGTGGTCCTAGGCTTAGAAGTCTACAGCAAAAGCAACCAGCAGACCAAACCCAAGAATCCTGAAGCCGACACAGGCTGGTACTTTGCATGACCATCCCAGGCACCAAAGTAAAGGGGCTCCAACAGGTGCTGCCCAGCCAGGGTGGGGTGTAGGACAAAGTCATGGATGGCTCTTTTGGAGGTCACAGAAATTAGGGAAAGGCGGCCTTCACTGTTGTGTGCACTCCCAGGCAAGCATGGTGGGGTGTGTGCCCCCCCAGGTCTGTGTGTAGTGTGAGGGTAAGCTGCTGCTGCGGGCTTTGCCCAGGGCACAAAACTTTGTTGCTACAGCACTGGATGGACAACAACCATTAAGGCTCAGGAGCTGCAAACAGCTCACTGCCCCAAGTGACATTGCAAATTGGAAATAAAACTCACATCACAAAACCCCAAAATAGTCAGTCAGGAACCCTCTCAACCGCTCACAAACCCTTTTCCAAAGCAAATAAGATTTCCTTTTCTTTCCCCAAGTGCTAATACCTTTCACACTTCCCCGTTAACTGGTCTGTTATACATCATTAAGTCTTTCAATTAAAGTAGTTAGCTGCAGGCTGTTTATTGCCTCATTATGGTCCAGTTTTTGAACCTCCATTGACTTCAATATAGTTTGAGCTACTACAACTCAAAGCAGAATTTGGCTTTAAGAATTATTATTAAAGAATGGGCATATTTATTTGTAAATATATATTGTGACCCATCCATCTGAACATAACTGAAACTCAGGTGGCTCTGTTATCAACAGGTAGGCCAAAAGAGTTTCTAAGCAGCATGGCTCTGCCACTTTCTTCTGCTGAGTACACATCAGATCCAAGGAATTAGTTAGCATGCTCTATGTAAATGACTCTTACCACATGACAAGTAGTTGGCAATGTACATACATGCAGGCTGCCCTAATTCAATAGATCTGCATAATTTCAGACACTGACTTGGATGAGTGGGTTGGACATGCTTCTTAGCTTCAATCTTAGGCTTGCCATTGAAGACAAAGCCCTAAATTATGTCAAATGGCACCTCAGTTCAAAGTAGTCCCTCCACAGGTCCAGTTCCACAGGTCCAGTATCAAGGTAAGATCTCTGCAAATAAGGATATCAGACTGTATCTCAAACTGTCTTGCCCTATTATACACTATTCTAAAATCAAATCTAAAGATTAATTCTTCAGTAGCTCTCTCTAAATTAGTTTTTTTCCAAATACTTCCTAACAACACACATGGGACCCATCTCACACATTACAATTTGACAACACATCCTTATTCAGTTCTCCAAAGATATATTAAATTAATGAGTTCAGGAGTACCTATTGTTTCAGGAAAGAAAAAGAAAAAAAAAACCTTTTTCTGTTAGTTTACCCTATTGTTTGAGTGTTCAGACAGTCATTTTAAGTCTTTAAGACATCATCATGATCAAATGCTATACAATCAGAAAGTGAGATTCTCACTGTAATACATTCCAGCATTTAAGGAAAACTGAAGGGAAAAAATATAAAGAAGAACTTCCAAAGTCTAAGGACAGTAGGGCAATGTAAAATAAAAAAAGAAAACCTGACAAGGGAAGTTGTGGAACCCCATCTGCAGGGATAGCTGGATGATAGATACTAATACAGCCAGGATTATACTGGGGCTAGCCCAGATATTCATTTACAGCTAGGTCAGCTGAGGATAACTTTTGGCAAGAACCCAGAGCAAGATTTAAATGCACACTGTGCAGCTGTAGGGAGATTCTTAGCCACTTTGCCATCATTCTCCATACCCAAATACATCATGGTTGAATGCTAATATGTGTGTATACTATATATACAGTATAGCCTCATTATAACAAGCACCACCCCCCTCCCATTGGAGAAGGAGAAAAGTTCATTAAAATGGGATGTTTGCTAATATGGTTAGTTAATGTGCTGCATCATTATAATGAGAGGGAGAAAAAGAACAGTTCCTGCTGTTGGGATTGTTAAACACGGAGATACTTTATAAACACGAATTATTATGAGGTTGTGCTTTATTAATATAAATGATAAGCTATAGTATGCATATACACATATATGTATTTTATAAGTTGTATTTCCATATTACTATACAAAATTCTGCTATTACTATACAAAACATTTTCTGCAGGACAACACCTGGATAGACCCCTAATTATTTGGTCCTTATTGTCTCATTTTCCTACTCACAAAACTATTTAGAGACTAAGTTATCCCATGGTTAAAGTATGTCTCTACAGAACTTGTACAGGGGAATTAGAGAAGTCAGGCTCTATAAAAACCCTTCTGAGGTGTCAGGCAATTTATTTTCATTAACATTCTTTCATTTTCTGATTTTCTACAAAACATCTAAATAACTGCAATCAGCCTCTGTTCGGAAGACAGATCATCATAGTGCAGAAGTCTACAGTCATTATGTGCTATCCATTTTCAGTGTGTTAACAGAAGGCCTTTCTAAAGGGGTCTTTTTGTCAGTTTTGTGGACATAAAGAGCTCTGAAAAAATGTGGAGGAGTGACACATACCAGGACAGACTATAGTATTGTTTTGTACTGTCCTGGGTTAAGGTGTGTGTGAATAATATTTCTTGACTCTGGTTCCTTGACTTTGTTTTTAAACTGAGAAAGGATTGGTTAATGGGTTTATTATACATGGAAATGGAGGGAGACCTCTGAACTGCTAGAAAATGGGCTATCAAAAATATAATTGCCTAGTTTGCCAGACTGGATCTCTGCTTGAGATTTGACCTAGACATTAAGATCCAAAGACGCAGATCTGAGCTGAGCCAGAAGAATATCTCACTGGGGGACCACAGATAATCAGGGGTTACAAAATCCAAAGAGCAAGGGACTGATCCACTCTATAAGCTATGCCTGGGATGTCTCCAAAAGCACGTCCCCTTGAGCATGCACAGGCACCTCTTCACTGCACTGCTAATTAGCAGCACGGCATGGTTTTTGGACACCAGGAGATCCTGGTATATTAAAAAAAAAAAAAGCTGCTAAAAAAAGTGGGGCAGCACACATGGCTGCTTTTGGATCACCACTGCTGCAACCTGGGAGGCCCCCAGGAGCCCAGACAACGGTGTTGGAACCAGCCCTTGTGCTGACCCCAGTCTCTCTTACCCACAAGGGCTTGCCTGGGGACAATTAGCAGTGGCACAAATACATGCTGCTGCTATTTATCTACCGGGAAACATGCATTCCCACTTGTGGGGATGCGCCCCATGGGGGTATTTCAAAAACACCATGTTGTGGCTTCTAGAAAAAAGCTACTTTGGGTAGTCCATGGAACATTTATAAAATGATTTAGGAATTTTTCTATGAAAGCTAGAGAATATTGAGATCCTAATTTTCACATTCGGGCAAATTAGCAGATGGGTCTGTTAATCTGTCGATGGATGGACATATGCATGCTGACATGGCTCTAGACTTGGTCTTGAATATAGAAAGCAATATGAAAGTTTGCTAAGGATTTCAAAGAAACAGAATGCCTTAAACTGTGAACTAAATCATTTCCTTCTAATAGGATTAATGGCTGTTGGACTTCATTTATGTTATGTATTTGCTCAGAATAAAAAGAAGTGCTTATGTGATTTGCAATGTAAAGCTCATGTGGGGTCAGGCTCACTGTAATCCTTAAAAAAGAACATTTTTCTTTACTTTGTATTCCTTAGATCTTAGATCTATGTGTATTAAGTGCCTATAGAGCCCTGTTTTTTAGAAAAAGTATTTCAACACCTTCATCAAGATTCATAATTATAATTAAACAAAGTGTTGTATGCACTATCTGATGGCTGCTGGCAAACATTAGCAAGTCTGACAAAGGTCACAGAGATATCTGGTGTAACATCCAAAACTCATAGAACTACATTTTGAGACTCAATTCTGCAGTGACTGCCATTCTCAATTAACCAAATCCTGATCTCAATGACATTAGATTAAATTACTTCAACTGAGTTATTTTGTATTGTTATCAGCATCACTGAGAGAATAATATGGCCCAATACTCATTCAGGCTAAGTTCAGACAGTCCAAAAGCCTGAGGCTGAATTGACTCAATCTTCACAGGTTAGTCTGTACTGCGTAGATTGAACTGATAAGCAAGTGACCAGACATTCACTTTTAATTCCAGAAATGCAGCCACGTATTTGCAGAGGCCCAGGCCAGAAACCAGGGGGCACTAGAGCATACCTCCCTGCTTGGCTGAAAAAGACAACTTGGGCCGAGACTAGCTTACCCACCCTGAGGGGAGGGAGGGTTGCAGGAAAGATGAAAAGCATCTTGGGATGCTGAGGGACTGTCAGTTAACTTGAATCTAAAGGGGATTGGCAAAAGAGAACCAATAAACTGATTTACCTTAAATTAGTTAAGTCTGACACGACATTAACCCATGTTTATCTTAAAATGGTTTTGGCCATTTTGAAAGCAGTGCATTGAACTTCTCTTGAGTTACATATTTGAACTGGTTTATGATCACTTATACTGATTTATGTATAATTTCTGTTCCTAGCCTCAGAGTAAGAACTTTATACAAAGCTGGTATTGGGATGTGTGTGTGTAAACAAAAAGAAGCAAGGACAATCCTATTTTTAGATACTGCTGTATCTACTTCGATGGTTCAATTGGGTTGTTTACCTTACACAAATAGATATAACCAGGGATCTAGGTTTTCTGTTTCCCACAGAAAAATGGAGAAAACCATGGATTCCCCCTTTTTATCAGAGAAAATGTGAATTTCTCCTTTCAGCAGAGAAACCCACAGATTCCCCACTTTTGCAAAGAGCTCTGCAGGCTGGTTGAGCTCCAGCCTACAAGACATATTTGCAAAGAGGGCAGGAAACCCCCAGCCCTGCCCAGAAGAGGAAGATGGGGTGGGGGAAGGGTGGGGCTTGAGGCTCTCAGTCAGCCATGACTTGGCTCAGTTCAGCCTCACTCTTTGCTCCTGAAGTCTGTGCAGTAAGTGGGGCTTGCAGAGGGCTAGAGGCCCCTCTGGCAGGGCTGGGGGGTTGCAGATCATAGCTGGGGGGTGCCAGCAGGGCTAGGGGGGGAGCCAGGAGCCAGCCCTGCCCCCACCCAAGCAGGCAGCACCAGTGGGGGGAGTCAGCTTGGGGCCCTGCCTCCATATCCCTGGCAGCTGGGGAACCCCTCTGTCAGGGCTGGGGGGCAGGGGCTGTGGGTGGGGGACAAGAGGCATGAGTATGGTGGTGGGGTTGTCGTGGGGGCAGTGTGGGGCACCAGCAGAGCCCAGGGAGGCATTGCAAGTGAGTGAGGGGCACCAGCAGGGCTGGTGGAGGCATTGTTGGCAAGTGAGGGGCACCCACAGGGCTGGGGGGGTGCTTTGGGGAAAAGTGAGGTGCACCAGCAGAGCTATGGGGGACTTCAGGGCTTTTAATTTTAAGAATGGATTTTGGGGGTTTTGTCAGAGAATTTGCCCTTTTTGTCAGAGGATTCATGATTTCTTTTTTTATCAGAGAAACCAGGCTCCCTGGATATTACCTCTTCCAGTACCATCTTATTTATGAAGATAGGGTCCAAACACACTGGAACCACATTTGTGTGATACCGTCTCATCTCTTAGATCTTACAGGGCCTAGACTTAGAGAGAGGTTCTCCAATTCACACAGACATATAGGTTAATACAGACAGTCAAAGAGTTATAGGCTAAATTGGTTTAATCTTCACGGGTTAGTCTACGCTGCATAGATTGAACCAATAAGCAAGTGAACAGATATTCATTTTTGATTCCAGAAATGCAACCACATGGTTGCAGTGGCCCAAGCCAAAAGGTGGGGGTTGGGGTGGGAGGCATGCTAGACCATGCCTCCTTGCTCTGCTGGATTAGACAGCTTGGTCCAAGGATAGCCTGCCCACCCTGCAAGGGGAGGTTTGTAGGAGAGGTGCAAAAAATCCTGGGATGCTGGGAGACTGAGTTAATTTGAATCTGGAGGGGATCTGGCACAGAAGTTCAATAAACTGATTTAACCTAAATCAGTTAGTTCTGATACTTTGTCCATTTAGGTTTATCTTAAACTGGTTTAGGCTATTTTGAAAGTCGTTTATGTGCACTGAACTTGAGTTGTGTTACAGATTTGAACCAGTTTCCGATCACTTATATCAGTTTAAATGTAACTTCTATCCCTAGCCATCAAAATTATGGTAGTGTTTACAATTGTTGCTATCAGCAGTATTGGGAAATACAGATTATCAGGTGCCTGTTTAGCCCACCATTGCACTGGCCAGAATATACTGTTAAGTGGGGGAATGAAAGCAAGGTATAGGACTTGACCTCATAGTACATTTGTGAAGGACATGGACAATTCTTATAAGGAAGATGTTTGTTTATTAGCTCTTAAACTTCTTGTGCATATAAGGTATTTTCAAGCTTCTTTTAAAAAAATTGTGTCCCTTCCTGAGGTTAAGTATATGTGTTCAAGTTATCCTCTTTTCCTCAGAGCATATTTTAAAATCCAGAGTCCTGCTACAACTACATAGATGAGCTGTGGAACAATCTAATACATGGTCACATGTACAGAGAAAGAGCAGATCGGAAAGGATTAAAATTCATGTGAGACATATGAAAAATCAGCATTAAACTATTTTAACATTCCTCACTCAAAGTACAGTGTGAGAAATGTGATCAAAATGGAGTTAGAGTCTGTTCACGGCCAACCAAGTGCTAGATCCCACCCTATAACTCTGCTTCCCACTCCTCCTAACGGTCCATCTGTTTTGATTTTTTTTTTTTTTTCTCACTGCTGTCACCGACAGAGAGAAACCAAGTCCAGGATGCTAGACCTTTTAACTCCTCGTAAGATATTACATCTGGTCTATTTTTCAGTAGCTGTATCGCACAACTCCGAATCTTTTGTTCTCTACACCCATTACAGATTTAATAATATCTTCTTTCTGTAATTCATTTGAGCCACAATATCCTGCACCTTACTCCGGAAACATGTCTGGACCTTGCTTACTCAGTCATAGCTCCTGAACAACTATTTTGTATGTACACTGTGCATTAGATTATGGATGCCCATCTGTGCTGATCCATATTTGACTCTACTACATACTTCTTGCTCCTTCCCTGAGCAGCAAACATTCTGTTGAAGTTTAAAGATGAAAGAGTTAAGCAACTATTATAACACCTGAAGTAGAAGCCATATGCTAACCACATTTCAGTAGTACTGATTTTTATTCATTACGATACTCTTTGAATTAACGTTAGGCTAGTAACTGCAATTAAACCTTAAACCTAAACTGAAAATTAAACCTAAATTTGTCAATATTCATTAAGCCTAAAAAATCCAACCTTTTAAATCTGAGACTTAAAAAAATCTATAGACTGCTACTCAATACTGAGACTCGATTCCTTTGGCCAATGATAATGATTGTTATTATTATTATAAATCATCATCACCATCATCTCAAGTTATTCCATCATAGAGAAAAGTTCTGCCTGACAGTAGGGCCACATAATTTCTTCTGAAGTCAATTGGACTTGCTTGCAAATATCCAAGAGCAGAGTTCATTTACAAAAATCTGAACAAAGAAAAACAGCCAGAATGCTTATATTACAACTGATCTAAAAGTATTATTATATTTAAATACAATTATACCCCGAGGGCCAGATTCTGTTCCCCATATTGGACAGCTCATTGGACTTAAGTACCTAGGTATGATTTTTTTCTATTTTGTTCAAGTCCTGAAAATCCATCAATGCAGCTTTTAAAACATTTTAAAGCAGATTGTCATCTTCCTCCTAAGACTGAGACACAGAAAAGCAGTGGGGAAGTGAATAATGCACCCACCATTAAAATGTAGGTTTTTTTCAGGGACACAGGTAGGATGTAATAGGATAAATTTACTTAGTAAGTCCACTTTGTTGCCTAATAAGTGGAGTAGAATATAGACCCAAATGAAATCTCAAATGCAATAAATAGTCACCATAATATGAAAATAAAGTAATTAGATGGTGGCTTGATAACTAGCTATTAAGATTAGTACAATGATAAAACATTATACCCTCCAGATATCATACAGTAAGTTGTTATGCTTATCTTGTACTAATCCATTGAACCTCCCCAGGGAACTAAGTGGACTGAAAGAAGTCATGGATCACAACCACAGGAAAGGGGAAAGGCAACCAAGATAGTCTCTTTGATGGGTCCTAGTGAGGCTGTTGCTTTGCCAGTTAATACTGTATTGAGTATCTCTTCCACAATCTTTTCTATAATTCTAATCTATTTCTGGATCATATTACCTTGGCTGGGAACTACCAGTAAATTGTGTCCTTTATATCCAGAATGTTCATTGTCTTTCCACCTCTGAGTAATCATCTGGGCAATCCAGATGCCTCAGCATGTCTAGATTCATGGCACATAAGAGATTCATTTTTCTCCACATAATATCAACAGTTCTTTCTATATCTTATCTTAAATCTGCTGCTGAGTGCTGTAGCAACATGATGTGATCACTTTGTCTTCTAAAATATGCTTCACAGAATAGAAACATGTTCCTTTATCTCTCTAATACTTTCTACAAAGCTTGCACATAAAGCTACTTATTTAAACTGGAGTGTCATATGTAAAGTTAGCTCCCAGAGAGCTTTTTTCCTTTTTTTTTTTTTTTTGCTTGGCACCTGGCATGCCATTGATTTTGAATACTTTTCTCTTACTTATAGTGAAATTGTACATTTTTGGTATGAGACCTTAGTTGTCAGTAGATATCAGTATAAAATGAAAATATAGAAATAAAAGAAATAAAGACATAAAATGTACACTGTCAAAAGACAAAACTGTGACATGAGGTGTGGTATAATGAGCCTGGTGCAAATACAAAACATTTCTATAATAAACATGAATGCAAGTATATGAAAATACTAATAGTTGAAGAAAAATATAATAAGCATATAATAAGCTACTGTGGGAAAGGCCTGAACGACATAAAGGAGAGGAGGTGGCTGCATTACACAACCACCTCAGATAATCAGGGGAAATCCCACAGAAAGTGTCATATAAATCAGTTTAAATAAATGACCCTAAAAAGTTTTGAATATTGAAAAAATGTGTTATTGCATATGTAGATCAGAAAGCTAGGACTTATGACTCCATAAACAAAAACTCTTATACTCTCCTACTGAAAAAACTATATCAGAACCTATCCTTTGCATCAGAACTGTGCTGCAGAATATTATCTTTAAAATTAAAGGTAAGTAAGCTCCCTGCATTAATATTTATAAGTAGTTTTAAGATGGTTAATGTCTTCAATGATAAATTGATGCCTTTAAGCACAATAAACTCATAGGCTGTGTCCAGACATGCATGGATGTTCGGTTCCCCAGGAACAACTAGTGGTGGCAGCACACCTTAAGTCAATGCTAGTTGTCCCTGAGGAACACCTTGCCATATGAGCTCTGGCTTGTGGCAAGTGACCCTGGGTGGGGTAGGGGAGGCAGACTTACCTGGGGTCATGGGTTTATCCTGGGGTGGAAGCAGCTGCAATCCTGCTGTGTGGAGCCTGACTGGCAGTGGAGTGTGCCTCTGACTGGCCAGGCTCTAGCTTTGGGTGGTGCACACTGCTGCTGCATGAGCCAGTTGGATCCTTTTTCTGTGGGCTTTTTTGCCCCCTGGACATCTCTCAACACTGCTCCCTTGTAGCACCAAGAGCAACTGAACATCTGGTATGTGGTGCTGCAGACATGGTGCCGCACTCATCTGGATGTGGCCATAATGCTATGCGCTGCACTAGTATCAGCTGCTGTTTTGTTTTACTTCAAGTTCTGAGTAAGTATACAAAACTACTGTTCAACTAAAGAGTAGTTCTCATTGCTTCAAGATTATATAAAGTAGGGTATACTGAATTTCTGATTCTGCATTTACAACTGGAGTTCCTACACAGATATTAGAAGTGAATCTGTCTGTCCTCCAGTGGTCTCTCTGCCTTCACTCTCCATACTCTTCCACCACAACTTAGACTTCTTCTGTTAGAAACTTCTATCAGGTTTATGATGGGTTGGAGAAACAAGCGGATCTGCCCATCTACCCAGTGGGCTTCCCCTCCTCTTCAAGCTCAGATTTTATTTAAGCAGGCATCATCATGGTGTCTCAGGATTGTGTTGGGATATCGCCTGTTTGATCCCTTTTTTTTCTCTCTGACAGTGTCTTCTGACTGGATCAGTGGGGCAAGCCCCAGTCTGTGAGGCTTCACCACTCTTACTCCCTGACCTTGTAGAACCATGCTGTGTCATCATAATCCTTTTTCCCTCAGCCCTCAGGGGGTTATCTAGAACCATTTGCTATGAGATCTTATTTTCAATATGAAACCACTAGTAATAAATTGCTTGTGAAAAGGCAGTATGAAAAGTCTTTCTCAGATGCCCCTAACTCCAGTCTATTGTGTGTCCTCTGCTTTCTCTCTCTTTCACTCTCTGTCTTTCTGCCCTGTTCTGGGCACAGCAGGGACCTCCCCCTCCCCAATCTAGTAGTAGATTGAACCAAACTACTAGACTAAACTATAATAGAAGAGAAAAACTTTTGGCTATAGCACCGATTATTACCCAAACCAAGCCTGCACCTAAACCTCAGCCTACTAGCTCAAAGAAACAAACATTAGCTTTTTCTTACCACATCCAGGCAGCTCCAATAAATTTGTTATCTGCCTGACCCTCTGCCCTGCACTGGGTGCTTGTATACATGCATCAAAGAGCTTTTTCTGATACAAATTAAATTTAATACCTCCAATGTGAGGTACTAAATAAATGCACATTAGGCTACCTTAATGTGCAGTAATGAATGTGCATGGTATTTAACTGAAGCTTAATGTGCAGTAGCCTATTTTACTGCACAGCAGCGTAATTGGACTTTTTATGTGCGCAGTAAAATAGGCTACTACAGATTAAAGTGTGCGGGTAGTGTCCACTCATTGCCAGCCTCCTCCTAACAGGGGTAGGGGCTCCCTTTTATACAACACAGACAAGAAAGTCCAGCCTTAGCTCTGTAGGATGGTTGGCAATTTTCATACATAGGCCAGATTCTTTACTATGGTGGTAGATGCAACATGGCAGGCATATAGCTAGGTGAAGTGGAAGGGAAGATGCTTTTAGCTTTTTGGCACAACTACTCCACTGTAGATTATGGCAGTCTTACATATGAAAAACTCAGAATAGGTAGATTCTTTCTTGATTTGCTTCAAACTATTCCTCCTCTGATCCTGCTGAACTGTGGAATCTATATGGCCCTGTATCCTATCCTTGCCCTGCTGAAGGAACACATAATCAGAGTTGAAAACATTACTTTTATCCATAAGTACAAGGTGCACACTGACACAACAAAGGACAATAAAAAGTCCTTTTTTAGATATTTGAGGAGTTGGAAGAAAAGCAAAGGTAACATTGGACCCGTGCTAAACCAAATGGGAAAACTGACATCCAGGAAAAAGCTAACCTGCTTAATGGGTATTTTGTGTTGGTGTTTTGTCAACCTAGAGGGACCTCCCTGCCTAGCATGATGCAGGACAGCCAGGGCGAGGATGAATTTATACCTAGCATTGGTGTAGACCTTGTAAAGAAACACCTTGAGAGGCTGGACACCTTCAGGTCAGTGGGTCCTGACAGATTGCACCCCAGAGTACTTAAGGAGCTAGCAGGAGTCATAGGCAAATCACTAGAAAGATATTTGAAAACTCCTGGTGCTCAAGTGAAATTCATGAAAATTGGAAGAAGGCCAACGTGATGCCCATCTTCAAGAAAGTGAGGGAAGTAGATCTGGGGAACTACAAGCCAATCAGCTTGACCTCAATCCCTTGGAAAATTTTGGAAAAAATCATCAAAGAGACCATTCTTGACAAACTGGCCAATGGCAACATCCTGAGGGACAGCCAGCTTGAGTTTGTTGCAGGTAGGTCTTGCCTGCCCAATCTCATCTCCTTCTATGACCAGGGGACATATCACCTGGACAAAGGAGAAGAGATTAACATAATATAGCTGGGCTTTAAAACAGTCTTTGATTTGGTGTGCTACAATCTCCTCTTGGAAAAATTGGCCACTTGTGGCCTCGGCTACATCACAGTCTGATTACAGGGGAATTGGCGCTGAGGCCAGACTCGGAGAGTAGTGGTTGATGGAAGGGAATCATCATGGCACTTCATGATCAGTGGTGTCCCCCAAGGCTCCGTCTATGGACCTGTTCTTTTTAACATCTTTATCAATGATGTGGATAGTGGTGTCAGAAGTGGACTGGCTAAGTTTGCCAATGACACCAAACTTTGAGGTAGAGCATCCACCTGAGGACAGGCTCATGATCCAGGCTGACTTAGATAGGCTCAAAAAGTGGCCAGATACAAACCTGATGACATTCAATACAGACAAATGTTAGGTACTCCACTTTGGGCGAAGAAAACCTGCAGCCTGCTTTATAGGCCTGGCAGTGCTACGCTTGCTAGCACCACACTGAAAGAGACTTGGTGGTCATGACTGACCACAAAATGAACATAAGCCACCAATGTGATGTCAAAGCTGGTAAAGCAAACCAAACTCTGTCTTGCATCCATAGATGCTTCTCAACTAATTTTCAGTATGTCATCCTCCCACAGTACTCAGCTTTGGTGAGGCTGCAGCTGGAATACTGCATACAATTCTGGGCCTCACAATTCAAGAAAGATGTGGAGAAGCTAGAGAGAGTTGAGAGGAGAGCCATGTGCATGATCAGAGGACAAGAGAATAGGCCTTATGAAGATGGACTGAGAGCCATGGGACTCTTCATCATGGAAAAGTTTAGGCTCAGGGGTGACCAGGTGGCAGCCGTCAGGGGTGTGCATCAGGATCTGAGGGAATGCCTGTTCACCACAGCACCCCAAGGAATGACAAGATCCAACAAACTCTTCAAAGACCATTTTAGGCTGGACATAACAAAAAACTTCTGAACTATCTAAACCCCCAAGGCCTGGAATAAACTCCCTCCAGAGGTGATGCAAGCACCTACTCTGGACTCCTTTAAGAAGTGTTTGGATACTTATCTTGCTGGCATCCTTTGACCCTAGCTGACTTACTGCCCTTGAGGCAGGAGGCTGGACTCGATGATCTCCCAAGCTCTGTGAAATATGTGTGCTGTATACCTTATGTAACCTCGCTAGTGATCTGCACAAAACTACCTAGAATCTAACACATGAATGATACCAGGCATGGGGGTCTAGCATTTAATTTTCCTAATGATTTTATATTTCATATAAATCTGAAGATATATTAAAACTCACAGTTCTACTAAAAGCATTATGAAGTCCATGGCAGTATTGGCAGTATTGGCACACATTTCAGCAATTAAAACAATAATACAATTAACACCAATTTCAGTTAATCCTACCTCCTCCCCATTTCACACACATGACACAAGTCCAATTATTTTTGGGTTCTTTGAAGTGGGGGAAAATGCATTAATCAGGAAGGAAAATATATAATGCACTAGCTACATGGAGAAATAGTCCATTTGCATGATTATATAGAGAACCTTATGTGAAAAGCTGTACTACAAACAAAACAGAACAACAGAAACAGAAAAACTTTCATTAGATTTCTCAGTTCACTTTGATGTTTAAAGGTTTGTCTTCTTCCCCTAGGACATTTTAGAATATCAGCTAGGGTACATCTAAAATTGTGCTTATTTGGAAACCACATTGTAATTATACCTGCAAAAAACAAAAGCAAAACCAAAAAAACCCTGCCTAGTGTGAAGGTCCTAAAATAATCTTGATATTTTATTCAGCCAAATAAATTCCAATGAGCCAAGACATTAAGCAGTGGAGAAAATTAGGTCAAAGAAGAAAACAACAGAAAAGGAAAGAGATTACAGAAGTGGAAAAGTATTTTGTTTGAACAAGCTTCACCAGCATGTGGGCTGCAAATAGAATAAAAGTGTGATCTTAAATATTCACTGGAAATACAAAACTAAACAAAACTTAATCTTATTTTCAATATGAAACTACCAGTAATAACTTGCTTGTGAAACAGTAAAATTAATCACGCTGGAAAAAGTAATAGATTTATCCTACAACTCATAGAACAAAGAGCTCAAAGAATGTAGATAAGTACTACCTCACCATGACCTGGTGAATTAGATCCATCTTACATATGGAGGCCAAAGAGATGGTGATTTACCAGTTAGTTGCAAAGCTAGAAAGAGATCTCTTAGGTTCTTAGGTTTGGAACAGTCTTTATTGTGAGCCTGAAACTTTAAGAGGAAAGGCAGCCTGGAAAGCACCCTGAAGGTATGGTAAGGGGCTGATATGGGGACAGGCTGGGAGAGAGCTGGACTTAGCTGGGAGATAAAGAGGGATCCTGGTTTTCTCTGATAAAAAAAATCCCAAATTTTCAGGTATGAAAAAATAACCCCAAATCCACATTTTTCCAGGATTAAAATGAACCCCACTAATGTGTCTATCTATTTATCTATCCATCTATGAAGTGTTCCATTTTAATCATGGAAAAATACCATTTTTTAATCCAAAAATTGGGGACTTTACTTTTTTTTTTTTAAATCAGTGTGTGAGTGCACCTTTGGTGCCTGCCACTTTAAGGACTGGAGCAGGCTGCCACCAGGTTGCTGACTGCAGCAGCCATTTTTAAATGCAGGCCAGATATATAAAGAGGGCAGTTGGCTGCTAGCAAGGGAGGGAGCAACATCAGCTGACTGAGCTCCTGCTCAGGGACCTGGAGGCAGGAAAAGGGGCTATGGGGAGCTGGAGGTTCCTGGGCATGATGTAAAACTGCACCCTGCTGGGGAAGGATGGTCTGGTGGGTCTCCTAATGGAGTGGGAGCCCCCATGTTACCTCTTCATGGAAAGGCAGGAAGGAGCACCTTATAATCCCAGCCCCATATCCCTGGTGATATCCCAGTAGAGCGGAGGGAGCCCAGACTTGTTAGGAGCCCTGAGTCACAGTCCAGGCCACAGGAGGTACCTGGAGCTATGCCAAGGCAGCAGGGTAAAGGTGTGAGTAGAGATCTTGAGAGAGGGGGGTGACAGAGAGAGGTCCTGGCAGCAGACAAGTGGGTAGAGGCCCTGAGAGAGGGGCATAATGAAGAGGCCCAGTGAGGGCATGGAGGCCTGGTGAGGGGCCAGGTGTCTTTTTATAAAATTTGTCTATTATTGAATGGAAGAAGTTGTGGTTGATCTGGGGGAGTGGGTCCACCCAACCAAGGTATCATGAATCCAGTGACAACAGTGCAAGCCCCTGAACATTATAACTGTTGTACAGATGAAAACTTTCACCAGGCAATGACAGGAAGGTATCATAAAATGTATGCATCTCAGGTTTATATAAAATTGTGGATTTCTAGAAACAAAAGGTTTTGCAGCTATTTCCTCCCAGAATTTCTCAAAATTCTTGTATTGACTTGTCACACATACTTAGTTGCAATATATTTCTGCTAATTACTTTTTAATGTTTTATAACAAACTATCCAAATCAATTGCTTATATTTTGCCTAAAAAGCAACTGAGATTCTGTCATTTTTCTTGATTTATACTTAGGGTTTGTATCTCATGAGGCTAGGGATTATTTTCTTAATACTGCACAAAGCCTGCTATTGTGATAAATTTGTGCCTTTTTTTTTTGTTTATGCATCTTAATCTGTAAAATTTACAGCGTAAAATCTTGAGCAAAAACAAAAACAAAATTGTCTTTGATGCAATTCAATGGAAATAGACTGGAATACAGAATGCTGCAATTTGGTGCAGTGATTATCAAATGTTTGTTACAGTTCCAACAATCAAACATCCAGCAACTGGACAGGCAGGCAGCAGGGGGAAGTGAGGCACCTGTATCCCTGAGTTCCCAAACTGAGTTCCCTAATGCCTTGCCAGAAAGCACCTCATGATCTATTTGCAGACCCAAACATTGAACGCAGGAGAACCACCACACTTGGGAACAGCCCTTCCTTGGCACCTGCACACCCAGTTAGGGACCCCTATGGTCCCACGCTTGGACACAACCCCACAGACCCTGACCCTGAAATCCACATACCACATCTTGGAGGCCAGAGCCAAGCACCCTGTGACTAGAAGCCCAGCATAAACACCTCCCCTTCTGAGCGGAAGCCAGTGGGGGGAAGCTTGCTTCTGGTGGGTCAGGAAGTAGGGGGTGGGGACAGAATATCAGGACTGGGCCTGCATAGAGGCAACCGTGTTGTAGCTCAGCCACTACCAGTAGTACCTTTAGTGCTGCAAGGGTTTTTTGGCCTACAGCTACAGGGTCCCAGAGTACTAGGACTGGGGAAGGGCAGTATATTGAGAATCCAAGCCAGAGCAAGCAGGTGGATGCCCCTGTAAACTTGAGGAGCAGGTCAGATGCCTAGGTGCCTTGGTTTTGCAGATGGAGAACACTTGACATTTCCAGGTTGAGGCATGGGACACTGCCAGCAACATGAGGGCATCTTTTGGAAAGCCCCAGAAAGCTCAAGATTATGGCCAATGGAGCCTCAGCCACTCTGGAGCAAGGGCTGTATCCATCTGGAGTGAGAGCCACACACAAGTAACCACAACTATATCCATCCCTCCACCTCCTTGCAGCCAGACTCTCACCCATCCATGGACACCAAAATCCTACAGACACTACTGTGGGCCTTGGAAGACTCCATCCTGTCGTCCTCTAGTATCCACCACTGGTAAAGCAACTAGGGCCATGGCAATGAGATCCCAGATCTTCCCATTTGTGGTGAGCAGGAGATCTGGACTAGGTCTGCAATGGGTATTACAGCAGGGATGTGCTCAAGCACATTTCCCAACAGATGCAAACACGGGGTCCCACCCAGAGATTGGGTGTAGGGCTAGGACAAGACAAAATGGATAACAATCCAGTGCATGCATGTGCATGATGCCAAGAAAATGTCCAGGGGGAAAAGACAATGTATGCTTTCTACCACAGGCAAACCTCTGTCACAAAACTGGTACATAAATCTGCCTCTTGCATGCCTCCCTGCTCTCTTTATCTATCAGGGCCATGCTTAGCTACTGGGAGAAGCTAAGCCTCTTCCCAGATACCCAGAGCACTGAAACATCTGCCCCCCTTTCCCTCACACTCACAGAAAGGCACTAAAATAATTTAATAAACTCTGCAGTCAAAGTGTGTAAAAAATAAATAAAAAAATAAAAAAATTAAATTAAATTAAAAAAAAATAAAATAAAGTCTGGGTGGCACAGATGATCCTGAGGTCAGGACAGCAGATTAGACACAGCTATCTATAAGAATCACTAAAGATGAAGTACACCAGGAATGAGAAAAATCTCCCCACTTGTCAAATGATCTGTCTTCCCCCCACCTCCTTTCCCCCCTTCCTCACAGTCCATGAAAGCTACAGATGTAATGGCAGAAGTCTCACATGCAAACTGTTATCTCAGCCAATCTGATCCCACTGCCAGGGAGATTCCTGGGTTATACATCTGGAGAGGCTTGCAAATGGCACTCCAGCACTGATCTAATCACTAGGGAAGGTCTAGTGGATCCACGAGACTGAGTCTCGTGGCACAAGTAATCACTGTACTAACTCCTCATGCAACACCCACTCCCCCACCCCTGCCCCTCTTCAAATGTTTGCATCAGTGGAAAGAGGGACCAAGCTGAGACACAGGAAACATTTAACACTACATATTAGTAACATTTCATTTTAATCGTGGAAAAATGTGGATTTTGGGATACTTTTTTTACTACAAAAACTGGGGATTTTTTTGTCAGAGAAAACCAAGATCCCTGCAGATCACCCTGAAGTTCCATGGCATCCTGGGTGGGCACAAGGGTCAACAGGTAGCTCTGTGTGGGATGGCCAGTTGCTGGCTCTGGGGCAGGAAGCCAATTCCATGGTGAACAGCTGCTGCACATGTCCAGATGGCTGAGCATTATATCCAACAGCCTCCAGCAAGAGTTGCACAGGGTGACCAGCAGAACATGCTGCAGCTCCTGGGTCTGCATGGTTGGGTGTGGGAAGTGGGGCACCATGGTGTGTCTGGGTAGGCTAGGGCATGGAGGCATGTAGGATTAACAAGGAAGGATACTTGCTCTGGGGCTGTTCTAGAAGTCTCTGGGTAGGATGAGGTGAGGCAATGGGGATTGGAGGAGATGATTGCCTGCACCAAGCAGCCAATCAGGAGTGGCCTGGGCCCTTGGCTGCACTCAGCAGTCTCTGGCAGACCAGGGAGCTCACAGGACATGCTGGGAGGCATGCAGGAGTACCTCAGCCCTGTGGACATTGACCAGCATAGACTGCTTGCACTCCCCCCACCCTGTGCAAGAGAGAACATATACCATTCACTAGTGATCAAAACTAGGTCACTTAGTGAAAACTACATCACTTAGATTGATTCTTCCCCAAATTTTTTGAACCCTTGTTCATGGCCTGAGGATACTACATAGTGGCAATGCCCACTTTCTCGCTAAGAATCCAATGAATAAATGGGAGACCATAGTTCATATAGAGATGATATGAACTTACATCTACCACTACCCAAGATATTGCCCTAAGAAGTAGGTTCTAGAAGGATGGGATGTGAGGGGAGTGTCACAACCATTAGGCTACAAGGTCTGGTCTTGCTTTCCTTCTTCTGGTTCCATGAGATTTGCATGTTTTGCTGTTTTGTGACCCAGCTTTGAAGTAAAGCTTTCTACCACAGACAAACCAATCCTTACTCCAGAGAGTTCAAACTCTAAATATTAATCATGATACTATCCAGAACTTGGGACAGCTGGAATAGTGAAACTCCAGAAAACTAGCACCTACAATTTCCCAGTTATCTTTGCCAGTGCCAGATGAGAGAAACATACTGATAGCATATTCAAGAATAACATACTTTATTTTTCAGAAAGTGTCTCAATTCAAGGTATTCCAGATGTGTTCTTGCTGATTGTTGAATGATAAAAATCCTTAAAATGTTTTTAAAATACATGAAGCGTGAACATTCTAACCCTTCCAAGCCTGCATTTTATCTTACGATCAATTGTTTTACAGAAGAAATGGGACAGTGGGTATGAAACTATTGAGATCACACAGAAATGCAAAACAGCATATTTCAAATTACCTGCACAGTAATGGTAACTAATCATTCCCAGATGGTGCAGGCATGTTGCTGACTTAAGACCAGAGGTATTGTCTATGGTACAAAATAACTATAGCCTATTGGCTTAAGACAGAGTATCATGCAAGTGTTTCTTTCCATTTTTAGGTTTCATGCAGACATCCATCATATAAAAGAGAGAACAGAGAATTAAAGTCACGGAGCTTACTCCACAAATGTGTAATCAGCATCTAAATAACACAGTGTAAGTTACCTGTAATTCACGCCTAGCTGTAGCTCCCAACCAGTTGAAGAGACCACATACCATTATAGAAAATCATCTATTTTATAAATAAGTATTCAGAGCACAAATATGAAGACCATAAAAACCTTGAAAGCTTTCATTTTTCTATGATGGGCAAAGCGTATCCCTTTAAGTAACCTTCCTGTCTGTCCATAGACAACTGTTCTTACATTATTAGTTACCAGAAACTCTGTACATTAAACCACCTGTATCCCTAACACCTACTTTGCACGCAAAAAGGATCAGAAGTATCATGGAGACACCCGCAATGTAGCCACTGGTATCAATTAGATCTCATGGTCACCAAGAGGAAAAACCAGCTCAGTGTGCTACACACCCACACTACCACAGTGCAGATTATGATACAGACCACTCCTTTATTGTCAGCAAAGTGAAAGTGATACCAAAGAAGCTGCACAAAGCCAAGCACAAGAGTCAGCCAATAATTAATATACACAGCACAAAAGTCCAAAGCAAGAGCCTGGACTTTCAAAGGACCTATGAGCTAGCTATATCTATGAAGGTGACAACTGCAAATGCTGAAGGCACTTGGAACAGAGTAAGAGCAGTCATTCAGGAAAAAGCCACATAAATATTTGGGGAAAAGATATTGTCAAATAAAGATTGGTTTGAAGCACACTCAGAATAGATGTTTCCACTTGCTGAGGTCAAGAACATAGGCTAGCTGAAACACAATCAGAATCCGACAGAAAGCCCAAGGGTAGCTGAAACATGCCAGGGTGATGGTACAGGATACAGCCCAGCCTTGGCGCAAACCAGTACTGGACTGACCTATGCCAAGATCTACGGTTTATCTCAGGCACAGGAAACAGTAAAAGTCACTGATAAGAACAAGCAGATGTCATGTTGGGTCAAACACTACTTAGAGCTTTTATTCCCAGAAATGCAATAAGATTTAGTAGTACAGAAGATGGGATGAAGTCTGCTTCAGCACATTTGAAGATGACACCAAACTGTGGGGAATAGTAGATATACTGGAGGGTAGGGCTACAATTTAGAGTGACCTAGACAAACTGGAGGATTGGACCGAAAGAAATCTCATGAGGTACAATAAGGTAAAGTGAAAAGTCCTGCATTTAAGACAGTATAATCCCATGCACTGGTATAGGCTGGGAATCAATTGGCTAAGCAGCAGCTCTGTAGAAAAGCTCCTGGGGGTTACAGTGGGCAGTAAGCTTAATATGAGCCAACAGTGTGCCCTTGTTGCCAAGTAGGCTAACAGCATAATGGGTTGCATTAGTAGAAGCACTGCCAGCAGATGAAGGGAAGAGATTATTCCCCTGTATTGGGCACTGGTGAGGCCACATCTGGAGTACTGTATCCAGTTTTGGGCTCCCATTACAGAAAGGATGTGAACAAATTGGAAAGAGTCCAGGAGAAGGTAACAAAAATGGTGAGGGGGCTGGGGGACATGACTTCTGAAGAAAAGCTGAAAGAACTAGTCTTATTTAGTCTGGCAAAGACAAGACTCAGGGCAGGACTGGATTTAGGCTTAAACTATTTAAGTTACAGTTTAGGGCTTCACAATATGAGGGGCCTCTAAATAAGAAAAAAAAAGAAAACTGGACATTTTCATTCTAATATGACAAAAATATATGTATCTATGGCTCCAAATTTATTATTCATATTTAATTCAGAAATTTGTGCAGAAATAACAATAATTTATCTTAAAATTTTATGAAAATCCATGTTTGTGGATTATTTTTATCATATGGGGTCTCTTAAACTGAACATACCTTAGGGCCTCAGGATGTCATAATCTAGCATTGACTCAGCGGGGACTTTAATGGCCACCAGTAACTACTTTAAGTGTGGCTCCTAAGAGGACAGAGCTAGGCTGTTCTCAGTGGTGGCAGATGATAGAACAAGGAGCAATAATCCCAAATTGCAGCAAGGGAAGTTAAGTTAGATATTAGGAAAAAACTTTCTCACTGGGAGGGTAGCAAAGCACTGGGGCAGGTTATCTAGTGAGGCTGTGGAGGTTTTTAAAATCTTGGAGGTTTTTAAAACCCAGGTAGACAAAGCCTTGGCTGGAATGATATAGTTGGGGACATTCCTACTTTGAACAGAGGTTGGACTAAATGTTAGTGGACAATCATGATGTCCCTTCCAACCATAATTCTCTAAGTTTCTATGATTTTATCAGTACTAGAAGCTGAACTAATTGTGTTCAAAACCAGCAGACTTTACACATATGCTTCCCCAGTTGTGTTGAGCCATTTCTCCGGCATTTGGCTAAAGTTTTAATGTACTACTGCTATCTGTGATATTCCAGGACTGCCTTCGAAATGAGATGCAACATCTTGGGGATGGAAATAATAAATAAACCCATATAAATTCATTATACTGGTTCCAATGCAATGACATTTTCGACAACCATGGGGGTTTTACTTGCTTGTTTGTTTGTTTTACTGAGATAAACATGTTTATGTATAGCCTTTCCAAATACCAAACAATCATTTAACAACTAAAATTGAAATAAGATAGAGATTATTCATAAAGCACTATTGTTAGATTTTGCTAAACATAGAATTTCTCTTTCTGTTAGAATCATTCCTTTGTTACAATAACATTTTTAATATACTATCTAAAATAGTCATCCTAATGTTGTTTTAATATAATTTATTACCTTCGCTTGTCCTGGTCAATTTCAAACTTGAAGTAATATAATGTCTTCTGACTTCCACATACTGTCAACCATCATAGTTATAACACTGTAGAAATAAGCAGAGAACTTTCCCAAAGTGTTTGAAAAAATAAAACATGTGGTAGCTTCCATCTCCCACTGAACTATGACTATATAAACAGCTTATTACTGGAACTCTGATATTAAAAATGAATCACTCCCTAGTTCCTTATCCCCCTTCCCCTCCTCCCAACGCACACACTTTTCCCCCTTGTTTTTCTGTTTAGTTCCACATTGCAGTTATTGGTTTTTAACAGTTTATAACCTCCTCTATGAAATTATTCTCCAGGGTTGTTGTTTTTTTCAAATTGCAATCTTTTTCATTTAAATATGAAAAAAGGAATACACATTTCCTAGAAGTATTTCTTCAAGTATATTTGTACAGATTCTAGATTCTTTCACTAACAGTACAATAGTTATCTCAACGTTATAGATGGTAAATAGGGGATCAAAGTGATTAAAATATTGATTCATAGTCATTCAACAAGACATAGTACAAGGATCCTAGGTGATATCTGGGTCCTACCAAACTTGTTGTGCTATTGACTTCAGGGGGGTCAGAGTTTCATACCATGAATCATATACCATAGGCTAATCATTAGAATAGTACTGCAGAAACTGCTGTATGGGATTGTCCAACCGATTGCAGATACTCTTCATTCATTCACTGTACACAATCAGAGCTATAACAGCTAAGTATCAAATCTCCAAAGTCAGGAGGACTCAGATTAGAAATCTGAGCATTCACAGTAATCAATTCACTTGTGAATGCTGGTAATAGGCCAGTGAACTCTTGCCTCTTTTCCCAGATAATAGGGTGCCCTTTAGCAAGATGTTAGTTTTGTTTTCGCTAATGAAATGTGGTTGGGGAAGATTTATGTGCACAAGGATTGCAGAATTGAGTCTGTGGCCTCTAGGAATCAGTGGTAATTTCAGAAATTAGTTGTTGGTTTTTACTTTTAGGGGATTAAGGATAGACAAGGAGAGTGCAAGAGAAAATACTCTTCTCTTCATTCAACAGTGTTCAAAATAATAGTAAAAGAAATCCATGCTTCCTTTCCTGGTTTTACACAAGAGAAAACTGAGAAAAGAAGTGTGGAAAACAGTTTTGTGTCTTTATGAGGACCATCTCTGACAAATCAATACAATGTTAGGGGTTGTGGGTAAAAAAAAACAATATAGCTCTGCAGATATCTAGCACATCCCTCCCACAATATCTATTTACAAAAGCTAGTAGTTTGCATTAGAGGGTACTAATACCTTGGCAATATTTTCCTGAATAGTTTGGGAAGAAAACCCTCTTTCAGGCTCACTGGTTTCAAAATAGACTTTTAACTGTAAGAATCAACTATATAAATAGAGTTCCATCAATGCTCATCTGAACAGAGACACTCCAGATTTTATTCTTAGTTTATTCCATCACTCATCACCTGCATACTCAAAATGTTCTTTGAACCATTAACAGTATAAATGAACCCAATAAAAAGTGGATGGAATCTGCCAGTAAGAACTGCTATTCTAGGGGGAATAGTAAATGTCTGAGAGACAGTTCCATAATATCTCACAGATTACTGGTAAAACAAAATCATTCCACTTAGGGATTTTCCTTCACATCACATTCTGTGGTGTTATACAATTTAAGCAAAACCTTCAGCCTCAAAATCCTACCTTTTAAACATGATTTCATTTAAAAATACCATTTTTAGAACATGCTATACATGCCCACACCACTAAAGACCCTTTAAGTTAGACTGCAGTTTCACTAGAGAGTAACAATCTATTTCTGATTATACTCTTATCCTGAATATAAATCACTCTCTTTCTTTTAGGGGAAATTTTTGAAAAAATTACTCTTTTACCCAAATATAAATCACTAGTTTCAGATAAAGACCTTGAACTGCAGTTTCCTTCATAAAATCCCACAAGAGAATTAAAACACCAAGCACAGGACAGGGTTTAATGTATTATAAAATGCTGTCATAAAAGTGGAACTGAAAAAAAAAATCTGATTTGGTATTTTTATTTATGGCCTAGGCTTCTAGCTGTGGGAACACATGGAGCCCTTGGCTTAAACCAGGACTGTCCACTCCAGGGCTCCTAACTAAGGGAGCGTATAGAAACCTTGGGCCTGGTCACATATTCAATTTAAAGTGTAATGGGAACCAGCCACAAAGTTATTACACCTTTTGTGTAATAACTTCATGGCTTATTCCCTGTTTTATCATGACATTGATTGAATGAACATTTGACAGGTTACTACTTAAAATATGATTTTGTTAAAATAATATCTTATGTGTAACATCTGCCAGGGGCCTGAGATACAGAGTAGTGCCAGTGTCTTGTGGGCTTTTTCTTTCAACATGTAAGAAACTAAAAATCTTTATAACTTTATAACATTCAGATGCATTATTTTTGCCTTACATGGAGAGGAAATTTCTCCATGTTTATGTTCTTTCCCACCCTTTGAAGATTTTTTTAAATAATTTATTTCCCTTGCTTTGGGGGGAAAAAAGTATATATTTCTTCTATATATAGAGAACTAGCTAACACTTTAAGAAAAATGCAACTGTTGATTTAGAATTAGGTCAATATTGTTTTAGTAGATGCATTCAGGGAATATGGAGGAATTTCCTGTACATCGGTTTAGGGCAAGAAAGAACCATCTCTATATTTTCATAATGTAGACGATGGTGTCCTGGAACATGAAGGAATACTTTCTAACAAGGTTTATCAGGGCTTCATCAAAGATGGATAATAGAAGACCTTTACAATTTAGGAATATGAATTTGGTCATCAGCAGGGATACTCATTTTCTCTGATTAAAAAAAAAACAACCCCAATTTTCATATTTATAAAGTAATCCAAAATCCACACTTTTTCCATGCTCAAAATGAAAAACCACTGTTTGTGTGTGTATGTATATCTGTATAAATTTATATCTATATCTACATATCTATACTATATATATGTGTATAAATACACACACACACACACACACACACACACACACAGAGTGATGTTTCATTTTGACCACGGAAAAATGTGATTTTTGTATTACTTTTTTAATATGAAAATTAGGGATTTTTTTTTATAAGAGAAAACCAGCTTCCCTGGTCATCAGCAGACCTGGCATAGCCCATGTGCAAGGGTATCATGGTTTCTTCTCATTATAGACATAAGGTCCACATAGATTTTTATTTAAATAAATCATTACTTTTTATTTATAAATAAATACCTGTTTCATAGGCAGAGGTCCAGATTTCTTTCTTCATTATAAAACAATGCCACTGATAGGTTTTTGGATTCAAAACTAATTTACTGGAAAAAAAGGCCATCACCTAAAGATGACTCCATCTGGATGAAGATCATAGAATAGTCATAGGTAATACATTCAGCTGTCAGAAACTAGTCCCTAGTAGAGGTCTGAAAGCCATAATTACAGGGTTAATAAAGGTTTCCCTCAATTTATGCAGGTTCTTTATATGCAAATTTGTTCTTATGCAATGAGCATATTTAGACCCATAATTCATTATATGCGAGATAAATTCTCTAATATGCAATCAGCATAGACACCCCTCCCTCCTGCACCCACACAGGTAAGTCTGTGGGGGAAGGGGAAAGGGCCATGGCCCCACTTACCCCAGCCCTGGCTACAGTGACCCTGGGAGTGGCTAGTGCTAGCTGCCTGTATCTGCTGGGCTGCATCATGCTCCCTCTGTGCACCCCGTACCTGGGCTCCTCTTGTCTGCACTTACTTCTGCTCCTGGGCTGCACCACGCCCTGGTGCAGACGGCTGGTGTTGGCTGCTCCTGAGGCCACTCCAGCATGGGCTAGGGTGAGTGCAGACAAATGGAGCCCCAGGCAGTGTGGGGTGCAGCACTCACCCTGGCCCCAGGAGGAGCCAACACCAGCAGCCTGCAGCTGCTGGGCTGCACCATGCTGTGGCAGGCATCTGGTGTCAGCTACTCACAGGGCCACTCCAGCATGGGCTGTTGTGAGAGCACACAAGCAGAGCCCCAGGTGGCATGGGGCATGGCACTCACCCTGGCCCCAGGAGCAGCCAACACCAGCAGCCTGTAGCGGCTGGGCTGCACCATGCCCCAAACCCCCCAGGGCTCTGCCAGTCCCCACCCACCTCAGCCCCAGCTGCAGTGGTCCCAGGAGCAGCCAACTCCAACTGTTGTTGCATCATGCCCTCATGCAGGCAGCTTGTGTCAGCTGCTCCCGGGGCCACTCCAGCATGGGCTGGGGTGTGTGGGGACTGGCAGGGTCCTGGATGGTTTGAGGCATGGTGCACCCCAGCTGCTATAGGCAGCTAGTGTCAGCTGGTTCCAGGGCTTGGGCAAGTGCCATACCCTGTGCCACCCGGGGCTCTGCTTGTCCACACTCACCCCAGCCCTTGCTGGAGCAGCCCTGGGAGATGCCTGCACCAGGGCATGGTGCAGCCCAGCAGCAGAGATTAGTGTGGGAAGTAGAGCCCAGGCACAGCGTGGGGACAGATGGAGCACGGTGTAGCCCAGGAGCTGCAGGCAGCTGGTGCTGGCCACTCCTGGGGCCGCTGCAGCCAGGGCTAGGGTGAGTGCCACTCTGTTCCCTCTGCTTTGCTGCCTTATGTAGCCCCAGGAGCAGCACCCCTTCCCTAGTCCCAGCCTCATTCCCTCCCCTCACTCAGTGCTATGGGAACCTACCCCTATTTGTTACATTGTAAAGTGGGTTCACTTTATGTGAATTCAGTTCATGCACCATTCTCCAGGAACACATGTACTGCATAAATCAAGGAAATCTGTATAATCCCATAGCCAAATTTCACTGGAGGGTTTCTGTGAGTATCTCCCTAAGCTTGTTCTACTAGCTTGGGCAAACAATTGAGGGAAAATGTTGTTTCACCAAGTCAAGCATCTTACTGACCTAAACACTAGACAAAACTGTTGTGCCTGAGATGGATGAAGACATCAAGATATGAATAACTCTACAGCCTATAAATCAAGGTCATATGTTTGTCAGATCCCATGGTGTGATGGCCAGGGAATATTCAGCAAATTTCCACTTCAGTGAGAAGAATGATTGTTGAAGAACCTCTTTTTTCTCTGTTTGCTTTTGGTAAGCAACAGCAACATTCTGCATCTCCCAAAGAGAAGGTTTAATAACCTTCAAAATAACATTAAACCCCCCCCCCCAAAAAACCCAGAGTAGTTATGTAAATCATCCATTCACAACCAATCAGTGCATGGTAGTTTGTAACATGAGAAAAGCTCGTAAAGTTATGAATCTGTTGCTATATTATATCCCCATGCTCCCACCTTCCATTTCATCATATTTCACTATAATAGCACATTAGATGATGCATATCACAGACACAGTTTTTACAAAAATATCGTAGCAATTTACAGTAATAATAAAAAGCATGGGACTCTATTTCATATTTAGCATGAGTGTCTTCTCCCTCAGAATCATCCACATTTGTAATATTTTATTATAAATGTAGAGCCTGAAGTGACCCCAATCTACTATTTTGTCTGACCTAAATATACAAATGCAAAGAAGTGGGGAAAATGACAGTTAATATGCAAGCGTAGAATATCTGTCTCATTTGACTGAAAGTTATATTTAATGTGTAAGCTGATGCCTGGCTGTGGGGAAAGTATAAATAGATGAGGAGTTTATCTTTGTGGGAATAGGGGTATAATATACTTAATAATATGCTTTATAACATGCAGTATTTTCTTCAGTTACATAATAATTTGATCCATACATTCTGATTAAAGATATGAAAGGATAACAGAGAATTTACTCATTCGTTTTGTACCAGTTATATCATTCTGAAGTGCTGGGAGTGAAATGCTTGTCTACATAAAATTATGAGTTAGAACAAAAGAAATGCTAGGGGAAAAATACTTGTCTATTTACAGTTATGAATAAGACAAAAATTTCTGGGACAAAAGTGTTACAATTTATGTACAAAGATTATGTGTTTCTTTCATTTTTTTATTCTTGCAGTTTCAAAACAATAGCATTTTTAAACAGATTATTTTCCAGTATTTTCTGGGTTTTGTATTACTTTATTGAAAAAAACACTTCAAGAATGATAATCCTTGGCAATGATTGGCCTTTGGGAAGGCTAGAATCGAATGTAAAAGACACATTTGCATATGTCAGCTTCACTTTACCGAAAAGCAAACAAGCCACAAAACAAGAAAATCAACATGTATAAACTTCCTTTACCTCTTTTAAATGACTTCTCAACTAGCATTAGAAGCTTTAAAACATCCCTTTTGAATACATGCCTTTTGTCAGAGAAGATTTTGTGGCGATAATAACAAGATCAAATAATTCCAATAGACCTGAGAGGAAATAACACAAATCTTTTCTCACTTCTCAATCAAGTTTGAATTTCAATAATCTAATGCTTGATATATGCTTAATAACCTATTCTGACAGGAAAAAGATATGATCAAATTTATAAAACATCATCGTCAGCAATCCGTTCATACAAGGATGACAGTTATCTAGTAAATTGGGAAGTCATTGGTGACTCTGTAGATGACTGAGAAGACTGGTCTGAGAACCTCATATTTGACTGCAAGATATTTGTGCATATCTTCTATTAATGGTGGGATGCCACTGAGCATCTGCAACTACCCAATACTTTATGGGAAGGAAACTAATCCTATGGCATGGAAAACTTTGATGACAGGAGGTTTCTATGCCATTGCAGCCTTCACTTGTCTTTCAAGCCATGAAAAGTGTTTTTTCTTCATCTGCCTACTCTGCAATTGAGGACTTTTACTTCTATTTTTGAATCAGTAGTAATTTGAAAACATCATCTAGACCTTGCTGCCATGGGTGATCCTACCAAGAGTACAAAACTACAGCTGACATAACTCTTGAGGTCATTGGTAGAGTGAGAAACTGTTAAATCTGCTGGTGACTACACAACCTTAATTCTGCCCCTTGAATATTAGGTTGTTATTAAGTATAACTTCTGATGGATTCCATCTAAACATTGGTATACTCAGACATATAAAATACCTTAACTTTATCTTCAAGGATTTTTAATAATTCTAGTGCTCATCATTCATCCTTAATGTCATTAGCTATTACTTCTTATTAAAAGATTTCATAGATTTCATAGATATTAAGGCTGGAAGGGACCTCGGAAGATGTAGTTCAGCCCCCCGCCCAAAGGGCAGGAAGTCAGATGGGGTCATAGGATCCCAGCAAGATAAGTATCCAATTTACTCTTGAAGGAGTTCAATGTAGGTGCTTGAACCACCTCTGATGGCAGGCTGTTCCAGACCTTGGGGGCTCAGACAGTAAAGAAATTCTTCCTTATGTTCAGCCTGACATGATCTTGCAGTAGTTTATAACCATTCAACCTCATCATCCCTTGGGGCACTCTGGTGAACAAACGTTCACTCAGATACTAGTGGTCACCCCTGATAAACTTATAGGTGGCCATCAGATCACCCCTAAGCCTGCACTTCTCCAGGCTAAAGAGCCTCATAGCTCTCAGCCTGTCATCATAAGGCCTGTTTTCCTGATCTCTGATCATGTGCGTGGCTCTTCTCTGGACTCTCTCAAGCTTCTCCATATCCTTTTTGAATTGCGGGGCCCAAAACTGGATGCAGTATTTCAGCTGCGGCCTCACCAAGGCCAAGTACAAGGGGAGAATGATGTCCCGGGATTTGATTGAGAAGCATTTATGGATGCAAGCCAGCATTTTGGTCACTTTAGTAGCTGCAGCATCGCATTGCAGGCTCATGTTCATCTTGTGGTCAATGATGACTCCCAAGTCTCTTTCTTTCATAATACTACCCAGCATAGCACTGCCGAGCCTATAAGGGTGCTGCAGGTTTTTCCTCCCAAGGTGGAGAACCTTGCATTTTTCAGTGTCAAACACCATCAGGTGCTCGTCCATCCATTTACTGAGCCTGTCCAGGTCATCCTGGATCACCCTCCTGTCTTCAGGTGTGGATGCTTTGCCCCAAAGTTTGGTGTCACCGGCGAACTTGGCCAGTCTGCTTCTGACTCCAGTGTCCACATCATTAATAAAGATGTTGAACAATATAGGTCCAAGGACAGAGCCTTGGGGGACCCCACTGGTCACAGGACACCAAGATGAGTGACTTCCATCAATTACCACCCTCTGGGTCCAGCAATGGAGCCAATTTCCCAGCCAGCAGATTGTGGTGGACCCAAGGACAGAATTGGCTAGTTTTGCCAAGAGGTGAACATGGGATACCAGATCGTAAGCTTTTTTGAAGTCAAGATATATGACATCAATCTCTTCTCCCTTCACCTGGTCATAGAAGGAAATGAGATTGGTCAAGCAAGACCTACCCGCAACAAACCCATGCTGGCTATCCCTTAGAATGTTGCCATCAGCCAGTCCATTAAGGATGGCCTCTTTAATAAACTTTTCTAAGATCTTCCCTGGGATAGAAGTCAGGCTGATGGGCCTATAGTTTGCTGGATCCACTTTCCTCCCTTTCTTGAAGATCGGCACCACACTGGCCTTCTTCCAGTCTTCAGGCACTATACCAGAGCACCAGGAGTTCTCAAAGATCTGTTCCAGAGGCTGAGCTATGATGCTCGCCATCTCCTTGAGTACCCTGGGGTGTAGATTGTCAGGGCCAGCTTACTTGAAGGTGTCCAGCCTCTCACGGTGTTCCTTTATGAGGTCAGCATTGATAGAGGGCAGGGGATCTCTTTCACCCAAACCTCCCTGTAATGGGCATGGGCATCCCATGGGACTGATGAAAGTCTGATGCAAAGTACCCATTTAATAAGTTGGCTTTTTCCTGGGCGTCAGTTGTCCATTGTTCCATCTGGTTCAGCAGGGGTCCAATGTTGCCCTTGCTTTTCCTCCGGCTCCCCACATATCTGAAAAAGGACTTTTTATTGTCCTTGATGCTTGAAGCTAGTTGGAGTTCAGCCTACAGGAACTTCAAGTCTTCCTAGTAAAGGGGATCAATGTTCCAAAAAGTGTCATATTTGTAAGTTGGCACCTACTAAAACAGAAGAACAGTATGCCTATATTCTGGTTTTTAAATCATCAAATAAAATTTGCATTGCATTTAGCTTTAACTAGAGGCTTCATATTTCACACACCTGATGGTGAAAAGGTAGCAGGTTAGTGTTTAATAACTCTGAAACAATGAGAAAAAAAAATGAAAAGTAATCAGAGAGAGTATTATTCCATAGTATGATAAATTACATTGAAAATATTGAATAGTTGTAGTTACCAGAGCTTCAGAGTACTATGGAATTTCTCGCTTTATTTTATGAAGCATTAAACCGTTCAAAATAACTATTGCTTCTAGATGTCATCCATTAATCAAATCAGGCCAATGGCAGTAAAGTGATGGATATCAAGCCATGTAAGGGATTTGATCATAAGACACAAGCTAAAATAGTGACAAGGCAGAGATAAATGTTTGTGTTCAGATTAACATCCCAAGGTCAGAGTGCCTAAGCATATCAATGAGGAATTTTCAGCCAACACTTCGAGAATCTTAATTTAAAAAGGTACAATATCTAAGTGAAGATGAAATTGAATTTTAATGAAGTTGTCTGTTATGATTGTCTATGAAAACATTTATAGTAAATTAATCACAAAGAGACTGAATTTTGCTTGCTCCTTTAAAATATCAGATCTTGTTCTGAGATTTATTGTCATTGTTTCATTTATGTAACCAGAAAGTTAATAAAGCATTTTTAAAACCCTATAAAATAAACCAACATCCTAATAGAGTATATTTTATTGGAAAAACAGGAAATAAACAAACCTTGACATGTATATTATGCAAAAATAATCCTAAAATAATTGTATGCACATACAACTTCCTGTTAAGGTTATAAAAAATTTACATTTGATATTCTATTTGTAGAAGATAATGAGAGAGAGAATTGGAATGAGATTTGCATAGCAAACTGGCAAGAAAAAAAATAATCCGCTTCTCCAAAGCATCCTGTTTTCTATATCTGTAGTATATACTGTTTTACTTGTGTGTCCAAGATACTGTTAATATAATTTTCAACCATACAGTCAGAAAACTGGGATAGTTCACGTCTCATATTAGATTCTTAATGCATGTAGTTGCTGATATAACAAGATGTCAGCAATGCGTGCTTGTCTATTTGAGATCAGGGTCAAGCCCATGGGGCACATTTTTGTTTTTTTTCAGTGTATTGTTCTTCCAATTTGTTTCTGTGCATTCCATAAGCTGTAGTCACAGGGGAAAAAATATTTGAAATCATGAGTAATTCACTCCATCTATAATAACTATAGCAAAATTGATTTTGTGAACTGGTCTGTATAGATAATTTAAACCCTTCATACCCATAACCAAAGTCAGCTGGATTAACTAGCCTTGTGATTCTTGTGTAAACATGACATGAATAGATGCATTGTTTCTAAACTTTCAAACAAAAGACGTTATATTTTTTTCTTAAAATAATGAAGTCAGTGTCTTCCTTATGTTATTTTAGAACCTATAATGTAATTTATAACAAAGAGTTTGTATTTTTCAGGGCATCCATTAAAAAGTTGTTATTCCAAACTGTCCACCCAAGTTTAATTTTAAGCATGCTAGACACAGAAAAAAGAAAAAAAAAATGGTTGCTAATGTAAATTTCTTACTTCCAGTTATGTAGCCTTCAAACATCTGTAAGTCTTCATATAATCAGTGGAAGTATTGTACTTATTTTGGAATACTGATAAAACATTATGTATACCATCTCTTTTAACTATTATAGATATGTATTGGGAAAAGTAATGTGAAAAGCATGCTTAGAAATACTTAGATATATTTATGAGAATAAATGCATATCTAGTAAAACAATATATTTAAATATTAAACTATAATTTCTGGCATAGAATAGAGGTATACAATATAAGAACACAACTGTTACAGTCCCACATGTTATTCTCATATGTGCTTATATAGAAGTGTGATCTAGTTGAAAAACCACAAGGCAAGAATAAATATTAATGGCTGATATTCATATCTCAGAAGTTTTGTAGTCATATTCCCCCCAGGGGGGAAGGGAGAGGCAGGTTGTGTGTGTGTGTGTTATTTAATATTTGTATTAAAGACTTGCATGGAAGACTAGAGAGTATAGTGACAAATAGAAGGGTTGCAAGCAGTTTGCAGAATAACATCAACATTTAAAGGGATCTTGATAAATTTGAGAACTCAGCTATAGAAAACAAAGTGAAATTCAACAGACAAATGGAAGAAAAAACAAATGCACAGTTACTAAATGGAGGTTACCTGATTTGGCAATAGCACTGGAAAGAAGTATCTTGAGTTATTACGAATCACAAACTCACTGTAACTGTGAAATATGATGCTGTCCCCAAAAACCTATTCAAGTATAGTTGCACTAACAGAACCATTGCATGCAAGACAAAGGAGATTACAGTACTCTACTTGACATTGATTAGGACTCAGCTGAAGTACTGTATCCAGTTTGGGACATTACATCTTAAGAAGGTTGTAGAAAAGCTGGAGACAATCCAGAAGTAACTGACAAAGATGGAAAATGCTTGGAATGCAAAACATACAGAGAAAGGTTGAAGAACATACGTATGCTTAGTTTGGAGAAAAAGAAATAAACTGAAAACAAGATAGTCCTTTTTAAATATTTGAAAGGTTATCATCAAAAGATAAAGACAGAGAAAGAAAATATTTTCCCTTGACAGAGAGGGCAGTACAGCAGACAAAAGGCTTAAAATGCAGCAAATAATTTTTACATTAAATCATGGGGGGTAGTGGGGGACAGGGATGGGGACAGACCCCAGACAAGATGACCAGCAAACAAAAATATCAAAACTTTCTAGGCCTAGGAACAATAGAAAAATAGAAAAAAAGCATGTTAAGTTATGTTATCTCCTTCATTGGAGGTTTTAAAAATTAGACTTAATGGGCTACAATTTTGGCTGGTTTAGGAATCGGTGGCGAGGTGTAGGGGGTGCATGAGGGTGCATGTGCACCCCCTGAGAGTGCTGGCTGCACATGTGCATGTGCATCTCCTGACTGGCTACGCTCCCCACTTAGGCAATGGGCAAGGGGGGCAGGTAGGAGTACTGGTGCTCCCCCTGCGAGTGCCAACTGGGGTGCGGGACCAGCAGATGTAGACTGTGGCCACTTCCGGAAGTGCTGCAGCCACATCCAGGAATGCCGCAGCCACTTCTGGGAGCAGCACAGCCGTTTACTGGATGGTAATTTTTGCTGTGGGGGGACTCCCCCTGGTTGGTGATTTTAGTTGTAGGGGGACTTCCCCTGGTTGCTGACTTGTCACTGGGGGGGGGGGCACATGCCTCCCCCCCAACTAAGGTGGCACCAGTCACACATGTTAGGAATGGTGGATCCTACAACTGTGCTGGTGGATGGACTGAAAGACTGCTGAAGTCCCTTTCAAGCTTACAGTGGTTAAGAGCATTGGGACCACAGCTGTAACCCCTACTCATATGAGTATTATAACAAGGAAGAATATATTCATACGATAAAGTACGTTGGATGGAGCTCTTCCTCCCTTCCTTCTATATTTCTTCCTTCTACATTTTCTTTTTTTGGGAAAATATTTCTTTCTTTGGTTACTTTCTCTCCTTTGCATAAAAAAGGCATACTTTAAATTCTGAATGATTAGTTAATTTGACTCCTGATCTTTAGAGATCCTAGAGACTGTTGTAGAGGAAATCTCTCTGCAAATATCAGCAGACCAGTGCAAGAAAAAAGAAATGTAATAATTATTAATCATTACGTGTGAAATATATATGCAGGGTTTAAATGTTACCATGACTGCTATCTTCTTGTCTTCCACTTCATTGTAATGCTGAAAGTATTTTTGCACATTTGGGACTGAAAAAGAATATGCAGTTCAAAGTTAAAAGAAAGGGAAATTGGGTAGGAAACTTGTTTCTAAAAAAAGGATTGGTATGACTTTGTCTCCAGGGAGATCAATGAAATAATGCACTGTATTTAAATGTTTCATCCAAGAAAAAAGAGAACAATATTAATTACAGCCCTTAGCTCATTTCATGGTAATCCTTTGGTAATTATAGTTCAAGCAAAAGAACAAAAGTAATTTAAAGACATATTTCTTCATAAGATATCTAATTTTTTATTTTTTTTCTTAGAAAAGGGTACATTTCAAAGGAGGACTTTGTCTTAAAGATGGATGGGACTTATTTTGCACAAAGCAAGCACAACCCCAAATTGTAAAGAAATATA
Organism: Crocodylus siamensis; assembly: GCF_052110815.1. Lineage (NCBI taxonomy): Eukaryota > Metazoa > Chordata > Crocodylia > Crocodylidae > Crocodylus > Crocodylus siamensis. Next base: position 351,553,483 of record NC_143395.1, read on the forward strand.
AAAGAGCTTTACATCCTGTTTTAATACATATATACACATATTTGTGGTTATATTTAGTAGCTGCATCAGTAGTAGAGCTTTTTATTGACAGATTGTTTAGTGACACCAGCCTAAATAGCAGTGACAGAATCACTGCTAACAAAACATCATAAAAATATCTAACATGTTCTGCTAGAATATTTACCTGAAACATAGTCTAAACTTGCATTATGGGAAAAAAGCTTCAAAAGGTGGTAACAAGAGGGCCATACGTTTAGCCCAGCTTTACATTAGTTTAAACTAGTGTAACAAAAATCAAAACAAAACAAAAACAGGCTCAGTTATTGTATAGGAAGAGATAGAAGAGAAAATAATCCACAGTCCAATTCTACTTCAATTCAGTAGAAAAATGTTATAGACTTTAACAGGATCCTAACTACGCCTATGCTTTATTAATGAGTTTCCAGAGAACACTAGTTCTTCATTTAATGTCCGTTCAGGATCCTCACACAAAGAGGCCCTTTGGCTTAAGCTGAAGATCACAAGGCTTCACAGCAACTACTCTTGTGACCAAGGAAAGATGAAGTAGTTTAGTCTTTCTGACAGTGGTTTAAGCGCTGCAGTAGAACATTTACTCTGTAATCTACTTGTCCTTTGGCCAACTGAAGTCTATTATTTTTTCAAGTAATTTACTAATGGCATCATAAACACCAGTTGGTTAACTGGTACCTTGTGCCACAAAATTTAAGGTGTCTCCTATTTTCTACATTTTCCCCTTTTATAAAAACTGGGAGGGGAAAAAAAGCATCATCTCCTAAAATTAATGTGAATACCAGGTTTCTAATTAAATGCCCCAGGCCAAAAAATGAAAATGATAAAATTCAGTGTCCACTTGAGCCGACATGTTGCAACATTTTTCTTGTGTTATAACATTTTATGCAAGATACCTGCTTCTCTAAATATGTAGACAAATGTGTTATTCCTTTCCATTTGAGAAACAATGTGTTCATACCCTTAAAAGGCTAAATCACAATGTAGATGAACATATATTTATGTGGATACACCACATTAAATCTTTATATGCTATATTATTGTCCCCATTTCTTGAATTCAGAGTGTTCAAATGTGCAATCTTTTAAAGTATTTTAATATACAGTACTGGAAAGTGTTTTTTTTAAAATTTTATATGAATAATAATTAGGTTGATTGTATAAGCTTAATAATGAAGGAAGCAGAAAAAAACTAGTTAACATTGTTAGTCTTTGGAAATGTTTTGTATGGAAAGAGCATCCTTTCTACATCTTGAGTATCCTGGTTACTGCAGCTCTTCTTGTTGTTACAAAGAACTTTTCCACCGCATCTAATCTTGTGGCAACTGGGACCATTTTTTCTTCAAACAGGTTGACTTTAGAGCAGCCTCAAGAACTATTACATCAACCAAGAGAACCAAAATATGCACAGCATTCTAGGGAATTTTTTTCATCTTCGTACTATATACATGCTATGAAGCTCATTGAAATCCTTGCCACTTTTCTCACTGACCTAAGTGGTTCTGGTTTAGGCACATAGGAAAGTATTAATGTTCCCTTATGGACACCAGCAGTTGAAGTGGCCTGAGGACTAATCTATAGGGTTTCTGCACTGCAGCCTGTATCAGGTCTGTAAAACTCAGATTCAGGTTCCTGTCCTGTAGGCCTTGTTAAATTTGGCTGACTCAGCTACAATAATCAAAGCCAGATGATCTCCAGCCCCTTCCTTCTGACTGGTCCTGAAGCTGTTGTTAAGGATCTCCTTCATCACCTGAGCTTTGCTGCATAACATGCTGGCCTTCAGTCTCAGAGCAGCTTTGGTTTTAGTAACATCTCTGGCTCCATGGTTCCTGACCTTGCTTTTGGCTTGTTATTAGATTTTAACTTTGGAGTTTCCCTGTAGACCTGACTCCTGGTTTGACCCACACTCAGACTTTGCCCCCTGGATTATAATTCAGATTTGGTAACTAGGCTTCTGATTTCTGGCTTCTTACCCAGGCTTGGTATTTTTGGCTCTGACTTGTGATTTCTGACCCCTACCCCTGCAACTGCCAGATCCACACCAAGCTCTACTCATTAGGCTGGCCAGCCTGGCAGACCATGACGTGATCACTGGGAGGAGGCTTTGAATTATTTAATTTTTTATGTGTTGCATGTATTTTTATTGGCACAGAAATGCACCTCCTGCACCAATACAGCATCTAGGCTTTGAAAAAAAAGATCACTACTTGAAAGACAGTGTGATGTTTCCTGCTAAAGAACTAGGGTATCGTAAGATCCAAATTAGTTGCAGTGGATTTTTTCCAAATCTGAATCTTAGCTGAGATTCATCATTCTTCTAATAACCTGGCAATAGATTAAGGCTATTGCATATTGGTTAAAATATTTTAAGTGTCCAGGCAGGGAGATTTGAACCTTTTAACTAACTTATTAATCTTTGAGTCTGGTATGATTAGCACTTCCATACAGTGTGTTCAGGAAAGCTATACTTATGATGGTTTGAAGGCATTCACTCTAAAACCAGTAGATTTTCCTAACTTAAAAGTACTATTTAAAAATAATTACTAATTGTTGTTTTGTAAACACGTTTAATTCATTAGATGCGTCTACTCTGAAAACCTAAAACAACAAGAAACAGAAACTGCATTTTGGGTTTTTCCTGTCATATTCTAATGGTAGATGACAAGTATGATAAGCTGATGAGAACACTACTGTTTTAAAATAGTATTGCCCCTCTGCCAACCCAGAGATGGCTCACTGCAGAATGTAGGAGCTTCAACCATGGTGTTAGGCATAGACAGCAAACAGACCCCTATTGAGCACAGCCATACTTCTGTCTAATCTTTCTTTTAGGTTTTGAAGGTTCCTGTTAATGTGGTATCTAAATGCATGTGCAAAGGCTTGATAGTGGCTGGCCATATGCCTTCCATTCTCTCCTGGCAACCCTGAAAGACACTGAATCTTGAAAGTTTAGCGGAGCTGCCTTCTGTGCTCTCCAAAGGAAGCTGAAAAAGAACACTGAGGCCCCGTTCCTCTTTGCTTCAACTGGCCCAGAAGGACAAAGTGCATGCCGAATCCTTTTAACACCGGGTTCATTCTCATCAATAACACTATTTGTATCATAAGGTTTTACTGTACAAAGAAATGGAAACCTGGTCTATATTAACATTATTTTTTTGGTTTATTAGCACAAAGGGCGGACAAGAAAAAACCCAGAAATATAAAGGCTGGGATTTTCAAATGGTTCTAGGGAAGCTGGGACCTAACTCTCAGTGAAAAGTCAGGAAGAGTTCGTAGTCAATCTTCCTTAGATTTCTAAGAAAAACTTTCTAGAATTGATTTTTGCTTTCATTAATTATTCTGCAGAAGCAGTATTTGTCTCTTTGGTACATGACATGCATCCTTTACAATTTACAAAGCAGCAAAAAAACCCTTCTAATATTCTTTTTTTCCCCCCTCTTACTGTGGATGCTAAACTACCAACAGACTGGTACAGAAAACCCATACTATGAATTGCCATGAATGTCATTACTTTGTAAACTTACTCATATAAGTATGCTTATTGTCAACATCTTAAACTTAATATGCATAAGTGAAATTCTTCATCTGTAATGTACTGTAATACAATAAAATATTTTTCCACATGGAGCTATTCCCCTCTTACTGTTACAGTGGTATTCTGTGGCAAGCTATTAGTCTTCATACTGTTTGTACAGACACATATACATAGCAAATATATATATATATATATCAAAAGTTGGAAGGATACTTGCCTCATGTTCTGCTTAGGATGTGTTAACTGCACTTAAAACATGAGTATCTGCACATTCAAGCACTTTTAGCAAAGCTTATAGGAAATAAACAGAACCATGCATAAGTTGTAAACAAATATATAATTGACTAGGAGGTATAACCATATTTAGTTTTATCATCTGATAATTTGATTGATAACTTAGTATTAAATGCTCCGTAAGTCTTCTGTTCCTGAAACAGTTAAGGTATTTTTATGACACAAGATGGTCAATGAGGAGGCATTTTGGGCTACTACTTAAGTGCCCAAACGTAGGAATTCCCACACAGAAATGGAACTTGCAGAATTATGTAAACTGCTCATAAAAAAGTATTGCTTGGCAACTATACCCTTGGGCAGAGGATAACCAACTTTTGTGTGGGCACAATGCCATACTAACAGATTGGCATGAGCATAAGGAGCCAAGTGACTGTACTGATACACATTAAGTATGGTTGTTGAGGGCAAGGTTCCCATCTGGGATAGTCTAAATGACTGCCTGTCCTGAGTTTTACTACCCAATTTTAAAAAACCACGATAATTTAACAATCTTTTTTTATAACTGCCAGCAGTGTATTTTAAGAACTTTCTCTGAGTTCAAATGAAAATCTGGGGTTGTGAATGGCTTGCATTGCTTCTCTGGGCTGGCTACAACAATAGGACTTGAACCTGGGGTTCTTGATTAATGACACATAAGGAATAAATCTGCTAACACTTAAAAACTCATTTAGTAGCACTTTTGCTTTTGTTTTGTTTGTTGTGTTTTATTGCTTAATAGTTTGTTTTACTTTGTTTCCTGGCTTCCTAGGGGCAGGCTTCAGCCAATGAATTTCTATCAACTTTAAGACTTAATCTCCAAACTATAGCTTTGCCCTTTTCCCACCTTTAATCTAGCAGGCTTTTGGCAGGTGTTAATTTACTCATGCAACTAGGATCTGACCCATGTCATGGTATATCCTCAAAATTGTGCATCCTTCCATGCCACGCCTACATGGCAGGATGCTTGATTTTTTGTTTGTTTGTTTATTTGGTGGGGGAGGGGAATGGATCCGGCTTCAAATCAGTTGGGCTCCAATTCCTGTTATCTCCAGGTGCCAATAACCAGACTGGGGACAGGCTCCCCAGTGTCTGTTTTCTGGAGTGCAGGGATAAAAAACAAAGAAAACTAACAACCCATAGCTTCAGCAGGGCTTCAGCAGTAGCTTTTACATCTCCCTGGGTGTCTGGGCTCAGTGGCCAGGGAGAAATCCAGCACTGCCCTGGATTAGACAGCCAAGCTTTAGAAGTTCCCAAAGACTGGGAGCCAGACAGGAGGGAGCTTCTCTTTGGTGTTTCAGTTCAGGCACCTTGGGAAGTTTGAAAATCTCAGCAGGGACCCTGCTGTAGCTGCATTTTTTAAAAGTCCCTGCATGCTAGGACACAGGGACTGGGGCATGAGTAGCTGTGACCTCCCAACTCACCAACTGCCCATGCCTTATGCTGTGAAGCTGCCACAGGCAGGTATGGAGCTGGGGAGGCGGCTCCCTGATGAAGGTCTCAGAACAGCCCCCCCACCAAGCTACTTACTTGCAGAGATTAGGCTGGGACAGCCAGCATCTATATATAGAGCCCTGGGATTGTCCCATGCTGGATCCTGACAATCAGCTGAGCATCAGGATCTGGTTTGGGGCAGCTCCAACACGCTACATGCTCAATTTAAGGCATAATACAAACACATTTGTTGCACCATAAATGCCAGGCCCTGCAGATAATGGCATAATGAGACTGAATGGCTGGAACCTGATACTAAACAGTGCAGGTTAAGTAAACTGATTTTTTTCAATAATCAATTTTAATAAAAATTCTGTACTGATGAAGTTTATAATTCTTCTGTAATTGAGAAGTCTATGTCCCTTAAAAGAGACTCAGTCTGATACAAAGAATTTCAAAGCTGTGATATATTTGCAATAGAAGTTTCTGGCTTGCTGCATGGTACAAGGGATGAGCATCTATGACCTATTATATTAAAAACAATAAATCCTACTGTTTATAACAAATTGATTTATATATATATATGAATGAATCTTTTAGGCATGATAAGAAGGAGATAAACTTCTCTCCTCAGAGTCCCCTTAGAAAGAATGAAACCTGCTAAAACATACCCCTCTGCAGTGAATGGACATAGGTGGATCTACGATTTAGTAATTGGGGAACGGTACATCAAAGCTCAGATGATGGAGCACTGAAGTTTGACATGACCATAGTCTCTGTGTCAGCAGGGGACGGGGGTGGGGGGGTAGGTAGGAAGCAGAAACGGGGGGGGGGGGGGCTACCTGCTTCCATTGCTGCCCCCACAGATAATCTGGGCATGGGAGAACCCCAGCACCACTCCTGCCTTGCAGGCTGTGTAGAACAGCTCAACAGGGTGCAAGGCTCAGCCAGGCATAACACTGGTGATAGGAAAGTCCCTTTTACCTGCAGATACTCCCTGCCACCTCCCTTCCCATCACTTGCAGATATTCCTTTCTGGCCAGGGAGCAGGCACTGGAGGGGGATACCCAACTGCTACCACCACTGTCCCTGGCTGAGCATAGCACCCTGCTGAGTTCGTCCCCATAATACACTGCTGCAGCAGGAGAGGAGCAAGATAGAAGCAGTTCTAACACCATGCTTGAGTTACCTGGGGACATCAGCAGTGGGCAAATCCCCTCTTCCTGTATCTGCTTCCAGGCTACCCCTGCATCATTGTACCCCATCAGTCTAGGGGTTTCAGAAGGAGAGAGAAGCTGTGTAAGGTGCTGGGCTTGGTCAAGAACAGTGGCAGTGGTGGGCCCTGCTCCCAACCTGACCATTCTAGGTTTCCTATACTGGCCGGGCAGGGGATCTACCTGGTGAGAAGTGGCCTCATAGCGCCAGGTTCAACCAGGGGCAGCAGCAGTGGTCTTTACCTCTGCCAACTAACTGGCCACCTGCCCCTTGGGGAGTCCCTTTGTGATCAGTATAGGGGGAGGATAATTTTATTATACTATACAGTGTAATGGGCATCTGACTACATGACCACACCTCCCTGGATTTGCCCCAAAGATTGGAAAAAGCACTTCAGAGAATTGTTTGCATCTCCTGTATATCTAGTTTTGTGATATTTTTTGGTTGTTCTCTATTCTTAGATTCTTTCTACAGACTTCCTTTACCAATTGGCATTAAACCAGTTGACAGTAGACAAGATATCCACTTTCTGTTATCTGACTTCTTTACTGGACTTTTCCTTAAAACTAACCATATTCATAGAATCATAGAAAATTAGGGTAGGAAGGGACCTCATGAGGTCATCTAGTCCAACCCCCAGCTCAAAGCAGGACCATTCCCAACCATATCATCGCAGCTAAGACTTTGTCTATCTGGATCTTAAAAACCTCCAAAGATGGAGGTTCTACAACCTATATGGGTAGCCTGTTCCAGTACTGTACTATCCTCCTAGCGAGATTTTTTTTCTTAATATCTAACCTAAACTTGCCTTGCTGCAACTTGAAACCATTGCTCCTTGTTGTTATTTGCTAGCATGGAGAGCAGTCTATCTCCATCTTCTTTGGAACTACTCTTCAGGTAGCTGAAGGCTGCAATTAAATACCCCCTCAGTCTTTTCTTTCCCAGACTAAATAAGACCAGTTTCCTCTGCCTCTCCTCATAAGTCATGTGTTCCAGCTCCCTTACCATTTTTGTTGCTCTGCTGGACTACACAGTACTCCAGATGTGGCCTCACCTGTGCTGAAATAGAAGGGAATAATCACTTCTCTTGATCTGCTGGCAATACTCCTACCAATGTAGCCTGTTGGCACCAGATTTATGACCCAGATACCTTGTTCCAGGTGGACCCAAACCATTTACCACAACTTTTTCCATTTCATAACAGGCAAATGTTATTGATACACAGTGATAATGGGAAAGAATAATGCAGGCAAGGCAAACAAAATAATCACCCCCTTCTGATTCTATATCTCCCAGTCCTAAGGCTGTTAGAGCCAAAATACATCTGGCCAGTATGCAATCTTCCTCCTGTGGTTCTTTCTTGAATGTCATATGTCAGAAGCCTGGAGGTTGAGGGCCAAGTCCTACCCCACCCCTGAAGTGGGATGGGTGAGATGTGTTGGTGGTGTGCCTGAGTCCAAGGTGACCTTGGGCTCCCACCTTGGGGACCCTTTGCTGCTCTGTATATTCTGTTTAACACTATCTTACCTACTTCCATTTTCAGGTACAAGGAAAGAGAAGCAGGCCCTCAACCTTGAAGATGACAGGGATTCATCCTTTTTCCCCTCAGTAAAAGTAAAAAATGGGGGGAAATGGTGGCTTTGGTCTTATGCCCTCTGTTCATGGTGTTTCTGGTTCCCCTCTCAGGGACCCCTTTTAGGGACATGTACCCTTTGGTGTTGTAAAGTCCTTTCTTTTGTATTTTTTTCCCCTCCTGATAACTTCATCCATGGGCATTGCTGATTGGTCTTTCTGTGGTTGTCTTTTTGTCCATGTTCTGTCCTGTCAGCTTATTCCTTTGTTTCACAAGCCCATCATATGCCCACATCCTAATTTGGGCTTTCCCTGGTCCTCCTAATTTGGTCTGTTCCCCCAAAACAGGTTCTCCAGGGCCTTCTGAGCTGGTACCACTCTATCTCATGTTATGGAACAGTGTGGTAGATGCCAATTTCTCAGGCTATGTGTTTATCCATTGGCTTTGTTGTGTTAGACATCGCATCTGCCTTTCAAGGCTGTAAGAGCTGTGTGACCAGGCCTTTAGAAATCAGTTAACAATTTTTGCTACCCTGGACTATTGTTCTAGCACCTATATATTTACCTTCAAGCCAATTCCCAAAAACAAACCTTTAAATACCATTTTCTAGCCATCACTTCCATTCTGGGAAAAGATATAAATAACTTTTGTAGGTGTTTCAAAACCTACGTGAAGACACTTACTAGGTGAGTCTGTCCCTGGCCTTTATGATCTAAGTGTCCTCCTGCTTAGTTAATTTTCATTACATTGTAAATAACTAAATAAGTATTGGTAGAAGCATTTACATGTGTATCATTGCTAATTAACTTGATACATTATTTCATTTAAGGAGAAGGTTAATTCATAGGAAAACATTGAGGCACTAAGTGTATCAGCAACTATTGTTTCAAGAATTGCTGATCAGCCTTCCTTCCACTTCTGTCACCTTTCCTAACTTTATTTTTCGTTAAATTGATGATGCTTTTGGTGATAAAGTAGAGCAACACACTTTACTAAATGAATATCTAATTATATTAGGCACTTTACATCAGACACTCAGAGAATCTACTACCTTGCTTGATTTATAGACAAAAAATATATGCATTGTAAAATATCCCTTTGACACATTTTGGACATCAAATTTCATTAAGATCCATTTCATTAGTACAGTGCTAAGAAAATGCTCAAAACTCAAATCAGGTATTTCAAAATTTGGGTTTGACCTGAACCAGGATGAATAATCAAAATATAGTATTTTATTCTTGCAGTGGAGAGTTAAGAAAAAGTTTAATTCAGGAACTTCTAAACATTCAGTTTGCATATTTTCATTTGAGTTCCCAAATCCAACCACTTACATTTGACTTAGTTCAACATTAATCTGCGTCGTCCTGAACCTCTCAACCTAATCTGTAACCTCATGCCAATCTCTCATCTATAGGGGAAGTTCTCTGGGCACTCTCTTCCATAAAGCAGTATGGCCAGATGACTCCCAAGATGCTTTCTGGAGTTTAACATGCAGTCTTTTCCATACTGGATAATTTGAGAAAGAAGCACAAAAACTACAAATCCTCAGGAACTATGGTACCATAAGAGAGTAGTGTTCAATATTAACTCATATTAACCTTTCAGTTCTGTCTGAAAATATTAGGTAGAGATCAGCCCAAGATGGAATGAATTATTTTGATACACATTTTTTTTCAAATAAAATCTAAAAAAAAAAAAAAATTCCCAAAATTTTTTTGCAGAAATCATGTGTTGTGAAAAAATATTTTAAAATTAATCCATTCTATTTCAGAGTGAAAACCAACTTTCATTCAGGATATAAGCCTTACAACATTTTTCATGATTTAAGTTGAAGACAGCAGAGAGCATTCGCAAAGCTCTTGATTAACCTGTATCAAATGAAATCAGTGATTGAATTCCTATGGATTTTAGTGGGATCAGTTTTGAAAACTCACTCTCTCCAAGCAACATTGTGGAAAGGAGTTGTGAAGCTACTCAGAAAGAGGCTTCATAAAAACAAATCCTCTGCCCCTCTATTTCTTAAGTTCACAATCATCAGTTTTTCTAAACCATGGCTGCATTCTGTCTTGGAGCTACTACTGTTTAAACTCATACAAATCAAGCTTTCCAATAATTGTCTATTAGATGCCTACATACAAAATGTAGATCATCAAAACTCTCTCATAGGTAACACCTAAAGGTAGAAATATTGCAAGTCCATAGATGCCTAAGGTCTGATGTTTTTCTGGTCATGATCAGAAACACTGAAGTGTTAACAGGAAGAGTCAAGGTTTAAGGATAATCTGACCCGACATCTTATTCCTTCCTGTTAAAGTTATCCCTCTTTTCATGGAATCCTTAAATACTCACGGGGCCAAAAAGCAACAACTCTCCTCTTCTACAATGTTCTTTATTGAATGACCTCCTTTTCCATCCCCTTCTGGGGATCTGTTCTTGTCAGCTTCCATAACAGTGTGATAGCTGTCTCTATTTGGCAACTTCCTTACCTTTCCTTAAAACCCCTGATGTCCGCTGCACACCCACTTCACTATTCTCCTGGTCCTCAGTGATATGGTAGCTGTATAAAAAGGAGAATGAACTAACATGGTTTTCTAAATTTTGCTGCAAGAAGGTAGAGCTGGCTGCAAAAGAGGAAAACCCACATTGTGTTATTACAATATAATGCTATTCCTCCATGGTATTCAGGTCCTTATTCAAGGCAGACTCAATGTCATGGAAGGTAGCTGCTTCCATTACCAAAAACAGTGATTCGCATATACAAATTTGCACTACTTTGTTGGTAGCATCTCACTTGTGTACATTAAAAAGCATTGGTGTGAGTATTGAACCTTGTGGCAGTCCATTGCTGAGGAATCAGATCAAACTGACTCTGTCACCCAGGTTGACATGTAGCTGCCTATCGCTCAGCATTGTCCATACCAGGCCTAATATTACAAATCAGTTCATAATCTTTGCAAGTTTCAGCATCGGAACTTCAATTCAGACCATATTGAAGGCTGATGACAGGTCTACAAAGGCTGCATCAGTCTTTGATTTTTTTCATAAAAAACAGCATTAATGTGCGTTTCAAGGGTCAAAACTTGGTTACAGCATCTTTTCTTAGGCTAGAATCCCACTTGTTCCTTGGGGATCACTGGCTCAATAAAAGGTCTGATTCTCCTGAAATGATGCATTCCAAGAGTTTGTAGGTTGTGCAAAGGAGTGATATTGGCCTATAGCTTCAAAGTTCATTGGTTGGGCTACCCAGTTTGAGTTATTGCAGTGACCATTGCTTCTTGCCATTCTTTTGGTATGCATCCAAATTCCATGGTTTTTGTGTACATTTTCACAATCCCTTGGAATCCCTTGAGGCCTAGGTGATGGAAACATTCTGGGAAGATACCATCTTCGTGACCTAACTTGCATTTCTTCATTGGGGTTATCCCCTCCTTTACTTCATCTGTGCTAATGGCAGTAGGAGCTTATACAGATATTGATGTCATTATCCAGTGTAATTGACAATTAACCTCTCATTTTGTGTTTTTGTCAAGAGGTCCTTTTGTATTGGTATGGACCAGAAGTAGTCATGCTCAACTTGTTGACAGTCAACTGAACTCTTCAATATGGTGTATCACTGGAGCCCTCAAGTGGGCCCCATCACTTTGGATACCCATGCTGTCATACACTGCTTCTCCACCCATTTTTCACAAGGCAAGAACTCTACAAGAAGTTCAGTGAATTAAAGGATACAAACACCTTCCCATTCTCACCAGGACCTCACTAAAACCTCTCACCACCCCTCACCCGTTAAGTCATAGATTCAAAGATTGTAAGGCCAGGAGGGATCTTGGAAGATCATCAGGTTCATCCCCCTTCACCAAGCAGGAAAGATAACTGGGGTCAGGTGACCCCAGCAAGATGATTGTCTAGTCTCCTCTTGAAGATTTTTTGGGTAGGTGATTGCACCACCTCTGGGGAGAGCTTATTCTACAGTCTGGACACCCTAACAGTGAAGAGGTTTTTCCTAAAGTTGAGCCTGAATTTGTCTTCCAGGAATTTGTGGTCATTACTCATGGTTTTCCCCTTGGGTGCCCTGGTGAAGAGTTGCTCACCAAGCTCTTGATGTGCTCCCCTAGTGTAGTGGAAAGCTGCTACCAGGTCCCTTCTTGGCCTTCTTATCCTCAGGCTGAAGAGCTCCAGATACCTCAGCCTTTCCTCATATGACTCTGATCATATGGGTAGCTTTCCTTTTAAAATTCTTCCCTTTTAAGACTCTGATCATATGGGTAGCTCTTCTTCTCAAGCTTGTCCATATCCTTGTTAAAGTGTGGTGCCCAGAACTGGATACAGTACACCAGCTGCAGTCTTTCCAGTGGTGAGTAGAGCAGAAGAATCACCTCCTTTTGCTGGAGATGCATCAGTTGATACGTGCCAGAGTATTATTTACCTTACTGGCTATAGAATTGCCCTGCCAACTCATATTCATACTATGGTCTATTATTACCCCAGGTCCCTTTAATTTGTGGTGCTAGTCACTTTGGTGCCACCAAGCTGTAGGTGTGTTGGGGGTTGCTTGTCCTGAGGTACAGCACTTCATATTTCTCGATGTTGAACTTCATCAAGTTCCAATCCACCCAACTTGCTAGCCTGTCTAGGTATGCCTGTATCTGTAGCCTATCTTAAAGCATGACCATTCTCCCCCGTAACTTGGTGTCATCCATGAACTTGGCCAGTGAGCATTTCATCCCCACATCCAAATCGTTAATAAAGATGTTGAAAAGTACTGGACCAGGGACTGATCCCTGCAGCACACTGCTGCCCACTTTTCTCCAGAATGACACAGATTTTTTCAGTACGACTCTCTGGGTCCTATCCTGCAGCCAGTTTCTCACCCACCTGACTGTCTTGGAGTTAAGCCCACAGTCCTTCAATTTTCTTGCCAGGATATTGTGGGATAATAGATCAAAGACCTTTTGGAAGTCAAGGTATACAATGTCAACCTGCTCTCTCATGTCCAGGTGGTGAGTTATCTGGTAATAAAAGGAGATGTGTTTGTTAAGGGAACACCTGCCCTTGATAAAGCCATGCTGACTGTCATTCAGAATCTTACCTTCTACAAACTTATTGCAAATCAATTACTTGATGAACTTTTCTAGGATTTTCCCTAGGATGGAAGTTAGGCTTATTGGCCTATAATTATGCAGGTCATCCCTTCTGCCCTTCTTGTGGATGGGCACATTAGCCATCTTCCAGTCCTCAGAGACTTCTCCAGAGTGCTAGAAGTTGTGGAAGAGTTTTGCCAGGGGTTCTGCAATGACTTTGGCCAGCTCTTTCAGTGCTCTCAGATGAAGGTAATCCAGTCCCACGTCTATTTTTTTTTAATTAGTCCAATTTTACATCAATTGTAGGGTAAAATACATCAATACACCAATTGTAAGGTAAAATAGTAGGAAGGCAATTATTCCTATTGTGCTCATCCTCTACTCTACCTGGTATGGTTTTCCCCTTGGTCCAGTGAAAGACTGTGGCAAAGTAGTCATTCAGGAGTTCAGTGTTCTCCTGGGTTCTGGTAACTAGCTCTCCTTAGTTGCTGAGCAATGATCCTACACTCCCATTTGTTTTCCTCCTGTTCCATATGTACCTAAAGAAGGACTTCTTGTTCTCCTTGATTCCCATTGCTAATCTAAGTTTGATCGCCACTTTAACCTGCCTTATCTGTTTCCTGAAAATGCAGGCTGTCGTGAAATAGTCCTCCTTGTGACCCACCCCAAGCTTCCATTGTTTATAAGCCTCTTTCTTCTTAAGAGGACTGTGATTTCCCCACTTAGCCAAGAGGGCATCCCAGCCTTTCTGTTACTTCTTCTCCACATGGGAAAGGACTTCCTTTGTGCTTCAAGGATCATGTCCTTAAGGAAAAACAGGTCTTTGTGCACACCTTTTACCTTCAGTCCCTGGTTCCGCAGCACTTGCTCTACTAGTAACCTAAGCTTGTTGAAATTTGCATTGTTGATGTCCAAAGACTTCAATCCTGCTATCCGATTTGTCTGTCTTACGTTGGACAGTTAACATGATGTTTTCATGGTTGCTGTTGCCCAAACTTCCCTCTATATTTAATTCAGTCTCCAGGTCATCTCCTTTGGCCAGGACCAAGTCTAGCAGAGTATCACTTCTGGTTGGCCCGTGCACCTCCTGAGTCAGGAAGAGCTCCTCGACACAGGTCAGGTAGGACCACAACCAATCCAACTTGGCCATGTGTTCCTCCCAGGAGATGTCATGGGTGATCTAATTATCCAGACAGCCATGTCACATGCATGTGCAGCCTCAATGAATTCTTGGGTGAACTCCAGATTGAGTTCCTCCCCCTGGTTTGGTGATCTGTAGTAAACACCTATAGTTAGGTTGCTCTCACCACCTCCTCCCCCCACCCCAATACACAACTATCCCAGAGAGTTCCAAGCCATCCACTTTTGGAGCTGATGTTGGCCTCCAAGGAGGTGTACTAGTATTTCACATAGAGTCACAAGCTTTTCTAGATCTACACGCTTCAACAATGTGACATCAAATCTGATGAAGTTTGCAGAACCAAATAGATTTAATACAAAGTCCCAAATAAACATCTTGTGATAGATCCAATGCAGAAGGTCCCTGACTTCGATCTCCCATGATGCTCCTGGGCAATTCTAAATCATATCTTTACAAGCCATAGGAGATGCAGATACTTGATAGGGGGTGCAAAGCTTCAGTCACCGATTCAATTTGGAGAAGATTCGGCCCGATTTGGAGGTTGAATTGCAGAATCCAAATTAAATCAGGAAACCAAAAAAAACCCTCGGAATCAATTGAGAAAAAATTTGGAAAAAGATTCAGAGATTTGGAAGGCAGTCTTTCAGGGGAACAGAAACTGAGAAGAGGGAGGCAGAACAGGTGGGAAAAGACTGAGATCTGTAGCTGACTAGTGGCTGCGACCTTTCCCTGAGCCCCCCTCCAATCACAGTGCTCTGAGGGAGGGATGTAGAAATAGCACATAAGCCTCTATCTGCAGCCTTTCTGTCCCTTTTGTTAGCTGCTTCTGCCTGAGCACTGGGAAGGCCCCTGTTACAGGCTACCATCCCTGCTGTTTTCATCCTGCTGTGCCTTAACACACACACAAAGCCACGTCACAAGTTTTGATTTCAGAAACTTGAGGTACAGTTTCCCAGACACCCCTGTACCTAAATCCTTGAAACTTGGCAAGCTTCATGGACTCAGCAGGAACTATCATCCCTGCTATTTCCATCCGAATCTGACAAAAAGTGACAAAGTTATTGTATTTCAGTGATTCCCCGTTATAGTCTATAGCCGAATTTCTAAATCTCTCCAAATTAGTGCCAAATCTTCCAATGTTGATTTGGCTGAATTGATTTGGGACAGTGATCTGAATCTCTGAATCAGCTGAATCTGAATCTGGGTTAAATATTTCCCTGTTCACACATGCACAAATGGAAAATTACTTGATGCACAAATGGCAAGTTAAAAATTGCCCAGCATGCCACTGTGGTAACCCAGAACAGACCATGGAGCATATAACAACTCAATGCCTGATCTATAAATTTGAAGGAGGTATCGCAGTATTATACTCTGCTGCTCCTGACACAATTGTCTGGATCAACCACCCAAATGTAAAATTATAGTTGTTGTTCTGTAGCTACATCAGTCATACAAAAAATTAGTATAATGTTAAGAACTCAGGGCTCCTGATTTATAAAAAGCTCATTTTAATTTCCATCAAGTTGTTACATGCTGTTCATTAGGTAATATGGTAATAGAAAGCAGTATTTATTAATAACCTGCTTGCTCAGATATACTCAACTTTATATGAGGGTATTAAAATGGGTAACTTTATAAAGATGATTTGTTTATGTGGGAAATGTTTTCCTACCTATGAAACACCTTTCATTGATGAACCAAAAGTACATTATCCTGATTTTGGTAAGGACTTTTAGGACCTTTTTCATAATAAACATTTAAGGCAAAAATTACATTGTAATTTTATCACCAGAGTATTGATATCTTTTATGCAGCTGTATCCATACATTTTACATACTGGTAAAAGCATCACAATAAAAAAAAATCATCTTCAATTTATACAAAGGATTTTAATAAAGACCACTTTAACACATCTAATACCCACAAAAATATTGTACAGCACACAGGTTCTAAATACTATCGTATTTTGAAGACTTAGCTCTTTCCTCCTACAATGAAGGTAGCTGGGTTCATGAATCCTAGCTTGTCTAAACAAGTTTATCACATGTGGCAGTTTGAGACAGAGGATCATCAGGACTCTTGTTTACAACTATAGGGCATATCTAGACAAGTGCTCACATCTCAAAGCTGTCTGAGGTGCCACAAAACCCTGGGACTTGCATAGCAGCAAAAAACAGTGGCACAAACATGTCCCTGCATATGGGAAAGTGCCCATACAGTCCCAAGTGACTCCAGTGAAGTAAGCAGTAACTCTTGACTAATTTGGTGTTCAATTCATGGCCTGAAAAATAGTATAGCCTCCCAAATCCAGCATTTTGTGAAGAATACTGTAACAAACCTGCAATATTTTGAGGTGCTCATAGAATATCAGGCATGCTTTCTTGAGTTTATTTTACTGATATGGCATGTATAGCGTAGGTAGTATCAAGCTAGATTAAGCTTTATCCTTATTATATCAATATGGACTCTGCCAGTTGATATAAATGTAATTTTTGTTTTATGTTTTGGCCAAGATTGTTTAGCAGGGCAATAATTAACTGAAGCATTCCTCACCTATTCACACTTGCTAATCACTGAAATTAGCATTTGATGTGAGTGTGTTGAATGGCTGATATGACAAGACCTCTGTGATTATGGTCTGACATACCTGAGCCAGACCTTTCTAGACTATGATGAATTTACATGTTAAAAGAAGAGACTTTGAGGAATAACACCTGGCAACAGACTGGTCAGGGAAGGACATTTCTCACAGTGGGGAAATTAAGTGAGAGGCAGTGTCTTTAGTATATTGGATTAGTAGTCTTGTTGCCGGAAAGACTACAAATATTGCCCCGGTCAGAATTAGATCAGAAAAGACTTCTTGTCTGGTAAACATATGCACTCCTGGCCTGCGTCCAGATGAACAGTGGCATGCACTTGCAGTGGCACAAATAGTAGTGGTGCAAATTTGTGCTACGACTTCGTATTACAGCGCACACACCTGCACATACCCTTTGTTCTGGGACACATTGTCCCACTTCTGGCAAACAGCTTGATGCCTACATCGTCCCAGCTCCCAGCCAGGCTACATGTGCTGTGGAAGGGGGAAGGGGAGGGGGGCAAGTGGGCTGGCTGGGGAATAGGGTGTCAGCAGGGAAGCAGCACATGGAGATGGAGGAGCAGCCAGCCAAGGGCTGCTTACTTCCCTATCTCCACATGTTCAGTGCCCTTGAGCTGAAGCATCCTGCATCACAGCCAGCTGGGGATTGACACTTGGAGGCAGGGGAGCAGGCAGCCTTGGGCTGCCTAATGCCAGCCTTAAGCTGCCTGCTCCCTGATCTCTGTATTTGTCCCTGTGCACACTATTTTTGTGTGCTTTCCCAGACCTTTTTCCTGGGATTTTTTGCTACCAGAAAATCTTGGTAGCACATTTTTTTCCCCTCATGCTGCAAATTACAAGCACCAAGCATGGTTTAATGTGCAATGTGTGTGGTTTGTGATGCCACAAAGAAGTTTATGGTGCTACTAACTGCACATGCTTGCATGTGTGGATGCAGCCATGGGGTGAAAACAATGAGCTCCTCAGGAATCCAATAAATGACATATTTCAATGGCCAAATAGACTATACTTAAGTGTTTCCTGGGGAGCAAGTGCTTGTCTAGTTTGTTCCTGGTCACAGGAAATGACTTTAGGCCCTCAGCCAGTGGGCTGAGAGAAACAGGCTGACAGAAGAACTTGTAGGAGGTCTAAACAGGAAGGTCAGAAGTAGAACCTACTTTTAATCTGTTGAATGGATTAGGAGCTGCATTCTTATATTGCAGTTAAAAATTAAAAAAACAGATTATTGTTCTGATATTTCTTTTTTTGTTTGTTTGTTTGTTTCTATAGCTCTATCTCCAAATACAGTTAATGGTTTCTTATGTGTGTTGTTGGGTTTTTTGAAAAAAATAAATCCTTTTGTTATCTTTTTCAACACACTTACTGATGAGGATAAGTGTGACTTCATAGCATTTGACCACACAGGCAGGCTTCTTCTATGGAAATGAGGATCTAAAATTTCTGAGCACATGAGCAGTGAAGGTCATGATTCTTTCAGCTGGCATATTCCCTCTGCTAAGAGCTGGCAAGACCTAAGTGAGGTAAGTGAAGCTGAGGTGCTTTAAGTCAGGGAGGTGATCTTTTGGACCATCTCAGTCTGTTCTCAGTGGACAAGCCGCAGATGGCAGAGCTGGGTTTGGCGCTGAAGGGCACCCCTGAAAGTATGAAAACATACCAGGAATGTGTCTCAAAGGCTTGTCAAATCATATTCAGGGCCAAGATGTGTTATACAACTACCTTTATATGTGTGTAAAAGGACACAGCTACATCTGAAGTTGCCACCACTAATAGCAGTGCTCATTTTTGCCCAAGAAAATGTATTAAGTGGAGAGCTCTACATACTCTTGGTAGTTATTTTTGACAATTCACTTTACCCTCTATATAGTACTGATTCTGCACTGTGAATCTCAGCACAAGCCGATCGAGACTCACATCAGCTATACGTGCTTTGTATGTCACTAAATATTCCAAGTGTTGCAAGATACTTTCCCATGCCAGCAATGTATATCTGACATATTCTATTGTTTAAAAGTCTTAATTTCATCCTCAGTTTTTACAAACTATGTGTTTTATTGTTTATTGCACCTTGGACATCTAATTATCAATAGGAGTAGTTGGGTTATGAGCAGGCATCCTGATTTGCTTTGATAAAAAAATCCCTAATTTTCAGATTAAATGAAGTAATTCAAAATTCACATTTCTCCATGAATAAAATGAAATGCCACTAATATATATATAGTGGTGTTTCATTTTAAATATGAAAAAAATGTGGATTTTGGGTCCAAGATCCCTGGTTATCAGATACTTTCATTTTTACAACTGCATCTACAACATTCCTGGATTCTCTTGGTGTTAAGATTCATTCTGTAAGCTATGAGCCTGCTGAATGCAGCACAGAATCAAATCAACCAGATTCTCAACTGATAGAGTTCTCAAGGGTCCATTGATTTTCTGAGAGTGTTTATGATGAATAATATCTGGTCTGAGGATCCAGCCACTGTAAAAGTTCAGTAAAGTTGTTTCAAGTGATGCACTTAGTTGCATTTGGCTCATATTAGTAAAAAAAAATAAGCATTCAAAAGAAATCTGCAAGTCCTCCTCTTCCATCTTTGTTTTATTAGTTTGCTGTGTATCCATACTTTAAAGAGAGAATCTTCAATAGCTTTTCTTTTTTTTTAATTTCACATTGTACAACTTAAGCCAAATAGGAAGTGAAGTTGTGTGTCTATGTTTGAGGGTAGGGTTGTTTATCATTTGTTGTTTTTAAGTATAAAATGTATGTTACTTTGTTTCTGAATTACATCAGTGAAAATCTCTGTTAATAAAAACAGAACACAATCCAAGATTGTAATATATGTGTGTTCTAAAATTTACATGCTTATGAAATATCACAGAGATTTCAAAAACTCAGATAACAAGATAACTATGGTCCCTGGCAGATCTTACACTTGAGATGTGATTAGTCTGTTAATCATGTCTATAGTAACCCAGCCATGCATTCATGGAAATAAGAGTGTCTCAAAAAAGGAAACTAGTCACAAAAGTATTACTCAAAATTGTGTAATACTTTTGTGGCTGGTTTCCATCACACCTTAAACTGAATGTGTGGCAGGGTTAGGGTTGCACCAGGGAATCCAAATAGCCCTGGTGTAGTCCTGAATGATGATCTGCTGATTGTTAGCAGGATCAGGACCCTACCAGGGCTCAAATCACCTTCCCCATGTGGCCCTAGTCAAAAGGTTTCTGGGCATCCAGGGTGCCTATACATGTGCAAAGAGGCTGCTCTGACATGCTGTAATTACAGTGCATTGCAGCAGGCTCGATTAATTCAATCTGATACATGTGCATTGATGGGACACTGAGGAAGGTGATGCTCTGGGTGCTTTAATTAGAGTGGTTCTTGGAGCCACTCTAATTAATGCGCCCCTCCCCACAACTCCCAGAGAACATGTATAAACACCCCCAGTTTTAAACTTGTCATGGACTGGGACTGTGGGATCATGAACCCAGGCTCCCCTGTACTGACAAGTAGGGTGTGATTGGGATCTGATCCCCAAAATCATATATATAAGGAGTTTTAAACTTTGGAGTGGTCAGACAGAGATCATTCCAATGCTGTCAGTGATCTCTTTTATGTAGTGAGGGGCCAGACCATTCAGAAACGTAAGGATAATATACAGGGTTATTCATCATGACCTGCTGTCCTATGGGGAGCTGATATAAAGGAAACAGAACTATATGATATGTCTACAAATAATCTGTGTTGCTGAAGGAATATGTAAGGTGGAGTTTCCTAAGTGCTGATGGTATCAAACCCAAGAATGTTATATCTGTACACTCTTAGAGTGAGTCCAGATGACTGTACATGTGCCTCTTGCAGCATCTCAAAGCCCTTTGAGATGCTGCAAGAGGCATGTGCAGGAACAAAAAAAATTCCCAGATTTGTAGTGCAGGGATAAAATTAGACTCCTGGATATCCAGGGGTTAAAAAAAAAAAAACCTTAGGGGAAAAAGGTGGAGCAGGGCACCTGAAGTAACCAGGGGCTTGGGCCCTTCACAAAGACACTTTGATAGCTAGCCAGAGAGTGTCTATGGTTGGCCCTCACCATGGTGCTAAAGCATGCTGACTGCTCAAACAGGGCAGGCAGCATGCCAGCTGCAGGGAGCTGGACGCAGGCTCTGTGCCAGTAAGTAGAGGTGGCAGGGCTGAAGGAGGGGGGAGGGGACCATGGAGGGACCCCCATTGGCCCCATCCCCCACCCAGTCTCTGAGTCCCCTGGATTAGTACCCTTCCTGGCCCCATCCCCTGCTGGCTCCTGAAGCCCCCCGATCACTGCCCCACCCAGCCCCAGCCCCCGCCTGCCCCCTGAAGCCCCCCCATCACTGCCCTGCCCAACCCCAGTATCCCAGCAATTAAAAAAAAAAAGCCCCTCACTCACTGCCAGCAGCAGCTTCTGTTGGGGTCACTGGGGCCTCGTGGGAGAGCCTCCCCCCCTCCCCCGCATAGCACAGGGCAGTGCGGGGGCAGTGGGAACTGACCCCGGCCACCTGACACCCACATTGCCACTGCTCCATCACGCAGGTGCAACTCAGGTTGGCAGGGAGCTGCGCAACTCCACATGCTGCTGGACAGCTGGGGCCACTGGGGCTGAGCCGTGCCAGGCCCCAGGTGACAGTTCAGACCAGGCCACCACACTGGGAACATCTTCCAGGGAATAGCTGCGAAGTTAAATTTTTATTTCTCCTATGAGGTGAAAGTATACAACTAGTTTCCTGCATTGGGCATATAAGGTTACGCCTTTATTAAATTATTTACATGTTTATCAACAACAGCTCTTTAGGGAGAAGTATGTCAATTTGGGACAGCAGTTGTTTACTTGTGCCCTCTGCTTATTTGGAGGTTGATAATAAATATTCCATCCTGCATTATCTCGTCAGCTCAGCTTGCTAGAGAGTATTCTGAAAGCAAGAGAACCAACAATGAATCCAAGCTTAAAGTAAGATTTCTAGTATAATGTAACTAATGTTCAAAAGTGCTATGCATAGGGCAGCTGCAATGAATAGGTAGGCAAAACACATTCTGAAGAATCGCTGAGTACTGGCATTGAATTCCTTTTAAAAGTAACCTTAACCTCTGTTTAAATACAGGAAATTTCAGAAACTTAGTTCACAATACTACAGTTCAATCAACGATTCAACCCCCAGACTCTCTTACTATACAGCTTTGTCTCCCAAAAAAAGCCATACTAGTTAATCACAGGTAGAGCAAGAACATGGGTCATCACAATGAATCTCCTTTAACCCTGACCTCAAACACTTACCATCAATTAAGAATATGCAAGTTGCTATAGATTGTCTCACTGATGTGCATACCTTGTGAGATAATTAACCCTCAAGGTTGCAGGATTAACATACCATGCACTGTGCATACAGTATTTCACAGAGGACACAGGCCAAATACAGCCATGAGTTACTTATTTCATACATAAGTGTAATTTGTGGAATATGCCAACCTCAACACACAAAGCTATACTCTTAAATAAAGCAAACAAAAAATTTAAAAAAAATAGAAGAGTGCAGTAGATACAGGCTGCAAGGAAAGAAATAGAATATTCGTTATAGTATAACTTCTCTTTTAAAAAAAACTATGCAAATTACTTTTTCATTAATGCAACATAATTATGTGTTATAATGAATGTTGTTGCTCATTATTATCATAGCTTCATGAGGTACATAAGTGCACATTTGAATTTTAGGTAAGAATAACAGAAGAAAGCTGAAGAAATAGAGAGAACAAAACAGGGAGGCAAAAATGATGATTATCTGTGGTAGGTAAGATTATGGAATTAGAACTTTTCCCTTTATGAAGGGCCTAAAAGTAGAATAATTTATGTAATGTATATTGTTATTTGAGAGAATCACCTTCTCCATCATGGTTTAGGAAATTTCCTGCATACATTCACTTAAAGAAAAATGTTTTAATAATGATGGGTGGGGAGGGAGGGAGAGAAGTGGGGAGTAGTAAAGGGTTGCTTTTATTTTCCTGTTCAAACTATAATAGAACTGTCTTCATTTAGGCTTAGTAGGTTCAAGTTAACAAAGCAATTTCATTTTCATAATATGCATGAATGAGATCTCTACAGAGCATATTTCCTTATTAAAACCATGGATAGCTGTGGTCCTTTTGTTTATGACAGGATGTTATAAGACAGGAGGCCCCCATGCCTTAGTAAATTTTGGGCATGTCAATAGTACCAATTTCACAATACTGTGAGAACTGATATGATGTCATTTTCCCTCTCCTATTTAAACAATGGGTTTAAAGTAAAGAAATAACATCTACAGTAAGCCCAGGCAACATTTGGACTAGATTTCTATTTCACTGGTGGATAACTAAAGTACAGCTTAATACTGTCTCTGCAGATAGGATAACAGGAATGTAGGTCTAAAAGGTACTCCATGAGATCATTTTGGGCTAAAAATAGGATCATCTCTGACTAAAACTATCCTACACAAATGATTATTTAACCTACTCTTCAAAATTTCCAAGGATGAAGATTCCACAACTTCTTCGGGTAGCCTGTTCCAATGTTGACTACCCTCACAGACAGGCAGATCTTTCTAATCTTCATGAATTTATGGGAGAGGGGTAAGGTACCAAAGGACTAGAAAAGGATCAATGCAGTACACCTCTTTAAAAAAGGCAAAAAGGAGGACCCAGTTAGCCTTAACTCAGTACCTAGGAAGTTATTGGAACATTCCCAAAGGAAGTCTATTTGTAAGCATTTAGAGAAGTAAAGACTGATCACAAGCAGCCAGCATGCATTTATTATGACCAAACTGTCACTTTCTTTTACAAAGTAACTACGTCGATGGATTAAGGGAATATGCTAAATATAGTGCACCTGGATTTCAACAAAACTATTGACAAGGCCCTACATGACCTCCTCATAAACAAATTGGAGAAATGTGGGCTGAATAAAACTACTATAATCTGGATAGACAACTGGCTCAATAGCCACAGCAAAAGGTAATTATAAATGGACCCATTTCAGAATGGCAGAGGGTTTTTGGTAGAGTGCCCCAAGGCTCTGTCCTGGGCTTAGTGCTGTTCAACATATTTATTAATGATTTGGATGCTGGCATAGTAAGCTTCTTGAGCAAATCTGCAAGTTACACAAAACTGGGAAGGACTGTGAACATGTTGGAGGATATGAGCATAACTCAGAAGCATCTCTATGGATTAGAAAGCTGGGCTGTAGCTAACAGAATGAAGTTTAAAGCTGAAGAAGGATCTGGGAACCTTCTTGGATCACTGACTCAATATGATTCTGGAATGTGATGGAAACAGCACAAAATTGCAGTTTGGGGATACATCCATAGGAACTTGAGGTACAAGACAAGAGGAGGTGGCAGTACCTCTCTATTCAGCACTGGTTAAACCTCATGTAGAGTATTGTGTGCAACTTCGGGTTCCATGTTTTAAAAAGGACATGAAGAAGTTAGAGAGCAGATATGGTAGACAAAAATGATAAAGGGCTTGAAAGGCAAGTCTACCTTGCAGCATAAGTCCTTAAAAGGAGATGCGATAGCAGTCTTCAAATACTTGTCTCTCTTGATGTGAGGACTAGGATGCAAATCTACTGAAGTTGTAGGAAAGTAGGCTTAGATGAGATATTAGGGAAAACGTCTTCACTGCTAGTACACCTTTCTTGAAGTGTTGCCCCCAAAACTGGACACAGGAGTCCAGGTTACACTTTACTGGTATTGAACAGAAAAGAACCACTTCACTTAATTTGCACGCATCGCTCCTGTTAGTACAACTCAGTAAGTTGTTGGCTTTGTTCTCTCCTTGTAATATTTATAGATATATAGATATGTATATCTTCCAGAGTGTATGCAATTCCACCCAACTTCATGTCACCTAGAAATTTTCAGTATCCATCCAAATAATTGATGGAGATGTTATCTATCTATCAATCTATCAATCTATCTATATATCTACATTTATAGATCTATATCTATAGATCTATATTGACTCATATTTAGTTTATGGTATACTACAGCCTAGTTAGTCATTCCACAGTCTATATTTGTGTATCCAAAAATTATTCCATCCCAAGTACAGGATTTTGCACTTGTCTATGTTTGTCTGATTAATTGTGGACCATTTCTATAGTTTATCAAGGGTATCCATTCTGAATATTAGCCCTGTCTTCCAGAGTGTGTGCAATTTCATGTGACTTCACGTCACCTAGAGATTTTCAGTATTCATCCAAATAATTGATGGAGATGTTATATGATACCACACCCAAAAAAGACCGCTGGGAAATCCAACTGTAGTGTACACATGAGTCTATTACCCGCTCTGGTTCTATGTGCCCCCAGTATAGAAATAGGGAATGTAAAGATGTTGCTCTATTTCTATAGGGAATGTGCAAAAGGGGTAACAGAATCACACCAGTGCAATAATAGGTGGGTAACTCAGAGTTAGTCTCAAACTTGCATTTTAGTCATCCTTTAGGCAAAGTAGAGCACATTAGCCAAATGCACTAAACTTCAGGAAACATTGGTATGTCCTGCACCCTAGAGTTTACTGCATTTGGCTCATGTGTTGTATGTAGTAATAACCCATTAGTACCTGCCAAATTCTTATTCAGGTTCATATAACTCCACAAAATTCTATTGGAAATGAATCCTACGTTTCTTTCCCCCCTGCTAATGACATACTAAGATACTTAAATATTGCTTTTGTGCTTCTAATCTTGGTTTATATTTAGGGGCCGCTGGAATTCACACCAGAAGTGCACTGTGCAGCGGCTCCATTAATCCTGGAATTTCATCCACACGTCCCCTTTGCTGCTGATTAGCAGAGGGGCCCCTTTGGCCCTACCAGTTGTCATTTGCTCCTGACAGTTGGGAGACAAAAACTGCTGTTTTAAATATGCCATGGTTTTTGCCTCCCGTTCAGTGAGCAGCAGGACCTATCTCTGGGGGCCCTCCATCAATCAGCTGCGGAAGGTAAAAACTGTGGCATATTTAAACCCCACAGTGAAGCTAAACCCCCTGCTCCCACGTCCAGCTTGCTGCCAGGTACATTTCCATTTGACCCATGTCAAAACAAGTAAGTCTGCCCCCTTCACCATCATTCTCACTTTTTTTTCTTTTGTTTAATTCTGCCTTCCCCAAACAAGTCACATTCAGAGGCACATGGTATGCAAATTAATACAGCAAATCCTTTTATTATCCTGCCAGTCATTCTTCTTATTCTTAAGAGGCTATAGGTCATCCAAGTTACAGTGAAATGGCATGGTTGAGCTCATACAATTCCTCATAGGCAGGAATTCCTCAGCAAAAGACTTGCTGCCTAAATCTTTTAGCAACTACCATAGCTAGTAATTTGAAGAAATCACATTTTTATATGTAGTATACAGCGTAAAATGTGCCATTCAAAGTATTTTAGTTGCATTTAAAAGTTATGACTCCTTAAAATGTTACATATTTGATCTGCATTTATCAGTGGAATATACCTTTCTGATAGCCAAATAGTTCATTCCTTTAAGAAAACTAATTTTTAAGTTGTTATTTTACAAAATAAATTCTAATTACCTTAATTGTTTCACTGAGCACGGTGTTTCTTAGTGCTACGTAAAACATTTTTTGTGGATAAATGTTATTGTTGTAATTTTCACATGAGAAACAATGTGCGGAACATTTTATTAGCTGACTGAGAATAGATATGGCTTAACAGTAAATTATCTTTAAAACAGTGGTTCTCAACCTTTTTGCATGCAAGACATCCCTCATTGGACTCAAGGCACCAGTCCACAATTTTTGTGAATTGAATGGCATTCAGTTTCTAAAACAACCTTGTTATTACAGTCTTGCTTTGTGCAAAGAAGATATTCTTGAGCACAAACTTGCACTGCTCCTGGGCAAGTTTTCTAAATAATATAACCTAATTTCATGAACATGTTGCCCTGTGGTCACAGCCACAGGACATTGAAAACTTAAAACAGAGTTTCAGAGACATAGCTGTGGAAGAAATCAAACTTCACGTTGTGGTTGAATCAGAACTGACAGAGCCAGCTTTTCTTTATTTAAGGCTATACTGTGATCACAGGGAGAATTCCATACAGCAAGGGGAATCACCCACTTGTCTGTTTCAAAGGATTTCTCATACTATCTAAGGTTACAAGCGTATTTATACTTAAGACAGAGAAAGAGATAAAAAATACACCTTGGAGAAACAAAACAATAGTAAATTACACAGAAACTTAGGAAGTTTACTTAAAAAAACTATCTATGCATAGGGCAAGATATCAAGATAACCCAAGGCATGCAGGAATGCGGATTCCTTATCTCAGAACATTTGAATTAAGCAGTATCAGCACGTCTGGTCTTTGTCTGTTTTTCTAGTCAAGTAAGCCAATTACTTCTACATAGCAAAGTATGACCCTGTAGGTAGTGCATTACTTCATCAGAATAGTAGCCAACAGGCCAGTCTTCTGAACCATTACCCTAATCACTATGTTATTACATGGACCACACTGCCACTGCAATCTCCTTCTCCTCTTATAACTGCGTTTTTAAAGAAAAGAGTGAATTTTGTACCCAAAAGAACAACTGGGGTTATCTGTACTACTGTGGCAACATGTGATGGGCAGCATAGAGCAGACCATACCCTACTTAACTAAGTCCACTGATGCATTCGAGAGGCAGAAGGTAGACAGTAAGACTGCTCTGAAGTATTCCACAATGTATGCATAGTTTCTGCTCTCAGTCCCTGGAAAGTCCAAGAGCAGGCACAGAGAACATATCTGGAGCAGCTTCATTGAAAAAAAAATTGGCTACTTCCAGTACTCACCTACATCCTCCCAGAAACCTGTAAGTTTCTGAAATAGCACTAATGGAGCTTCTCATTATTTGGGATGCTAATTTTACCAGATACATATGCATTTCCTATTGAAACAATTCAGAGATATTAGCCCATTTACATTTTCTTTTATCTTTGTTAGAGGAAGAGGTGAGTAGGCAACCTACACATTTTGAAAAAAAAAATATTACCCCATTTAACTGATGGGAAAAAATGTACAATTCCTACAGTTCAGTGTTTGAAGATACGTTGCATGCAAAGCAACAGCACCCCATCATTCACTCATGTAATTTTTCGTATTCATCAGACTTCCTGTCCACAAGTTTAGAGACTGGACAGCTGTGTTACTCAGAAAATCAAAATGTCCTAGGATGAATCGGTTTAGTTTTCTTGATGAACATCAGGTCTCTTACTTATAAAGATGTAAATTGGGATTTTTTTGAATGAAGTCAGTTCATTCTTGTTGAATTACATATACATATACATATTTCCTGTTCTTCTGTTTTCTGCTGCATTATGTGCGTAATTTAGTGTATAGAGAACAGCACTATGAACGTCTTCCTTTATAACTTGACTGCTACCATACAGTTGACCACTTACCCATCAATCCAATATCCTGTAACACACTGCCTTAGGTTGATGTGTAGGAAATGACAGAGTAAGTATTCATAATAGTACATGAAGGTTAAATCTCTGAATAGCTTCTAAATTCATGGAAACTGCAAGGTTCAGTCTCAGCAGTAAGACTCTTAGCTCAGTTCCCATATACCAAGATAGTGCAGTGTAGACCAGTCCAGGGAGGACAAGAGGGGCCTGAGTAGAATAAGGCCCAGTCCAAATGATGTTAGTACCATCTGCAAGGCTTGGGCAGTGGTGTAGGGGAGGAAAAGGAGCTGCAGGTAACGCCCCTTTGCCTCGAGGCAGAAAAAAAAATGGGCAGCCTCCCACTTAATTAACATCTTCTAATTAATCAACTAACAACAAGGTATGGCAGGAAAGAAGTCAGGTAGTTGGCCTATAACAGGTGGGCAGGGTCAGCAGCAGATGGACCCTGAAGAGGTGCACCCGTCATATTGTCATTTTTCTAATATTATATTAATGTTTTGTAGTTGCATCCCTTTTTCAGAGAAATATGAGGCCAAACCCTGTCCATAACTGTTTTTTTTTCCTTTATAGTGTTGCTGGTGAAGTTTAATTTTTCAGTTATCCAAAACTGACACCTTTTTTCTTTTTCTCAAGATATTGTTAAATTGATTTTTACTAGTGTAATCCTATTTTGCAACCATTTATCAATTACTGGCATGTAAGCAGCCCAAGTAAAATACCACTCCATACTGGTTTAAAGATCTTTGGCTGTAACAGTGACATAGTTATTAATGAAACAGAGCATAATTTACCAGTCTTTTAATAGTAGTCCACATCCTTTCAGTCACATTTCCCTTTGATTTAAAATGTATTCTAGCATTTGAGAATTCTGCACACTCTAGGCCCGTGTCACCACTAGTTTTCTTCCAATGTTGATAGGAAAGAAAAGCTACATTTAAATCTTGGACTTTCATTATATAGTACCATACATGAATGTTACCAAGTGAAAGTCCAAGAACCAGAATGCCCATTTCTGAATCTTTACAAGAGAAAAAATAAAAACGGTTCTTTTGGAAACTCATTCATATCTATCTCTTATTTAAATTCTAAATGTTTTGCTTAAATTTTTACTCAAATTTCAATTTTCATATTTTATTGTTTTACTTTAGGTTACATTTTAATTATACAATTGAAAGAATATTGTTTCTTTGAAATGCAGAGCATATAAACTGTATATGTTCTGTCTTGGAGTTAGTGGGTTATCCTGAATTGATAGGTAGTGCGCTCTGATTTGGAAATATGATTCAATGGAAAATAAACATATCTACTCTGGAGATCTAGAGCTCTGTTCCTACACTGTTGTCCACAGGATTATGTTTCTCTAGACTCCCTACCTGGACATTTTGATTATTGCTTTCAGTGATTTTGTGATGCTGGAAAAAGCTAAAATTAGGGAAGTATGCCTGGCTTTGAAGCAGAAGCCAACCATACAAGCAATGGCAGTGAATAGCAACTTCATAGAAAGGCCTGGTGGGCTAGAGTTGAAATTGCAGAGAGGATTTCACCCTTTCCCTTATCCCCTTTTATTGATGCTATAAGCAAAGTGATTACACTTGAACAGAGAAAAAACAACAAAGGAAGGAGCTGTATTAATGTTTGTAATGGACTAATGAAGCAAAATCCTTTTACAGTAATTATCAGGGATCCTGGTTTTCTCTGATACAACAATCCCAAATTTCAGATTAAAAAAGTAACCCAAAATCTACATTTTTCTGTAACCAAAATAAAACACCTCTCTCTCTCTCAATAGATAGATAATGGTGTTTCATTCTGATGAAGGAAAAATTTGACTTTTGGGTTACTTTTTTTCTTAATCCAAAAATTGGTCTTTTTTTAATCAAAGAAAACCAGGATCCCTGGTAATTACTGTATAAGGAAATTAGTTAGTGCTTTCTTATATTGTAAGGAACTGCAACACTTAGGCATAACCTTGTTTTCAGAGCCTAAACAAATGGTCTTCCTTAACACAGAGGTGCTATACTTTGCTTTATTATTGAACTGAAACAACTGAAATAATTAGTGAGCTCATTCACCTCCAAGGCTATTAATTAATAGAGCACTCAGCAAAATTTCATATATCTCTGTGAGCGAGCTCCAATCACAGATTAACAAATCTTTCTCTGTCCCACCCACAAAAGCTTTCAAAAGTAACTGATGAAGTGTCTGAAAGGATAATACAACCTTGAATCTCCCAGCAGCTGCCTATAATATGAAACTTCATATAAAAAGTGGAATTAATGGCCAGGATGAGGAAGCAACCTCTCTTACAAGGTCATTATTCATGTCAGAATTTTAAACAGTAATTCCTTGGCACTTTCCCTTGGGTCACATTACTCTCAAAATCAAGACAAAGATAAGGAAGACTTAGTTATGCAGAGCTCTCCTCCTAGTGAAGCAGCTGATAAACTAGTCACACTGGAGAAGCTCCAGTTACTTTAGTGGTAGCAGACAATGATCTCCTGGCCTCCAGGAAGTTATGTCCTGCATAACAAGATACTGTTTTTAGCTATACTACTTGAAAAGTAATATACATTTCTCCTACATTTTCTGGCATTCACTTCACAAGTGAACAGCATTATTTTTGGACAACTGTAAAGCAACAAGGTGAATTTCTGTCCTGAAAGATGAGGTGCACAGCACAGAATTATAGTTCTTTATGTTCCATTTAGTTTAACTAACTCCTATCACATTCTTTTCCCGAGTAAATAAGACCTTTTTTTTTTGCCTAAGAGGCACTTTGATAAACAAAGTTAATTTTCTTTATTCATAAAACTTCACCTCCACACACAGAATTATTTTTAACATAATTAGTGAAAAGCCTAATGCTGCTCAGTGATGTCTGCTTTCTCTTTGCTGTATTTTCTTTATTTAGGAACATTCTATATAGTATTTATTTCAGCCATTGAAAATATTTGAGTTAAGAGTCAATAATTTGTGTGTTGTGATGTATTAGAGGCTCCCAAAAATCTCTGTATTTGGAGCTGCAGATGATTGCACTGTGGGAAGTCCAGTGTAACTCTGGAAGCGTTCCTAAATTCTGGAGAAAGAGTATCTGTGGCTCCTGTAGAATTTTAGCACTCTTCAGGAAGCAAAAAATGTCTCTCTTTTACTATACATCATGATAATACCCAGCGAAACCATTTCCACAAAACCCCAATTTTCTGAAATAGAGAATGAAAAATGAGACCATTTTTCTCTGTAAGTGTAAAATGTGTCATTGGGGCAAAGCAAAATAGTGGCATGCAAATTTTTGGAATCGCATCCACAAGAGAATATATTATAAGGAACAATCCTAAAATGGCACAGGCAGTAGCATAACTACAGGTGGAAGAGAGCAGTGCCAGCCCGAAGTGGCAACTTAGGAGGGGTGCCAAAACCATCCTCCATCCCCATGCAGTCTGTGCTCCAGGAACCCCACAGCATTGCTCTTGAGCAGCAGCCATTGCACAGACGCTACACCACTGCTGTTTTAGGAGCAAGAGCCAAGACAAGCAGAACATGTGGTAACAGCAGCAGCCAAGAACTGATTTGGGTAAGGCTTTCCTGCTTCTTTCCCCCCCTCCCCCACAGGGTTTGCATAGGCTCAAACCCTGCTGGTTACATGATTGGGTAGAAGGGTGGAAGGCATGTGACATAATAGGTCTTTTCTATAGCCAGTTACAAAATCTTGTGAACAGGCACAGAACTTGACAGAGTGTCACTTTGTGCAGTCTAAAATATTTATTGCTCTCCTGAAATCCTGCAGCGCTTTGGCTGTGAATGACTTTTCTGCATTCTACGATATTTACTGCTACAGCTAAACCAGCATCACTGTGTTGACACAGCCATGATGATTGATGCAGAATATGCCAAAGAGCTGTATCACCTACCTAAACAACATGAGGTAGATTGACAAAAGCACTCTTCTACTGGCATGAGTTGCATTTTTACATCTGTGGTTTTGCCAGTGTAGTTCTTCTGACGTTACTTTATAGTTTATATCTGGATGAAGATTATTTTTTATTGCTTTTCTCATGCAGGAAATGTTTAGACTCAATTTACACCAGGTTTACATAATCATTTGAGGAATGGGGTATGTATTGTTTTGCTGCAACAATTTTTAATATTTTACTGTTGGGTGAACTTTTATTATACACTGGCACAAGTATATGCATTCAAGTTGCTAGTGCCAATAGGGATCTTATCACATGTCTATAGCATATGTTCACTGAGCTACTGAAAATCCCGTTTAACATATCTTTCTTTGTGAACTAAAGTTAACATTTGTTCAACAACTCCCAGGTTATCATGAGTATGAAAACCTGATGTTTTAGAATTTTGAATGTAGTATAAGTTGGAAGCCAATCACTCAACTTTAATTAAAAAAGCAAAAAAAGATTGGTGGGAGGAGGAGAAAACCCATTCAACTACAAGCTGCATCAGCTTGTTTGCCAGAAGTTGAAATTCCAGTGAACCATTCCCTTTAGACTTTCTTGAAAAATCTCAGCAGATCAATTCCATTTACCTGTTAATCTTAAAATAAAATGCAAAGCTCAATGATGCCAATATTTATATTTTCAATCCAGTCCTCTTCAAGCACAGTATCTCTCAAGGACAGAGAAGAACTGTAAACTCAGAAAAAAATACCACATTTCATGTACCTGACTTTTCTTTCCCCTCTGGAGATGTCTCTATTGATTTTATTTAATGTCTCTCAGGGCAAGGTTTGGAGGCGAAAGAATGGAGAGAAACAAGGAGAGAGAAGAAGAAATTGTTCCCTATCACAGATTTCTTTTCCAAAAGCCTTGGGCCCCTATCTGGTCAGCATTTAACCAATGAGAGACATGCTAAAACTTATAAGCAAAAAGAAAAGGAATGTATAACATGAAGGAGCAAATATGTCTCGTGAGTGTTTTGAAAGGCTCACTCCTTGTTTGATTTAAGAGTTATGATAAATTTATTATGATTACAAATAATCATTTGGCTTGTTTCGGTAATAGGAATGTATCCATCTAAAAAGGAGACACGTGTTATTCATTGTTAAAATAGTTGATAAGAGTGAACACTTTTTCACTCCTGGTTACATTTAGGATGGTGAAATCCAAAAGCATCATGACAGTTTTCCTTTCAGTTGCATAGGTTCATTTTTCACTGACATTTTTTTTAATTTAGTGAATGCAAATCTACAAAGCTAAGCAATAGTTTCCTCATTGAGTTCAAAGTTATTAGTCCACCTTTTAGTTTGTAAAGGGGCACTGCTTGGTGCAGCATTGTTTGCATCTCTACACAAGTCCATGATGAATTAGCACTGAAGCCCCAGCGGTGAAGGTTGGCTGTGCAGGGGCCTTGGCCTGATCTGAACCTGTTTGGCAGGGATCACCATGATAGTTCAAAGCCAGCAGGTAATAAGTGGGGTTTGTCACAAGAAACTTGTTTGTGACTTCCTATGATTCCTATTCCTTGATCCAGAAGGCTTCTGGAAAAACACATCCTGGTCATTTAGGTTGCTCCAAGGGGCTTCACGACAAAAGGCGGGCCTTGGGTAGATTAAATAGGTCATTGTAGAGTGGTAGGTAAGGTGCAGCACAAATGCTTTCAACCAACTTTCAGGTCATCCTCAGATGACAGAATTGTGAGGGAGTGATGTTTGCAAGGATGGGAAGCCAGGGGAGCAGAGTTGAGCAGAGGGTCCCAGTGAATAGAAGGCAATATTTTACAGTTAGGGTGGCCAAAATCTAGAACCAACTTCCCAGGGAAGTGGTCCTCACCCCTACCTTGGGCAAATTCAAGAGGAGGTTGAATGATCACCTGTCTGGGGTCTTGTGAACCCAGCATTCACTCCTGCCTGTGGCAGGGGGTCAGGCTAGTTCAGGTCCCTCCTGACCCTAGTTACTATGCAACTATGAATGGAATCTTTTCTTTCACTGAAGTCAGTGTGTTTTATATGCAATAAAATATAATATTTAGCCCACAACATTTAAAATATATGCAGGTCTTAAATTAATTAAAGGGAGGAAAGCAGTCAAGCAGTCAGACAGATAGGCAGATTTTTTTGTGATTTGAAAAATATTTATTACAAAAAACATTAAAAACAAAGGGTAAAAATACCCATGACAGAATGAAAATAACCCACAAAGGGCTGTGTATGAAAAAAGGGTTTACTGATATAAACAGAGATTGAAACCCTCTTTTCCTTTCCCAATACCGTTCATGCAGCCATACTTCTAGGACTACTGGGCCACCTCCCACTATACAGAGTGCCCTATGATGGTCCAATATAGCGATTCTTAATCAGAGTGCTTGGCACCATAGGGTGCCTTGAAATCTTTCCAAGAATCCTGTGGAATGCCACACAATATTATCCCTGTTAGGCATGCAAACATGATTCACAAGATAATCAGAGATTTCAAATCGGAATCCATCACATTAAAAGCTTGTTGTGGCCTTTCTGAGTTCTTTTCAACAGAAAAGTTACTCTGTTATTTTTCTGCAGTCAAAAAATGAGTGAAAACAAAGAGCTGGGTGTTTTTCAAGGTGCACCTCAAGTCTAATGAAAGCTACCTCAAGTTTATAAAGGTTGAAAACCACTGGTCCAGTGTAACCACAAAGTGATCTATGTTCAATTGCAAGGTGAAGTACCCAAAGTCAAAGGGGAGTTGCACACAGCCCAAAAACAGAAGGAGGCGTAGGGCCTTATTAGATCCAGATCCCATGAACCGGTTACTATGGCTGTTTATGGTTGCTTATTTGCCTGGCCTAGAAGGAAATTGGCCGGGCATATCATGCTGCCTTTAGTTGTGCAGCGTGGGGCAGAGAAAAAATTGTTGTCTCAGAAGTCTAAGTCCAGGACATTGAAGAGGGTGCCAAAGGAAGCGATGAGCATCTGCAACAAGGGGCAGTCCAGGAAGGCATGGAAGAATATCTCCTCCACCTCCTCCTCACAGCAGGAGCAAGTCACCAGTGTCATCAGGTCTAAGTGCCAGTGGACAAAGTGAAGGACAAAGGAGCTAGCAGCCAGGGCCCCATGCAGCACCCATGACTAGAGGTTGCCTGTTGCCTTAGGTGGAGCAACAGGCAGAGATGGAGATGGTGGATCCAGAGAGCTTCAGGAAGTGCTTGTTGTATGTGGATGTAAGCACAGGGAGGGCAGCCTTCACTTCAACCAAGAGGCAGGAAAGAAAGCCGATGGAGTAAAGACCTAGTCTGGTGGACAGGGCCTCAGCTGGGAGCTAGGTCAACTGGGTTGAGTCAAGGAAGGGGTTCAGTTTGAAAGTACGCAAATAGACCAAGGAGGAAAAAAAAGACTTCTGGAGGCAAGGCTCAGTGCCTCCACTGTAAGGCCCAGTTGTAGACCAGCAGCTCCTGCAGCAGCCTTATTCTCTCCACTATGTTCATTAGACCCTGGGCTTCCCAGGCAATGTGCAGGTAGAGGACAACCTTCTGAATGCAGTGGTGCCAATCCCAGAAAAAGGCCATGGGGTGTTTCTTTTGCTTCTTTAGTACAGTCATCAGTGGGTCCAGCATGGCACATTTGTGCCAGAAAGCAGAATCTGCCAGACTGTTGATGATCAGAGCTTCTCTGTACTTGGAGATACTGGGAAGATAGTACTGCCACCTATGTGGTTGTGCCTCTTCCTCCTCATTGAGGCCCTCCCAATTACAAATGAGATAGGCTAGTGACCCTAGGACAACACCCAGGGCTTTGAAGCCATCATGGCACTAGGACAAGCCTCTAGGTGGGTTGAGGGGCAAGTGTCAGCCTAAGTATTGAGCAGAACTATGTCACTTCTAGAACATGAGGAAAAAAAGCAAAACATAAGGAAATCTAGTTGGATTTATACTGAAAAACATTACTAAAGGCTAACTTTCAAGGAAAAAATAAACTTATTTACAAAGGAGTAGATAAAGCTATACTTGTAGCTGTACAAGCTCAAAATGGAAGAAGTATAGTGCCACACTGTCTCAAAGGAAGAAATAAGGAAGATTGTGCCTCAGGATGCTTTCCTTTGCATGCTACAAAGAGAGGACATGAAAAACAACAAACATTTTGCAAAATATGCCATTTTTCTTATTAAAACATTAAAATATTTATTTTTTCTCCCAACTAATTCTAAAGACATTATTGATAGATATAAGGCATTAAAATACATACTGGAAAGAGTAATTTGAAGTGTCTGAATCTAAAGTAGCTTCTGAAGTGACCATAACCACTCAAGATATAAGCATCACAGTGAACAGCTCATTTGAAATATATGCGGCGAACAGCTTACTTGAAATATATGCAGCATATGCAATACTGAATAAAAAAATACCTATAAATAACTAGATAGAAATGCAATAGAGAAAAGTTTGTAATGCCATTTTCAAAATCAGTGATATGACCATAACTGGGATTCAGCATTCACTTATGGTTCACTGAATTCAAAAAATGTTTAGCAGTAATAAATTAGATCTGGAGATTGTTGAAATGCATGCAAGACTAAAAAGGGCTTTGTGTCAGGAGAAATTGAAATGACAAGTGATAAAACACTAAATGAAGTGGTTGGAAAAACTCTATTTTCTGAACTGGACAAAGCACCACTTGAGGCTCAGATGAGACCACATCTTAAAAGACTGTCTTAACCACAAGGCCACTGGGTATTTTTTAGTGGTAGCTGTGATAATGGTATCTTTGTCTGTTTCAAAAACTTAATTTTTTTCTTAGCATAGAAATGGAAAAAATTGAACTCTCAAAAACTTTCAAAGGATCAGGAAACTGTTTCCCAACCAACTCTGGTAATAAAGCTAATAGAAGACCTGTGTTAAGATACAGATTGTTGATGAAACATAAGTTGCTCGTAATCACTATATGTGCTAACATAATGTAACTATTATAAGGAAATGTATCTTTAGCTCTATTATCACGAATACAACCATGATGGAACCATGTTATTCTTGATCAACACACCAACAAATTTGTTCATTGTTTTTTTTCCCCCCACAATTCTATTAAGTAGCTCTACTGATATGTGTTATATGCAATTCTAAACTGATCAGGAGTATTCACATTCTGTTAAACTAAGGAGCAGTAGATGTGCCTTAGGCTAGCCTAAGGTTAAAGCCATTAATGCATGCTAAAACCATCAATAAATGATAGGTTTTTTATCATCTTTTAATTAAACTCACTGTGTCAGTATATGAATTGTAAATTTGACCTTTGATATCCATCTACCTTGTAATATGGCTGTGGCATTTTCTCGACATAGATTCAAAAATTAGAATTTTAAATTAGCTTCTATACAATATTTCAAAAGTCAAGTCCTAATTGCAACAGAAAAAATTAAATCAGTAATGTTTTGAGTAAAACTGTGCTTTTTATTAACCAGAATAATGATGTACAGAAATTGACAGAAGCAATGTATTGTATTCTATATTAGACTATTCACAGTTGTATTGTCCTTCCATGTTTTGTACATGTATAGAGTTACAATATAAATACATACATGGTATAACTCTATGCATGGAGGGGTGAAAGAGTAGTCTGATTGGGTGACTTGGTTCATAGGGATTAGGCAATTTCAATTACTATAATTCAATAAGCATCTCTGTCTCATGAGACAAGAGAATTGCATTGAATGAAGCATTCACTCATAGAAAATATGTGAGTGTGGCTGTAGAGCTTATTTTTTAAATTCCAATCCTTTCCGCACTTATCACACATTCAGTTTGTACCTAACAGTTTTAAATGTGTTGTGGGATTCTTCTTGAGGTTTGTTCTTTTCTCTACATGTTGGCTGTTCTTTCCTCAAAAACCTTTATTCCACCTGTAAGAGACTGTTTTCAAGAGCTTTGATCCTTAGCAATCTTCTCCCAGTTGTTTGGCTCAATGTTTACTGCCTTCATAATTCACTTGCAAACATCTTTGAAATGGAGATGTGGTCTTCTTCCTGTAAAGAGAACCTTAGGGCTATTGTCCATTCTCTGCCTGTGACCAAGACATCAAAGTTGACACTGACTGAGAAGTGAATGGATGCTCTGAATGTTGGCAGTACAGGCAACTTGGTCCTCCAAGACCTCAGTACAGACAATTCCCATCAGGAAATTCCTAGATTGAGGTGAAGGCAATATAAGTGAAAGTTGTTGAGGTGCTTTTCTTAAACTGAGTATGTTGTTCAGAATTCACTGCCTTACACTTTCGTCTTCACTTTAAAGCATGTGTCCTAAGCTGCAAACTTCTTTCCTCCTACAGTTCACCCAGCACATCTCATTATTTTTTATTTTTTATCTTCTACAGTATGCTTGGAGGGCCAAATAAGAAGCCCTTTGTCACCTTGCAGTACTTTTTGAATAACCTAAGAACATCAAGCTGTCTCTTTTTATATCGTAAAATATCTAATTTCTCTAGGTACAGGGGAGCTGATGCTACAAGATGCTGTGCACTTCCTACAAAATATAGAAGCTTTGATTCTCATTGTAATCCATGGGAGACAAGGACTTTTATTGCCGCCGAAAGGTAGCTTAGCATCAGGTATAATCAGTCCCATGGAATCCAATTCTTTGGAAATAAGGTCATGTGCTATTTTGTTTCAAGCTGTCAGTCAAGTCTTTTTTTGTTGTTGTTTCAAGCCATCAGTCAAGTATATGTATGTATATACACACACACAAACACATATGCATGCATAAATAAATAATATTTATAAATACACACGCACAAAATGTGTATATGTATACATTTTGCTAAACTCAAAAATTTTGAAAGGACGAAGTTGGTAAGTATTTCATTACTTAAAGGCTTTGCAGCGGAAATGAACCATATAAGCAAACCATTTTTTTAAATCAGTCTTAATTTAGTGGAAATTTGCTGCCAATTCCTATATATATCAAAAATAAAAATGAGAATGTACCCAAGAGAGATGTCAAATTACAAAATGAGCAAAACAGCTTAGACTGCTTTAGATGGCAATCTAAACTTGTTTGCATATTTCAGACAAAATAGCTGTCCAAACATCTGACCTTTACAGCACGTATAAACATTCCCACGTTTTAACATCTGTATTTTCCCAAAAAAATGCACTTTAAAAGAGTCTAGTCAGAGAGACTGCTTTAAATGTTTGCTATAAATATCAGCTTGCACTTCTGTGTTTTAAAAATAAGAATCATTTCAGTTTTAAACTAGATCCTGTCAGCAGCCTCACACAGCAAAACAAATATTTGCAGTATTCATACAGTCACACTCAAAGGTAATCTGATTAATTATTACAGTATGTGCTGTTGCATTCACTTTGAATAACAGTTTTTCTAGTGAAACTATCAAAATATGTCTGTACAGAGAAACACTTAAAAAGGGTCAAATAACAAACCACTTGAATGTCCAAAATGCTAATAGTTCCAAGGGAATTTCAATTGACATGTTGCTTGCTGAAAGACATGGAAAAAGTTAAAAATTCAACATTGGCTATGGGCTCAAATAATCTACAGTTTCTCTATTCATTTCAATGAGAGTTGAACTGAGTTCTCAAGGATAGGGTATAGTATTTTCCCTGAAGTGAGGATATCTATATTTTTTTTCAATAATAAATCCTTTATCTATTTTCTAGCACTATATCTGGTTATGAGCATGTGTGTGCATATATATATATATATATATATATATATATCCACACATACACAGACTTTTTATACCTGTTTATGTTTGAAAAAGGCCTTTTTTAACTAAAAGCATTTATTTTTACTACTGTTGGAGGTCTTAACCAGTTTCACTGATTTATGGCTTCTATTGTGACAATCACAATAGCTGTGCAAATACTGTGTAGCATATAAATCCATTAACATGAATATGTAGCAAAGTTTGTTGCTGAAAAGACTGGAGTAAGACTCCTTAAGAAGTGCTGCTGAAAGTGAGTTCACCAGCCACCATTTTAAGAAGCAAATAAGACCAGTAGAGAAAATGGGCATGCATGTGTGTGTGGGGGGGAGGGGATGGGAATTATAAAAACATTTATAAATAAATTGTCTCAAATTTAATCAGCAAAAATATATCACCCCAGAGAGCCAAATCTTGGTCCCATTTTCAAATGTGCATCAAGTTTAGATTAAAAATAAATCAACCATTGTATTTATTTGCATTTATTTACATGCGGAATACTGAAATAGTGAATTATACTTATTCTAGAATATACAAAGTAGAATATGTAATGCTCCTTTTACACACAAATACACCAAAGCATTGACCCATTAGGTATGTCTAGATGAGTGTGCACACGCGTTTCCTTAGGGACAAATAGCAGTGGCACATTGCTGTGCTGCTGCTACTTGTCCCCAGGGAACATCCACTCATGCACATTCTGGCATGTGGCAGGTTCTCTAGGGTTGGGTAGGGGAGGATTGGGCCAGCCCCAACAGCCTTACCTGGGGTCCTGGGGGCCTCCAGGCGTTCCAGCAGTGGCAGTCTGGTGCATGGAGCATGGTGCATGGAGCCAGGCCGGCAGCCAGAGCATGCCATCCAGACTCCAGTTTTGGGGGTCACACACTGCTTGCCACATTCATGGCCCCGCTTTTTTCAGGTCCAGGTTTTTGACACTGGGATCTCTTAGTGGTAAAAATACCTACTGCCTGCATGTTGTTTTCAGCACACAAGACAAGTCTGTGGCATTGCATACCACACATGCACTTTCATCTGAATGTGCCCATTGGGGCCAAGTTCTCAAAAATGCTTTGACTAGTGTTATACTCCTCTACTCCCAGGGTAATATGAGCTAGCAAAAGACTGGTGTCAGGCTCTCTGAAACTTAGCATTTATCTCATATTCACTGATGAAAATCAGGATTAACCCCACTGAAGTCAATGAAATTAATCCCATATAGGAGTGAATTGAGTTGTATGTGAGAAGAGTTTTTGAGCACGTGTTTTGTTTTTTTTAACTAATGCTACTGTCCAGGGTACTGAATAATGATAACAGACAGCTTGGAAAAGTATGTTTAAAGGGGAAAAAAACTGAGTGATGGAAGTGTACTTTGGCGAGAAAAAATTCAAGGTATGGAAAACAAAATGGAAGAGACCATGAAGAGTCAAGGAGAAAAAAAAAAGTTAAAAGGAAGTGACTATCAATACATATGGTAGACTGGTGGTATTATACTTTAAATTGAAGGCAAACATAATATAAGAAAAATCTACCCTTAATTAAAATATGTTGATGATATTAAGTAGGTAAGGAGAGACTTCCCACAGAAAATTTAATTTTTAACTCCTGCTAAACTCTTTTCCAAAGATTCTAAAGGTAAGCTGTTGTGTATGTAGCTTGGCTCTATCAACAAGTTTCTTATGAATCAACCAGCTGTTCCTGTTTTTCAGCCCATTCGTGCCAAGACACAAAGTAACATGGCCCAGAGGATTAAGGAAACTAATAGAGTATAGCTGTAACATTAGTTTTCTGAGAAATTGCCCAGCTATGCCAGATATTTGCTTTAGTGAACAAAGGCTCTTTCTTAAATTTGTCTTTTCACAGTAATCATCAGACTTAGATATCCACAAATAAGAATGGCTCAAGGGTATAAATGATGCAGAACAACTAACGGTTGAGTCTACATTGCAGCTCATTTCCCTGAGATACAAAACAAACTGAAAAGGTTTTATTCATATGCCTTTAATAAAGAACTTTTACATCTTAAACTTATTGTCCTGCAGGCAAATCAAGGATCAATTGTGTCCCTAAACCATCATAATCAAGGAATAAAATCCTACTTACTGGCTTTGCTAGACACATTAAAGATAAGTAGCAAGCTAGCTGCTTCAAACAACAGAGCGACTTTTCATGTTGTTAATCTGTAACACTACTCATACTTGGAGCTGCCAAGTTGGTTCTATGCCATATAGGTCCATATAGGTCCTGGAGCGGGCCCCTGGCCCAGACTGTGTACTCACTATTCTTTGGTGAGCTGCATTAGGCTTGCATGAGGTCCACCAGCCCCTGCCCACCCAGATTAGGTCCCTAGTGCCCCCTGATGGTCCGGATTGGACTCCCTATACTCTACTGTCCTTCACCACTGTACTGGGGAAGGGCAACAGGATCAGGCCCCCAACAGGCAGCATTAAACCTGCCACCCCTCACCAGCCAAAATTAGGTCTGCCACTACCCAACAGCCAGCATTACCCCCACTGCCACCTGCTGATCTGTATCAGGTATCAGGCCTGCCATCCCCCACCAGTCTAAATCAAGTGCCCCACTGGCTCAGATCTGGACTTCAGCACCCCAGATCCCCACTTGCTTGCTTGCTTGCTTCCCTCAATGGCTCCCTGCTCACCTGTGGTTTATGGCACGGTCCTGGGGAAACAGAGAGGGAAGGAGAATCCTCCCACTGACATCACTGCTGGTCTCTGGGGTGAGATCAGCCTGGAGAGTTCCGGGGCAGCTGTGGTGGCAGTGGGCAGAAAGACAGGCTCCCCTTACCTGCCTGCTCTCCCTGGAGAGTGTTGGCAGCATGGGTAGGGAGTCATGGAATTCTTCCCTTTATGATTCCCACAGCTACCCCCTCATTGTCACTCTGGGAGAAGATAGAGCATTCACTGGGGGATGGTTGGAAGCAGTGCCTCCTGGAATTCTGGAGGACCATTCCCAACTCATTTTAGCCCTGTGGAATAGTCTAATCTGACTGCAATAGGAACTGTCCAGGATAAGCCAGAGATAATCATCCCTGGAAGAAGACTCTTTCTGAGACACGCATATTTTTCTGTCTTAACATGCAGAAGCTTCTGTTTTAAGATCCCTTATCATGTCCTAAATGCAACATGCAACAACATAACTCGCTACTGACCTGATCTT
Source organism: Crocodylus siamensis (assembly GCF_052110815.1). Classification (NCBI taxonomy): domain Eukaryota; kingdom Metazoa; phylum Chordata; order Crocodylia; family Crocodylidae; genus Crocodylus; species Crocodylus siamensis. The sequence continues at coordinate 351,596,642 of NC_143395.1, forward strand.
CATTCGATCAACATAGATGGAAGAGATAAGAGGATTTCTGCCCCCATTCCCAATGTACAATTCACAGAGCCATTTGATCTCATTCAAAATAATCAATACAGAAAGTTCTTTGGGGCAGAAACGTATTATCTGTGTGTGATTTTGTAGCATTAGTCAGTGCTTGTAGGGCACCCAAAAGTTAAAATAATATATACTAAGCAGTGACCTTGGTTTTCTCTGGTTTAAAAAAATCGCCAATTTTCAGTTTTAAAAAAGTAACCTCAAATTCACAATTTTTCCGTGATTTAATTAAAAAATTGAGGATTTTTTTTTTTAACTCAGAGATAATCAGGATCCCCAGTAATAAGGAAGAAGCATGGGTTCTTTAATTTTTTTATTTTAATTTTTTTCATAGATTGAAAAAAGGTTAATTTTTTAGTTTGTAAATGTTTTGAAGGTTACCTTTCAAGTTATTCCAACATAGTAGTGTCAGAAAAACAAACAAAAATAGAAAGAAGAACTATTTATATAAGAATAATATTTAAATAGAAACAATGCTCTTATTTTTGCATCAAAATGAAAAAAAAAAATTTTCTACGCTGTAGGTGGTAAGTGGACTTTTCCTGTGCGTCCTCTTGCCCTTAATTGCTTCCTCTGTACCTTTTTCTAGTTCTGTTACCGTATTTTCCCAAATGGAACCTTGTTTTGGAAATCTTTCCTTGAAAATTCTGGTAAGTACAGTATTTTTCAGGGAAAACAAAGGTGCTGCTCACCCTGTCTTCTTTTCTGGAGCTGAGCAGGGTGAGAGTTAGTAGAATTGCCAGATAAGCCAAGGGTCCTGTCCTAGTCAGCAGCATCTGTAGAGTCAGCTGAAGGTCCAGCTGAGGCTTGGCTGTGCTTTAGAAATACAGCAGGGCCAAGAATCCTCCTCAGTCAGTAACAGCTTCCGCAGCACAAGAAGTTCTGGGGGAAAGAGGAAATTATACTGTGCATGGGCAGTTCAGCGAGCATGTGGGGATCCTGTTCTCATAGCCAGCAGCTCCCTTTGCAGCACATGCAACATTACTTTCTCTTTCCCCCACCAGAGGCTCCTGCTGCCTTACCAGATGTCTTCACTCTAAAATCAATTTCCAGCAACTGACTTTTGAAAAAAAAAAGGTGAGTTTCATTTGAGAAACTGCCCTTCTTGAGATGGTATAACCCAAGGGTGCATTCTGGCTTAGGGATGGGTGAGGAGGTTACATCCATGTTCAACTGTGCTGCATATCTGCAGTGAGCTCTCTGAACCTGGGGATGAATGCTCTACTTTCCCTTGCTGCTGAATTTAGTGATGGGCAATGAGGTGCAGAGAGGTCAGCAGTGGTATTGTTTACTCCCAGGGTCTCAGAGCCATGCAACCCAAGTGGCTCTAGTGAAAAAACACATTGTTGAGCTGGTGAGCTTAAAGAGCTCATTGTGCATATGTGGTACAGTCAAAAGGGAGCATGACCACACATTCTCACCCTCCCCTCCTGGATCTATTCTTGGGATGACCAGAATTGCACACTCTATTCAAGATACTAGTTCATCATAGCATTAAATAATGACATAGTGAAGTATTCTGTCTTGTTTTCAATTGCTTTCTTAACAATTCCGAACAATTATTTCCATTCTTAACTAACAGTATGCACTGAAGCTTATCATTATATATGTACAGTTAGGTTTTTGGGCTGTTCCCCCCCCCCCATTTGCGTTACTTTGCACTTAAATGCTGAATTTAATCTGCCACTTTATTACCCACTCATCTAGTTTCATTAAATCTTTCTGAAATTTTTCACCACTGGAAATTCCATTTATGAATATGATTAACAGCCTAGGTCCCAGCATGAATCCTTGGGAGACCACACTGTTTACTATCTTCCTCATATGTTGATTCCTGTCTTTTTAGATCCGTGAGAAAATGTTCCTTTCACTTGTCATGCTAGCAGACATCTAGGTTTTCCCTCTATAAAACTGTAATAATTTAAAATAGTTTGTCAAACCCTAATCTAAAGAGTTGGTAGCATACTGAAGAATGGCTAAACCTGGACACACACTGTGGGAGTGATGATAAATGCATGCATTAACTTTTAAGCATCTCAGACATAATGCAAAGTTAGCTTGGTATAAATTCAGCAGGATTATTCTGGGGAGTTGTGTGATGGAAAATGATGTGGCTATATATTTAATTAGTTCATTTATTCCTAATGTGTTTGTATTAAAACTGTGTTCAGTTCAGTGTCCAATACATGTTCAGTGTATGTTGCTTCATATTATGTGCTATGAGAAATAACCTTAAAAGGTAACATTCAGATCTCAGAAAAGGCCAATGCTACTGAAAAGCAAATGATGTGAGCATTGTGTACTGTATGGGCAAATTACTTTTTAATCTTCACATTGCAAAGCATATGGTATCAATAGTAAACTTAGACAGAATAAGTTAGCTCTCAGAATTCCTTTAGGGCAATGTAGATGGCCCATTTAAAGTAGAGTAATGTTGTGGAACTTTTGGCAATTGATTGCATAGTGTTTGCAGTAGCAAATTAATGTACCAAGTAGATATGTGAAAATACTACCTACCTTATCTGACTCTAAAATAGAAGAATATAATTCCATTAAGGAAATTAAAAAGAATATTTCTAAGAGGACACATTTTCATCACTGCAAATTTAATTTACTAAGTGACAGCATGACTATAATGTAATTATTTTTTTTTCTTAAAATCAAAGATTGATGGTGATTATTCTAAATACTGACCCAGACCAAAACAGATTATATCTTTCTAAACATTAAATCGTATTAACTGGTGTAAAATATTGTATGTTCAGCACATTCCTTCTAATAATTCACTCCTGATCCATTAGTCTTTACTTATTCTATGACTCAGTAATAATTGAAATCTCTGTGTATGGATAGATAAATCAATATTTCAACTTAGGAATGTTAGGGGTAGATGGTAGGAATGTCAGTAGTGATGATACCATCATTTACTTCTTTATACACAATGACTTCAATTGATTTGGAACCATTTATACCATGCAGGTCCAACACTTGATCTTCGAGAAGATTTCTGAGGAAAAAAGGTAGGTATAATGAGGATGACTTACACAAATATTTCTCACAAGAAAAAAAGTATTTTAAAAGAAGTATGTTAAGATCACATCCTGCTTTGACCACCATAGACAAAAGGGAAGAAGGAGACTTCATGGTGCCTCTGCTGTTGGGAGCTCCGCTCTCATAAAGGAGGAATATTCTACATATAAGGAACTTCTGTAATGTATCTTTTTTTTCCTTTTTGGTGAAGTTGACAGTGAGCACATTGACATGAGACATTTACTACAAGGTTGCCTAATTAGCCCCACCATTAAAGGTCAGCATCTACACACACAGTGCTTTAGGGTGGAGTAAATGAATTAACTCTGCTATAGGATAGTAATGCCAGACACAAGTACTATCCTATGGCAGAGTTATTTACTCTGCCTCAGTACACATGTAGATGCTGACAGGGCTGTCTGGGGCATGAAGGTGCTTCACTTCAGGGGATGCCTACCAGCTAGCCCTGCACTGAAGCATACTCACTCATGTCTCAGCCAGCCCCTCTGCAGCATGTTGAGTCAGATCAAAATAGGCCCTAGCTGGCAGGCTGTGCCCCAGGACCCGCTGCCAGCCAGGGCTACCCCACCTTGGCTGAATATGCTGTGGTCCTAGGTACACATGTAAACAGTGCACACAGAAGCAATGAACTCCAGTACAAACTGTGCCAGCGTTTATTCAGGCATGCTAATTGCACATGTAGATGTGCCCAGTGAGTTTAAGCATTTCATATGCTTCACAGAAGCACTCAGGAGTGACCTGGAGCTCTTCAATTGAGTGGGCATACACAACAGTAAGGAGGTGTTTGCTATCTTGGGTGTGGAACAGAAATGGTTGATGTTAAGGAGATTCCTGTCCATGCAATACTGAATACTGACTCCAGATGGACAACTATCAGCAATGAGATGTGGAATAGGTGTGATATAGATGGAAAAAAGTGTTGGTGCAATCATGCCTATGTGCTTGATTACAGGTCTAATGGTGAAGGCATGCTGTCATGTTGTCATGAATTAGTCTGATGATTGCAACAAATCTAAATATTGTCAGGATCTTTCTTAGGGCATCTCTGTTGATTGAATCAAAGGCTTTAGTCAGGCCAGTGAAGGCCATGTAATGATCCCTGTATTGCTTGTGTTACTTCTCTTGCAGCTGTCTACCAACAAAGAATGGCCTTACATCACACTGAGACACAGGTAGCATCTCCTCACAAGGGGAGTGAGTCTATCTATGTAGGAGAATGTAGGCAAGGATCTTCTCAGCTATGGACAAAAGTGCAATGCCACAGTAATTGCTGCAATTTTATCAATCACCTGTCTTGAATATGGTTATTATTCTAGTATCTGTCAAGTCACAGGGAATCTGTTTGTTTCCAGAGTTCCAGAGTAATGGCATTAGTTGGCGAGACAGCTTTTTTTCCCATCATGCTTATAAATTTAATCCAGTATTCCACCATATACTTTTGGGGGTTTTTTCATCTGCTCAATGGCTTTCAAGGTTTCTTGATAAGTTGGTTGCTCTGACAGGTGGTCTTTAATGGGTGTTGTGGAATGAATTTGATGGCATTATTGTCAACATTAGAATCTTGATTCAGAAGCTATTCAAACTGCTTCTTTCACTATGCACTGATGGTGGAGTTGTCTTTAAAGAGTGTTGCACTGTCCTTCAACTTCATACAGACAGCTCCTTGCATGCTTGGCCCAGAAACAGCCTTGGTTGCACTGAGGAAACTATACATATCATGACCACCAACAACATTTTTAATCTCTTTAGGTTTGTCCTTCCACCACTTGTTCTTTTGTTTTCAAATTTTAGTGGTTTAATGTGGTGATAAGCAGGGATCATGGTTTTTTGTGATTTTAAAAAATCTCCAATTGTTAGATTATAAAAAGAAATCGAAAATCCATTTTTCCATGATTAAAATTGAAGACCACTATATATAGATCTATATCTATTCATTAGTTAGATTTCATTTCAATCATGGAAAAAATGTGGATTTTGGGTTCTTTTTTTAATCTGAAAATTGGGGATTTTTTTATTTTTTAATCAGAGAAAATTAAGATCCGATAAGTATCTTGTTTCTGTTGGGAGTTGATGTCATTATGCCATGCTTTGAAGGCGCTCATTTGTCTGTCAATGAGAGCTTAAATTTCCTTATCATTTTCATCAAACTAGTCCTTATGGTTTTGAGATACTTCATTTGCCTCATGGATTTCTTTCTTGTGACTCTCCAAGTGACCAGGTTATCAGGGAGGTTGAAGAGTTTCTCACTAAGGTACTGCTGGAAATGATCACTTGAGCAGCATCGTTCAAGCAGTCTATATTAAACCTCTTCCTTTGTTACTTTTTTTTTTTCGTCTCAGCATTTTGGACAATATGGATGGGTATAATGGAATATATGAAATGATAATCAGTCCATCAGCTATCTGTGCTGGCCATGGCCCTGGTGAAATGGACATCATGATAGTACTGAGCATGCTCTATGACATAGTTAATCAGGTGCCAAGGGTTTGAGTGGTGATACAGACATGGTGTCTTCCCTTTCTTGCTTTGCTGGAAAAGGAAGTTTGTGATGATAAGTTCATGTTCTGAGCACTTGCTCAAGAGAAGAATTTCATTTCAGTTTTGACTTTCTGTGCTCCTTCCTTTCCAAGCATTCCTTTCAAGAGCTTAGAGTCCCTACCCACTCTAACACCAAAATCACCAAGAAAAATGATACTATCTTCTTAAATGACAGGATTTGGTTAAATTTAGAACAGAATGACTGCCGTATTTTGTCTGCTGGTCAGTGGAAGATGAAGGGTCATCACCACTTGTTGATGACAACTGGACATTCTGGCATCTGAATAACCATATTGGTTTTTATAGTAAAACCAGCACTGTGGATGGACCTATATTTTCATATTTTCCTTTCTCGGTGAGCTACCCATCCCCTCGCATGTCTGGTCTCACTAAGTGTAGCAATATCAATATCAAATTGTGCAGTTCACTAACTTATATGCAGAATCATCATTTCCTCATGTATTGAGGACCTGCTGATGACAAATGACCAACTGAGTGTATTTATTTGTTAATATGAACAGATACCATGTGTCTCTTAGCTCCTTAGCTCTCTTTGTTGGTGACAGGCTACTGGATAGGATAGGCTTCACATGCTTCTCCTACTGACGTCTGTATCTCTTTGAAGATATGTATGATAAAAATAATCTTCCCTTGTCACTCCTTTAGAGGAAAGATAATCTAGGTATAAATGTGTACTTGATCATTCAGGCTAAGAAGTCAAAGGAGGCAAAATATGCTATACTAGTCACATCACTCCCTTGCATATTTGGCTATAGAAACCTTCATTCTTTAACCACATTTGTTTTATGGACAAATACACTCAGAAGAAATTTTAAGTTAATGGTAAAAGCTTTACAAAAAGTAGGAAGATATATTCCTGCAACAAATGTTTGAGATGCAGTAAGAGGGGAGGTGCAATGTACAAATTAATGAATACTTGTGTTGTTTACATTATGTGAATAAATCATTTTGAATAATTAAAACACATGCAGCCAGAAGGTCAGCTATTTTAAGTTACGTGGCTCCACTGAGGTTAATTTCATAGCAGGTCTCCATGAGCATATGTCCTCCAGTAAGAGAAGGATGTCAAGGCCTCCCTAACTAGTAGGTTACTATCAGTAATGTCCTAGGCTGTAATCAAGGGAATGCACATTGTTTCTACCCCTGTTAGTATCAAAGCAAATCCACCAACTAAAACTAGTTGAGGATCCATTCAATTATTTAGCATAAAACAAAATCCAGGAACCATCATGGTATTTCAAGAACACACACATACTTGCAAAAGTCATATATTTAGCCCTTCTTTTTTGCTGCCTTCTTCCACCCATCATATTTTTAATAGCAGCTCATGTATGGAACTCCTTTTCCAGTATCTTTGTATTACCTCTCTGTTGAATACATTGTGTAAAACATACTAACCTCTATGAATAGCTTTCCCTCAAACAGTTGGCAAGGAAGGATAATTTCATCCACGACATTTACAAGCCTAATCTGTTGCTGTAAATTAAAAAAAAAAGATAGAAATAATTTAATCTTAAAATTAACTTAAAAAAATGTAAGAGTGACAGTATGAGGAAATATCTCTGCAAACCCAGTCTGATTTGTCAAAAAAAAAAAGTTGTATTTCAGACTATTTTGAACATAACCTTGGTTTATGCTTATGTATATGGAACTGTCATGTTAGATTGCATCAAATCTCTTATGTTAAGGGAGGGGTGGAAATGGATGCTTAAGGTCTTACCTGGAAAAGGATGATCAATAACCATCAGCAACTGAATTGCTTTTTCCTGTGTGAGGTAATAGGGGCTACATATCAAAGACCATTAATTTTTCGTATCCATTGTAGAAAACCTCTATGGCAACAAACCATGGAGCAGGGGAAAAGTGGAAAAGTTCGGGACTTGAAAATTCCATCAGAAGAAAAGGTAAAAAAGTGAAAACTAGATTGTTAGGAAATGTGGTGATTAACCAAAAGGGGAGACCATTGATGGGAAAAAAGATGGAATGGAATGAAACAGGGAACCCCTAATATGTAACACCAAAAGTACACAGACCAAAAGCTAAAAGACTGTCAGAAGTGGAATTGGGCAAGGACTGGGTCACTAGTTTTTTGTTTTGTTTTGTTCTGCTTTGTCTAAGGCTATAAATCAAATACATATGATAGATTTGGGAGTGACTTGGGAGTGCAGTCCTGGCCTTGTAGCCTAGGGTATTTGGACTATAGTATTCTATAACTCTAAGATAGATACCAGACAGGGAGCATACAATTCTTTAGGACTGGACAATCCTATACAAATAGTTAGACAGCTGTCAATCTCGGAAGCCTCTAGAACCTAAGATTAGACATAAAAGTGCAGAATAATGTCCAAACACAAAGGGCAACCTAAATCTGGGATGCAGCAGTAGGTCGTAATACACTGTTGACACAACTAAAAACTTGATGTTCTTATTTTGTCAGGATTGTACTTCCTTTTTCTTTAACCCACTAATCCCTTTGGTCATGACCGTGGAGGCCTATACATGATCAGTGAGGCTGCTCAATTAAATCTGCTGGAGCATGGTAATTACCATGCTCCAGCAGACTCCAGCGTCTCATTTGTCAGTGTCCCCACACTTAAAAATAGTGGCAAGGGTGCTTTTACTAATCAAATGAGCTTTTCTCAAGGTGCCCCCAGCACCATTTTCAGGAATGGGGATGCTGATACATGAGATGCTCCATGTGCTTTAATTAGAGCGGCTCGCAGAACAACTGTAATTCAAATGTGTCTTCCCATTTCCTCCCTTCCAGAGCATCTGTATAAATGCCTGCTCCTGTTGAAATGTACAGAAAATTTCTTTCTTGAAGGATGGGGCCCAAAACTGGCACATCACTCCACACTCCAAGTGAGGCCTCACCAATGCTAGAAATGCAAGGTGTAGATTCAATACATCTATAGTCACATGTAAGTCTTTCAGGTAATTTCTGGCCCTTTTGAACTTTCTGAGTGGTAAAACCTGATGGAAGACTCCAGCACACCAGCTATATAGCCTTTAGGACCAGACCAGCAGCAGGCTGAAAGTTCTCACACTGCATCAATAGCCTGTAATCCTGACTTGGAGGAATAACCACTAGAGTCATGGCAGTAAATGCCTATAGGTAAATATATTTTGTTATAATCCTAAGCCCCTAGACTCAGTGGAGTCTGTCAGCACAAGTAAGACATCTACACTGATACTGTCAAGAGTATGACCAGGACATTGGCAGTTGCGGCTTTACAATAATGAGTGACATCCCAGGCAATTAGGAGCAGACAGCTCAGGAGGCTGTAAGGGACCAAGGCATAGGTAGGCACCCTGGATATTACCTATCCAGACTAGAGTCACTAGTTTGGGGGTCCAGAGCCAGCAGTTGTTTCTGCAAGGGACTGGGACATGGGTAATCACCAAATTAAAGGCAGGAGCCTTTAAGGGTCTTCAACTGGAGCCAGGAGCAAGTTGTGTTCATGGTATGAGGGGATGTGAGAGAAGGGCAGCCCAGGAGTAAGGAGGCAGAAGGTCAAGAGCAAACTGGTACAGGTTGAAGTCTGGGAAAAGGAATCAGCGGCCAAGAACTAGGAACCAGGAAACTAGAAATCAAGAGTTAGAGAGAAGGAAACCAAAAAACCCCCAACGAAACAGGGAATCAGAAGCCTAAGCCTAGATAGAGAATCTGTCTTGTTGAGTAACTTGCTAGGCTTTGAAAGAGTTGATGCTTATTAGCTGGCATATTGCCTATGTAGACAACTGGGGCCAGATGGAAGTAGTTAAGCTGCTGGCAGCCAGGCTCTATCAGGTAAACATGGCCAGCTGGGGGCAATTTATCCAGCCTGCTGCCCTAAACCCTGGTAAATACGAGTTTATTAGTAGCTTTGAGATGCTAACTGAATCATGTAGATCACTGAAATTATGAAAACTGTGAAGACACTTTCAGGCAATTCAGAACAAAAATATAATCCTGCTGTAAATATCATTTTATTGTTTTAGTCCTTCCAGAATAGGCCTTTCTACTCTCTTCCTCTGACCTCCTGCTTTTTTTGTTTAAGCACTGAGTTATGCTGTCCAAGTCACAAGTAATTTAATTCTTTCAGTATTCTAGGTCTACTTTAATGAATTAAGCCAAGAGAGCATGAAGAACACAAATCCCAGTGTTGATATGAACCAGAATAGGATAGGTGGTACTAAAATTAACTTCTCTGAGAAGTTCTAGAAAAACTTGTTCTAAATCTAGAATTTTTTTAAAAAATCCCATGGTACAGCAAGACAAAAATGAGACAATAATAATTATTTTGTGAAAAGTCAGAGAGAAGATAGATCTCAGAGAGCACATTTACACTGTGGCAGCAGTGACAGTGGGGGGGGCCCTCTGCCTAGGACCCGGGCAAGCTGCACTCCTGCCCCGGGGGGCTGGACCAACCACCTCTTCCTGCACTTCCTGTCATAGCCCACCTGGAACCCCCCCACCCCATCACCACACAGCCACCCACAGACCCCCCCACCCCATCACCACCCCCAGCGCCATACTCACTGCAGACACATCTCAGAAGAACAAGTTTTTTATTCCCCTCATATCAAACCACCCCCCGCCCCCACAATAAACAGCCCTCCAGTAACACAGCTCCTCCACCACCCATCCCATCCACCAACAATAAAACACCCTCTTTCCTGTGCAAACTATTTCCAGGGTGCAGTGTGCAGTCACCCAGGATGCCACCCTCCTGCCCCCCGGGGAGGAGCTGGCACTGCTGACAGCTGATGGTGACATTGCTGGCAGCGTCTTATGGCAGGGACTGAAGCTGCAGAGCTCTCAGGGCAATGCTGGCTTGGGTTCCCCAAGCTGTTGGTGAAAGCTGCCAGTGAGGAGCTCAGCAGGATGGGCTGCTGGCACCCTGAGGGACACATCACCACAGGTGCCAGGTTGGGGTAGGGGCTTGGGCAGGCCCTCTGGTGTTGTACACAGTATGGCTGTGGTCTGGGTCCCAGGCTGTAAGGATTTTTGTCAGTTGCCATATAAAGGGCATGATTTTGCAGGCACTCCATGACTGATGATTGTGGTCAATGAGGGTGACCCAGTGTGCCCAGAAGGCCTTGACCTTTATGCAGTACTGCCATGCCAACTGTTCATGCCCGCACTCCCGCATCCTGCCTAATAGGATCCTCATACACTTGGGCATAGGAACGCCTGCTCCACTTGAACTGGTGATGCACCTCCACCTTGCTCTACAGCACCACAAGGTCACCAGTCTTCTCCTATGACCAACTGGGGCCCTGGGTGGTGGGCACTGGCATAGGCAATGATGAGACCATTGGGGATGCTGTGCCAGCTCTCTGGGCCTCTGTGCAGCTGTCCCTGTGTAGCTGGGCCTGGACAGCTGCCTGCAGTGGGCACAGCACAGGACTGCCAGCTATGTGGCAAGGTAATACCCCACAGCACCTGCAGGCTGCTGGAGCTGGCCCTGGTGGCTAGAATGTGCTTGCAGTTGGGCCTGGGTGCTGACAGGACTGGCAGAAGCCTGAAGCAGCTTGCAAGCCTGGATGACATGGGCCTGGCATCCATGCAGCACCATGCAGAGGCACTGGGGCACAGGTAGACTGATGCAGCTAGCTTATAGCCTACCCAGGAAGACACAGAGGCCTGGAGTGTCCTCAGACTCACCACACACGAGTCCCAGGCTCAGCATGCCTGCAGGATTTAAGGCCCTCTAAAAAACAAAACAAAAAAAAGACTTCATGGACAACACCAAGCTATAGGTAAGTGTGGTCACATTTGAAGTTAGGCTACAGATACAGATGGACCTGGACAAGCTACCAAGTTGGGTGGATAAGAACCAGATGAAGTTCAACATTGAGAAATGTGAAGTGCTCCACCTGGGGATGAACAACCTCCTATACATGTACAGGCTTGGTGGCGCCAAACTGATCTGCACCATGAATGAAAGGGACCTGGGGGTAATAATAGACCACAGTATAAATATGAGCCATCAATGCGATGGTGTAGCCAGCAGGACAAATAACATTCTGGTATGCCTCAATTGATGCATCTCCAGCAAAACCAAGGAAGTGATTCTTCTGCTTTGCTAAGCATTGGTGAGACCGCATCTGGAGTACTTTGTCCAGTTCTGGGTGCCACACATTACAAGGACATGGTAATGCTTGAAAGAGTCTAGAGAAGGGCCACCCATATGATCAGAGACTTGCATAGCAAGCAATATGAAGAAAGACTAGGGGACCTGAGATTCTTCAGCCTGGAAAAGAGAAGGCTGAGAGGGGACTTGGTAGCAGCTTACCACTACATAAGGGGAGTACTTCAAGGGCTTGGTGAATAACTGTTCACCAGGGCACTATTGGGGAAAACCAGGAGTAATAGCCACAAACTCCTGGAAGACAAATTCAGGCTCAACATTAGGAAAAACTTCTTTAGCGTTAGGGTGCCCAGACTGTAGAATAAGCTCCCTCCAGAGGTGGTACAATCACCTACCCTGAGGTGCAATCACCTACCCTAAATCTTCAAGAGGAGACTGGACAGTCACGTTGCTGGAATCATCTGACCCCAACTGTCTTTCATGCCTGATGCAGGGGACTGTCCCCAGTGATCTTCTTAGGTCTCTTCCAGCCTTACAATCTATGAATCTAAGGGCCTGAGATTATGGCTGCCATAGAGGCAGCCCAGGCTAGGGGTAGGAGAAGCTCCCAGACCTGGAGTCCTCGGGCTAGCCTCAAGCTGGCCCACTAGAAGAAGGATTAACCAGGAGAGAATCTACTCCAGGTTAGCATCTACACATGCATTACTGCACAGTAACTACTCGCAAGTAAATTTGCTAGTTGCATTTGGAGGTAGCTAATTTACTTGTGAGTAGCATCATGTACTGTGCAGTAAAAGTGTGCACATGTAGTTGTGCACACTTACTTTGCAGTAAACTATGCTACCGTGCAGTAAAGCATCTCATATAGATGCGCCCAAAATAACCTGTAGACTGGTGGTTTGTGGACTCCTTTAGGATCCCACTCACATTCCAAACTAGTGACCTAAATACCAGCATATTGGCCATCCTGGGATTTATCCCTTTCTTTCCATCCCCTCCCTTCCTGTCAGTTTTACCCTGAGATATCTTCCCAATTAATGTTTAATCTAAGTATTCCCATTTATAAGTATAAATTGTAAAAAATATTGTAGTACGTAATATAGTACAAGAATAACATGAAACAATTGGGAAAAGATTTGGCGCATCAAATTCAGATATCTTAAAAGGGACAGCTTTTATTATGTAGGTGCATCATATTTTTTGGCTGCCAAATTGTGGACAGCAGAAAGGTGACTAATTTTCAAACTCACTAGTCACTTTTCCAAATTTGAGATAAATATTAATAGATAATTCTTATGCCCCTTCTCATTGTTGTGAGCAAGGTTTATTTAGGTCTATTCTTACTGCTTCCCTTGTATAAATTTTTTAACCTTACAAACTCTTTTGGCTTTCCAGAAATGTATAATTTCAAGCCACCTCATCGTTACACAATGTTCGTTTCACAAATGTCATGACATTTGTCCCCTACGCTGATTCTCATTCTTTTTCCTTATTAGCATTTCTATATGGCAATGCTCTATGCTTCCCACTGATTCCTGTGCCAGCTTGTGACAACTGGTTACAGTAACCTTTCAAATATTTCTGAATTTGGAATTCCACAAGTTTCAGATGATCTTGGTACATAGATAAGATCATACATATAAGACCTTTGCCAAAGTATTTTAAATGGTTCCATCTGCATTTATTAGAATGTTCATATTTTGATATAAGGCACAATTATATGTATTCAGATTCATTTGTAAAAAGATTACTGTGTCATCAATGGGACTGCAGCACAGATACTGTCTGTCCATTCAGGGTGTGTTGCAAGATTGTAGGCTTCTCAGGTCATGAAACTGTTTGTTTTTATTATATGTCTGTGGAGTGCCTACCAGAGTTGTTCCTAAATCCTGATCGGAATCTTTGGCATTGTCATATTCTAGAACAAGTGCTCCTAATGAACCCAGTAGGAATTCCAGCACTAATTTCAATAGTAATAAGGGCAAAAGAATTAGCTCTTCAAATTTGATGAAGTAAAAGAGGTAAAAATCAATGTGATGCTATGCTTTCTCTAGAAAACATGTTGGCAGCTCTGATACTTTGTCATTTATTACTACCTATATAATTATCTCATTGAAGAAGTCAGCAAAAATCATGGGAAAATATGAATATAAAGCATTTCATGATATGAATATGGCTTACTTCCAAAAAAAATAGCATATATCTAAAGTTACGTATTTCAGTGCTGCTTCCACCTCCCCTCCACCTCCCACCCCCAGAAATCTAAAACTTTCTACGCTCCCTTTACAACAAATGGGGAAAGTCAGGGGGCTGAGAAGGGTGATCTCAAAAAATACTGAGTAAGGAGTCTCTTAGAACTACCCAACAGAAAACAGGAAGCATAGAAGTTAGGTTACAGAGGTGGGCAGACAAGAATAGGATGGGATTCAACACTGACAAGTGCAAAGTAATGCACCGGGGTGAGGAAGAACCGGCACCATACCTATAGTCTGGGGAACTCCTTTCTCGTCAGTACAGATGCAGAAAAGGAACTTGAAGTCATCATTGATGCCAAGATGAATATGGGCCAGCAGTGTGGGGATACAGTCAGGAAGCCCATCCACACCTTGTCATGCATCCACAGATGCATCTCAAGCAGGTCCAAGGAGGTGATCCTCCCACTCTGTGCGGCACTGGTCAGGCTGCAGCTGGAGTACTGCATCCAGTTCTGGGCGCTGCACTTCAAGATGCTGTGGACAACATGGAGAGGGTCCAGAGGAGGCCACTCGCATGACCAGGGGGCAGCAGGGCAGGCCCTGTGAGGAGAGACTATGGGACCTGAACCTGTTCAGCCTCCACAAGAGAAGGCTGAGGGGGGATCTAGTGGCTTATTACAAACTAGTAAGAGGGGACCAGCAGACATTGGGGGAGTCCCTGTTCCCCCAAGCACTCTCAGGAGTGACTCGAAATAAAGGTCACAAGCTGACAGAGGGTAAATTCAGATTAGACATCAGGAGGCGCTACTTCACTGTCAGGGTGGCTAGGATCTGGAACCAACTTCCAGGAGAAATGGTGCTGGCTCCTACCCTGGGGGGTCTTTAAGACAAGGCTTGACAGTCACCTTGCTGGGGTCGTTTGACCCCACTACTCTTTCCTGCCATGGCAGGGAGTCGGACTAGATGATCTGCTAGGGTCCCTTCCGACCCTACTAACTATGAAAGTGTATTTCAAATGCTAACCCCTTTCTAAAACTTTGGTGCCTGGGGTGAGAAGTGCAGACAGATGCTTCCATCTACTCAGCACCTGGCATACAGAATCTTCTCCTGAATGTTGGCACTCACAAGTCCTCTTTCAAATAAGAAAGCTGGGCTCCATATTTTTTCTTCTAAAATTTAGCAGCTGTAAACCTCATCTGAGGAAAAAAGGGCAAATGATGATTCCTACTTTTTATGAGTCACCTAGTGGTTAGAGCACTTACCCAGGAACCTGCAGACACAAGCCCTCTCTTTGAAGAGCTGTAAATACACATCTTCCCCCTTTCCTTGATCATGAGACTTAAGGCTAGGTTGAGCTGGAGTAATTTTACCACTCCCACCTCCCTTTCCTGTTGAAGCTTTGCTATGTGTGGCAAGTAATGTAGATTTCATAAGATAGCTAAAATAGAGCATGACTGTAACTGGATGACTATGGTTCTATCTTTGCTGGTGAAATACATGGTTTGGACCAATCTCAGGCATTCAAGAGCTTTGATCATAGTTTCCCACTTCATGGTAAATTTTAAACCTCTGGACTACTATTGGAAAGGCGTAGGGCACATTTAAAACTAAAGTAGCAGCAACTGAATTGGGATAGTGGGAGGAGCATTCTCAATGACTTCCCAATACATCTGGTGCATCGGGAAATTTAAGTTCTGCTGTGCTAAATTTCTGCAATCCAATGGGACTTAAGCAGCAAGTTGTTCAGGTCTTGCAAGTACTAGATAGCTCTAAGGTCCATGTACCCAAAGAGCTTTCAGGCTGAACAGGGAGGCACTTTTGCATGTTAGGTTTTTCCAGAAATAGATGCCCACTTAAGTGTTTTTTTAGTTTTTTATTTAGTACTCAGTACTTTATACCACTTATAATTTAAATACGGAGTCATTGGTCTCAGTTCAATAGTTAAGGATGCATTACATTTTGAATTTAAAACAGGGATTGAATCTCTTTATTATGTTAAAAACACTATGACGTTTCCTTTCATTATAGCACTTGATCCTTTAGTATAAGCTACATTTTTTAAAAATAATTAAGTATACTAGATACTTTTTAAAAAGTTCTTAAAATGTGCTCCTTGACAAGGTTAGGACCTTGGAACATCTTTGGAATAGGAAAGGTACCTTAAGCTTTTGAGGTAGTAACATCATGAAAGGGAAATATTTTTACAAAAATACAATCTTCTAATTTGTTTTTGAGAATCCATTTATTCTAAACTGTGAATAAAATCCCTCACACGAGGTGGTTCTTGCAAGCTGTCATGATCAGATAGTCTTAAAGTTCTCTAGATACTTGAATTGCACGTTTTCTTACCTTAATGCTTTGGAGTTCCTCTTAGCTGTCACTTTTACTCTTTTTTCCTGGGTTGCTCTGTTTCATGTAATAGTTGCTTTTTGGGGATAATTACAACATTCTATTGCCTAAAATTGTCAGTACATGTTAAATATCAATATACCTAAATATGTATGTGCCATATAAGCATTTTACTTTTTGTCCATATATATATACATGCACACACTTTCTATATACACAATATATATAGTCCAAAGATACATACATTTTGTCCAAAGAGAGAGAGAGCGAAATCGTTCTAACCATCTATCCATCTATCCATCTATCTATATATAAAAATATATATATAACTATCTTTTGGGCAAGGATATATATATCTCTCTCTCTCTCCTTGGACAAAAAGTAAACTGCTTATTAACATTTATATTATATTTGGCACTATTACCTAACATATATAAAATGGACTTTGTAAAAATCAAATTGACACATATGTTTAACTGCGTATATTTTAAACAGCAAACATTAAAGGAAATGAGGCAAATTCATCCCTGGTAAATGTACATTGACATTAGTGGAGTTACAGAAATTAAGTCACTACAGTCTGAGCTTTAAAAGCATATTTGTGAACCTGAATTTAGAACAAGTTGCTACAATAGTTCTCAGGGAAGTTAATTTTTTAAAATTACAGTTTGGGACTTAGTTATGGGCAGGCTGCTGTTGGAGATTTTTCAGACAAAATATTTTATATTTGTATGCTAAAGATTAACTTGAACTGAACATTTCTGCTCTCCACAGATTATGTCATTATGAAAGCAACTTTCAGAATGCATAAACAGATGCAGCTTGCTTATCAGTAGCACTATCATGACCCAGATCTCTGACATGCTAGAATTGTTTGCCTTTCTGTATTCAACATCTGTGAAACTACACAAAAGAAGGGCATGAAGAAAGAAAGAAAATGTAGATATTAGACTTCAGGGACCAGATTGTAAAGGTATTTAAGCACCTAAGTATGCATACAGTCATATAGTAGGAATCTGAAATCACCTAGCTGCATCTTTAGGTACCTAAATACCTTGAAAATCTAGTTTTGGGTAATCTAAACATGAAATGAGAATAATGATTTTGACTCACCTCAGCTTTGGTTCCATCAGGGATAAGTTTAGTCAATTCAGACTTGCAAATAGGTTGTAGCATTGGAAGTACTATAATTACTATATATATTTTCTATTGGAAGAAAAGCACAACTTCTGAAGTATGAGAACTATGCATCCATGTATCCACCCAATGGAATATGTCTAAGGAATTCATTACTGTAGTAACTAAGAACTAAATCTACAAAGAACTTACCCATATGATTTCCATTGCAGAATTCACAGCATTGAATTAGACACTTATGCACACCATATCATGTGTGAAAGAATGAATTGCCTCAGATGGGGTTCACAAGAACTGAAAACAAAAACTATCTAAACTAGCTAATAGGAAGAGCCAAAGAGAAGGATTTGATTTCTAGTGGAAAAATTGAGCTCTTCAGGCTAAACTTTATTTCACTGTAAGCTCTTAAAGCAGTGGACATAGTCTTCCTGGACTTTCGGAAGGCCTTCAACACTGTCTCTCACCCTGTTCTCATTAAGAAACTGGGGGACTGTGGTGTCAACACCTACACAGTCAAATGGGTTGCCAACTGGCTGGAGGGCTGCACCCAGAGAGTGGTGGTGGATGGGTCATTTTCAACCTGGAGGGATGTGGGCAGTGGGATTCTACAGGGCTCAGTCCTTGGGCCCGCACTGTTCAACATCTTCATCAGAGACTTGGAGGAGGGGGTAAAAAGCACCCTGTTCAAATTTGCTGATGACACTAAGATGTGGAGGGATGTGGACACGCTAGAAGGAAGGAATAGGCTGCAATCGGACCAAGACAGGTTACAGGGGTGGGTGGATAGAATAGGATGGGATTCAACACCAACAGGTGCAACGTGATGCACCTGGGGAGGAACAACCGGCACCATACCTACAGGCTGGGGAACTCCCTTCTTGTCAGTACAGAGGCGGAAAAGGATCTTGGAGTCATCATTGATGCCAAGATGAATATGGGCTGGCAGTGTGGGGATGCAGTCAGGAAGGTCAGCCACACCTGGTCATGCATCCACAGATGCATCTCAAGCAGATCCAAGGAGGTGATCCTCCCACTCTGTGCGGTACTGGTCAGGCCGCAGCTGGAGTACTGTGTCCAGTTTTGGGTGCCGCACTTCAGGAGGGATGTAGACAATATGGAGAGGGTCAGAGGAGGGCCACTTGCATGATCAGGGGGAAGCAGGGCAGGCCCTACGAGGATAGGCTATGGGACCTGAACCTATTCAGCCTCCACAAGAGAAGGCTGAGGAGGGATCTAGTGGCCTGTTACAAACTAGTCAGAGGGGACCAGCAGGCATTGGGGGAGTCCCTGTTCCCCCAAACACTACTAGGAGTGACTAAGAATAATGGTCACAAGTTGGCAGAGGGTAGATTTAGGCAGGAGGCGCTACTTCATGTTCAGGGTGGCTAGGATCTGGAACCAGCTTCCAAGAGAAGTGGTGCAGGCTCCTACCCTGGGGGTGATTAAGAGGAGGCTAGATGAACGCCTTGCTGGGGTCATTTGATCCCAGTACTTTTTCCTGCCATGGCAGGGGGTAGGACTTGATGATCTGTTCAGGTCCCTTCTGACCCTACTGACTATGAAACTATGAAATACTGCACATAGTCATGTAACTGCACTTCTGAACACTTATACACAGTGGCCACATCCACACATGCAGGAATATGCACTTGCAGCAGCTCAAATATCAGGCCAGGCCAGGTCCTGCCTTTATGGAAGAGGCCTGGCCCGATGGTGCATGGGGCACTTGGAGGCAGGACCCAGCCCAACCTGATGCATGGCCTCTTTGTGTGGTGCTAGGACCCCAAGTACCATCCAGGACATGCGGCACAGGCAGCTCCAGGTCTGAAGTGATGAGGACTGCATTGTGCCATAGGGTGGCTCTGCCAGCAGCAGGCCATGAATGCCTAATGGCCACTGCTGCTGCTGCTGGGAGGGGGGCTGTGCAACCTGTGAGGGGTGGACAAGGGACCCACCCCTACTGAGCAGTGCCCACCACACTTACAGAATCTTCCCACACAGTCTCCACACCCACAATCACTTCTACCCCCCTTATCCCTATTTACCTAGGATGGCACCTGGGTCCAGGCGATGCTGCAGCCTTGGACCAGTCCTTTTTGCCCCAAAACTCCCAGAAGTGAAACAGCTCCCAGGCAGTCCTGGAGCTACTCAGGGAAATCCCTGCATAATGAATGTCCCCACCAGCAGGACAGCTCCTAGAAAGTTCCCAGGTGATTGGGGAAATCTCTACCCTGCTGGGGGCTGGCTGGGAGCTGGGAGCTGATGATATTGCAAACACCAGCAAAATGAAAATTTCAGATAAGGCTGAAAGAGGCTTCACAGAACTTTAGGCTGAATATAAAAGAAAACTTGAAACAATACTATAATTCACCTCTCTATAAACAGGTTCAACTTTAAAACATAAAATATGACAAGCTACCCTAACACCCTGACACCCCAGGGATGGCACCTAGAGCTCCCCTTGGCTGTTGCATGGGGGCAGAGGAGGGCAGGGGTAGTCCTGCCCTGAACTGTTCCTATTGGGAGCAAATTTGCTCCCATCAGTATTTTACTGCTCAGTAAACTTTGTGTACATTAATTATATGTGTAGATGTTCCCAGTTTGCAAGTCATGTACAGGTGCTAGAGGAGGTTTGGATGACCAATGATCAGATGGTTAGAAAACTTTTCTGTAAAGCAAGAGAAGCAAATTAAAGGCCTGCTCTGGGTTAGGAGGCCATGAACCTGGGTCTCCTGCTCACTATTCAGTTAAAGCATGGGCCTTCCTCTTCATTACCACCAACACCGCTTCCAGCAAGTAAATATGCAGATAGAGAATCCCACAACAGCAGTTACATGGTGTTGTTCATGCCATTTGTTGATTTGGGATGAAGATTTGAGTATCTGTTACATTAGACAAGAATAAATTTTAAATTATTCTAGTTGTAAAATAACTTACAAATATAAATACATATGTATACCTATACACATAAACATGAGTATGCATGTTGATCTTTCAGTAATAAACCAATATAAAAACTATATCAATTATTACTATTGTGACAGTAATAGGTTGGACACCAAACCAAAACTCAAGAAGCCAAAACATATCTAAGTCAGCTTGGAAATTTGTTCTTTAGTGAGGAGAAGAAATTTCTATGTATCACCTAAAAGATTGGCACCTCTAACAATATTTTGCATTTGAAAACCACTGGTGAAACAGATCACTAGTGATTCGGGGAGAAGAATGATGCATACAATAACTTTTTTTTCCTGTGGCTCTGTGGATTTTGTACCAGCTCTCATAAAAATACATAACAGATAAAAAATTAATGTAAAATAAACATATAAAATATGTACAAATGCCCTTTTTTCCATCTAGAGTTGATAGAACCTATGTTTGGAAAATATATTTTCTCTTTCTGCTCTTGGCTTGGCCTGATCATGTTCTCAATGAAGAAATCATCAACATTTCCATTGCATTTCTTTGGTGAAGGATTAAGCCCTCTTTCAATATCAAGTAGGGTTTTTTTCCCCAGAAGTTTCATAGTTTCTAGGGTCGGAAGGGACCTGAGTAGATCATCTAGTCCGACCCCCTGCCATGGTAAAAAGTTTATTGGGGTCAAGGTGTTAAGCTAACCTCCTCTTAAAGACCCCCAGGGTAGGAGCCAGCACCACTTCTCTTGGAAGTTGGTTCCAGATCCTAGCCGCCCTGAACATGAAGTAGTGCCTCCTGATATCTAGCTTAAATCTTCCCTCTACCAGCTTGTGACTGTTATTCCTGGTCACTCCTGGTAATGCTCGGGGGAACAGGGACTCCCCCCAATACCTGCTGATCCCCCCTGACTAGTTTGTAACAGGCCACTAGATACCCCCTCAGCCTTCTCTTGTGGAGGCTGAACAGGTTCAGGTCCCGTAGCCGCTCCTCATAAGGCATGCCCCACTGCCCCCTGGTCATGCAAGTGGCCCTCCTCTGGACCCTCTCCATGTTGTCCATATCCCTCTTGAAGTGTGGCACCCAGAACTGGACGCAGTACTCCAGCTGAGGCCTGACCAGTACCGCATAGAGGGGGAGGATCACCTCCCTGGATCTGCTTGAGATGCATCTGTGGATGCATGACAAGGTACGGTTGGCCTTCCTGACTGCCTTCCCACACTGCCGGCCCATATTCATCTTGGCATCAATGATGACTCCAAGATCCTTTTCTGCCTCTGTACTGACAAGAAGGGAGTTCCCCATCCTGTAGGTATGGTGCCGGTTGTTCCTCCCGAAGTGCATCACTTTGCACTTGTCAGTGTTGAATCCCATCCTATTCTCATCTGCCCATCCTTGTAACCTGTCTAAGGCCGATTGTAGCCTATTGCTCCCTTCTAGCATGCCCACATCCCCCCACATCTTGGTGTCATCAGCAAATTTGAACAGGGTGCTTTTTACCCCCTCCTCCAAGTCTCTGATGAAGATGTTGAACAGTGCGGGCCTGAGGACTGAGCCCTGCGAACCCCACTGCTCACATCCTTCCAGGTTGAAAATGACCCATCCACCACCACTCTCTGGGTGCGGCCCTCCAGCCAGTTGGCAACCCAATTGACTGTGTGGGTGTTGACACCACAGTCCCCCAGTTTCTTAATGAGAACAGGGTGAGAGACA
This sequence comes from Crocodylus siamensis, assembly GCF_052110815.1. NCBI lineage: Eukaryota > Metazoa > Chordata > Crocodylia > Crocodylidae > Crocodylus > Crocodylus siamensis. The sequence goes on from NC_143395.1 coordinate 351,618,696, forward strand.
GTGTTGAAGGCCTTCCAAAAGTCCAGGAAGACCATGACCACTGCTACCCCTGCATCTAATGATTTGGTGATCTGATCATAGAAGGCTACCAGGTTTGTCTGACAGGACCTGCCACTGATGAACCCATATTGGTTGCCCCTAAGCATGAAATCCCCTGCTGGCCCCTTGTGGATGTGTGCCAGCATAATTTTCTGGAACAGTTTGCCTAGGATCGAAGTAAGACTAACTGGTCTATACTTTCCCGGGTCCTCCTTCTTCCCCTTTTTGAAGATGGGAACCACATTGGCCCTCTTCCAGTCCTCTGGCACCACACCAGAGCACCACGAGTGCTCGTAAAGCCGTGCCAGGGGTCCTGCAATGACCTCAGCCAATTCCTTTAGTACTCTGGGGTGGAGATCATCTGGACTGGCTGACTTGAATATGTCCAGTCCCTCCAGAAGCTCCCTAACTAGTTCCTCACAAACCCTTGGCCTAGGTGTGCCTCCCCTGGGGCCTGAGGGGGGTTTAGGAGGGGTGTCTGTTCCGGTCTCTGCTTAAGAAGATGGAGGCAAAGAAATCGTTAAATATGTTGGCTTTGTCGTCTGGTGTGATGACCAAATTTCCTAACGTATCCTGCAGGGGCCCCACATTACCCGGAACCTTCTTTTTACCCCCTATATATTTAAAAAAGGACCTTTTATTGTCCTTAATCCAGGAAGCTAGTCTCAGTTCCATCTCTGCCTTGGCCTTCCTGACTGCCCCCTTACATCCCTGAGCAACTGCAAGATAATCATCCCTGGTGATGTCCCCTCCTTTCCATTGGGTGTACACCTCCCTTTTAGGTAGGAGACATTCCCGGATGCTTTTGGTGACCCATGGGGGCTCCTGCTCCCTTTGATCCTCATTGGGATTACCTCCCTTTGGGCTTGGAGGATTGTCTCCTTGAGGAGCGACCACTCTCCTTGGACACCTGCCTCCCCTCCCCTCTAGGACCTCAGTGCTTCCCTGACTATTCTCCTTAGCTCATTGAAGTCTGCCCTCCTGAAATCTAGGGCTGCTGCCTTGCTGCAGGCCTTTGCCACCTTGTGCTGGATGGTGAATTCCAGCAGGCTATGATTACTGTCACCCAGGTGGTTGAGCACCCACAGCCCCCTCACCAGGTCATCTCCCATGGCCAGCACCAGGTCCAACAAGGCATCTCCCCTGGTGGGGCTGTGCACCTCCTGGGTTAGATGGAGGTCCTGCATTCTGGCTAAGACCCTTCGTAAGCGTTCAGACCTGGCTGACTGCTCTTCCCAGCAGATATCTGGGAAGCTCAGGTCCCCCATGATGACTACATCCTTAGACTTCACTAACTCCGTGAGCTGACCTAAGAATTCCTGGTCATGCTCTTCCCCTTGGTTGGAAGGTCTGTAGTAGACCCCACTGTTAAGTCTCTTTCCCTTTGACTGCCTTGTAATCTAACCCAAAACACTTCAGAGTGCCCTTCTCTTGATTCCTTATTAATTGATGAGGATGGGTATTCCCCCTTAATGTAGAGTGCCACACCCCCACCTTTCCTTCCTATCCTGTCCCTCCTTGATATTCACTGCCCAGTCACTGCATCCAAACCAAATATATGTGTACATCTCTCTCTTCCTTTGCAAGTGTCGATTTATCACAAAAGCTTACAAGCATTTACTGTTTCTGATCCATCAAAACTGTTAAAATCCAGTACTTACAGATGGGGAATAGAAATACAGGGGGCATTAAGCTCTTTTTTCAGTACACAGTCCTTATTAGTTTCCAGAATATAGCAGGCGATCTTAACCATGATAGGCAATTACAAGTGTTACTTTAAATTGCCAATAGCTCAAATTGAGTGAGACCTTAAAAAGGGGGATAAAGCATAATGCCATGTTTTTGTTTACATGAAGCAGATACATAAGCTTGGACACACCAGTCACACAAACAGGCATACACAGACATACAGACAAAACCACTCCAGTAAGATGTTATAGTTACCAGCAGATGTTATTCAGTATTAGCACTGGATGGCCAGGTCCAAGCTTATTGAGGATATGACAGGCATGCATGCCTGTGCTCCATGAGCTTGCAGAAAGTAGATTCCCCATCTTGGCTTGTCTGCATCCCACTTTTATAGGGATTTCAAGTATTTGTTCAGCATTGGGGTTTTTCTATACTCAGTTTTTAATTAGAGGTTGTTTCTTCTGGTTATCTCAATTTGAGATCATTCCAGTGTATCTCTGATGAGGTCATTCCAGTAAAGTTAGTTATCTCAGACTTGGTATTTCAGTCTTGGTCTTTGCATTGAAGCATTGTGTAGTGGGTATCTTTGCCTTGAAGCATTGTGTAGTTCAAATAGAAGGATATGCAAAATTCTTTCTTCTTACACCTGATCACAGATGAGCTCTTCAGCCATCCATTAATTAGCTCAATTAGTTTTACTGTCTAGTAACTCATACATTGGCACCTTTTTGCTTACACAATCAGTTAAATATTCTTCTGTTTTCATACAAATAGTTACCATTCTTTCACCATTCACCCTGTCACACAGACACTCATGTACACAGGGCATACGGAATTCATCTACTCATGTCAAGCAAGGAAGAAGCAGAAAATGGAGTTTTAGTTGTTCATACAATCATAGAGATGGATCAATTCAATACTATAACAAGTAATATGCAAAAATTCATACTACACAGGTGCTATCCATGGTCCTGATTTTGTCCTCTTAGTACCCTGTATAAACATTTGCCCATGCATAAAATGAAGGTGTAACTCTTCAATTGTAGTATGATAGTGTTTTTCATTCACTTTGTAAAAAATAAAAAGTTCTTTTAAAAAGTCAAGCCCAGTATTTTTAGTATGACAAACATTTGAAACATTGAGTCATAAAATATCAGACTTTAACAACTGAGACATTAATAAGTTTACATTTAAACTTTCTCAGCACTTGATAGAGCAGCACTGTACTGACAGTTGTTGGCGATCTTCCAAACTTTATCTGAAACCAGATCCAAACCTATGGCAAAGGAAGCTAACTAACTGAAACTTCTGAATAAATCTTCCCACAGTAAAAACCAGCATGATCTACACTCAAATTTAGTATACTGATGTCTGCTGAATGTTTATCCTTTGCGGCCTTCCATTTGGACTAAATCTATATACTGCTACATATATATTAAAATATATTTTCATTGATCAGCAGGGATCCCGGTTATCACTGATTAAAAAATAAATACCCAAATTTTGTATTTAAGAAAAGTAACCAAAAATCCACATTTTTTCCATAATTAAAGTGAAACAATATCTATCTATCTATCTATCTATGTATGTGACATATATGTATGTATATATCTATACATGTGTGTATATGTTGAGGAGTTTGTGACCCCTTGTGTAGCTATTCCCAAAGACACAGAGTTTCTGTCAATCTCAAAATTTATTTATCTCATCATGCTGGGCACCCTGAGTGAACTCAGAGGCCCCGAATAAAACTGTTATAGGCGATTTATAGTTTACAGACAAGAAGTGCATGCAGGTGGGAATTTTCCACTGTGAATATCAGGTCAGTGTGGGAAAACTCTTAATTATTTCAAAGCTGGTTTTTGGCTACATGTTTGTTTTGAAATGGTAACTCATAGGGAGGAAACTTACTTCAGACTTCAAAGTGAATAGGATTCAATCACTGCAGAGTCTTATCAGCCTGTCCTTGGAGGCTGAGTCTGCTGTAGAAGTTAACTGCTACACTATTATTTATGATCTTGTTAGTAAATTTCTACAATTCCCCACTTTGATCCTGGCCTTCAAAGGCCGGGATCACTTTCTATTATATTTGGCATCTAAACGTTTCTGGCACTCTAATACTTCAGCTTTAGACATTTCAACACATTCTCCTATGTTATGCATAGTACATCTACAACGTGTGGATAATACAGAAGGTAGGGTTCCAATACATTGAATACAACAGGTTAAAATCAAAAAACATCCAAAAGCAACAATAATAACAATGAGTTTGTGAGCCCATCGTAATCCGGGGAACCAGGATGTTAGGAGAGCCCATGCATCTTGTATACCCCAAGAGGTGTTATCTGTGGTTATGGTGTGGAATTGACTAGCCATGTTCTGGATCTTATGAATATCCTCCAATACCTTTCCTGATTCATCTACATAGGTGCAGCAGGTATCATTGACTTAAGTACATACCCCTCCTTGATTAGCAAGAAGTAGGTCTAACGCTAGGCGATTTTCCAAAGTAATATGAGAAATTTGAGTTACTTCAGTTTGCAGTCAGGTTAAGGCATCTGTGGTGTTATTAGCTAATACTTCCAGTGAGGCTGAAAGGTTTACAAGAGCCTTTTTGAGTTCAGAAACACCTAGCCAAGTTATGAACCATTGGGCAAAGGAATGGAACAAGGTAGGTCGCTCAACAAGAGGGTTGGGGCCTGCTCCTCATCAGAACCAATGTGGGCGGTTTTGGTGCCACCCTTGAAGCGATGTGTTTGGGTGAAGTGTCATGTCTAGGATCACTACGGCCAGGTTTTACGTGCCACACCAGGTGGGTGGCAAATGCTTAGATGCAATTTTCCCACAAAGCCAATAATGCCCCACATATACAGGTCCATTACCTTGCCATCTGAGAGAGGATGAGTCTAAGGTTATTGTTATATTACAAGCACCTGCTGTGGCATTTCCTACAAACACAGCAATAGTACCAAGACATGGCTTGTAATAGCACACATAATCTTTAGGGAGGATTACTTCATTAAGGAACCAGTATTCATAGTACCATTTACTGTTATTATAGGTGCTCTTGCTAATAGAAGAATAACTGAATGAACCAAAGCCAAGACCGATGAGAGGAATACCTATGCTTGGATGCTTGGGTAGTTGAGTACACACCCAGCAGTTTGAGAAGTTTAAGTTACTCGCATAGGAATTGGTCATTTTCACAAGAGCGTTATGAGGCCATTCTACATTTTGGTGAGGATTGACAGCTAGTAATTTAGGGGACAACACTCACCAAACTGAGGTCCCCATTTCACTTTTGAAATAGAATGATTGTTCCCCAGGGTTAGTAGTTTTACTTTGGATGTGAGCTTGACTTGCCTCTGTGGTGGGGTCTGCACACCAAATTTCATCGCTATTAGCGTAATACCCATACAGCTTATATTGAGCTGGGGAAGCATTGGACCTGTACATGACAGCGGAAGCCCCTTTAGGGGGAACTTGATTAACTTTGTCTTGAACTTGTTTGGTGTTAGTATACCCTAGTTAGGTGCCAGGACAGACTCCTGCGAACCGGGTGAGACTGCAGAGGCACCCGATTAATGTGGGCAGACAGACTACTAACACACATGTACTTATGACAATACTTGCAAGGCACATATTGTCCATTGATTGTTGTATCTCTGCAGCCAAAGAGGAGGTATGCGATGAGGTTCCGTTGGGGTGAACACTGCAGGTTTCACATGTGTGATGGATCCACAAATTCCTTTCGGCGATTTTGATTGCGGCGTGAGTGGTTAGTAGGACTTGGTATGGTCCTTCCCACGTTGGCTCTAGGCAACTTTTCCGTCCCGGAACACGGACCCACACGTAGTCACCAGGACTGAAGGGGTGTATCTCGCAATCAAAGGGTACAGGTTGCTGAATGGCAGCACGGCGCTGTAAAGAAGTAAGCTGCTTCTGCAAAGAAATCACATAATGGGTTAAATTCTCATCCCCTGCTAGCAATCCTGTAGCTGGAGGAAGGAAACCATGGGCAATGGGGGGGGGGGGGAATGACCAAACAAAAGCTCATAGGGAGATATCTTAACATCAGCTGTAGGCATGTTTCGCATAGCAAACAGTGCAAGGAGCAATGCCTCGGGCCACTTAAGCTGAGTTTCCAAACACACTTTGCCTAGAAGGGTTTTTAGAGTCCAATTTGCCCTTTCCAACCCTCTAGATGACTGAGGGTGATAAGTGGTATGAAGCTGCCTAGTGATTCCCAACCATGTGTAAATTGTTTGTAAGACCTGGGAGGTGAAGTGACCTCCTTGATCTGAGTCAATGACTTGAGGTATGCCAAAATAATGTCCTTTAGAAGTGCATGAGTGACTTGCTGATGAGAGGCATGGGTGGCAGGAAATGCCTCCACCCAATGGGTGAGCTGATCTCGCACTACTAAGGCATATCTGTATCCTCGGCACCGGGGAAGTTTGATGACGTCTATTTGCAGTCTCTCAAATGGTTGATATGCCCAAGGTTGGCCCCCAGCTGGAGCTTTTCTCTCTGGGCCAGAGTTGAACGCTGGGCAAGTGAAGCAGACGCTGGTCACTTGTTTAGCCATTGCATGGGTCCCAAGGGCAAACCAAACTCAGACAATGGTTTCAGCTATGGCAGTTGCCCCATAATGACCTTGCCCATGGACTATTTGGCACAGGGGCCGCTGTAATGTTTTAGGCAAGATGGGACAGTCATTGCTAGTGTACCACAGTCCATCTTTTGAATAAGCCCCATAGAGATGTTTCCAGTCTTCTTCTTCTACTTTGCATGCTTGCCCATATCCTTCCAAGGGTCTGGGTGTCTCCCACACATGAGCAAGGGCATTGAGACTTAGGGGTTGCTGAGAAGCAGCTTTTGCAGCAGCATCTGCCCACTCATTTCCTTTAGCCTCAGGCATGCTCCTGCCGGTGTGTGCGGCGACATGTATTACAGCTATCTGTCTGGGTTTCTGGATGGCTTCCAGGAGCTCAGAAACCTAAGTGGAGTTCACAATCTTTGCCCTGGAAGAAGTAATGAAGCCTCGCTGTTTCCATAATTGCCCGGTGGAGTGGCAAATTCCAAACACATACTGACTGTCAGTGTATACATTTAAAGTAATCCTGGTTGCCAGTTCACATGCATGAGTTAAAGCAATCAGTTCAGCTGCTTGTGCACTCAGCCGGGGAGATAAGGGCTTTGCTTCAATGATGTTGAAGTCAGTGACGACCGCATACCCAGTCCGATGAACTCCAGCTTCTATGTAGGAGGATTCATCTACATAGAAGACTAAGTCAGGATTGTTCAGGGGTACATCAGTGAGGTCGTCTTGGGGCTTTTCCACCATACGAACGACAGTGCAGCAGTCGTGATGTGGCTCTCTATCCTTGGGATGAGACAAAAGCGAGGCTGGGCTGAGGCTAGTAGGGCGTGAGATGCACACGTTTTCGGCAGCTAGCAGAGTCACTTCATACCAGACTAAACGCTGGTGAGAGAAGGCTTAAGTCTTTTCTTTAGTCATTAGGGCTTCAACTTCATGAGGAACCCTGACTTCGAGGGGGTACCCCATGACTAGCTTTTTCGATCGCTCAACAAGCAGTGCTGCTGCTGCAACGGCGTGCAGACAGCTGACTACCCCTTTTGCCACTGGATCTAAGGTGGCAGAGTAATAAGCGATTGGACGTAGCTGAGGTCCCATTTTCTGGGTTAGGACTCCTGAAGCTATTCCCCATCTCTCGTGGACAAACAACACAAACAGCTTCTCGTAGTTGGAGAGTCCTAGAGCAGGGGCTTATGATAGCTGGTGTTTAACTTGATGAAAAGCATGGTCTAACTCAGGTGTCCATTGAACCACTTCAGGTTCTCCCTTCTGAGTGGTCTCTACCAGAGGCTTAACCATCTCTCCGTAAGCAGGGATCCACGGCCGGCAAAATCCAGCCACTCCAAAAAAGGCTCACATATGCCTCTTAGTGGGCTTTGGCAAGTCTTTTATAGCTTTTACCTTTTCATCAGACAATTCCCGCAGTCCCTCTGAGATCACATGCCCCAGGTATGTAACCTTCTTTTGGCAATATTGTAATTTTCCTGGGGATACTTTATGTCCTCTTTCAGCTAATCCTTCTAATAGTCTTAAAGTGTCCGTCAGGCAGCTTACTTGAGTCCTTGATGCTAGTAGTAGGTCATCTACATACTGTACAAGCACTGTATCCGAGGTAAGTATGATACCTTGTAAGTCTCTCGTCAGGATTTGGCTGAAGATAGTAGGACTCTTGGTGTATCCTTGGGGAAGTCGTGTCCAGGTTAAATGTTGTTTTCTCTTCCAAGTGAAGGCAAAAAGGTATTGAGACTGGGCTGCAACTGGGATTGAAAAGAAGGCAGCACACAAATCAATTACTGTGAATCTAGTGGCCCACCACGGGATGGAGGTAACAATAGTGGCAGGGTTAGGAACTACGGCAGCTCTGGGAATCACATAATCATTTATAGCATGTAAGGCTTGCACAAAACAATAAACAGGCTTACCATCCTTTCCTAATTTAGGTTTCCTGACTGGTAGCACGGGGGTATTGCAAAGAGACTGACACTCCACTAAAATCCCTTTCCTAATGTATTCATCTATAAGGGGTTGCAAACCTTCTTCTGCTTCTTTATTCAGCAGGTACTGAGGCACGCGAGGCGGGACTCCCCCCTTGGTTTGAATAACAACTGGAGTGGCAGACTTCAGCAGTCCTACATCGGTGGACTCCCAGCCCCACAATGGGGCTGGCAATCATTGTAGTTCCACTGGTAAATTTCTTTCCCCCCCGCCGAGGCCAATGCCCCGGCGAAATAAGGCAGTTTGTCAATTGGTAATTCTGAAGTTATTCTCTCCGGACTACAGCGTAGAGTGGCCCTCAGCTTACACAGTAAGTCCCGTCCTAATAAATTCATAGGAGCACAGGCAGACAACAAAAAGGAGTGTTCACACGACAAGGGTCCCACTTGGACTCGAGTAGGGGCACTTCTAGTTTTGAACAATTCTTCCCCCACTGCCATCACAGTCTCAGTTCCTTTCACAGTTAGACCTGCACGCTCAGGAGTTGTAGATAACATAGACATAGTAGTGCCAGTGTCAATTAAACAATCATATTGTTGCTCTCCTACCTGAATTGAGGTAACAGGGTCGCTCTTATTGCAATTTATAGTTACTGCAGGGCAGACTGGGTGAGGGTGGTCAGTCAGGTCATTGAGTCCTTCTTTCCTGTGAGTAGTTTTTGACACCGGCTCCTTGCGTCACTGGTCCGGAGGGCGCCCCCATTCTGAGATGGCTCCGATGTTCATCCCCTTCCTCTGGGGACACTCTGGTCTGAAGTGTCCAGGTTGTTTACAGTGGTAACATACTTTGCTGGCCCTTTGAAATGCAGACCACCCCTCGCCCTGGTTTCTCTAACCTAATCCCCTTCATTGAAACCCTCCCTGGCCCCTTTCCCTGTTCTGTCCTCTTCCTGACATGCTGTGCATTGTTCCCTCAACCATTGCAGCTACTAGCTTAAAATCTTCCTTTCTCTCCTTCTTTCTTTTCCTCTCCTTTCTCCCATCAAACACATAGCTTGCTATGTTTCTTATCTCTAATATACTTTTTCCTTCCCACCCTGGAGTATACCTGCAGAAATGCTCCTTAATATTGGGAGCACTCTGGTTTACAAAGGCTGATACCAGTGAAGGCACATGCTCTAGTTTATCTATATCAAGACGAACGTATGTCTTGGCTGCCTCACACAAATGGGTAAAGAAGGCATCTGGATGCTCCTTGGGTCCCTGTTTGCATGCATGGAATTTTCCCCAATTCTCAGGCTTTTTACTCGCTTCATCAAAGCCTGCCAGTAAATCATTCCGGGCTTCCCTCAGGGATGCCCTTTCCCCGGGGGTGTTGTAATCCCAATTAGGTTCATTAGAAAGCCAAGGATCTCTGTTTGCTGCTGAGGCAACAGCCCTGGCACAGTCTAAAACTTTAGCCCTCTTGTCTGGGGTCAGCAGGGTATAGTTTCATAGTTTCATAGTTTCTAGGGTCAGAAGGGACCTGAGCAGATCATCTAATCCATGAGTTCCTGCATGTCTGACCAAGAAGGGTCATAAGTATGGACTATGCGCCGAATAGTCCGTCCTACTTCATCAGGTTTTTCCCGAAAAGAGAGGGTTTGTTGTTGCAAAATGAGGAGGTCCCCTCAGGTGAAAGGCACATGAATTAGAGTAGGGTGAACCTGGAAGCTGCCCCCGCCATCCACAAATGGGACCGGGTTGGTTCGCAAAGGAGCCTGAACCACCACATTCGGGTGTTCCTTCCCTTGGCTGGGTTGAAATGCCTCCCCTACAGGACCCCGGCTCCAGGTCCAGACTGAAGAAAAGCCTCTGGAGGCAGGGAGCCCAGAGCCTAGAGCTCAGAGCCGGTGCTGACACCATGGGAGCTGCAGCGCTCTCGTCAGGGGGCAGGGGTTGACTGGGGACAGGGAAAGCAGGGTAGAGAGGCTCAGGTCCATCTTCAGACTCCACAGAGACTGAAATTAGAGGATCATAAGGAGGTGGAGTGGTAAAGTAAAGAACCGGTTTTGGGGCTTTTTCGGCCAATTCAGCCCACAGGTACCAATAATCCATCTGTTGAGGTTTTAAAGCTACCAATTCCATTCAAAGGAATGCCAAACAAGACCAATCAAATGAGCCAAATTTCAGCCACCATTTATCCGGAGCACCTTGTTGAGTTAAGACAGGCCACTCCTGTATACACAAAATACAAGCAAGCTTCGTGCCCATGCCAGCCTGCACCGGCAGATTCCCTTCTCCCCAAACCTGGAGAAGCCTCCCTAAAGGAGATCCCGGTGGGACCTTTAGGGAGGCTTCTCCAGGTTTGGGGAGAAGGGAATCTGCCGGTGCAGGCTGGCATGGGCAGGAAGCTTGCTTGTTTGAAGCCAATTGTCCCATCCTCCCAAGACTTAAGCACTCTGGTCTATAAATTCCTGGGAACAGCTACCGCTCACGGCGGGCCCCACTTACCCGACGCCCGGACCGAGCCCTCCGAATGGTGAAAAACTCACCTATGCTGGCTGGGAAGGCTGGTCCGAATGATGAGGAGCCAGGTCAGCATACAAGGGGTCCCATCTGGGTTGCCAAATTCTTGAGGAGTTCGTGACCCCTTGCGGAGCTATTCCCAAAGACACAGAGTCGCTGTCAATCTCAAAATTTATTCAGCATGCTGGGCACCCTGAGTGAACTAAGAGGCCCCGAATAAAACTGTTAGAGGCGATTTATAGTTTACAGACAAGATGTGCGTGCAGGTGAGTTTTTTCCACTGTGAATATCAGGTCAGTGTGGGAAAACTCTTAATTATTTCAAAGCTGGTTTTTGGCTACATGTTTATTTTGAAATGGTAACTAATAGGGAGGAAACTAACTTCAGACTTCAAAGTGAATAGGATTCAATCATTGCAGAGTCTTATCAGCCTGTCCTTGGAGGCTGAGTCTGCTGTAGAAGTTAACTGCTACACTATTATTTATGATCTTGTTAGTAAATTTCTATATATGTACACACACACACACACACACACATATACATACATACATGTGTGTATTTTAATCACAGAAAACATGGATTTGGGGTTACTTTTTTGTAATCCAACAATTTGGGTGGGGGGGGGGTTTAAGAAAGGAAAGCCAGGATCCCTGCTGATTAATGCCAGAGAAGAAAAAATATACACTTCACTCAAAACAGGAAATACTTCCTGACGCACACTAAAATCATCAGAGACTGGGGAGGGTTCAAGTTCTTTGAATATTAGGTCATCAGTTAGCCAGTAGAAATATGTAAGGCTATATGTAATTCTATATCACAGTAAGTAATATTGCAACATGCAAATGACTCCAATATCAGTGTAATTTTTTTTAAAGTTATGTAGTCTTGAAAGATAAGTAGTTTAAATTAGACAAGAGTTTATCTGAGCCATATAGCAATTATTGACTTGCTAGATGTTATCCATATAACACAATAAAGCTACAGCCATAGCATAAAGCATATCTGAAGACAATTTCAATTGAAGACAATGGGAGGTTCAAAATCAGTTTTTGTGGGAGTGGATAGTTAAGGAAAGGAAATTATATTCTTCAAATTCTATATTCAAATTTTGGAAAATTCAGTGTACTTCTATGCACTGGATCTTTTATCCATACATGATTGAAACTGTTTAAATTATTATTATTGTGATGATCATAGATCAGTAGAACTTCCAACCAAAACTTAAGAGGCCAAAGCATATATAATTCAGATTTGTAGCTCTGTTCTCAAAGTTAAGCAGTAGCCTTAATGGGATATAGAGAGATGGGATGGATTTGGTGGTAAGACAGTATCAAGATGTTAAACATGATAGAGCTGCAAAGAGACAGCATAAGATCAGGAAAGATCCTGATAGAGAGGCAGAAATACATTGAAAGGGCTGGGGTAGGGCTGTAGTGGTCAATTCGTTCAAAAAGTAGTAAATGATGTGGGATGAGACTACAAGAAGAATAAAAGATCACCCTAAGTTTGGAATAACAAACTCATTTCTTCAAGTTTAGCAAATGCCACATGTCTAATCAACAGACACTTTACTGGCTAACTTTTAAGTTTCAAGGCAAAGTCAATGTGAGAAATCTACAGATAGAGTACAAACAGTTTCTGAAAAATGAAATTCTCCCCTTCACACACTCCTCCAAAACCACTAAAAAATTAGTTGATGTGTGGGTCATGTCTCAAAATAACCCTGGGTATTGAACTAACAGATACAATGAAAAAGAAATGTGAAATCTGTGAATAACTGGATAAACAAGTTTTGAATGGAATGTCCATTTCAACCTTAGCTGCAGCACAACTAATGCAAAACGACATTGAATTCAGCATTTCTGTATCATTAACTGCTAATAAGTATTTGAATTTATGTTAGATTTTTTAACTATAAAGGAGACAGGAGTAACTGAATTGACTCCAATAGACTTCATAGGTTTAGGTTTCAATGAATCTATTCAACCTCTGAATTAAATGGGTCATCCTTTTGAGGAAACCTTATCTAGATATTAGAGAAGAGAGTGGAACTAAGAGAGTGGAACTGAAGTAAGACCTTTTGCCTCAATTCCCCATATGTAAAATGAGAATAATCCTTACTTTGCATAGCTGTCAAATAATATGAGCTCCGACAAGTTAGATAGATAATGCATAATATATAATATCTATACTTTTTTTTTGTCTAGCCCATTTTTCTTTATTGTGCAAAGTCTGATCTTTTTATCCATTCACCAATCTGGATAGATGGGTATCAAGTGGAGTGCTGCATATTGTCAGTGACTGCATTTCTACTGCCTTATCAGTAATTTATTCTAAAGTCTATTTACTGTTAAATTTATACAGCAAGATCCTCAGTTGGTGCCAATAGTGCAGTTTCATTGACTTTAGAGGGATTATTTTAATGTGTGCAGACAGAAAAGTTTGACCCCTAAAGTTTTTCCTAACATAAAAACTAAATTTTCTTCCTGAATCTGAAGTGCCTTATCTCTCCTTCTGTCCTCTCTGACAAATGAGATTAATTGGGCCTTATGCTCTGTAAAATATCACTTTATGCTTCTTTAGGCAGTTATGTCTTCCCTCTTTTTGAGTGGATAATGTTGCCTGAGCTTTTCTTTATACATCTTATTTTTCCAAACGTTTTATCATTTTTTTCTGCTGTCTTCTAAATTCTGTATATTTGTCTATGCCTCTTTCATCACTTTAAAATATGATGTCAAAAACTGAATGCAATAATCCTACCAGACTAAACCAATGCCAGCCACTTTGGAACTGTTAATATTTTCTGTTTTCCAAAAATTGTTCCTGTTACTGGAATCAAATGCTGCATTTTTTATTTTTGTAGCATCATACTATTTACAGATATAAAGGACCTCATTCATTCTAACTTCCAGTGGCATAAAAAGCAAGATTTGTGATCTGGGCAAACCCTACAGGAGACCTGAAGAGGGTGGTTATGAGCATGGGTTCTGAAAGCAGGAGGAGGGGAACAGGAGTCTTACCCTGTCTGTAGTTGCTGCTGCCACAGCTACATACTCTTCCCACTCCTGCTCTTGCTTTTAAAGCAGCAGCAGCAACAGCAGCATGGTGTCTTGTGCAGCAGCTTCTACTTCAAGAACAACACTGTGGGACTGCTCCCACTGCTGCAGTGAGGACTCTGTGGGAGTGGGAGACAATATGGCCACCTCTCTTAAATCACTGTCTGGGGTACATGCTCTTTTCTTCAGCCCCTAGTTACACTACTGCTAGCTTCTTGTGCTGGTGCTACCTCTTATTTGGGAATCCACACATATATGAGTCACTATGTGAACCACTTGACATTTTTCTTCTTTCATAAATTAACAGTAATGAAAGCTGTATAATAAATAAAATCCCTAGTTTTATATAGTACTTTTCACCCCCCAAAAGTGCTTTATAATGAACAGTGATTTCATTATATTCTTTTAGTATAATATCCTAGTGGTATATCGAATTTAAATACAGCACAAGTTCTGTTATCTGGCATCCCCCAGAAATGGGGAATGCCAGATAACAAAATATGCTGGTTAATTGAGTGGCCCGAACAGGCATCCTTGCCAGTTCAGGCCGCCATTTCTCCCACTGTGTCTGAGGCATCGCTGCCGCTCCTGTGGCGTCACCACCCCTCCCAAAGCACTGCAGCCCCTCCTGCAGGTCCTGTGGGACAGGCAAGCAGGCCCCACACAGCCTATTATGCCCCCAGGCCATGGGGGCTTGGCAGTGTAGGCTGCTTTGCTCCAGGCCATGGAGGCTCAGAGAAACCAGAAGTGCCACAGTGGGCACTTTCAGTTTCACTTTACTTTACAAGCCGGCATGTTGGTTAATAGAGTAGTCTGGCTTGTAAGGTGCCAGTTAACAGAGCTTTTACTCAAATGTATTTTCCTTATATTATATGTAGTACCATATTACTGGTAATACTGGAAAGTATTAGCATATGTTAAGACGTTTCACTGAATATAATGTGTAATGTCAAAAATAATAAAGCTTTCCCATGTTTCTCTTCAATGAAACTTTCTGAACACTCTTTTTCATGTCATAATTTTATCTATTCTCTTATCTTTAGAAAGCCACAAAACTTTAATGAAGTCAAGGGATAGGAAGTTATACTGAGAACATTTTCATACTAATACAGGCCTAGTAATTATTAAGTAATTTAGGAGTTTCTCTCTTAACAATATGTAATCTTATATAAGTTCTGCTATGCTTATGCCTCTATGGCAATTCTGCTACTGGGGATCACTGCTAGGGATTGTTACTGCACAGTCAAGGGGTTGTTACCAGAGGTCATCATCACAACGTTACCACCTGCAGACTTTATGCCAATTCTCTTCAAGTACCTATACAATTCCTGATCTTTTAGAGCCTGACCTACTCAACAGTAAGCTAACAGTAAGCAGTGGTCCTCAGTAGCAGAATGGCAGCAACTCTAATGTTGCCTTACTTACAAAGCAGTTCTGGCTTTTGCTGGTGTTGGTGAGAAAGTCCTTGGTGACAAAGAGCAGCAGAGTCTTCCAGAGTAATACGCCCTATCCAATACCTAATACTGTTGGCTAGTGTAGGTGGTAGAGACCCTGGATAGTGGTCAAGGTTCCCTCTAAGGTGCATGCATGCACGGCCATTCACAACTAAACGTCTGTCCATGCACAGGCTTTTCAAGGCCACACACTGGGAGAGGACCTGAAGGTAAGTTCCTAGGCGAGGTGGGGGGGAGCCTGGCTCAGGCTCCACCCGCTCCAAGGAAGTGCTCTGCTCCCCTGCTTCAACTTGGGAGTGAGGAGCCATGTGGCATCAGGGGCAGGGAGTGGAGCACTTCCCTGAAGCTGGTGGAGCCCACACCAGCCCCCCGCTCCAGCTTCCATCCCTGCCTTGCTACACCTTGGGGAGGAGCTGCTGCCTGTCCTGAGGGAGGCTCCACCCCCTGGCCCTGATGCCATGTGCCTCCTAGCTCCATGAGGTGATGCAGGGGAGCAGAGCAGTGTCCCAGAGCCAGCGGAGCCTCATTTGGGGCAGGCAGCAGCTCCTCCACAAGATGAGGCAAGGCAGGGATGGAGGCTGGAGCAAGGGGGCTGACATGGACTCCACCAGCTCTGGGGAAGTGCTCCATACCCTGGCCTTCATAAGGGGAGAGGAGCACTTCCCTGGAGCCTATGGAGCCTCTGCCAGCCCCTGGCTTCAGCCTCCAGCCCCCAGCTCCAGCTCTAGCCCCTGGTCCTCAGCTTCAGCCTCCAGGCCCTAACCTCTCAGCTCAGGCCCCCAGCCTCTCAGCTTCAGCCTTTGGACTCCAGCTCCAGCCTCTCAGCTCCAGCCTCCGACCTCAGACTCCAGGCCCCAGCCCCCGGCCTCTGGCCCCCACCCCTCGGCCCTCTTCAGTAAGTGCCCCATGCTGAACTGAGGTGTCATGCTCATAGACCACTACTCCTTAGAGGGAACATTGGTGGTGGCCCTAGATAAGTCCCTGTTCCCAACTGACTGACCTATATGGTAGCTCCCTTGGGATGGTGTGCAAATGACTGAGACTTGTTAACTGTTTGGGGTATCAGCTGCCATTTAATAGTTAAGGTTTTATTTAAGGCTGCATATATGAAGTATACATTTGGACTACTATGTCCAGTTTTGGGCTCTCCACTCTAGAAAGGATATCAACAAGGTGAAGAAAGTCCAGCAGAGAGCAATAAAAATGGTTCAGGAGCTGAGGCACATGATTTCTGAGGATAAGCAGAGAGAACTGGGTTTATTTAGTCTGCAGAAGAGAAGACTGAGAGGGGTTTTGATAGCAACCTTTAACTACATGAAGGGAGGTTCCAAAGAGGATGGAGCTAGACTGTTCTCAGTGGTGACAGATGACAGAACAAGGAGCAATGGTCTCAAGTTGCAGCAAGAGAGGTTTAAGTTGGATATTAGGAAAAACATTCTCACTAGAAGCATGGTGAAGCACTAGAACAAGTTACCTAGAAAGCTGTTGCAATCTCCATCCTTGGAGGTTTTTAAGGCCCAACTTGACAAAGCCTGGGCTGGAATGATCTAGTTGGGGATGGTCCTGCTTTAAGCAGGGGGTTGGACTAAATGACCTACTGTGGTCCCTTCCAACCCCAATATTCAATGATTCTATGATTCCTCTACCCTTACCTCCCCACCACCCCAACACACACATATTAACCGAGTTTTGTTTTAATGCAGCTTGAAAGTGGGGAACTTTGTTTATTTTTAAATATCTAGTGATTTCCTCCCCTGCCCACTCTCCTCCCCCAGGTTTATGGTTGGTGGCTTGAGCCAGATTTAGAAAGTTGGTCTTAAATCCTTAAATTTAAACTTGGCCCTTGTTAAGTTTTTCCTAGTACGTGGCAGAAAGGTTACTTATAAAATTAAACAGCTGAAGAAAAGAGAAACATTTCACATAGGTGTGAATAGAATGGAGAAACTGCAACCACTTTGCACAAATTAAATCTAAATAAAGCTGGGAATCCTGACAGATACATAGCACTCTTAACTCCCACTGATATTAGTGATAGTTCAGGTTGCTCAGAACCTTTTACAATCTGGATGATGTTGTATATTTTAAAGCTATTATAGCTGGTCTGATTTCTCTTCAGTGCATAATAAATTGCTAATGTTTATATCTTGATATAAGATCTATTTCCCACACATATTTGGAATGACTTTAGTAGGAATGCCTTAACAAAAACATTATCTACAATTAATGGATTGTTTTTAGATGGAAAAATGCCATGCTATTCATACACTTTACTAAAGAACTGTTGATAAGGAATCCCTGTCACTGAAAACAAAGACCTTCAATTTCCCATTATAGACATCAGCATACCACACAATGTCTTTGGCCTAATGAAAAAGGAACTGACTTTGTATGCATGCTTAATTCTCCATGTCTGTCTCCATCATCTGAAATTCAAAGAGAGCAGAAGCTACAGTATTTCTTCAGATAATATGAGTATATATTTGACTTAGTACTTGCAACATTAATCAATATCCAAGAAACTGTTTGAGCTTATTTTTCATAGGATTCTTGACCTTGCACCAAAATGAGAAACAGTGGCCACATCTACACTAGACGCTGACTGTGTTACTGCACAGTCATTTAGTACTTGCATACCCAAGTACTAAATAACTGTGCAATAACTGGTATTACTGCTCAGTAGCATACCTGCACCGCTTCCTGTGCAGTAGCATTGCATCCCAGTTCATGCCACACAATGCTACTGTGCAGTAGTAAGAAGCTAGTGCACAGTAGACGTGGCCACTGCTGTGTATCAACTCTTCTCCATTACTTCAGAATACATATTACTTTCTAATTTTTATATAATGTAAAACTCAAAACTATCCATGAATTTGCCATATGGCATTAATTTCTAGATATATCAACAAGATTCAGACAATAAAAATAATTTGGAATAAACAGTCACCAATTATTTTGCATAGATACCTCATGAACTAAAGACTACACTACTGGGAGCTATTGTCTTCCTGTATCTAACTGTTACCTCTTGTATTAAAGTAAAAACTCCTTGGTGCAGTGGCGTACTGATGGGAGGGGGGTGGGCCGGTGTCATGACCCCTGGGTGCCAGCTTAGGGGAGGCATTGGCTCAAGAGGCTGTGGCGTTTCCCACATTTGATGTGTGGTCCACCCACCCACCAGGTGGGTTCTACATTTGTCACCTGTTCTGGCTGGAAATTCCAGCTGCTGCCCCTCCCCCAGTGTCCAGTGTGATGTGATGTTAATTGCCCCACGGAAATGCCATGGGGTGGAAGAGGGGATACTGCACCCTTCTCGAATCATCCCTGGGGGTGCAAATGCAGGCATGGGCCCCAGAGACTCATGGTGCGCCACTGCCTTGGTGGAAAGACTGTATTCTTGGTAGGTGCTAGCACATGATAGGACCCATTCTGATATTTACACTATAGAAACCACTGCTGCATATCAATACATAGTTAAGAACATGTAATTATAGTATAAGTTCCTTCAAACTGGCAAGAACAGTTTTATTTTCTAACTGGGAAAGGAACAGATTGAAAGATACGAAAAACCAGATCAAAATGTAATTCATTTATACCTGTATAAGTCCTAGAGGGAAATATTATGTGAAAAAACAAAGTTAAGCTCAAAATAGCAGCATACTAGATCTCTAGGAACATGCCATACTTAAACTCTGAATCAGTTTATCTCTCTCTGTCAAATACTGCTTTTTATTTGCTGAAATGCTACTATTAATTTTCTGTTTGATTGTTCTGGTGGTACTGAACAGATTTTAAATAGAGAAAAAACAGATATATTTTAAAATGATGGCAATGATAAAATCTGGTTAATTGGTCAAGAGGACGTGCAATGATAATTAGCTATGAATGATAAATTATCAGTAGATAATCATTTGTGTTTTTCATTCCATATCAAGGCACAGGTAAGAGTTATTTTTTACATTTATAATGAAAAAATATAATTAAAAAATCTTGAGGTTAAACGGTATGCTTTCCAACGTGCTATATCAGAATTGAATGATTATACAGATAAATACTTCCTGTACAGTTGCTTATTACAACAATTCATAGTGCACACTATATAACAATTACATGATTTTGATGGACTAACATAAAAGGTTTTGCTTTGCACGCTTACAAACACTTATCATCAAAACAGGAGATAAGTTTGTACAATGAACCTGGCAATAGTGTATGGCTTGTTGAGCCAAGAAAACCTGAAAAATATCCAATGCTTTTTGAGCATTAACCGGCTTGATTGACACTGTAGCGGGCATAAACTGACTAATCAATAACCATTGTTATTTAGTATGAGTGTACATTTGGAAATTATTAATTATGCCTTAACAAATGAATCTGTAAAAACATTTTGTGTGCAGAGAATAGGAGTATGGCAGGAATTAAGTAATTATTCATCAGACTTCATTTTACTAGAAATAGGTTAAAATTATCTGCACTAATCAACAAATATAGCTCTACTACAGATGGTGAATTACTGAAAACTATTACATGAAACATAATCAAGTTTCTATGAATTATTAGAGGAAACTAATCATAGACTTTTGTGAGATTTTACATCTAAGTATCTATATAACCTAAAGAGAGAATAACATGTGTCTGAAGCACAAGACAAAGAAATGTGTTCATGTTTTAAAATAACTTTGTTTCCAGTGATTTGTAAATTTAAAATAGTATTCACTCTTAAGAAAAGCACCAATTATTTCTGCTAGCCAATGTCACTGTTAACATATTAATTTAATAGAAAGCATAATTTCACATGTTTGTAACAGAAAGATTTTAAAATATTTTGAGGTAGGTAAGGAATATTTGAAATACATTATTATATCAAATCTCACTCTGATAGTTGATTTCAAATTCCATTTACATCATTTCAGTTGTTTTGCTTATACCGGGGCATAAATTGGTTCACTAACTCCATATTTCAGTAGTATTCATATTTTAATATTCTTAAAGTTAAATATTGACCTTGGTTTCATGTTTAGTAAACATAGTCTACCCCATTTTTGGTGTCTTGATATTTATCTCTAAAGCAATCAATATCTGTTTCTAATGTATTCCTTATGGACAAACTGTAATGATACCTTCTACTTCAGAAATGCCAGGCTGATCTTTGGCATATCAACTTGTATATGCCAAAATATAGGGATTTTTAGGTTTCAACAAGATATATTAAGATTATGGTTAATTGCCGATAAGAACCATCGTGTTGCAGCATCTACATTAGAAAATGTAGCTTTAAATTGACAGAATTATTTAAAATATTTTTATTTACATATGCTAAACTCTTTACCATCCTTATAATTGTCACATAAGATAAGATGATGAACAATAATGAAAAACCATGATTAACTAGCCAAGAAGCATGCTTCACTTTAGTTTCCTTATACTGTTATCTATGTCAATATCAGCTCTCTGCACATGGAGACTATTATTGCAGCTGTCATCAAATTAAATGAAATCTATGCAGCAACATCTGGCTCCTAGGAAGAAAATATGAATAATTTCACCAGCTTCCCTGGCTCTGCCTGCTGTATTCTAATTATGATGTAATGGAGGACATCAGCATGTGGTGGACTTGGTGATTAACCCAGGGCAACTGAGAAATAGGTCTAGTGAGATGAGCAAGGCTCCTGGATCAGCTCAGTCAATTATCTTTTTTGCAACGTGCTTAAATACAGCAGTGACCTTGTGATGGGTAACAGTAAGTTACACTTGAACCCATTTAGTGGGTCAGACCTTTCACAGTACATTACAGGAGCTAAATGCTTATGTTTAAATTTAGTTTTATGAAGAAAGGTGCCTTATGTGTATAGCTGCAAATCCTTACCAATACAGGTATCAATCCTCAGGTGCTTCCTCTCTCTCACACTCCTAATCTCGCAGTATACACAGAGATTTTCCCTTGTGTGTATTGCTACTAGTTAAGCTTCTATTGTCTAGTGTTAAAGAAACAGAAGAAAGAAATTTGACTGTAATGGTTTAGGAACGTGTACAAGTATATGAATAACATTTCCAATCTTCTTTCACTGACTTCCAAAGGTAATTTTGGGAGGTAGGTAGCTTCTGTACCTTAGTTTGTAAAATAAATATAATTGTGTTTCTCTGCTTTTCAGTATTAATTTAATTTAGGTTGGGGAAGTTTTTTAGATCTTTGTGTGAAAAGTTAAATGTACATTCAAATAATTACTACTGTTCAGCAATCAGACCAGATTCAATTATATATTCTGGTAACTTTGTACCATATTACCCACTCATACCATTTAAGAATGTTTTGCAGTTGCTTGGAGCCACCAAGGCACTTAGAGAACACTAGTATATCTGTCCCTAAGGTAATCTCTAAAATGATGGTTTCAATTTCTCTAGAATAGTGGTTTTCAGCTTGTGGTCTGAGGACCCCTGGGGGTCTGCAGACTATATGTAAGGAGTCTATGACCATGATCAATAAAAAGTATGTGAATACTCACATTTACAATTCAAAGGGATCCACACCTCCATCTGAAATTTCCAAAGGGGTCCACACCTCCATTCAAAATGCTTTAGGGGTCCACAAATGGAAAAAAATGTTGAAAACCACTGCTCTAGATGACAGAAATGTTGACCATGAAAAAACCCAGAGGAACAAAATGAGCACAGCAGAGTCTACTCATGGAAACAGAAATCTTTTCTGAGCAGAAACATATAGTATGGTCTGTCAGCTGATGAACAGATGTTGTATTTGTCCCGGAACTTGTTGTGCTTGTCCCAGAATGCAAAAGTCTTGAGACCGGCAAATACACACTTTGCCCTTCCAACTGGGTTTAAAGAATGGCTGAATGCACTCCCACTTTTCTGCCAACAGATGGCCAGCGAGAGTACAATCCAATGTCTTGCCTTGGTCAAGTTTCTGTAGGTTCGCCTGAGTCTACCAGCACTGGTCAAATAGCCCACTGAGTACTCACCTGTGTGAACACCTACTGGTGAAATTGTGGGTGACACAATTGTTATGGGAGAAATTTGGCTGTGATTCTCTCTGCAGTGTATACCCCTGACTGGTCTCCTGCATTTCTACTGTGTTTGTGCTGCTGTTCCTGACACTAATATGCAGTTTTCACCACTATTGGCTTCTGTGGGTCCATATGGGATCATCATCTTGGGACCATCCATTCCCCTAAACACTGTGGCTGTGAATTCATCAGTTGGAAGGCTATCTATCAGTCATACTCCAGGCAGTTGTGGATCATTGCAGCCATTTCACACATACAACTGCTTGCTGGTTGGGCAGGGTGTTCTGGTAGGGCCTCCCTGCTCCCTGAACTGATGGAACAGTGAGTTTGCCCCTTGCTGACATCTAGCTTGGGGACAGTGCTGTGCCACTACTGACTGAGGACCCTGCCTACCCACTGTACACCAGGCTGATTAAGGCTTTCACTTGGTGCCTGGATGCTCCAAAAGAGCTGTTTAATCACTAAGTAGGCAGCTACAGAATGACTGTAGAGTGTGATTTCAGGCATACCAAAGCTTGCTGAAAATGCCTAAAGACATTCATGGGTGCCAGTGAACCCAGCATGTCCTAGTTTGTAATCTCTGCATGTATTGTGTATGATATCTGTAAGGCCCATGGGACACCCCTGCCCAAGCATGTGCCAATCAGGACAGAGCGGCCCCTAGCTCCGACAGGTACTGTGCACATGAATTCTCAAACTAAGACTGGTCACCTGGCATTGCGTGTGCAAGACACGCTGCCAGACCACTTTGCCAAACTCTATAGAATAATCTCATGTACACAATTAAACATTCTCACTTGACCTCTTGTCCTCTGGTGATCCCAGAGTGAACATGGGATCAGGGGCAGGAAGTTTGCAAGGCATGCACATTATGGGAGTAGAAATGGAAATGGTGGCCATTGAATGCTTGTGCCAACCTGCATTGACACTGCATGGGCTCTGTGGAGGCATGGATGTCAACCAGGTGCTAAACTGGGCTTCTGGGGATGTGGAAGAGGCACAGGTGAAGAGCCAGTTTTTTTGGTCATCAATGGGATGCTGAAGATAGATCCCAGGTGGGTTGTGATGATGAAAGGAGGGAAAAAGGGAAGGGGGTAGATAGAGAAGGAGGACCAGCTGGGGCTGTGCTAATTATTTGACTGGTGCTGAGATGCTGAACTCTGCTCCAGTCCAGGTGGAAGAGAAGAATTGTGGAGAGACAGTTGGTGTTAATTATTGCTTTTTTGAGCAGTCTTGTTGTTGTTATTTTTCATGTCTCTGGACATTCCTCCCCCATACATGCAGTGAATGCAAAGGCCATAGTTTTGACAACATATTTGACTTTTATTAAACAGTAACAACAGAAATGTGAAGATTGGGTGTAAATAGAAAGAGTAAACTAATACAGTGTAAGAAAACCCAATACATCTATACATTTTACACAGGTGAAACCTTTCACTCCTTCATAAATATGAGCATGCCATGGGTCTGACACAGTTGCGGCATTTGCATGTGTCATTTTCCCAAATCCAGAGGATACCACTGGATGACCATTCAGGTCATGAGGACCACATCCCTGATGACTGAGGAGTACTTGCTTCTACTTCTATGGCAAGGGGCCTCTGTAAAACAGTGAAGCCCAATCATAGCATATGCTCCTAGGGGTCATTGGAAGGTCCATTAACTTTCAGGGTAATATGGAGAGCACAGAGATATCCTCGCTCAGTAGATTCAAGATAGACATGAGGTGATCCACAAACTACTGCTCCACCATTGCAGACTTGCTGAGCATCTTATTTGTTCACTGGGCAATGGCCACATAGACTTGCTATACTTTTTCATGCTGCCTGGCCAACTACATAGTAGTGTGCCACGAGTAATGAGTTATATGTCTTATAACTTATAAGACACTATGTAGTCTCTAGCCCTAATTAGTAGTGAAAAAGCAGTACTGACATAAGTCATACTAAACTTCTGTGGCCAGAAGCTGCTTCAAATTTTATTGCTAATTTAAGTGTTGACCTTGCAAATAAGGAGATGCTGTAGAAAAATATAATTTGTGTTACTTTCAAATGTTTCTGTTGCTGATTTCAAGTTCAAATGTTTGTAAACATTTTGCTTATATTAGCCTTCTGCAAAATATGTAAAACTGAGTTTTGAAATGACATGTTGTTTGGGTTCTCTGTGGGAAACTGTATTTGGGGGAGAAGAGGTAGGGGTATCCAGTTATAACTTCCCAATTGTTCTTCATTGTCCTGTTCTTCAGCACATTTTAGACTAGTCAGAAGTCTTCAAGAGACATCAGTTGCCAAAAATTCCCAGTGAATTTCCCCCTAAGTGAGCCTAACCAAAGTACACCTTCCTTTAGCCAAACCCTTTCCTATCATATTACCTTGCCAACTACTTGCCTACTGGAGACTTGTGGATATTCCATAAAGGATCTGGATGCTTACAAGATAGGGACCTCACAAAAGTTCAGTATCTTAGCCCCATATATGGTATATAAGGAGAAATGGGCAACTCAGAATAGTGTTCTAAAAATATGCATTGAGTAGGCTGCAGTCTAGAGTTATTCAATATGGAAAGGCTAAGCAGATGGATGAGGATGAAACTCCATTTCTCAGTCATGGCTGCAGGGAGGTGCCTCTGTTCAAAGTACAAAGTCTGCAATCCCTTCCTGAGAATTGGTAACTTTATCTATACGAGTACACAGAGCCCACTCCCTCTACTTCCTTTTCTTCCCCCCCAGCAAAAACAACCATAGATGGGTTGGGAAAAAAGGACAATTTGGAGAAGATTTGTTTAAAATGCGTTTGTCAGAAAAAGGCAATGCTGATATTGGCTTCTAATCTAACTACAAATCCGATATCACTAATATATGGATTTGTAGTTAGATTAGAAGTAAGATAACCCAGTGTACTGTTCTTCTCAGCCTGAAGGGATTCAAACCCACATTTAACACATCCCACTAGACTTCCCTTATTAGTAGGCTTTAAACTATGCAGGGTTAATACCCTTAATCCCTCCTGGGAACGCTGTAACACTATGAAGAAAGGAATGTAAGATTCATGAGAAGAAAAAATAAGCAATAGGGATTCTGTAGCTGAGCACTTACAAGGGAGGTAAAGCCCTACGTTCTGGTCTAGTTCCTGGGACTTTTTATCTAATAACTGTTCAGTATAAAATGTATGAAATATGGAAACAGTATTTGCATCAGGGACTGAAACTGATGACTACCTACTTGACATACATGGCCACATGAATCTTGAATTCCCTTCTACAGAATGGTATAACTTCAACCCCTACCCAAGTTGTTAGAAGACTCTTTTGAGAAGTGCAAGTTGTGCATTCAGACTGATAAGCAGAGTTCCTGGTTTTCTCTCCTAAAAAAAAAAAAAAAAAATCCCCAATTTTGGAACAAAAAAAAGCAATCCAAAATCCACTTTTTTCTGTGATCAAAATGAAACATCTCTCTCTTTATATATATATATCTATATACACACACACATATATATAGTGGTGTTTTATTTTAATCATAGAAAAATGTGGATTTTGGGTTACTTTTATAATTCCAAATTTGGGGATTTTTTTAATCAGAGAAAACCAGAGTCTCTTCTGGTAAGGCTATTGAACCTGGCAAGAATGCATTACTTACTAGCTTGTTATAAAAAGGGGGCAGCAGTATCACCAACTCCAGTGTCACTATTTTAAAATGGAAACAGCCAACACTGGATTGACCAAATCCTGTTGATGTGTATTGTGTATGCTCTGAGAAAGCTTACTGTCTCAAGCCCCTCCAGAGATTTAAGCTAGCACCTACATATACCAAGCTCCTGGACTCCATTTATGTTTATACAGGAGACAGAAAACAAACTGATTAGTATGTGTCCATTCTAGCGTAAGTAGAACCTTAGATTTCTAACTAACTTTGAAGTTAAATAGTGTGCTGCATACTCAATGTAAGTCCCACCTGAGTTTGATGTTTTTGATTATTTGGAAGGGTATGGTAATCTAAGAACTCAAATTTACTATTAATGTCCACATTACTTAGGTTCTTTAAGTCTTATTCACATCTTACATACTTATAAACCAGGAGTAACTCCACTAGACTCAATAGAATTAAGTAATTTTAATAGAAAAATAAAGATGCTTTACCTGGTTATTTTTTAAACCTTGGGGATATGGTATTTTACGCAGGATTCATAAAATGCTTATGGGGAGTCATTCTGTGACAATGTGTTCAAAAGAATTATTTATCTATTCTGCATAGTAGATTTCTAACATATGTCACCAGCTGTGTCACAATGCTAAATTATAGATTTCTTTCACCTGCAAATTTATATTTAATCTTGCTCTGGAGACTAAGATATCTGTTTTATTCTCTGAAAAAATGCAGTGAATCAAAGCAGAGCGATTTGGATCATACTTATGCAAGACTTGCATTGGCTTAACAACATTGATCCATAGAAGCAATTCCCAATTTATCTTTTCTTTTACCCCACCCCCTCCCAACCCCAACACAAACATGTGTTTAAAATAATTAACACCCAGGTATATTTATGGATAGTTTATTGAAATCCTGAGGCTCGGAAAACAACTATAGATCACTATACTTGCAGGTCTGGGTCGATGGTTACAACTAAATGAAAGTGAAGAATAGTGCAATAGCATGGATAAAATATATAATGCAACCATATGCTCATGTACGTGAAGGTTGATCATATTTTGCTAATTCAGGAATATGACTTCATGAAAATGAGCCAGATCATACTGTATAAATGCCTTGAGTCGGGGGCACTGATTTGTGGTGTCTCTATTTTCCACTTTCTTATTACTATAAGTAATATAAGACCTGATGAATCAGCTAATCACTTTTCAACTTACAGAGGAAAAAACAGTTCATGAAGTTTGCCATGAACAGATTCTCTGGGAAAAGAACAACTAATTTTGTTTTTCACAGTGCCTGCTAGCTGTGCGACTAAAAACAGACTTGTGTAAATTAATATGAGGTTTTAGTTGGGGAAGGCACAGCTTGAGTTTGTGGAGAAGCTCTTACACTTATGTCTTATCAGCAATATGGTTTTCTGTTTTGCGATCACAAGTTTTTTTCTCTGTCTCATTTTAGTAAAAAGCCCCACTGTTTCCTTCCCACATACAGCAAGTGTTATGTCCCCCTAGGCTACAATATTAAACATCCTGACACACACTTGTTTCAGTTCCCTTGACGGTACTTTAGACTGGAATGGGTTTATTGGGTTTACTCCAAGCTTCAGCAGCATAATGTCTTGGAGCTTTTTCCCCACATAGTATAATTAACGTCTAAATTTTTAAAAGAACAAGGAACAGGCCAGAAGCTGATAGTTTTATTCCAAAATAATAAAGCGTTGTTTAAGATTTAATGAAACAGCAGCATCACTCTCCACACTTCTCTTATTAAATGAACTTTGTTATTTATTCTTCTGAAGAGACAACTACTTTAATGAAAGCAGTGATTATGGCAGAAATGATACAAGTCTCACTCTCAAACTGAAATACTGTAGTTGCTTTAGTTCATATACTGTTGCTACAGCAGTAATGTATTTTGATTGAGTAAATCTAAAAGAGAAGCTCAAAGAAAAAAAGCCTTTGATCAGGACATGTAACTGAAAGAAACACACAAGTCTAGATTTAAGTGCAAGTTTATTAACTTAACAATAGGAAGGAGGCTGTATCTGCCCAAACTCTCTCACATACCAGAGATTTAAAGGTAGTCAGTTCAGGGAAACAGGGTTTTCAATATATAACCAACACATTGGAGCAGACCTTTTTCAGCCTGCCTAAAGAATCCAATTCACTTCTGAATCCTCGTGCTGACTTGCTTCATGAGGGATATGGACACCAAAGAGGAAGCTTTGCCTGTGGAGATTTCAGTTTTCCTTTTCTTTTTTTAAGGACAAGGATCCTCCAGCCACATTTCAGTCCTTTTTTATTTCTAGGCATTAGATCTTTCCACTAGTATCCACTTTGGACATCATAAACAAACTGCAAAACATTAACATTCATTTGACATCTTAACACATCAAAATGACAGGGCAGCTTTGAATTCGAAACACCTTTTCTTGCTCCTCCTCCAATAGCCAACTGGAGATAGAGAAACCCTTCCCCATTTATGTTTTCCAATGTGCTTATTTTAAAGCATGGGGTGGGGGTCATCTCATCCCAAGCATATACATACGTAAGTCCTGCCTTGATCGTTCTAGAGCATGGCCATTCAAGTGATGATTTGACCAAATTTCACTTTGATGGGAAAAGCACTTTTGTTAGCACGAAACACTTCACGTTTTTTAAAGACAAATGAATGTTTCAGATCAATTTATTTAACTACTTAAGGCTGAAGTAGGGTTGGAGGGATGTTTTAGGTCTGATGGTACAGGAAATACATGAAAGGCAAGGGCTATTTCTTGTGATTTTATTCTTTATTTTATTGAACCACCTGCATAGATATTACCAGTGAAAGACACCACCAAAAATCCTTTCTTCTTGTATATTTCCTGGTCCAGCATGGCTACACCACTGCAGCCCTATTACAGCATGGAGAATATTGAAATTTGCCATTTATAATGGAAACTACAGAAAATGAAGAAAACAAGTAACAGGGTACACAGCAATATCTTCCTAATTTTTTGCAAGAACCATAACATCACCCTCAGGGGATTTACCATCTGCAATCACGTGTCTAACACACCAACTCCAAATATGATTATGCACTTGATCTAATAGAAGATGTCACAATAAATAAATAAATAAATCTCCTCCTCTTAAGAAAGGATTGATCCACAACCATCATTACATGGTTCAGGAACAGACTATTACACAACAACAATATAGCACCATTAAGTATATTTCATGTGGACAAAGGCTATCTTACAATAAAGTACATTTTTTGTTTTGGAATCTACAAGTTATTCAGCAATGTGATATCCAATTGCCAAGGTCAATATTCAGAACCGGAGAATATTTTGACTGCAGAGGTTCTCTTCTGCCCTAGATAGTTGTCTACAATTAAAACCTGTATCTAAATCTCAGTTACCTGTAACTGAGGCTTTTCATAGCTTCCCAAAAAAGTCAGACTGGACCTTTACTTAATAGTGGGGTTTATTAGATTACAGCACCATACATATTCACAGCTGTTTAGAGCCAATGAAGGTATACTTTCCCTGTAAAGACTGTATTGCAAGGTTCAAACCTGTTGTATCTGCTGTATTGCTAATATCATTTACTACCACTTGGTGAGAGCAGAGATCCTTCAGTCTTTGGAGCTCCCCTGTGGAAAGGGGATCTCCAAGGACTGTGGAAAGATTCAACTGTGGAAAGGTAACCTGAATTACGTGGTAGGGAAGCCTGGGGTAGATGCATCATGTAGTCACATTTCCATTCATTATTCAATGAAGTTTCTTCTCATACTTTTTTTTACCAAGTCACGGAAGGAAGAATGGAGACCAGAGGAGCTATTTAATAATCCCTCTGTAATTAAATTATTTGCTTAGTAAGTAACCTCCTTTACCACAACTTTATTATTTCCTTCTAAGTGTTCAATAGATCTATTGTACCTCTTCTGCAGTCAGCAGCTTCTTCAGAAGTAAAAAACCCAAACCAAACAAAACACACAAAAACAAATTTTAAAAAGTACTAATATCTAATATCAATACTTTTTATCAGAACTAAAGTTGCTTTATAGCCTTAGCACAGCTTTTGTGTCTATGTGCTTAATTGTATTTCTCTTACAGTATTGTAATCCTCAGCAGAACATTCCTACTATAAGTTATGTGTATTACATTTGCATTTGCTTTATATTTTAATTATTTTTTAATTAGGGGCAAATGGCATTACTTCTTTAACAATATTTGTGCCGCATATACAATTACATAGTCTAATGTTTTCAGACTATTTGGAGTTTTAATTGCTCTTCGTTTTTTCTAATATATTTTTGTACACTACGGTTGTATCTACACGAGTTGTTTACTGTGAAACTGCCTAATTAGCTCCACAGTAGAATGTCACCATCTACACTAACTAATTAACTCTGCTGTAAGTTAGTACTTGTAAACACAATGCACATGTAGAGGCTGATGAGGCGAGCTGGGGGACAAGGATGCTTCAGTGTGGGGGCTGCCTACTGCCTCATTCCCCAGCCAGACCCTCTGCAGCATGGTGAGCCAGGTTGGAGCCACCCCACACTGGCAGACTCACCCCCGAGGATCCCTGCCAGCCAGGGCTGCTCTACCCTGGCTTAGCATACTGTAGTCCTGGGCACAGGTGCAAATGGTGCACCTGGAGTTTATTGTTTCATGTTAATTATAAGTCTAGATGTGGTCAGTGGCTATGTCTGCATGAGACGCTGACTGCGTAGTTGTACTGCACTGTCATTTAATACTCATTTAAACAAGTAGTAAATAACTGCACAGTAACTAGAGTTACTGCACAGTCTCACTGAAGAATGGCTTTTCTATGACACTGACTGCACAGCAGCTTGTGATTACTGTGTAGTAGCACATTACGCTTCCTGCCATGTGGCGTTACTGTGCAGTAGTCACAGGCTACTGTGTATTCAGCATCACGTGTAGATGCAGCCAGTGAGAATCTATGTTGATTATTTAAGCTATGCGTGCTTTAACATAGCACTATTCCTTAAAATTTTAAGGCTATGTACACGCACCATGGTAGCTATTTTATCCCTTTACTGAAGGTGTCTGAAGTTAAGTGGAAGGGAAAGTTCTAGAGTTGAGTGTAGATCAGAGCCAAAAAATAATAATTTGAGACACAATTTGAACTCAAGGCTAGTAGTTGTTCCTGTCACCACAAAGAATGCAATGTAAAGAGAGAAATTAATATTTTTTTCTAATTTACTGAATATACTGAAGAAAAATCAGTTTGGGAAACCACTAAGCAATTTCTGGAAGATCTCCAACTGTCTAGTGAGAGCACAAGTAACCGTTGTTCAGTCTAGGGAATTAACAGGACCTTTTCCTTTTTTTCTAAATCTAGATAATATAGTTATGGAAAACATTTCAATGAATACTTTGACAAATTATTCTAGGTTTTCTGTGTACAAAAGGGACAATTCTATTTCATTTAGTAGATAGCTAACATTCTTTAGATCAACTCTGAATTATTGGCTGAAGGGTAGGAGTAATTTTAAAGCACACTCTGGCTATGTAAGTGCCCCCATTCTAGGAACAGGGAGACATCTGTGCATCTCCAGAGGGTGATCCTACTCCTATAATAGGGTTGTTTACATGCCGAGATGTGTGTGGGAGGCCAGGGGGAATAAAATCACTCCTAAATGATAGTTGGGTGGAATAGAATTTTGTCCAAATTGTGTGATCACATCTTAGAATTCAGACACTTGTGCATTATTTAACAGCATTGTCAATTACACATTTGTTAAATCGTTCTTAGTCTTCAAATTATTGGACTGTTATGAACATTCCAGTTAACCTTGTAATTCATATTAGAACTTACAAAATGCAAGCAACTCATATGGTTTAAGATCATTGTTACAATGTAAACCACAAGGTGAATATTTGATTGTAATATTTACAACCTCTTTTCTGTTTCTCAAGATCTGCTGAGAGGCTTAGAAGTTTGGAGTAGTCCTAAGTGAGAGCATTTCTGTAGTGCTGTTAAGAAGTCAAACATGCAACGCCAGCATGATTTCTCATATAGACACCCACACTATGTCTTCAGTATACTTCAACTATCTTGTGTCTTATGTTACTCTGTAATAATGTCATTTGTTAGTAGTTAGAAAACTACCATTTCTTCATCTAAGTGATTTAAATGAAGGACAAATATTCCCTGTGTATCTATAAAAACTCTTTTATAACAGCTCTCAAATCACTGATCCTATATGTGAAATACTTGAAGTCTGAACTTCATTACAAC
This sequence comes from Crocodylus siamensis, assembly GCF_052110815.1. NCBI lineage: Eukaryota > Metazoa > Chordata > Crocodylia > Crocodylidae > Crocodylus > Crocodylus siamensis. The sequence continues at coordinate 351,650,898 of NC_143395.1, forward strand.
ATTGTTATCAAGATTAGAAGATGTGGTGCCCTTTGGGAGTGAATGATAGAATTCAAAAGTTGAACTGAGTTTAAGTAAGTTGCACCTATAATTACCTGAAAAAACACAGGAAAATCTCTAGTACTTCTATTCTTGCAAGTATTAGAATATGCATCTCAAAATCCCTTTGTCAAACTGGACTCTGTAGAAATGATAATACAAGAATTTTCAGGAGTGCAGACTGCCTTTTGTTCTGTAAAGCACAATTTCTTCTATGTGTGTACAAAGAGTACAGGCAAGTAGAAGGAAGAGGATTTACAATTTCCATAATAGACAGCCAATGGAAAATGAATTAACAACATTTTGGATTCACAAAGCATGGCTGTTAAATTTCTCTTAGTCGATATGGTCTGGATATAAGGATCTTCATAATAAATGAGGTATAGTAGTCACCATTAAGTTGTCAAGATGTAGTAAATCACTTGCACTGGTATCTAATTTATTGCAAAATAAAGATACAGTGCTTTTGCAGACAACTCAGTGAAGTAATTTGGTAAATTCTAGCATGTGTGTGTGAGAGAGAGAGAGTCATTCCCACACAGGCTGCTATGAAAAGTTAAGAAAGCATCCCTCTCCATCCTTTCCAGATGCATTGTACTAAAACAAAAATACTACAGCTATGGTATCTGGGCAATGCAATGGCCCTTTACATAGGAAAAAGATTTATTTCCCCTCAGACAAATTATTATTGCTTGTATTTGTGTGAGTGTATGTGCATGTGGCTTCCCCCTTTACCATTCCTGCAAATTCATCTAAGACTTGCTGCTGACTTCCCCTCTCCCCCATCCATGCCATACTGCTGCCTTTCCAATTACTTATTTATTTGCTCTTTACTCACCCCATTGAATAAGTGATACTTTTCCTCTCTCCCTGCCCCCTGGCTTCCTCATTCCCTGGACCTTGGACTGCTTTGGTCAATTTGAGCAACAGAGTCTTCAAGAACCTGATGCATAGTGCTGCAGTCCCAGGAGAATAAATGCAGTTTAAAGCAAAACAAGAGACAATGTATGCTGAAGCCTCTGCTAGACATTAGAGAAGCTGAGAAAAGTCATAGTGGAAGGCTACTGAGAAAAGTCCTTGCTGATACAAAAATCACCAGGCACATTTAAAGAAGACATTAGCTTTCATGTTGTACAACCTGAGATGTAAGGATGGGCCGTGTTTCTGCTACCAGCAAATCCTATTACAAAACACTCAACAAGAAATTAGTAGAAATTGGATAAAACTATCCCTTTTGCAGACAAGATTAGACAAACTCCTATGAAAATTTCTATATTTACTATTAAATAATACTTGCACCTAATAAAAATATGTCTGTATATTTTATATGTATTTGTATCTCTATCCATAGGCAGAATAGGAACTAGGCTTATGCAAGTACTAAATGACTGTGCAGTAACAACTGCACAGTCTACCACATGTGTAGATGCAGCCTCTGGGACCCAGGGTGTGAATGTTTATGATACTTGCCCCTACCCTACCCTACCCTACCCTACCCTGCCCCTTATTTGGTATCAAATTTGGTGGCAGGAAGAAAGGCGGGGTGAGAAGTGGTTGCATCTATCTTCTGGGTTCCAGAGCCATGCAAGTGTAGGCTCTGGCAGAAGCCACACTGAGACAGTAAGCAAAGAAAACTCACTTTGCAAATGCCACACAGCAGAAATGGGGTACAAACACTTTTTAGAACCTGCTCCCTGGATCTCTCTATGCCTTTTGAAATTGATTCATTTAGTTCCTAAAGCTTAAGGAAAAGTAAGGACAAAGGAAGATATTACTGAGTGGATTCTATGTGGAAGATACAGCATTGAAGTAATAGAAATCATAGAGAAGTAGGGCTGGAAGGGACCTCTGGATGCCATGTAGTCCAACCCCCTGCCCAAGACAGGATCATCCTTTTCCAAACCATCCTATACAATCCATAATCTCAGCTCTTCATAAAACTGCCATCAAAAGTGACGCAACACAAGATGTAACACCCCAACCTGCCACAGATAAAGAAGGGGATCACAGCAGCCAATGCACTGCTTCTGTTAAGGACTATTGATATAGGTTCAAGAAATACTGGGTAGAGGGCCTTATCCCCTGCTACGGGGAAGGCAAAAACCATCGTAGGCTGCACCAACCTGACCATGGAGTCAAAATCCTTGCTGACTCCAAATATGGTGATTGATCTGTCCTTGAGCAGAGGGGCAAGGCTTTCCAGCAGAAACACTGGTGCACCCCAGTAAAACCCCAAGCCTTGGCTGCAGACAATACCCAATGCCTCTGAGGAACACTTCAAAACAACCTGACATGTAACAGAAAGGTGGGGGGAGGGGGGCACCTAACCAAGTCCACAAACCTAGGAAATCCCCATAGTAGAACATAGGCATAGCTATGCCTATATCATCCTGTACCAGTGGCTCTCCAAACTCTTTTGAACACCTCCACTGATGGAGAATCCACAAATTCCCTAGGCAGTTTATTTCACTGTCTCACTATTCTAACAGTGAAGATTTGTTGTTTTTTTTTCCATAGAAGAAAGTTCAAAAGTTGTTGAACTGATTCACAAAGAAGTAATAAAAATGGCAGAACACGAGTAATAGTTGACAATATGATAACCAGAGAGAGAGTTGTGAAGGGTATTGAAAAGAAAGACAGGAACCTAATACTTGATGCATTTGAAGACTCAGAGGAAGGGCTTAGGGAAATATGGATAATAGGATAAAAGTGAGACTAAAGTTCAGATGTTCTTTAAGCAGTTGCTTTTCTAAAAACATGAAGGAGAAGGACATGACTGAGGTGAGTGAGGTGAGAAATATTTAGGCTTGGCAGGATTTGATTGTTATCAACAGGCATTGATACATATCAATTTCACCTGACATTCACAAACTGGGGGAAAAATATTTCCAGGGATGAAATTTACATAAGGAGGTGTAAAAAAAAAGAAAAAAGAAAAGGAAGAAGAATCTGGGCTAGAGGTTATGAAATCCAGTACAGTGGATGCTGCAGGTGCACACCCACACACATATATGCATACACATGTGGCAGCTGCTGCAGCAGCTGGAAGCCATGCTGGTAGGTCTGTGCTGGAAGAAGAGATTCAAAGGGAAGGGTTGGTAGCAGCAGGAAGTCCTGTCCCACTAACTTCTTGTTCTGCTCAAGTCCCAACCAGGGCAGGAGACAAAATTGTGGGAGGTAGGCCCCTGCATGATCAGGACAGGGACCAAACTCATGTGGATCACAACCTGGCCCAGGTCAGACATGTGATTCAGGCAGGGTCCAAACTCCTATGTAGTCCGGCCCAACCCCTGTGTGATCAGGGCAACAGCCAAACTGCCATGGGGCCCAGCCCAGTCCCTGTGTGACTGGGGCAGAAGCCAAACTCCTGTGGAACCTGGCCTGGCCCCTGGGTGTTCAGAGCAGGGGCCAAACTCACATAGAGCCCAGCCCATCCCCTGTATGATCAGGGCAGAGCCCAAATTCCTGTGGACCCTGGCCAAGCCACTGTGTGATTGGGCCAAGGACCAAGCTCCTGTGGACCCTGGCCCAGCCCCTGTGTGATCAGGGCAAGGGCCAAACTCCACTGGACTCTGGCTCTGCCCAGCCTCCACAGTTTGGCCCCTGCCCTAGCTGGGACCTGGGCAGAATGAATTTCCGGCAGTACCAGGTTCTCAGCCACCATCAGCCCTGCCTCTCCAGCCCTCAGTCCTGGCACAGCCTTACCAGCATGCCCCCAACTCCATGCCATCAAAAAACCCAACAACAACAAAACAGGTTGCAGCAATCAAGATACGAGATGTCAAGGGCCTGGAAGAAAGTTTTAATGCTAGATTGCAAGAAAAGTCCAAGTTTAAAAAATACAGAAGTGGTGGAATTTGACTCACTTGGGCATTCCTTTCAAAATGGCTTGGCTTCTATGGTATCGTGTTTTCTTATCTAAAGTTATGAGAAAATGGGAACACTTATTCAAGATGTACTATAATGATTGTTCAACTTGTATTTGTTATATCCTGACTTGGCAGGAATGCTATTCCCTATTTTGAATTAATCTGAAACAATTATATTCCGTGTGTGTGTGTGTGTGTGTGCGCGTATGTGCATGTAGGAAATCAACTAAACATTTTCCAAATAACAAAATATCCTCTTACATATCTATATCTATATCTATGTAGCAGGGTATTTTGTATTTTGGAAAACTCTCAGTTCACTCTCTACCATTTGAAGTCAATAATTTAAATTCCTTCTTAATCTGACAAAAAAAATTAAGTGTTTTAAAACTGCTTTATTACATATACTAATGTCCAAATACTTATAAATCTTCAGGAAGCACGTCTACCCAAGACACTATTGTGACATAGCTTGTTGCTACAGCAATGAAGCAACAGAGCACATGAACCATGATGCTGTCACTACTGAGTAATAGCAATGAGCTACTGTGCAGCAGCTCATTGCTACTGCTAAGTAAGGCCAGAAATAACCCATGTGGTGCTGGGACTGCAGTCAAGCTTGTAGACATGTCCAGGATATACTTTTTAGTCATTTCCCCTAAAGCAGTGTGTAGCAGGGCACCAGGGTGCCTGCTACTAGCAGTAGGAATAGGGCTGCTGAAGCTCCCTGAAGCAGCACAGATGTGGGTTGCTGGGGCAACCAGGCTGGGACAGGGCCAGGCCCTTATAAACAGCTAGGCCAAAGCCTAGCTAGCAGTTTCCTTCTGGCTGTTGCAGAAGTAGGAGCTCTGCAGGGAAGCTGAGCAGCCTGAGTTGATGGTTGCAGCTTGACCACCCTGACCAGCTGCAGTGATGTGGGCAACTGTAACCCTATAAGAGACCATGACTAAGGAGCTGAGTGAGTGCAAGCTTTGTGTTATAAGCCGGTAGGCTTCTTGTTTGTGTTGCAGCTGCTTGGCTCATGGTTTTTGTTATGATTACACTGGAGGACTGGGTGAAGCTGTCAGGGTGTGAGGAGGCCTCATGGGAGCTCCCCAATAATCTGGGGGTTCCTGGTGCCCAGCGGGGCACAGCTAGTGGTGCCGGGTGGGCATGGCTGTTTGTGCCAGTGGGGTGCGTGCTGAGGGGTGTTGACCCCTGCCCTGTGGGGCGAGACAAGAGAGAAGCCCTAGTAGGGCAAGAGACCGAGACGGTGGTCCTGGGGGCCAGGCACAGCTGTGGCCACCTGAGCCCCAACCGGGTGTAGGACCAGGAGAGAGTCCCGGAGGGCTCCACAGTGCTGGGGACTCTAGTGCCACAAAAGGCACGGTGAGCGAGCGTCATAGAGGTGCTCGGCGTGTAGGGGTTGAGGCCCCAGCAAGAGAGGGCGTGCAGCGTGAGAGGTGCGGCACAGGCCCCAGAGGGGGCAACGAGCATGAGAGGTGCGGCACAGGCCCCAGGAGTGGGTGCATGTAACCGTCAGACACCCAATAGGGTGTGGGCCAGAGAGGACCCCGAAGGGTCAAGGGGGCTAGGTAAGGCTCAGGCCACCTGAGCCTGATTGGAAGAGTATTGCTAGTGGGCCCGAGAGGGCTAGCAAGCCCAGGGGCACCAGGTGCGAGACAAGCCCAGGGGTGCCAGAGAGGGGAGCCAAAGGGCAAGGATCCAAGAATGTCCAGGAACAGCTGCGAGGCTTGGGGCATGCTAAAGGGGAGGTTTGGAGGCATGCATTAGCCCTTAAGGTGGGGGTGCACTGAGGCACCCCATACGGAGTAGGGGTAGGTCAACTTACACTGTGTATTAAGAGATAAAGGCAGCCTCTCTAATTGAACCAATTACCATCAAAGACATGGTGGGCGAGGATAAGAGGGTGCTGGATCACCTAAGTTGAAACGGCAGGGGGCATTAGTGGGATCACGGCCGCCCCTGTACCCCACTCTGTGACACGGTGAATTTCAACCAGGCTGTCCTGGCATCCTGGGGTGCTGTCAGATCCTTTCAAGGGCACTATGAGGTGTGAAGAGACAAGCAAGGTGTGAGGATATAAGCAGACAAGTACAGGCCCAAGCTTGTTCCTACCTGGCCAGTCCCCAACTTCTACTGTCTAGAGCCCCTGCAAAGAAGTAAGCATGGTAATACATGCATTCATTTTGAAATTGGGTGCCAGCCAATTTCATAGACTTTCATAGACATCAGGGCTGGAAGGGACCTCGGGAGATCATCGAGTTCAGCCCCCTGCTCAAAGGGCAGGAAGTCAGCTGGGGTCATAGGATCCCAGCAAGATAAGCATCCAATTTACTCTTGAAGGTGTTCAATGTAGGCGCTTGAACCACCTCCGCTGGCAGACTGTTCCAGACCTTGGGGGCTCGGACAGTAAAGAAATTCTTCCTTATGTCCAGCCTGAAACAGTCTTGCAGGAGTTTGTGACCGTTCGACCTTGTCATCCCTTGGAGCGCTCTGGTGAACAGACGTTCCCCCAGATCCTGGTGGTCAACCCTGATAAACTTATAGGTGGCCATCAGATCACCCCTGAGCCTGTGCTTTTCCAGGCTAAAGAGTCCCATGGCTCTCAGCTTGTCATCGTAAGATCTGTTTTCCTGACCTCTGATCATGTGCGTGGCTCCTCTGGACTCTCTCAAGCTTCTCCACATCCTTTTTGAATTGTGGAGCCCAAAACTGGATGCAGTACTCCAGCTGTGGCCTCACCAAGGCTGAGTACAAGGGGAGAATGACGTCCCGGGATTTGCTCGAGAAGCATCTATGGATGCAAGCCAGCGTTTTGGTCACTTTAGTAGCTGCAGCATCGCATTGCAGGCTCATGTTCATCTTGTGGTCAATGATGACCCCCAAGTCTCTTTCTTCTGTAGTGCTATCCAATGTAGCACTGCCGAGCCTATAAGGATGCTGCAGGTTTTTCCTCCCAAGGTGGAGAACCTTGCATTTTTCGGTGTTAAACACCATCAGGTTCTCATCCTTCCATTTGCTGAGCATGTCCAGGTCAGCCTGGATCACCCGCCTATCTTCTGGTGTGGATGCTTTGCCCCAAAGTTTGGTGTCATCGGCGAACTTGGCTAGTCCACTCCTGACTCCAATGTCTACATCATTAATGAAGATGTTGAACAGTATGGGTCCAAGGACAGAGCCTTGAGGGGACCCCACTGGTCACAGGGCACCACGATGAGTGACTGCCATCAATTACAACCCTCTGGGTCCGAGCACGGAGCCAATTTCCCAGCCAGCGGATCGTGGTGGAGCCAAGGCCACAACTGGGCAGTTTGGCCAAGAGGTGATCATGGGATACCAGATCAAAAGCTTTTTTGAAGTCAAGATGTATGACATCAATCTCTTCTCCCTCGTCCAGGTGATAGGTCACCTGGTCATAGAAGGAAATGAGATTGGTCAAACAAGACCTACCCGCAACAAACCCGTGCTGGCTATCCCTTAGAATGTTAGCCTGGGCCAGTCCCTCAAGGATGGCCTCCTTAATAAACTTTTCTAAGATCTTCCCCAGGATAGAAGTAAGGCTAATGGGCCTGTAGTTAGCCGGATCCACTCTCCTCCCTTTCTTGAAGATCAACACCACGTTGGCCTTCCTCCAGTCTTCGAGCACTACACCAGAGCGCCAGGAGTTTTCAAAGATCACTTCCTTGAGAAGCAACCACTCTTCTTGAACTCCCATCTCCCTGGGGTCATGGTCCCTGAGGGCCTGACTGACTAGCCTCTTGAGCTTGTCAAAGTCAGCTTTTCTGAAGTCAAGAACTTCTGTGTTGCTGACTGACTTGCCAGCTTTATGGCACATGGTGAAGGTGATCAGCTCGTGGTCGCTGTCACCCAGCTTCCCATCGATCACTAGGTCACTGATTAGGTCGTCCCCTGTAGCCAGTACCAGGTCGAGCAGTGCTTTGCCTCTTGTTGGCCCATAGACTTCTTGAGTCAGGTAGAGGTCATCCATGTACGAGAGAAAGCTTTGCGACCGCTCGGATTTTGCTGAGTGATCTTCCCACGAGATGTCCGGGTAATTGAAATCACCCATGACAACCAAGGTCCTGGAGCAAGCGGCCTCAGTCAGTTCCCAGGCGAACTCCTGGTCAAGCTCGGGACTTTGAGTGGGAGGTCTGTAGTAGACTCCCACCGTTGTGTCCCCTGTGCCGTATTCCCCACGAATTTTTACCCAGAGGGTCTCTAGCTGTCCATGCCGGCTGCTAACATCAGCTTGCAGGGACATGTAGCTTTCCTTCACATAGAGCTACACCCCTCCCCTTTTGTTCAACACGATCCCTCCTGTACAGGGTATAGCCCTCTACCCATGGTCCAGTCATGGGTGGAGTCCCACCAGGTCTCCATTATCCCAATGATGTCATAATTCTTTGCACTGAGCAGATGCACAATATAGAATGATTATATCATAGAGGGGTGCCCTGAGTCCAATGAAGGGTGCCTCAATTCCAAAGAAGTGGAGAACCACTGCCTTTAAGAGACAGTTTTCATATATAGTAATTTTCCCCACATACTGTATCTATGTAATATGCTGTGTGATCCTAGAATTAAAATTCTACTACATGTTGGAATGGTAATTTTAAATAATATGATTTATACCATGACTAATGATGATGTTTCTGGAGAGAGATAAAATATTTAGAACAAAATTAATTGCACTTCTTTTAGCCCATTACTCAGGTTACTTCAGATTTTGATAAGCTTCACAATAAAAGGCTTTTAAATGCAAGACAAACAGCTGGCTTTTCATTCACTTTACTCACTAACAGTCTACCGATTGTATTTGTTTTTGGTTCAAACATTAAGTTTTAAGGATTCTGTTTCTATACAAATTTAGTTCATAACATAAGACAGCCTAGTTGAACACATTAAATACATTTAAAAAGTGAACGTTTTATTAAAGATTTTACTTTACCTTTTTAGCTCAATTAGAATGACGGTTGCTTTTCAATTTTCAAAATATAAATGGGAGAACTACCTGTAAATGCAACATTTTATTCAACAAAATAAAAAATAGACGTTGCCACAAAATGCTCCCTGTAAATATCTTAACATTTTTATTTAAGTCTTATTTTCTAGTTTTAGAATTATAATTTAGAACTCTAATTACTTCTTGGGCCTTAATGTTTTAAGATCTTAAAATTAATCAGGCTGTATTTGGGGAACCCTTTATTTAAGTTTTTGAAGACCAAGCTTATACTTCCATGGAGCATGGGAACTTTGAAACAAGATAAATGACATGGGATTTTATAATACTTAAAGTAGTTATCCTTTAAACAGCGTACCACTCTTAAAAGTATAGTATTTCTCTAGTCCGTTATAATGGATTGTGATAGATGTTTTTTATGTACTTAATGTATGCTTATCCTTTAAAAAAAATATTTTCACAATTCACTGCAGGGGGCAGCCTCTATGATATTTTGGTCTATGATCCTACTCTGAACAGTTAGCAATGGTTTCTGCTTGAACCCAAGATGATTTCAGTAAAACTTTGGGTGTGCTGCTTCCATCTATGTAGAGTTGTTTTCAGGATTTGAATCACTGATAAGCTTAAACCTTTTTTATTATTACTATACTGGGGTTTAGGATGGGTTAAAGGGAAGGGACACAAAAATCCTAAATTTTGCTGCTAATAAAAACTATTTTTCACATTTATGTTATGTTATGTAAATTATTTCAGTAGGTTGTGATGCATTTGGCATCTTGCATTAAATGCCATTCAGTTCATTTCACTTTATTTCCTTTTTGTGCTTTTTTTTGTTTCCATGTGATGGAATCATTAAATGCTCTCTAATGGTGTAAATACCCTGGTTTATCAGAAGGTACCCAAAAATGTCTTTCTGAAAGTGTTCCCAACATTTGGATAGGCAAAACTGAAACATCTAAGCACCTCACCCCATGTTGTGACAATAAATCAGCTCCAAACAAAAATACAGTACCTGAAAATTTGTTCTTGGCAGTGAAGTATTGTGTGCCCTATTTGCATTGTGAAGATACTTGACCACACTGAAAAACTTAACTTGTTTTCTGTAATCTGGAAAAAAAGGAATATAAAGTTATTTTCTATGTGTAAAATGGTGTTCTCTATTTCCATGGTCATAGCAGTGAATTGTTAAACAAAAGACTGCAAAAAAGTGCTCTGTAAAGAGCTTGAGAACATTACTGTCCCTTAGCAACTAATCTCGAATCATTACTGATGAGGATTCTTTCCATTTATGCCAGATGAGAGTCAATTGTTAACAGATATTACCCTGACGCTATATTTGTGAAATGTTTGAGATAGTTTAGGTGATTGAATAAAAGTTATACTTCTCTATTTGAGCATTTTCAGTGAGATACTCAAGTTCAAAAGGCCTACAACAAGAAAGAATGGCTATAAAATATTAGCCTTAATTTGTAGGTATCCTGATGCATAGGATGATAATGCAGATTAAATGAATTTGGTAGATGATATTAAATAGCCTGATGGTAACTAATGACTTGGATCTTTAAAGCTATTTCTCATCTAGATAGTTTCATACTAAACATAAGTCACAGGAAACCATGACAAACAAACCTGTGGGTATTTACATTATGACTTGTCTATATCCCTGTATCCCTGCTTGGCTTACTTGCATACCTGTACATATCTTAATTTCCTAAATTATTTTCCTTATTGTCCAATATTACAAGGACTTTTAACTGCCATGCTTTGGTGAATCTGTAATCCCTCTTGAACTGTAGAAGGGGGACTTTTTAAAATGTATTGATCTTGGGAAGGTCTCACTGAGCATGCTCAGTGGGGAGATGGCTGGCAACCATTTCCGGTGTACCACTGAAGTCCAGGGGAGGGTGTGTGAGCTCTGACTCCTGCTAGTAGAAAAGTAAAGGAAAAGCTGTCCAGTGTTACAGGAACTGAAGTAGGGTGAGAGGAAATTTGAAAGCCTTTTTCACAGCCAGAGAGGCATGCATCCTGTTTGGGGTGCAGCCTGATGCCTCTATTGGGAAGAAGAAATAACACAACTGCAATACATCCAACCAGAGCCTCCAGGAAAAAAGTGGATTCAATCTCCTTCATACCAGACTTGGAATGCAAGGAGTATCAGGGATGGATGGCAGCCAGCTAGCAGGTTATTTGCTACCAAGGAGAAATATCTTATATTGTTGTATTGTAATGTAATATAATATAATATGTCTGTCTGTAATTCTTTATTCACTGTCTGATTGGCTGATGGAAACAGTCAATCAGAGAGTTCCAAGAGTGAGGGAGCACCTCCATGATTCTGAAGTCCCCACCCTGCTCCCTGCAAGGGGCAGAAGGGAGGGAACACAGGGTGTTAGGTGGCGGCACTTCATCTCAGCCCCCTCCCCCTGTCATTCTTGATGGACAATTGGCTAGTAATGTAATGTAAGCATTAATCTGTGTGTCTATCTGTGGGTAATGCTTTTGGCCAACTGTGCATGTGCTGCCAACCGGATGGGCACTAATTGGCTGCGCAGGCCCAAGTTTGACCTACTGCTGGGGAACTTTGTGACAGAGTGGCAAACACACCTCAGCTGCCCGAGCAGCTGGGATTCCTCATGCCTCCCTGCTTGAGGACAAGGGGGGTGTCATGGTGGTGGCATCCCCCTCACCTGTCCCCGATGCCCCCAAAACAGCTGGCAGGGAGGGGGAGGTGGCAGCCAGGGAGGGAGGAAGGGGAGAGGGGTAGAGGGAGTAGGGTGGGCCTTACAATCTATGAATCTATATTTATATATGAAGGCTTGTAAGGGCTGTCCAATGCCAAATGCATAGCTGGAAGGGTTTGCCTCACATACTTAACTCCCAGTCTAGCATCACATTTTCCTCAGTGAATGAGTAAAAAAACAACAACAAAAAAACAAAAAAACAAAACCCAAAATTATTTATACATACCATGTATACATGTCATTTTTTTTTTTTTTTTTTCAAGGTTTGCATCTGTTGTGTGTTGTTCATTTATTGTGTTTCTTATAATAGGAAAGAGAAATGTAGGGTTTTATTTTTTTGGTTTTTCTACTTATTCACCAAGGAAAATGTGATGCTAGACTGTGAGATACATATGTGATATAAACCCTTCAGGCTGTGCCATCATCATTGGATAGCCCTTACAAGCCTTCATATTGAGAATGATATACTGTATACAATAATTATTAATGTATTAATAGTATTAATTTGTATTAATTCCTATTTCACCAAGATTTTAATTGCCACAAAGTTATTAGCATTAAGCTATAATATACTTTGTATGAGTTATGAAAATGATAACCTTTAGTGAAGGTTATATGGCAAGAAGACATAAACTAAAGGCAAAAGAACTATTAGCATGTTTTTTATGAACTTGGAAGCCACCATAGCTCCTTTTCCTTATTCCAAGAATTGCCAGAGATAAAAGTCACAAAAATAAAATGAGCACTAGTGCTCTAGAAATTTTCAAGATTAGCTACAGAACAACTGAATGACAGGGCCATAGAAGAGAAACTCAAAGAATTATTTGCATCAGTTTTTACCTAAGAAAATACCAGGGAAATTCCCCCATCAGATCAGTTCTTCCTAAGATGTCTGAAGAGCTGACAAGACACTGAAAGGAGTTTTAAACAAACTGAATATGTAAATAATAAGCTGCCAGGACCAGATGACATTCAAACAAGAGTTCTGAAGGAATTCAAAGGTGAAATCGCAGAACTGTTGGCAATAGTATGTAGCCTATTGTTACAAACAGCCTCTGTGCCAGACAACTGGCTGGTTGCCAACCTAACAAAAAGTCTTCAAAAAGGGCTCCAGAGGTGATACTAGGAACCACAAGCACTGAGTCTCATTTCCATATTTTGTTAATTTGGTCTAATCTATAATACAGAATGAAATCAGCAATCACATGAAAAAACATGGTCTGCTGAGGAGGAGACAACAGGGCTTTTGTGAAGGGAACACTTACCAAATTGCTGGACCTCTTAAGGGATTTTGACAAACATGTAGACAAAGGGGATCCAGCGGCCATAACATATTTGGATTTTATGTGAAGGTCCCTAACAGAAAGCTTTAAAAAAAAAAAAAAAAAAAAATTTCCATAGAATTATAGAGAAGGTTCTTTTGTGGATTGAGAACTAGTTACAATATAAGAAACAAAGGGTAGGGATAAAGTGTCACATTTCACAACGGAGGGAAGTCAAAAGTGGGATCCCAATGAGACCTTTGCTGACCTCAGTTTTCTTCAGCATTTTTACTGATGACTTAGAAATGGGGTAGACAGTGAAATCTCCAAGTTTGCAGAGGTTACTAAATTATTTTGGGTAGTCAAATCCCAAGAGGAGCTGCAGAAGGATCTTACTGAGCTAAGTGGGTGGGCAAAAAAAGCAGAGGAACTTTGATATTGATAAGTGCAAGGTAATACACAAAGGGAAAAATAATTTTGAGTCACACAATGCTGGGTTCTGAACTAATTCTTGTATCTCAGAAAAGAGACCTTAGAGTCATTCTACTTCATACTCTAAAAATATCTTCTCAATGAGAAGCAGCAACCCAAAAAGCCAATAAAGTGTCAGGCATCATTAAGAAAGGAATTAAAAAACAAAACGGATAACATCATCATGCTATTATATATATACAACCATGGTGTGATCACACCTCAAATACTCTGTGCAGCTCTGGTTTTCACATCTCAAAAATGGTGTGCTAGAATTAGAAAACGTAGAGAGAAAGGCAACCAAAATGATCAAGAATATGAAGGAACCACCATACAAGGAGTGACTAAAAAGGCTATGGCTTTTTCATTTGGAAAGGAGAAGGCTGAGGGGGGATATGACAAAGGTCTATAAAATCATGAACGATCTAAACAAAGTGAAAAGGGAACTGTTATTCACCAAGTCTCCGAATACTAGAACTAGGAGGCACCCACTGAAATTAGGAGGAGACGGTTTTAAAAATAACAAAATAAAATACTTGTTTTATGGATTATGTAGTTAACTTGTGGTACTCATTGTCACAGAAAGCTGTAGAAGCAAATGGTATAGCCTGGTTCAAAAATGGACTAGATAAATTCATGGATAGAAGATCTATTAATAGCTACTAAACAGAATAGTCTGAGATGTTCTGTCATCCCTAAACCAATGATGGTGGGGTACAAGGAGGCAGTCCCTGATAGATGACTCTAGATATACTGGTTCAATGTTTTCCCTCTAAAGCATCCGCTCCTGCCACTGTCAGAGATTGACCATTGGTCTGAACTACTATGACACTTATACTCTTATTACTCTCCCTCTGGGTTAGAATGACCACACCTGACTAGCATGGATTGACCAAGAATCCAAATCCATTTTTAGAGTGGTGGAATTCTTGGTTGGAAAGGACCATTGAATGTTAGTGATATCTGGGTCTTCAGAGCACTTAAAATATATTTGTTTTCATTTTATGAAAATATTGCTATGTTAAAATAAAGAGAAAATAGATAAATACAGAGAAAACGTGTTATGATCATGATACAATACAAAAATAAATACTAAAGGAGTTGTTTCATACAATGGATTAAATGTTCTTAGAGATATTATCAGTGAAATTGATGATTCACATCTTGGAAAAGGGATGGTGCTTTCAGCTCCTATTAATTTCAACAAATACTCAGGATCTCATAGTTAGATCCCATAAAAGTTAACATGGGTTTGCAATGCAAAGTCTTAGAAACAATGTGGAAAATATTGCTACCACAGTTTTGCATCCAACCCTCAAATATGTCAACACTTTGTTAAAAGAGCAATGTGTACATTTTTACAATTGCATGGACTGAATTTGTTTTGTACCTGATGAGATCTATTTGGATCAAATTCATTTCTCAGAGATCATGTTGCAGTTTAAGAATATTTGACATTCATGATCCTACTTTCATTAATTCTCTGTAACCCTCTTTGGCTAGAATAATTTTAGGCCCTTAGCCTGAAAAATATATGTGCTTAATTTTACAGATTTGCAGAATCCCACTGCAATCAAAGTAAGCGCATTCAGGACCAGTCTCAGAAACAGAGCCTTAATTTAACACTGTTTGTGAAACAGTGCATTCAAATGTTATCACTATCTTTTAAAAATGTATATATATTAAAAAAAACCTTACATTAAGCTCTTACAGCTAATATATGGCTTGGTTAATAGTTGTAGAATACTACTTAGTGAATTATTATTTCATTATTACTGCATGATCATGGGTATAATCCCATGATTCATATGCAACCTGACATGAAATCCCTTCTATAATGGCTTTGTTCCCTAGTGATAAAAGAATGATTAAACTTCAGCTGCATGGAAAATAAGAAGGTTCTTCTTTTTTCTTTTTCTTTAAAAAAAAAAAAGTAGTGTATTTGATTTAACCACCCAAATTTATTTAAAATCTCTTCAGTGAAGGAAATGAGACCCATGAATAATCTCTCATGAATCCTAATATTTAGGACCAGGATTCATCAGTCATTTGCCTACTGAAAGAAATGAGAAGCTTAAAATTATTAATGGTAAATGCAGTGTGTCTGGTTGTTAGGCTGTAAAAGTATCAAAACTTGAATAAATTCCAACAGTTTTTTGGAAAAAAGCCGAATCCTACTTTAGCTGATGTCAGTGGAAGTATTGTCATTCACATCAATGAGAGCCTGATTAAACCTAATCCTTGGATTACCATAGGAGTAAGAGTTTATATATTAATAATTAGGGCATTTCCTCATCTATTCTTGCCAGGCATTATAAGCTTCCAAGATTGCTATATATTTACAAAATAATTCAGAGAAGTCCCATGTCATGTTGCAATGTTACGCATTGTTGGCCCTTTATATCTTCAAGTGTATGCCAAGAATTAGAAAGCAAATTGTAAGATATAAAAGTGCAGCAATTTTCATTCTTAAAAGTCAAATTAATTATCTATCAATAGCTGAAACTCGGGGCCATCTACATGTTACATTTAAAGAGTGATTAACCAGTTAAGCATGTCTTAAGTGGTCACCCAGCCACACATTTAATCAGTTAATGGTGTGATGAAAAGAGGAATAATCTACAAAGTTATTCCACAAAATATGGAATATGTGGAATAACTTTGTAGCTGCTTCCTATCATGCCATAATTTGAACGTGTGGCCAGGGGCTCCTGTGGCTCAGTCCTGTCAGCTTCCTGGAGCTCCCAGCTTGGGGTGGTGGGGGGCTGTGCACCCCTGAGACTAGGAAGTGCCAGCTGATTCTGGCTCCCAACCTCCATAGCTGGGATCCCCACCAGCTGAAAGGGCTCCCATGGTGGTGCACAAAGCATCCTCACAGCTGGAAGTCTCCAGCTGATGCAAGCTCCCAGCCATGGGGGAGCTTCATGGACCCCTATGGTTGGTCCACCATGACCTTTGGGGTGTCCCTGCATCTGGGAACCTGCATCATTTGATGGGGCTCCCAGCCACAGGAAGTTGCTTCTTGCTGGTGCAGGGGGAGACCAGGATTGGATTCCACTGCACTGGCAGTAAGGTGTGATGGGATCTGATTCATGATCTCACTGTCACTCCTCCTGCCATGTATTAGATTCCACTGCACTTTTACCTGCACCTGTAGAGGGACTCTCAAGGGCTTATGAAATGTTACAAAAGCTGCAGTGAATTCTTCATATATAATGTAGTATCTGACCAAAGACAAAAAGGACTGATTGCCATTGCTGCAGGACTGAAAACAGTACTTCACTTCATTAGAAAACTCAGGTTGTCCCTTACAAATTATTCCTTTAAAAAGAAACGATAATTAAAAAGACTAGTATCCCCAAATTGCCTACGCTATGTAAAGGTGATGTTTCCTCATTTCAAAAACAATTTTAGCGAAATACTATGAATGATGAAAATGAAATCAACAGACATGTTATTTCTCACAATTTTAAAGTTTCCTGAAGGAATATTGGTTATGTGCAGCAAGCGTCAAGCACATGGGTTGATGCTTTAATCATGGTGGATAAAGTTATAATTACTAGTTTCCTAACAGTAGATCTATTTCAGAGAAGCATAGGAATCATTACAGATATCATACTCCAGACTCTTTCATTGGTTGGATACATAATTAGACAATGAAAGAGGAAAACCCTGTAAGAAGAAGGGGGAGAAGGGTCTGATGGGGAACACAGCTGAAGTCTCTTTGCAAGTGATCCTTCCCAGCTATTGGCAGCTAGGGGAAGAAAGGAGCTGATTGGCTCTGAGCTCCTCCTCCACAGCCATTTAAGCATTTGCTCCACAGATTGAAGTGTTTTAATCTACCCAATCCCACCCCCTATCTTTGTTTGTTGTAGAAAATCTGTTTTTAGAATGGTGTAGGTATGATCTATCCTGATTTTGGGGGTTCAGGAAGGCATTTTCCTATTGGAATCAAAGCTGGAAGAAGGCTGGACAGTGTTTCCATGTTCTTCATATAATCTATTGTGTTAGGTTAACAGCTTCAGGACCTAAAGTGTAATTTTTAGTCATTTATAGGACTGTTTTGTTCATCAGAACATATGGCCAGGATAACTGGCAATGAGTTGGGAGGATACGTGCCCCCCAGATTTCTGTGCCAAAAGCAGGGCACAACTGCGGAACTGCAGCCCGGCTGGAGCCAGTACATGGCAGCAACAGCAGCAGTGGTGGTGTGGTGTATCCATCCACTGCGACAGTAGCACGGAGTTGTGCTGCCGCACTGGCAGCAGTTATGCATTGCCTATGACTGGGATGTAATATGAATAAAAAAATAAAGGGCCAGCTTCAAGATACAGAAAAAAGACCCTGGATTTTACTTATGATCTTTGTGCCTATGGGACAAGGGAAGTCTTAAGGAAGGGACTACTTGATAAAGTACAGCTTTTGATCCCCTGTGTTGTCATCCTAACAAGGGAAGTTGAGTACTATGGATAGAGGGATGAGTGTCTACGTTAAGCTGTAGGATATATGGTAGGAGTATTTTAACCCTTACATTGGATCCATTTGTTAAATGCTTAGCACACTGTCTCAATACAATTGCAACCTGTGTGAAACCCTGCCCTTGTATCTTCAGTCACCCACATGTCTGGATCCAGCTATTCTGAGCTGTTTCTGAAGAGGTTATTGATATCCTTACCAATATTATTTATGTTAGGGTGTGGTCACATTTTAATTAAAATTAGCATGAACAACTCTTAGGAACGTTTATCCATATTAAAGTTAGCATGTGCTGTGAGCAATAGCATGTTAAAGGTTAATACCGTCTTTAACATGCATAGCTCAAACATGCTGCTAGAGGGCTGGCAAGCAGAGCTGTCAGATCTTCCCTGTGCCTGCCCAGCTTACTGGCTTTCTGCTGCAGTACAGACTCCAGGCTCCTGCTGGCCAGGATCAGTCCCGCACCAGCTCACCTCAGGCCCAAGTGTCCTGGACTGGGCCAGGCCCCTGCTGGAGCATACCTGGTGCAGATCAAGCCCTTGTTATGGGGCTGATAGGGGTGCCTTGGGCTTGACCAGGCATGCAAGGAGCTCCTGAGGCCCCTGAAGCTGTCCAGCAGCTCCCTACCCATGTATCTACCCTTACTCCCTTCTCCCTGCCCTGCTCCCCATCTGCTCTTTCAGGGAGCTGCTAGTAGCAGCAAGGCCAATGAGGGCAGCGCAGGCTTCATCGGGGCACATAGGGAATTGTTGGGCTTATCTGCCTCCCTCTTGAAGCTGTCCAGCAGCTCCCCACCCACCTGATCACCCCTGTCCCTGCCTCACTTCCCCACCTGATTGTTCTCCTTTTGTCCTATGCCCCCTTACCCTTCCTTTCCCTTGTTCTTCCTCTCCCCTTATCCTGCCCCACTTTTCTTCGCTGCCCAGCTGTTTCTGACTGTCAGTCTAGAGACGTAGAGTCCTGATAGCTAGTCCATACCAGAAGCAATGCTTCCTGGAATAGTGAAAACTGATGATAGTAGCTTTGTGTAGAAGACTGAGGTTACTGCAGCGTGAGCTGCCTAATACTAGCTGAAGATAACCTCACCTGAGGATGATTATCTTTCAGATGTTCACAGGATACTTAGCTCATCTTTTATGTAGTGTGCAGACACTCCCATTGTAAGAGTATTTAACATGTTTCAAAGGTAATGTGTAAATACACCATTTACCCCAACATGGGCCAACTGAAAATTGTATCTGTTTCTTTTTGCCATGGTATATTCCCCGTTAGGTACTATCAACTGCATTTCTACTTTGAATGTGGTCTTTAGGGACAAAATCTGAGTGGCATTACAGCTCTGAGTGGAAATATTTGTGTGGAATCTAAACTACCACTGGTATTTCTGAAGTAGACAATGTATGTTACTTGTTGCAGATGTACCAGTCTCTTTTCCTTAGTCCTTGGAGCTTATAGCTTCATTTTTCTAATCATTATATTTTTCAAACATTTTTAAACTGAAGAACTTATTTTTCAAGAAATTACTGCAGGTGCAATGAATTTGTAAATGCTGGTGTTTGAATCATGACTATGGATTCTCTTTTCCTTTTTCCCTAATAGTTCTTTTCATATGGAAATAACTCTCTTTTCTCCATTTTAAAAGGAAAAAACTATTAATGCAGTTATTATATTTTTGTATCTATATAAAAATGTAAAGCTATCCTTTATGATGATCTTCTTCACATCAAATTGTTGATAATCTTTGCTTATATCAGGGCACACTATGGATTCTTCTAAATTTGAGCTATTATCCAAAGCCATAACCTGGACTTCCAAAATTTTGAAAAGGTAAATTAATTGCTGCTCACATGTAAGTAATCATGTAAGTTACCACATGTAAGTAAGTAGGTCTGCTCTATCTTCAACATGTTAGATCATGGATTTTTTCTGTTTTTAATTATTGAAATTTCTATAGGTTGTTTACTGAGATAAGTTGGGATATTAGTAAATTTACTTACCTTTCCTTCATGTGCCCATTATCTCTTACATGATGAGCAAATCTTTTATTTACACTTCAGGTACTTAGATTTAGATTAATTTGCACTGAACATTATTGATGGTATTTTTTCTATTAATGAGTATAATCTTGATTCGGACACATTTCTCTGTTGTTTAATCTGGTTTTACTTTATCACCATTTTAGGAATCAATATTCTCCTCAGGTAAATTTTACAGGTTTCTCACTTCACTGTTACTGAGGAAACTGAAACTCTCATGATGGACGTGAACTCGTCAATTTTGTTTTAATCTGTTCTTTGAGCCCTGCATTCCAAAACATATAACCTCAGAGTTTTGGAAGCATTAGGTAATATTGACAAAGTTAATAGTGCTTAGTATTGAGACATGCTTTATGAGCTAATTAATAAAGTGTCCTTCTGAAAAGTAATTTTATCTGCTTTTTTTTAATTCTATTTATAACTAAAGTAAGAACAGCATTTTTTTATATTTTGAACCCCTACAGTTTAGGACTCACCACCATCAATTTATGCAATCTGTAATGTTAAATTATACATGTTTATTTCAAGTAAGTGCTTTGGGGTTTTTTTTTTAAAGAAACAAATTACACAAAACTGACAATATTTATTTTTCTTCCAATAATGTTGTGTTAGACTTTACTAGTAACTTTTCAAACATAATATATATAAAAATATATTTTTTCAATCTCTTTCTACAAATACAAGTTCCTCATTTCATTGATTATATATGCATTACTGTAATAATAATTATGTGAAGTTGTAATGATTAAATCAGTTAATGCACAAGCAATCCAGGAAGTTTTTAGAGACTGCTGGGGAAAACTTCTTAGTGCCTGTGTTAGAGAGGCCACTAGAAGCCACGCTCTTTTGACCTGCTGCTCAAAGAAAGGGAAGAAACCTTACTGAGGGTATAGGAATGAACTATCCTGATGAGCAGGAACATTAGCAAGTATGGCAGAAGACCAGCTTGGCCTAGAAGGTTACATTTCAATGAGCTAAACCATATAAAGGAAGCTTACTATAAGTGGAAACTTGGGCAAATGACTAGGGAGGTACTCCTAGTCCTCCTAACAGTATTGCACAGACCTGCAGGGATGAAATCAGGAAGGTCAAAGGGCAATTGGAATTGTAGCTAGCAAGGGACATGAATGGTAACAAGAAGGTTTTCTCCAAATATGTCAGCAACAAGAGGAAGATCAGGGGAAGTTACTTACTAAATGGGGGAGGCAACCTAGTAACATGTGTAGAAAAGGCTGAAGTACTCAATGCCTTTTTGACCTCAGTTGTCACAGGCAAGGACAGCTCTCAGATTACTGCACCTGACAGCACAATTTGGGGAAGAGTTGAGAAGCCAACAGTGGTGAAAGAACAGGTTAGGGACTATTTAGAAAATCTGGACATGGGGGAAGATGGGCTACACCCAAAGGTACTGAGGAATTTGGCTGATATTTTTGAAGGGCTGCTGACCATTATCTTTGAAAATGTGGCAATTGGGAGAGGTCCTGGATGATAGGGCCAAATATACTGCCTATCTTTAATTAAGGGAAGAAGGAGGATCTGGAGAACTACAAACCAGTCAGTCTCACCTCAGTCCCTGGAAAAATCATGGAGCAGGTCCTCAATTTCTAGCATGTCCCCATTTCTAAGCACTTGGAGGAGAAGAAGGTGGTTGAAATAGTTAGTTAGCATGGACAAGGTATGCCTGACCAACCTGATTGCCTTCTATGATGAGAAGACTGTCTCTGTGGATATGGGGAGTGAAATGGATATGCTATACCTTGATTTTCACAAGGCCTTTGATATGGTCTCCTACAACATTCTCACAAACAAGCTAAGGAGATACAGGCTACATGATGGACTGTAAAGTGGATAGAAAACTGGCTGGATCATTGGGCTCAAAGGGTAGTAATAAATAGTCTGATGTCTGCTTGGCAGCCCATATCAATGGAGTCAAGTGGTTGTTCTTGAAGTCAGCTTTGTTCAATAGCTTTATCAATGATCTGGAAGATGGGGGTAATAGGGAGAAAGAAAATGGAAGTACCTATCCTGGATGAGAGCATGGAGTGCAGCAAGAAAGGTGATGCCATCAAGCAGCATCTATCTGAGGAGTTTCTGGAGCTGGTGGAGGAGGAATATGATTGATCTTGGATGGCCACTTGAACCGGAAGGACCTATAAAAGAAGAAACCATGGGAAGGTTAGTTTCCCCAGGAAGGAGATGGAGGAGCAACTCCAAGAAGTTGCTACAAACTACATGGAGGTATAGAGCTTAACAGACTGGGTTTCTGCCAGCTCATGGCTAGTAGAATTGTTGTCCATGAGATATCTGTGAGAGTGACAGTGAAGCCTGGTGATCAGGATGGCTGGGGAAACTGGAAGAAAGAGTGGAAGGATAATGAGGAAGACCCCTTGAACTCTGCTATGGGGAATAATAAAAGGGGGGAATCTGCTCCTAAGCCCACTATTGGGTAGAACTAAGGGAGGGGTTACTGCATTGTTGCAAGTAATTGTACAAAAAAATGAAAGGGACTGTGTATGTGATAACATTGGATGAGACGATCAGTGGTAGAATAAACCTGCTGGAAGTATAAGCTGGGTGAGATGTTTCTCCATCATACATGTTCTAAAAATCTCAGGATGAATACTGGTTGGGCATGGACAGGGTATGAGAGGAGTGGAACCCTGCAGCAACAATGGCAATCAGCTATCAAATTGGACACTTGTTATTGTATGTGGTCTCTCCTTTGTGGTATATATTAATTTATTTTTTCCCATGAAGGCATTTTCTCTTGTGATGGCAGGTGAGTCCCCGAAGAGAAGGTAACTACATACATATGTACAGAGTGACCTGGAACACCCCTGAGTGACACACAACCATCCTATGACAACGGATGAAGTGCACCCTTAGCAGGTTTGTGGATGACACCAAAGTGTGAGCAGTAGTAGATATGGTGGGAGGTAGGTTTAGTATTTAGAGAGACCTCACCAAATTAGAGGATGGGACCAAAAGAAATCTCATGAGGCTCATAGATTCATAGATGTAGGGTCAGAAGGGACTTTGTAGATCTTCTAGTCCAACCCCTGCCATGGGCAGGAGAGAAAACTGGGCTCAAATGACCCCAGCTAGGTAAAAATCTTAAAGACCCCCCAGGGTAGGAGCCATCACGATTACCCTTGGAATTTGGTTCCAGATCCTACTGTGAAGTAGTGCCTTCTAATGTCTAGTATAAACCTACTCTCTAGCAACTTATGGCAATTATTCCTTGTTAGTCCAGGAGGCGCTCAGGGGAACAAGGTCTCTCCCAAACCCCTCTGGTCCCCCCTAGTAAGTTTATAGATAGCCACCAGGTCCCCCCTCAGCCTTCTCTTGAGAAGGCTGAACAGGTTAAGGTCCCGTAGCCTCTCCTCATAGGGTCTGCCCTGCTGTCCCCAGATCATGTGAGTGGCCCTCCTTTGGACCCTCTCAATGTTGTCCACATCCCTCCTGAAGTACAGCGCCCAGAACTGAAAGCAGTACTCCAGCTGCAGCCTGACCAGTGTTGCATAGAGGGGGAGGATCACATGCTTGTGATGCATCAATAAAGTTTAATAAGGATAAGTGAACAATCCCATGAACTGGTGTAGGCTGGGAACTGACTGTCCACCATAACCCCCAGGTCTTTGTCTGCAAACCTGCTGCTTAGTTAATGAGTGGAATATAAGCCAACAGTGTACCCTTGTTGGCAAAAAAGCTAATGGCCTACTGGGCTGCATTACTAGGAGTGTTTCCAGAAAATCAAGGAAAGTGATTCTTCTTCCGCACTGGTGAAGACACATCTGGAGCACTGTGTCCAGTTTTGCCATCCCCACCTCTCACCCCCAACTACAGAAAGGATGTGGAAAAATTGGAAAGACTCCAGCAGAGAACAACAAATATGGTTAGGGGGCTGAGTTATATAACTTATAAGAAGAGGCTGAAGGAACTATGCTTATTTAGGCTTTTGAAGAGAAGACTCAGGGTCGGCATCCAGATGAGCAAGCATGTACCTGTTGTGGCATCTCAAAGTAGTATGGGAGACCACAGGAGGCCTGCCACAAATGAAAATGTACCCTGCATTGCATATTTGCAGAATGACTCTAAATTTGGAAATACTGGTGTCAGAAGAAAACACCCTGGAAAAAAGCAGCTCAGAGTATGGTCCTGGAGCATTCCCGGAGGCAATCAGAGGCTGGATCATCCAAAGAGGTGTTCTAGCACCTTGCTAGAGTGTCTCTATGCCTGCCATGTGACCCTGCTGTTCCAGCACACTGCCTTAGCATGCTGGGGTAAATAGAAGTGGGGCAAGGCTGGCAACAGCAGCTCAGAACCAGGCTCTGTCCCCAGTAAGCAGGAACATGGGGGGACTGTAGGATTTGTTGGTGGGCTTGTTGATGTGGGGTTTGTGGGTGGGGGGTTTGTGGCGAGGCTGCCACATGCCTGTCACCCCACCCTCCTGTGGTGCACCTGGCACTAGCAGCAACCAGCCAAGCCATTGGGATGCTCATGGCTCTCTGCAGGCACCACCTGAAACCCAGGGCCTACATTTGGTGAACAGAGCTGGATCAGCCTGCTAGTGCATGCCTGGTGGTGCCAACAAAATACAGTCAGCAGGCAGTCAGGGATGACCTCTTGGGCAACCACCAAGTCAGGTGTCAGCTGCAGTAACAAGAGGATCATGTTTCCTGTGCTGAGGGAGGTGCTATGACCCAGGAACTGGCAGTCCCTACCAGGCAGCCTGTCAGTTGGCTTGATCAGCTGCTGCAGCAGCATGCATTTCATACAGAAAGGTGACATCTAGTTTGCTCTGGTTCAGAAAATTAGAGAAAGCCATCTGCATCATAGGGGCTCAGCAGCCAAAGCCCGTACAGGCATACACAATGGGTGTACAAAGAAGAACAGGCAAACCAGAAGAGCAAATAAGAGCACCAGAAATGAGTGAGCATGCAGGACAAGGAAAAAATGGGCCTACAACCCACCAGCCTGTGCATCAAGCAGCAAGTGCCCAACATTGCCTGCAGGCTTGCTGAAGTGAAAACTATAATGCTGCATCTCTGGAGTGGAGTGCAGCACCACTGCTGCAGCTTTGGTAGAAAGCTGAACACCTCAGGTTCTGAGAATCATTTGTGAATGCATTGTGCAACCTTCTGGGGTTGCTTGGTTTGATCAAGAAAATAAGGTGCTCAACAGAGTAACTAGCACAGGGAAGTTCTGCAGAAGCAGGAACAGGTTCCACCTCTGGGATGGAGACCTTCTTCATGGAAGTGGATACTGTAGCAGCATCAGGGAATGCCACCTCCTGAGGCAAGACTTCTATCAACTCATCCTCAGAGGCAGAATCAAAATCTGATCCTGAGGAAGAAGAGCTGTAAATGTCCTGCACCGGGAGCCACTGAGGCCTGGGCAGGGGGGCGGGTTTACTGAGTCCCAGCATCAGGCCCTGTGGGACAAGCATCCTCTGAGGGGTGGAGGGGGACAGACACATCAGTCCCTGATTTCTTGGGAGGGGCACTCTCCTGAGCTAGGCACTCTTGCTCCCAGAGCTGCTTGTGGCTCCCAGAGGGCCTAACTTCCATGTCGACTTCATCAGGATCAGGGAGCTAAGAGGTGGGGGGAGAGCTGGCAGACCCCACCTGCCACCATCCCTACCACCAGGCCATGCCTGACAACTACAGGGCCTGAGGTTGGGGCCAAAGAGGCAGGCAGAGGTGGGGGTTCCCACTCACTAATCTCAGCTCCCCTTTGAAGGGGTGGGGAGGTATTCAGGGGATGGTGAGGTCTTTTTGGAAGACCCCTTATGTTTCTGGGACTTGCCCTTCCCAACAGGAGGAACCAAAACATCCCCTATGGGAGGAGGAAAGGGGGCCCCTGGATCCAGCTGACTGCAGTGAAGCAGAGAGCAGCTGGGAGGAAGGCCCATCTCCACCACCAGACAGACATAGCTACAGGCAGCTCTGCTGTGGCTAACTTCTTCAGTCACTGGGTAGCCAGATGGGACCTGCTACCATATCAAAAGCACGAGGTGTCCCCAGTGGTGAGGTAAACCTCATACTGCTGTCCATCAATCATTAAGACAGTGAGCTGGGAAAACCCCAAGCCTTCCTGTCAAGAAGCATGAATATCTGTCATTTAAAGTACAGGACATGCTGGAGCTCAGGGTTCTTGCTGTCAAGCAGCAGTCTATGGACTGGGCCCATCACCATGCCATAAGGGCTCAGGTGGTTGGTGAGCTCATCATCCAAGAGAAATGGGGGGACATTAGAGGCTACCACCTGAATGGCCGGTACATCTAAGGGCACTGTGAGGCAAAAAACACTTTCAGCAGATACACCTGCTACCACAACCTCAAGCACCAAAGCAGGGAAGCTGAAGAAAATGATAGGGACCGAACTCACCCAGGCAGCATAAAGGATATTTTGCAACCTACCAGTGACATCACAGCAGCAGCACACTCCTCCACTTCAATGGAGAGAGAGGCATGAAGCCAGAGAGCAAAACTCCCATCCGGGGGATAGAAGCCCCACCAGTGAACTTCTAGGAGATATCATCAGCCATTCCATCAAAAAAAAAGGGTTAACCCTGCAAGGAACCAGAGGGAGGGAGGGAACAAAGAAGTTGGAAACAAACAACCAAACACCAGAGGAGGGAAAGGTGAGCAACATGCCTGGAAGGAGAAGGGGAAAAAAATAAGCAGCAAAGCAGCTGATTTGGGTTGGGGGAGGAGGGGCAGGAACAAAATAAACTCAGAGGGAGGGGGAGGAGAGAAGAGGAGAGGGTTACTACAGGAAAAAGGGGTTTAAAAGGTGAAAAAGACAGGAAAAAGTAATGAAAAGGGGGAGGGTATGATGGGAAAGGAATCAGACTGTTTGGGGGAGGGAAAAAAAGCAAGAGAAGGAGAAAGGATCACAAAATTGGGGAGAAGGTCTCAAATCTCTGAGCAAACACTCCTGTTGGTGGCAATTTTGAAAAGAAGGAAGGAAGAAAAGGGAAAAAAAAGGAGAGATTTTAACATCAAAAAGCCCCCTGTATGCACAACACTTAAGGTTGGATTAACCAGTTAATCACGCTTTAAGTTGTGACCCTGCTACACATTTAACCAATTCACAAAATAATAAATCAAGCAATAAGGTAAACAGCTATTCCATAAATAGAAGAGTGATAACTTTGTAGTTTGTTCTAATTATGCCAATAATGGAATATATAGCCAAGTTCTCGCCTGAGGCAGGGGGCCCCATCAACTGGGCTCCAAGCACAAGGGTGAACTATTTGCTGCCAGCCCTGCAGGTAAGAAGGCTGGCAGTGGCAGCAGTGTTCCCTGCACTGCCCCCACTGCAAGCCTTATTAGACGTAAGGCTTGCAGTGGGAGGACTGCTGCCCCCTCTGAGCCTCAGTAGATGTGGGGTTTACAGTGGGGGCACTTTGGCTGTGGAGTTCACAGCAGGCACACCATTGTTAGCTGTAGGGCTTACACTGGGGGAATGGGGAGAATACTGTGAGCCTCACAGGCGACAATGCTGTCCCTACTGTGATCCCCACAGCAGTGGTGATGTGTAGGGGGTGCACGTGCACCCCTGAGGGCACTTATACACCCCCTGACAGCCAGCATTCTTGGGCAAGAGTGGCAGGTGAGAGTGCTGGTGCTCCACCCGAGAGCACCAGCCAGGGAGTGGCGGCACTAGGAGAAGCAATTCCCATGGCCAATCGCATCCACCTGGAACTGCCAGCAGTGTTCCTGGAAGTGGTAAAGGCGTACCACTTCTGGGTCAGCATGATCAGCCACAGTGGAGCCCCCCCCCACCAGTCAGCATGCTGACTGGCTGCTAGGGAGGCAAATGCCCCCCTTGACTCAGGAGGCATGAGTCACCCATGCCCCACAGGCAATATCAGCTGTATATATGGCATGGCAGGAGGTGCTAGTGTGTGAATCATGCATTAGATCCCATTGTACCTTTACCTGCATGTGTAGATCCTTAGTAGCAGTATGATCATGAACTTTGAACTCCTTTTGTATACCAGGAATAAAATTTAACTCAGAGGGTGAATCTATGCACAGTAAATTAATCTAGTGCATGGCTTGTTAGTACCTGTACATACAGCTACTGGGTTAATCACATATTAGCTACTGCACAGTAGCACATGAGTAGATGCTGACTGGGAGCAAATCTGCTTCCAGTCAGCCACAAAGGCTAGGAGCTAGCATCTTGCCTGGGGAAAAGCCACGTGGCTGCGAGTTTGTCCAGCCATGTGGCAGGGACACCTCTGTAGCTGGCCCAGTCTGGTCTCCAGGGGAAGGCTCTACTGGATGAGAGATGATATTTTTCAAAGCAACCTAAGTTCCATTGTTTCTGCTTCAAAAAGGGTATGGTTGAAAGGTGAATTACATCAGGCAATGGGTGCATCTACATATGCTACTAGTACGGAGCAATAAACTCTGGTGCATATAGTGCTGGAGTTTATTGCTCCTAGGCTCTGTGTCTTCATGTGCACCTGCAACCACAGCATGTGTAGCCAGGCCAAAGCAGTCCCAGCTGGCAAGTGATGCAGGATGTCAGCTTGTCAGCCTGGGGTGGCTTGGACCCGGCTCAGCATGCTAAGGATGGGCTGCCTGGGGCCGGAGGGTACTCCAGTATGGAACTAGATGGCAGGCAACCTCCTGAAGCAGTCTTCTGTCCCAACCAGCCCCATTAGCATCTGCATGTGCGTTGCTGTGCACTAAATAATGCCACCACAGGATAGTACTTGTATTTACAAGTAATAATCTACAATGGAGTTATTTAGTTTCCTGAGGCCTAATAAGGCTGCATGTATAGATGCTGAGACATTACTGTAGAGCTAATTAGGCAGCTTCCCAGTAAATGTCTCATGTAGATGCTCCAAGTAAGTACTGGAATGAAGGGAAATTTTCAGGCAGTAAATAGTTCTTAGTGGACAAAAACATTGAAAGCAAGATGAAAAATAAATATTGAGAGATGCTGTGGATTCTTCATAATTAGAAACTGTATAATGGCGGGGGGAAAGGGGGGAGACTTAAAAGCCTGTATTGCTTTGGCGAATTTGGAATTTATGGGCTGGATGTAAATGCCTCTAGGTGTGTCACTGTGTGCTGTTAATGCACCTTAAATTTACTGTGCAGTAAAGTAAGGCACAGTGGCCACATCCACATGAGACTCGTTGTTACTACACAGTCATTTAGCACTTGTATACCCAAGTACTAAATGACTGCTCAATAATGAGTAGCATGCCTGCACAGCTTTGTAGTGATGCAGTCTGTGAAACAGCTTGTTGTTAATGCACAATAGTTCATTACTCATGTAGATGTGGCCAGTAAGCTTGGCTGCCTTAAAGCAGCCAGGGGCAGCTGCAGGTTCTAGCCACAGCTGCCCCGGTGCCAGGGCAAGCCAGTGGGCTCCAGGGGAAGGCTCAGCCTGGTAGGGGGTTCTCAGGGAGGCTATGGGAGCAACCTCAGCATGGCAGGGGATGTTGTCCCAGGAGCCTGTGACCAGCACACCATAAACATTTCCTGCCCTCCCCCCTGACAGGGCACCATTTCCATGTAGCACTTTCAGACCACTGCTTCCTTCACCCCCCCACCACACACAGAGTAGGTCACCTGGGTGGCCACCCACAGACCCCAGGCCCACAGGTCAACCCCAAAACCATGCACATTATGGACATCACGCAATAACAGACCCACCCTCCCTCCCCAACAGCATACTTTTTCCCTCCCTCTCTCCCTCCTTCCCTACCATCAACACACCCCTCCCTAACCCCAACTTGCACCAACAATAAAGGTTATGCTTCCCATGCAGCTATGTAGAATGTGCTTTCTGAACAGTAAGAGGTGAACAAGTGGGGTGGAGGCACCTATGGCACAGATACCAGGGAAAGGCACCCATCAATCTGGCCTCTGGTGGCACCACCATGGGCGCAGATGCAGCAGCAAAGCTGAGAGTTTGGAGGCTCACCCAGGGGTGAAAGTTGGCACTGTCCAGTTTGCTCAGCCTCCTTCCCTCTTTCACTATGGACTGGGGCCAACAGGGACCATGTGTGGAGTTGGCTCAGCCACATGGAGGTCAAGTAAGCTAGCATGGTGGTTGGGCTCGGTGAGCTGCATGGCAGCTGGACTAGTGGCAGGCAGCAGCCCAGGTGGGGGACTAGGCCACCGGTGAACCTGGCCTAGGAGCAGAGGCAGGGGGCTCTGGTTCCTGTAGGCAGTATTGGACCTTGTCCCAAGGTCATAGTGGGTCTTGGCACTGGACTGTGAGTGGCTCAGGGGGAAGGCAGAGGAGGGGCCAGGGGCTGGTTCATGGGCAGCTGCTAGGGGTCAGGCAGGGCCAAGGATGGGGGCTGGGCCATGGGTGGCATGAAGCTGATCACTAAGGCCAGGGTCCTGTCTAGCACCCAGCAGCCCTCCTCACTGGTTTCTACTGCCTGGGTCACCATGGTAGCCTGCCGCTCTTGGGCCTCATGTGTTCTCTTGAGGGGACAATGCCTCTCCTCCATGGTGAGGAGCCTTTCCTGGAGGTCACAGCCTTCCCAGTCACTCTCACTCCTGCTTCAAGTCCTGGGATCACCAGACCCATGAGTCCACAACCTAGTTCTCTGCTGCTGTGACCAGCCACTCCAACAGCAGGGCCTGGTCCTGTGTCTAATGCTGGTAGAGGCAGCACATGCAGAGGGCTCTGGTTAATGGTGGCAGTGTCCTTGAAGACACATCCCTGCCAGTGGCTGGTGTTTCTCCCCCACCTGTACTTGCTGGATCTGTAGAGCAAGGACAGAGAGGATCTTTTTGAAAATTTGTAAAATTTCAGAAATAACATGCATCATACTCCAGCTGCCTGGCCTCTGTTTAGGGGTCATGCCCAGAGGCTATGGCAACTTGGCTGTGTGTGCCCTGCCACAGGCTGCCAACAGCTGAGCCTTCAATCCTCACTCCTTCCACAGGGGCAGAAGGGCCACTTCCCATGTACAGCTGGAAACTTGCCTTTCCCCATCCCCTCCTCAGGCTGAGCCAGGGCTACAGTGGCTCCAAACCAACTCCCTACAGGCCAGGTAGTTTGCTTCCATGCCACCTGGAAACAGGGTGAGCCAGATAGGATGTGGAGCTGGTAATAACACCATCCACTCCCTAGCAGCCCTTTCCAGAGAATCACCCTGGATCAGGGCCCCCACCACACATAGTCTACGCCATAAGCATGACCCTGGTCAGTCACTACAAACTGTGTGAGCACACCAAGGAGTGCCTGAGCCAGCATCCTGTGCTGCTAATGATCACCATGTTGCTCTGGGTGAAGATGAGAAACTGGTGCAGGGAGCTGGGCTTCAACAGCACCTCAGGCAAACCCCCACTCCTGCCACTGCCTAGAGGGGTATCTCTGCATCCACTACAAGTCCCTGACCCTTATGGCCAAGAATGATATTGCCACTGCCATCGAGTTTCTCTATATGTGATAATTTCCTGGCTGCATAGCTAGGAGGGCACTGACCATTCAATAAAGTCCTGAACTACCTCCCATTTTCCTGAATGCTGAGGTGGGTGTGGGGCAGGAACACTGGCATCCAGGGGACAGCTGGCCAGACAGAGTGGTGAGGGGAGAATAGGGGAGAAAAGTTTAGGGAGGGGCCCTACCCCCTCCATGCAGAGACCTTGGCTCCAGGCATGCAGCCCACGGGAAGCTGCATGAGCCATGCAACCCACTTTGTCCCCTAGCCCTCCTCCCTTTGTGGGGATTACTGGAAGTGTGTGGCAGTCCAACTCCACTTGTGGCAGTGATCCCCACAGCAGTGGTGATGTGTAGGGGGTGCACGTGCACCCCCTGAGGGCACTTATACACCCCCTGACAGCCAGCATTCTTGGGCAAGAGTGGCAGGTGAGAGTGCTGGTGCTCCACCAGAGAGCACCAGCCAGGGAGTGGCGGCACTAGGAGAAGCAATTCCCATGGCCAATCGCATCCATCTGGAACTGCCAGCAGTGTTCCTGGAAGTGGTAAAGGCGTACCACTTCTGGGCACATTCCTTGATTACCGGAGATCCTGGTTTTCTCTGATAACACCCCACTCTACTTTTGGATTTTGGATTAAAAAATAACCCCAAATCCACATTTTCCCATATGTAAAACTTGGATTTTGAGTGTGTTAATTAAATCACAGTGTAACAAGTGATCTGGGGACATGATTTCAAAAGTACACTTACCTGTAACTGAGAATCATGGGGCCTGCTGGGTGCTAAGCACTTCAGGAAAATCTCCCCTCTTTTCTGTTAAAAATTAAATAGTTATGCAGTTACATAAAATTCAGAAGGTACTGTATAAAGTATTTCTACATGTACTTTTACAAATCTTTTAGGAATTTAAGAGATTTCCCTGATTTAGGCTGCATTAAGTCTCAGGATAAAATATCAAATAAAATAGGAAGATACAGTTTATGAAAGATTGAGAAGAGTTATAAAATTTGATTTACTGTAAATAATTCATGATGCACCTTTGCAGCACTGTGAAATCCTTTTTCATAGTTCCAATTTTTGGATATAAATAGACATGCAGTGAATACAGAACAGCTTATTTTACACATGCTGCAAGTTTGCTAAATGGTTGTTTGTGTGTGTAATACCTGTATATAAAGGAAGTGTGGAATACCATAGCTGGTAGTGCACAAAATTTAGGAAGATCATTAAAAGTATTAAAAGTAATGGTATTAGCTTTTGTGGAAGCCTATACTGCAAAATTTCTCACAGTTTTATACAGTTTTGAAAATGCACAATCAGTTTTCATTTTTCAAGTTTCAAGTGTTGGACTTTTAAAATGATATTTTTCGCACCTTTCCTTTTTAAATTCCACCTTCAGTTTATGGGCAATTATCAATGATCTTTGTTAAAGTGTGTGTGTGTATACTCCAAAAGAAAACATTCTAAGAGTGTGTGTTTTATTTTCAAAACAGTGCAAAATTTCTTAATTTAAAATAATTAAAAATATTTCTAAACAACTGTTTTACTTTTTTTAATTTACTCAACACCCTACCCAGCATGCCAGGCTCCTCTCTCCCCCCACCTATTGTTAAGACAGCACCAGAGTTAAGAGGGGGTGGGCAGGGCTAGAGAAAAGAGGATATAAACACACAGGCTCCGAACTGGAGCTCAATACCCAACCCCCTCTTACCCAACATGAACATCTGTTGGATTGGTGGGAGGGATCATTGTAACCCATGGCTCTTTCTGTGGAGCTCAATGAGTTACAGCAGGGAGCCACATGTTTGTAAGCACCCTATGTTATATTGAGTGATGCAAAGGGCCATTTACATGGACCACACAGAAACTACAGAGCTATACAACATAAAGAATACAAGTTTATTATTCAGTGGTCAGCATTAGTATACTTATAAATATTCCTCTGAACCCTGTGTATCAATATGCTAACGTAGCTTAATGCTTTTTTAACACTCTATGCACTTTTAACAACTCTTCCAGTAAACAAGGAGGAAGGAATGTCAGTTCAAGTAACTAACTTTTTGGAAGATGTCAGCAGCTTATCAATATAGTCTCAATTAAATTTAAAGCTTCCTGTCAGTTCTTTACATATACATAAATAAAGCACACTGCAAACATTACCAGACATCTCCCGATCATAAAGTGAGTTATCCTTTTATAAACACTTGGCACCACATATCACACAGCTGATTATCAACCCTGATATTCCAATCATAGACCTGTTGAGCTCCTTCTTGAAATGATTCAGGGTTTTTGCCCCCACAACTTTGTTCACAAGACCATTCCAGTACCTGCTTCAGCATTGGTCATATTACTTGAGAAAAACTAAGGTGGAATTCTATTTTCTTCTGTGTGCCTAAATGGCAGCTTCTTAGTCCTAGTTTTCTAGGGCATTTTTGACAAGTGCCTTCCACTGTAGATGCATATGTGTATACATATAGACTCATATACATATACACAGTAGGCTATACAAATACACAGTAGGCTATACTATAGCTGAGCACATAAGTGTGAGTTGGGGAAAAAGCCCTCCCAGGTTTTACATGCAATAGCTCAGTGGTTAGGGCAATTTCTCAGGAAGTAAAAGACCTAAGTTGTGTCCTGCCTTGCCCAGGAAGGGTTTGAATCTATGTCTTTGACTTCCCAGTATACTGCTCAAATGACCACATCATAGGCTGGCCAGATATCCTTTTGAAGCTCATCCAATATACCTTGCATTTAATAGACACTGGAGAAAATGGATGGAGAGCAGTGCTGAAGTCTCTGTCCTGTGGGAACTTGACCTAAAAGAACTCCCTACTTCCCAAAGCAACAGCCACCTCACAAGATCAGGCACCTTCTAATTGGCTTTTTTCTTTCTGATCCATACCTTTGTTTCTTGGCTGACCAGGGGCCAACTTCTAAAGGAGGGCTAGAAAGGGCATGGGATTTTGCTGAGAAGTCAGAGAGCTGAAGCTCAGACCTATCTGGGAGAGGGTCCTAGACTCTATGTTCCCTGCTTCCTGGGCAAGCTACTGATTTTTATGTATCAAAGCTAAAAACAGAAGGGCCCTCCTCTGGTGTCTAACACCCATTAATCATGAATTTCTGGCAACAAGTTAAAAAAGCATAGCTTAGATGGCCTAATACATCCAGAATAGTTACATGTACATAGCTTGTACCTATCCAGCCAGTGTGCAGGCTACTGCAGGCACTCAGTATATATGCATACATTTATATATCTATAGTGCATAGGTAGTAGAATATAAGTACCAAAAATGCCAAAAATGGTTCTCAATATTTTTGGACTTGAGGAACCCCTCTTTGGAGTTGAGACAGCCCTCCATAACTTTTGTGAATTGATGGACTCAATTTCAAAACCTAATTATAGATTACAGTGCTTGCATCCTTGTTGAGGGGCCTAGCAGTGAGGACAGGGGGGCTTCCTAGCAGAGATAAATCTGAGCCTGTTCTTATTGCTAAAGTTATCTGCTGATCTCCTAACACCTAAAGACACCCTTCAGAAATTCTGGCAGCATCCCAGGGTTCCCAGGCAAATTGGCTAAGAATCACTAGGTTAGAAAAATGTCATTTAGGTGCATAAAGGGAGACAGATTTTTTCCCCCTATATCTGTTCAAAGTAAATTTGTAAGATATATTAATATTTCTCTAAACAAAGATAAATTATGAAGCTGAGAGAATCTACAATTAATTTTACACTATCTTTCAATACGCTATTCTTTTGGGATAAGCAAATGGACATTGTTTTCTCTAAAATGTTGTGACTGAACACAATGTGATAGATTTTTTTTTTTACCAAGACTGAAAGAAGGAAAGTAAAGTAATATAAATACTGTATGTTCTTTCCAACTGTAGTATTGTTCTAAATTAAACAGCCGACATCCCAGTCCAAAAGCTTGTGTGTATCATCTTGTTCACTTAAATATATGGTACTGTCAACCCAGAGAAAATTTTCCCCAGCCTTATTTTTCACTATGAGCTTCATTTCATACAGCTGGAAACAGAACACACTATTTACAATTTTTTAAACTAGCATGGTTTCTACTGTTCAAAATACTGTAGGATGTTTAATCTGAAGCAGAGAGAAGCAGTCATGGGCAAGAAGCAAGGGACACACTTATTTTACAGTGGAAATAACCTTTTGATTCTAAAATAAAAGCTGAAAGTTTACAATTGTTAAAGCTACATGAAACTCGTCCAAATACAGTACTATCCCCAGTTAAAATCTTCACACAATCTTTAATGAGTTGTTGCAAAGTGAGCAAAGCTCTTTCAAAACTGTTAGCATATCTTTAGCCTGAATTGTCATTTTGAGTGTTTGTTTTAAAAAATAATTAACAACTAAGCTGACATGATAAGAGGAAAAGGCAAAAGAGAATTAAACTTATAGCTATCTTTAGAGGAGAAAACAAGAACATATTTTATTTCAGACTCATAAACATATTTTCTATTTCCTAAGCCTGAGGCATGGGTGTTATTTGTGAGGAGACCTACTGCCTCAGTGGGAGCTTCCACCCAAAATCTACATTTTTCCATTATCAAAATGACACTCCACTAGATAGATATTACATAATGATGTTTCATGGGAAAATGTGGATTTGGGGTTATTTTTGAATCCAAAATCCAAAAGTAGAGTGGGGTGTTATCAGAGAAAACCAGGATCTCCGGTAATCAAGGAATGTGCCTCCTGAAGCATTATGAACCTGGTGCATCTTTTAAGGCTTGACACACCTCTCTGATCTGATGGCAAATGTAGAAGGAAAGGTGCCTGACACCACCCATCACCAAATTACTAGCAACACACTACTCTTGTTGGGATCAGACCTGCTTGTTTATCTATATTTTTACTTGGAAGCAATCACTACCATTTTGACACATCTTGAAAATAAATTCAAATCAAAGTAAGATTTATGTATCTTCCTCTCTTTTACTCATTCTGAATGAAGACAAAGGAACTCAGATTACTTTATTAAGGAAACAGGATGATAGAAAAGGGAATTCTCATTCCTGGGTCCAGATATGTGATGTGTGGATCTGTGGTTGCAGTACAGAGTAAAAGATATCTGATTATCTTTTGCTTGTTGCCACATAATACCAGAAAGGATTTTTTCCTCTCTGGTTGCTACCAGTTCCTGTATTCTTTTCTTTGATTTACTTTCCTTTGTGTTCAAACGTATTGCTTTGCTTCGCATTTTTGCCTTGCTTAGAAGCACTAAGCACTGGGCATTGTCCTCAGCCAGGGCTGAGAATTTTCACTGGGGTGATTCTGCTGGTACTCAAAAAACCTGGAGGTTCCTGGGAAAAGGATCTTGCTCCTCTGCTCAGGGTCAGAACAATCATCATATTTTGGATCAGGGAGAAATTTTAACTCCTGATCACAATAGCAGGGATTGCAAAGTGGGGGTGGGGGCGGGGGGGTGGCCTCTATTAGATGGCATGGTTCTCTTCCTTGGATTTCTTGACTGTACTTGAATCAACCACTTTCTATTCTTTCAGTGTGCCATGGAATTGACAGTGCCTTTGTCCCCCTGCTTTACCTGTGGCAAGTCAGGGTGTTCCTGCTATTTTGGGGCATTGTATCTGGTAGTTGTGCAAGAGGTTTATTTTGTGCAGTTTTAAGAATAGGCTAGATAAACATGTTTATATCATAAGTTAGGTAACGATGGTCTTGCCTTGATGAGGGTGTTGAAACCAATGACTGCCTTAGGTCTCCCCAAATTTATTTTTCTATGATTGTATGAGTTCTGCTACAGAAGTGGCAGCATTTCAGTGGCAGGTTAGGGAGTCTGATATCTATACAGATTAAATAAGTAAAAGTACATGCAGTTATGGTTTATTTGTGTACATGTTGCAAGGAAGCATGATATCACCAAAGTACACAGTCCTTGTATAACCCAAATACATCTCAGTGCTTACACACTTTCAGCAACTGCTGCCCCTTCCAAAGCTTATCCTCAGGCCCCCTCCTCAGATACCAGTTCAGCCTTTCTAGGTGGAGC
The DNA here is from genome assembly GCF_052110815.1 of Crocodylus siamensis. Classification (NCBI taxonomy): domain Eukaryota; kingdom Metazoa; phylum Chordata; order Crocodylia; family Crocodylidae; genus Crocodylus; species Crocodylus siamensis. Next base: position 351,688,229 of record NC_143395.1, read on the forward strand.
CCTTCCCTACTGCAAATCCCTATAAGATTTTTATGATGTCTCAGTCATTATGCCTGGTAGTTGTGCATGAGAACTGTTCACACATTTCTTAAAGAATAATTAGACAAACACTTGTCTACAATGGTTTAGATAGCATTCCAATTGTTCCTTGAGAAGGGATTTGGACTACTAGATAACCTCCTGAGTTCATATTTTCCCATCCCTACTTTTCTCTAATTCTGTGATTTCTGAAAGGAAGCCTCATTGTTGATCTTTTTTTCTCTTTATTCTCACCACAAAATTACGTGGTTTTGGGGGAAGACAGGTAAAAGAACTGACTGGTATTTTTCTTTGTTTTTCTTTTTCTTTACAGTGGAGAATTTCATGGCCATACCAATCTTTTCCACCTGGCAAATTAACACTCTGTCCAACTATTGGGAAAGCTGTGCCTTCTGAGAACACAACTTATTCCTTGGAGATTGATAGCTCTGTTCTGAAGGAGTGCAGCTGTTACAGGAAGTCATGCTCATTCAGGTTAAACCAGTCTATCAGATAGCTTAGACCAATTCCACACTAAGTTTAGCAGATGAATACTGAAGTCTAGAACTCTTATTCAACAGAAAGCCAATGACAAAAGTAGAATACTGGAGATGATGTGTGCTTAGTATCCAGATTTGCTGAACAGGCGGGCAGCTTTATTCTCAATAAAGCATTTTAGAGACAATAGTTTCATTCTTAAGTTCACTGTGTTACAGATGTCGTTGCTAAAGGCCATGAATGAGAGGAATATGACCAAGTGTGAACATGACAGGATGATGAACGCTAGCTATCTGTAGGTGGAAGAATGTATTTTTCAATACTGGTTATTTGACCAAAGAGAATCAGCAGGGAGTTTTGGTTGAAAAGATTACAAAAAGGTCCATTCTGTTTTAAAAATCTGAGAATGCTTAATCTGAATGAAAAAAGAGTTAATGGATATTTCAAATACTTCATGCTCTGCCCTCCGTCTAGCACTTTGTTAGGCTGGTTTTTAGCTACAGCCAGATTCTCTTCATTTGTTGGTGGATCTTACAAAGGCCTCACAATAGCTACAAGACAGATGCTTGCAACAGAAGTGATGGTATTATAGACCTGTCTGGAGGATCTTAGTAATGAGGCTACTTGTCCAACACATGGAAGATTTGAGCTCTAGAGTCTTGTCAGCCATATAAGTCAAATACTTATTTTCTAGTAGAGTACCCTAATTATTAGGGCATAAGCTGTGATATAGAGAATCTCCACCCTTTGCTTTTGAACTTATGCCACTATGCATAGATTCATAGATTCATGTATTGCAAGGGGCTGAAAGGGACCTTGCAAGATCATTGGGTCCAGCCCCCCTGCACTAGACAGGAAAGACAACTGGGGTCAGGTGATCCTAGCAAGGTGATCATGGAGTCTCCTGTTGAAGATTTCCAGGGTAGGTGATTGCACCACCTCTGGAGGGAATTTATGCCACAGTCTAGACACCCTAACTGTGAAAAAGCTTTTCCTACTGTTAAGCCTGAAATGGTCTTCCAGGAGTTTGTGGTTATTACTTCTGGTTTTACGCAAGGGTGCCATTGTGAACAGTTGTTTGCTGACCCCTTGATGTATTCCCCTGATATAGTGGTAAGCTGCTACCAAGTCCTCTCTCTGCCTTACCTTCTTTAGGTTGAAGAGACCCAAGTCCCCCAGCCTTGCCTCATATGGCTTGCCTTGTAAGTCTCTGATCATATGGGTGGCCTTTCTCTGGACTCTCTCAAGCTTTTCCAAGTCCCTGTGGAAGTGTAATGTCCAAAACAGGATGTGGTACTCCAGCTGCAGTCTCACTAATGCTGAGTAAAGCAGAAGAATCACTTCCTTGGTTTTGCTTGAGATGCATCAGTTGATGCATGCCAGAGTATTGTTTGCCCTGCTGGCTGCAGCATCAGACTGATGACTCATGTTCATACTATGATCTATTATTACCCCAAGGTCCCTTTTAGTCATGGTGCTAGTCAGTTTGGCACCACCAAGCCTATAAGTATGTTGAGGATTGTTTGCCACCTGATGGAGGACTTTACACTTTTCAGTGTTAAATTTAATCTAGTTATGATCTTCCCACCTTGGCAACCTGTCTAGGTCCCCACCTGTATCAGCAGCCTATTTTCAAGCGTGACCATGCTCCCCCATAAATTCGTTTCATCCATGAACCTAGCCAGTGAGTTCTTCATCCCTCCATCCAAATCATTGATAAAGATGTTGAAAGGCACTGAACCAAGCATGGACCTCTGAGGGACACCACTGTCCACTTCTCATCAAGATGACACATATGCATTCATTAGCTCTCTGAGTCCTACCCTGCAGTCAACTTCCTACCCACCTAGCTGTCGAGCAGTTAAGCCTGCAATCTTTTGATTTTTCTGTGTGAACATCATAGAATACCAGATCAAAGACCTTTTGGATGTGTGGGTATGCAGTGTCAATCTCCTCTCTCCTATTCAGGTGGCGAGTTACCTGGTCATAGAAGGAGATGAGATTGGCAATACAAGACCTGCACTCAATGAGGTCATGCTGGCTGTTATTCAGAATCCTACCTTCTGCAAGCATATTGCATATAGACTCCTTGATCAATTTTTCCAGGATTTTCCCTGGGATAGAAGCTAAGCTAATTGCCCGGGTCTTCTCTCCTCCCCTTTTTGAAGATGGGCACAACATTGGCCCTCTTCCAGTCTTCAAGGACCTCCCCCGAGTGCCTCAAGTTTTGGAAGAGTTTTGCCAGAGGTCCCATGATGACTTCAGCCAGCTCCTTTAGCATTCTTGGATGAAGTTCACCTGATCCTGCTGACTTATAAATGTCCAGCTTTTCTAAGTGATCATGCACCAGGTCTACATCAACAGTAGGAAGGTGATCATTCCCACCATGTCCATTCTGAACCTCATCTCGTATGATTTTCCCTTTAGTCCAGTGAAATACTGATGCAAAGTAGCCATTCAGGAGTTCAGTTTTCTCCTGAGTGTCAGTAACCAGCTCTCCTAAGTTGTTAAACAATGGCCCCACACTTCCATTTGTTTTCCTCCTGTTTCCTACATACCTAAAGGAGGATTTCTTATTATCTTTGATTTCTGTTGCATCACAGAATGGAAGACTCAAAAAGCTATAAAAGAGGTGTAAGGAGGATGACTCTATGGCCTAGTTAGGGTTTCACCTAGTACAAGAGAGAAATAGGTTCTTGTCTCTATTCCTAAGGCTTTTTCTTTATATTTTTCTCTCTGTTTCCTACTGGCTAACTCTGGGAAGATCCCTGCTTAAGATTTAAAATATTTTGGATCACTGCTTCTGAGGTTCCCAACTTTGGAGTTTTTCTGAGGTTCCCCGTGTACCATGTAAAAGATACATAAGATGTAGAAAATTCTTGTGAGATAGCATAACAGTATAGGAGTTTTGTGTATTCTAATTCTACTGCTGCATTTTCACAACTGTCCATACAGCACTTCTTTGTATGCATTAATTTAAAGTGTTGCTCATTCAGATCTCCAGACTTCCAGACCCCTCAGCAGTCATAAAGTTATATAAGCAGAGGTTCATTTTCCTTTTTCTCTTTTATGAAAGCAGACTGTATAAAGGTGAACTGCCTTTTTTTTCATTTTTTCATCTGATGTTTTCAAATATGATGCATTTCTGGTGCAAAAATGTCACATATTGTACAGTAAAAAAATAACATGAAATTATGTAATTTCAGCTTCAACTAGACAGCTAAATGCAGAGTATTTCTCAAAAGTGTCATACAAAATGTATTTAAAATAAAATGCACTTTCTGAGAGGAAAATGTTTCCCATTGTCGAATTCAATCCTTGTCTTCAGAACGCATTAAATGCTGCTGTTGCAAATGTAAAGCCTTAGATATAGTATACAATAGAAACTAAATTTTTTTGTGAAAAAAACCCCAAGCTTTCAAAAATGTCTGGGATTTTGATATTAGTCTTCATAAAAAATACGATAAAAAAAGAAAGTGCAAAAAGGTGATATACAAATCTATCACCTGTGGAAATCTGGGTTCAAGTAATTTACAAAAGGAGTCAGAAGCTCATTTATTAGGGCACAGAAGCAGCTATTAGTATCCCATTAAATCTTTGCATTTCCCCACTAAATTCAGGTACTAAACCATGTTTAACTTTAATAGGATTGGGGCAGGATTTCCATTTATCAGAGTAAAAACTGATATCATGCATCCTATTTGTTTTTCCCTTTAAATTATTTTATAACTGGATCTTAACTAAAAATATTGATCTAAACATGGTCAAACTTGGAAAGTTCAGATCCAAATCTTTAAAGCTTGAGGCTGTCTCTATACATGATTAAAGAACAGATATTTAGGATAGTTAAAAAAAAAGAAGTTTGGCATTATACTTCCCTGGTATTTTATTTTCGCTGTTAAATTATGCTTCTTGGAAGGGGGGGTGTTTATTTTTTTTAAATAATTAGCAAGCAATGGGGATTTAGGAATTGTAAACTCATTTCCACACATCAGGTTTTCCTTTTCCTCCAGCTTCCAAATCAGAATATATAGTCCAGACAAATGTTATAGTATGTGTAGAAAATGCATTGTTCAATTTTATATGTAAGTGTGAATCTTCACAGCTGTAGATATCTGTTTAACATCTGAAAGTCAGTCAGAATCTGTCCTCTCTATGAGGAAAACCTAACAAGAATTGATTAGGTTGTTCACATTTTGACTGATCTTAATTATAATAATTAAGAGATTACCTTCACTATTGCATTGATCTGCAACTGATGTATTATAGGGATGAAAATCAAAGAAAAGGACACGGGGAATTTGCTCACTCATAGTTCAAATGGACACCTAGCCTAAAGAAATGACATTAGCTTATCCATTTTTTACCACATCTGTATCTAGCTGAGCAGCTTAGAGCAGTAAGAGTCTATTAAAAATTCTACAGAACTATCTACCAATCTATTTTCTTCTCTCCATTTTTCCCTTAGTACTACAGGAGAGAATGGCTTGGGAGATGATAATCCATGACATAATCAAATATTATCCTTAGGTGTTTTGTTCAAACTGTTGCTTTTTAAAAACCTTGCAAAAATAGAACATCAATGTTAGTGCAGAGAAAGTTGCAAAAACCCTTTTCCTTCTTATGGTGCAAAATTCTTACTTTGTTTAAAGGCTAATGTTGACCTTTTCAGGATGAAAGGCTTTAGCTTTATGGTGATTTCCTGGTCAGAAATTAGGGTGTTAATTTTTTCCTGATAGTTCTGTCTTACAGGTTTCTGCCAAATCCAATGTCCTGCAAAAGTTACCCTTCCAAGAACCAAAAGTATCCTTTAGTTGTTTTTCTTTTATAACCTTATCATAACCTTTTATGTTTTCTTTGTGCCAGAACATACTAAGCATCTTCTCCAAATAACTCCATTGTAGAGTTTAGGACTTGTTCTGCATTAAGTCAGTTTTACCTACATGTAAACATCTCTTATGATTTTTCCCTCCATCACGTATCACAGTACACAGTCTCTTGGGTAGGCCTTTCCATCATGCTAATTAGTTTAAGGCACTTTTCCCTATTTCTCTTTGATAAATATTGATTCATCCTATACTCTCAGAGTGAGTATGTTTTTTCTGTCACTTTGCTGTCATGCTGGTGATGAGTCAGCACTATCTGATCTTGCAGATGGTGAATCTGTAGTTTTATATAGAAATAACTCAGTTGCTTAATGTAACCCCCCCTCATCACAGAATTTTGATTGTTCTGGTGCACAGCTGTCTCATAGGCAATCAGTAGTAAAGATGCTGTCACTTCCCTATAGTTAAATGGACAAATTCTGCACGGCATAACATTAGTTGTAGGGAAAGTACAAGGATCATTCTTGACTTTTGTGGAGCTATGGGAGGGTTGATGAAATTACAGGCTTTGTACTTAGGCTAATGGGAGGTAGTACTTCATCTGTACACCCATACTGTCCACCAAATGATGGAGGAAGGGTAAAGGCTACAGCAGGGATAGATGATGAAAAGAGGTTTTCAGGGAGAACAGAAGAGTAGATGTTATGTAATTCAGCATATAAGCAATATAGCTTTCTGCAGGCCTCTCTTTGAAGAGACGGATGCTTCCACTGGTCTCCTAATAGGTGGCCAGTCAGAACCACATCATTGTAATTATACTTTTGTGGTATCCCTGACATAGAAATCAGTGAGGTAGCATTTAGCTCAGCAAGAAAATAAATATGCATATTGCCCCTAAGGTAAAAAGTCCCTACAAGAGTATAAATAATTACATGGCTTGCATACAAATAATGTTAATTGCCTGATGTCAACAAATGCATTTGTTGGGGGATAACTGATGTGGGGTAACTGATGTGGGGTAACTGATAAATGGGAGATAACTGATTTTATTTTTTAGCAAAAGGACATTCATCCATCTTAGATGCTTCCTCTAGATTTAATCTACTGGTTCGTCATTTCAGTCATCAATGCATTAACCAATTTCAAATTACTGTATTCAGTTTTGGAGAGCAATCAAGTAAAAGAGGAATCAGCTCTCTCAGTGATAGACTGGTATGTCCCTGTTGGTATTTATATTTTACCATATTATACTTTTTATATGTAAATTTATGTTGCAGATATAAATATGCTTCAGGGGCCTCTGGGTACAGAAAGAGAGAAACAGCTTCTGTGTAGAGTCAATTGCATACTCTTATCTCAGCTTCTCTTGTCTCTGCTGAACACCACTCCCTAGGAATATCTATTTTGGAGAATATTATTTTGAAATGAGTTTAGTGACAATTTCCACACAATTAGATGACTGATTGATCTCACCATACATTCACCAGCATCTTTTTCTTACAGGATTCAGCATCCTCTTGTTCTCAACTGATAGGAGACAGGGATCTTGGGCACTTAAGCAGTATATCCTAAAGATCCAAATGTTTTGTAACAAAGATATAATAATTGTACATAGAAATATTTTTTCTCATATTAAATGATTGGGGAAAGAGGTGTGAGAAAGGTATTAAAATGTTCTGTAACTAACACAACTAGCTTAGTGCTCAGTACTGTTAGTATTAGCAGGGCTTCAAGGGAAAACAATAATATTGCTATTTGCAGGGGGTTTAGGAAAGCCTGACAACAGATAGAGGGAAAATTACTCATTTGGCAGGATTTTAAAACAAACTGGGAAGAGAAACTGTCCAACTGAGTAGATGATCCTTTGAGTCACATTTTGTATTTTCTTAAGATCCATATTAAAATATCTTCAAGATCTTCAATACTTTTAATTCATTAAATTAGTGCATGGTTCCCTACTTCATTTTTTTCAAAGGCAGGTTAGAGTGTAAGGTCACAGGTATATGTTTTAATGGATGTCTTTACCAGGCACCTGACTAATCAATTACACATTTGAGTTAATTTAGATCTCAAGGGAGTGATTTTTTTCTTAGTAACTAATTTTAATTTCAGTGTTTTTGTTCTCTATTCTATGCTGTCTATGTAAAAGGATTTAAATTCCATTTAAAGAGATTAGATTGGTGATTACAGGCTTAACAGAAGAGGTCATAGAAAACTGTGATTTCCATCACAATAGATACTGTATGGATGCAGGAGATTTAAAAATGACACATTATTCACTGATTTTTCTGAGAGTTGTTTTTTGTTATTTATCTTGGCTTATTCCATGCTTAAAATTGGATTAAAAAATAAACATTATATATGTACAAAAATATTTAGATTTTAAATCCTAGAATTTGAATGTGTTGCCAAATAATTCAATAGAAATGTTGCCATTGGGTTTGATGTGAACAACATGTAGCTTTGACTGTTGGCCTTATATAAAACAGTACATGTTTGAATTATTTGGCAGTACATTCAAATCCTAGGTTTTAAAATCTAAATATGTTTGTCCTTTTTCCTAGAGTACTAATTAACATTCCAATTAGGTTGCACTTTTCCAGGGGTGCCCCACATAGAAAGGCTCGGGCATGAGGAATTACAAATCTTGAGATTGGCACTGAAGGAAGCTGCTGGAACAACTTCAATGATTTATTTCTGGCTTTGGCACATGTAAGCAGGTGGATGAAGTGTGCTCAAGAGCAACGCTTCCCAGGAGATGGACAGTATAGACTTACCCTTGTAGTATTTCCTCTGACTTCCATGGGACTGCTTGTGTGAATGAGGATAACTATTTCTTATAGTAAGTGTTGCAGGACTGGGCCTTTAGATACCACATGCTCATATGCTGTAGCTGAGCCTATGGTATAAGTGCTTGAATAGAATAGATGTGGCATGCTATTTCACGTAACCCGTACTTTCATTTACAATGCTTAGAAGGATCTATGCTTAACCACATACAGTGATCCAGGTCAACACCTAACCTAGGTGCAGGCATTCAAAAAGCCCAAGCTGGAATCGATCTAAGTTATGTAGTTGTCTGTAAGCAGTATAGTCTAGATCTGTAAAAGTGTGTGTGGGTGTGTCTGTGTGTATTGTATTACATAATTCCAACATTACTAAATTAGTGAAGGACTTTGGCCCTGATCAGTTACATTGATAGAACTTAGTATCAGTACATAACCTAGTTCTTCGGTACCTAAAAGGGGACTTACTCAATTATATGCAGAATTTGGGGGGTTAGTGGGTTTTGTTAATTTGTTTATTCTCACAGTATCAATTGCAACCTTGCAATAATGTTGAAAATAATAAAATGTAATCGCACACAATTTGAAAAAGCTTTCACCTGGGAAATATGTTAAACAACGTAATTAGAATGAAAGTAGTAGTAATAAATGGATCTGTTCAGTATCAATATTATCTACAAAATATAGGCCAGATCTTCAGGTGCTGTAAATAGACATAAGGCTCCACTGAAGTCAATATTGCTGCAGTGATTTACACCACCCGATGGTCTCCTATGTCTGGACTGTTTGGAATATCTTGCACAGCAGTTCCAGTCATGATAATGTACAATTAATGTGTGCGGCTTGCTTAGGATTTTTGAAGTTCAATAATAACAATGCTATTCTATTATCCCATATGAAATGTGAAAATGTATTCATATAAAGGCAAAGAAAACATCACTGGGAGGTCATGTATGTATCTTAAAGCAGACATAAGAAATATTGCAGAAGACCACAATAACAAGCATGACGGGGACTCCTTAGTTCCTATTTTGGTTATTATGGAAGACAAAGAGTTAGTACAGCTTAATTATCAACACATATATTTGAATGAGTTATATCTGGTTTTATTTTAAATTAGCATCTTCCCACTGTGAAAAAACATATATCATATGCACTTCTGTATGCTTTATAAAGCAAAATAAAATTCTCAAATAAACCACTGGTCTTATACTTTTAGTCACAGGATTTTACTGATGTCAATGCACTCTTTATGATTTTAATTGTAGCCCTGAAAGAACTTTCCCTTCTTAACCAAAAAGAGCCAAAAAAAAAAAAACCCTGGCAGACAGTCTTCAGCTGTTACATGATCTTTAGCAGAATGTCATTAGGTTTTGAGGAATGCCAGCAGTGTGTTCAGTGCTCAGTGGACTGTGAGGGAAATTGCTCTGTTTGCCCTATGTGTGTTGCAATCTAAACGTACAGATGATTAGAAAGAGACCCATCCCAAAAATACAGTTTTGAAACCCAAAAGCAGTATTAAAGCACAGATCAGTGTACAGTATACACCGTAACAATAAAATTATAACACTCCTTCTTACCTTGCTGAGTGGAAGCTGACAGGCTTCTCATAAGAGAAATATTTTAAGGAAAGTAAGACATCCAGGCAGATGGTGCTTCACAGAAAAAAAAGCACAAGGAAAAGGGTGAGAAAAAGATTCAACATAAAACTTTAGACCAAAAGCAACCGAGGAAAAGATAACAAAGGAAGAAAGGAAGTGGGCCATAAATTTGAAGTTTAGTATACTATGTACAATGAGTCTCAATTACATCTGCTTCCCAGCTATTTAACCCTGGATTATTTCATTCTGTAGTTGTCATAAACCAAAGAGTTTATCTGTCAAAGTAAGTCGTGATACCTGATAATATCCACATGGTTTTCATCTCATTAAATTCTGGCCAATTGGGGGGGGGGTGGAATTTCAACATGATTTTATTTCTACTAAACTAAAACTAAACCAAGCACTATGCTAACTATTCTGAGCAACTGCCTACACAATAGAAAGTAAGTATGAATATGTGGGCATGCTACAGAATAGGGAAGTGATTATTATTATTGGTTTTAAATGTACAGGGGTTAAACACTCAGCCACCTGGCTGGAGAAAAAAAAGTAGTTCCATGATTTTTCTTATGATTATAAGAATTACAGATCACATCTAAATGAACAGTGTAGTTAGGTTAAGCCAATAGTGCAAAACAATAGTTAAATGATCACAGGAATATTGATAACATCCTGTCAGTTTTTTTTAACTACTGTGATTTATGTTTAGGGTAGGAAATGTTTAATGCAAGATTCAGATGCAAATCAACTGATGGCAAAAGCCACAGAAATAATCCATTATCTATTACAGTAGTAATCTGTCATCATAAAGGGGATGAATCTTTTCCTTTAAAAAAAATCTATTTTTTTATTTATATCTAATGGAACTAGTAACTTGGCATATTCTGTTCTTTTCATCAACAAAATAAATGTTTACTTTCTTCTCCAGACATGCAAACAAGTAAATATCTCCTGCAATGAACGCCCCCACCCCCAAAGTTTTTAAAAGCCTGTTCTATTTTAATCTGACTTTTTTATGGTTAAATGTCATATATATTGAATAGTGAGTATATTTCTATCTTGGTTTGCCTCAGATGTATCTACTGACAAACAAATCAATATTGACTTTTAGTTTGAGTTATTGCAGTTACTCAAGATATAAGGCTATTTTTTTTCCTTCACTGGCTTTGAAAATACAATCAGTTTTGATATATTTTAACTAGTATCACTTTTGGCAGTTGCACTTACTAACAACAAAGGCAGCCTTTCAACAGGTGGTAATTACTTTGTCTTAGATACCCTTACATGAACTTAGGAAATTTTACTTCTGGACTATTTCAAGGCTTTTTGGAAAAGCGTTTATTGCTATACATCTACATGAAAGTGTGCATGGAGAAAAATTACAAGGTTTTTTAGTTCCATCTAGTGGTAAAGAAAGGTATACATTTTGTGAAACTCAACTGGCAATAAGGATGATGAAGATAGAAAGGCTCATAAAAATATAGAAAATCAGTGCAATATGAACCTTAGAAATCAGGAAAATGAGCAATAACAAAACAATCAATCCCAAAGCATGTATTTTTTTTTAAATGTTTGTTTCTTCCTTTGTTTATTCAAGTACTGTAATGAAAAAATAGATATTAAGTTCCAAGCACAGGTACCTTCGAGTTATGCATAAGTAAATGTCATAACTCATTTTAATAGACTACTTTGTTCCTTATGATTACATGTCATATTTGTTTAAAGTTCATTATGTAGAAAAATAATGCACGGTCCCACTTTTTCATGTTCAATGGCCCTTAATCATACTGATTGTGTACTAAACAGAAGCCCTTTATAATTCTATACAAAGGCAAGGAAGCACGAATTTCCATGTACGCTATTTCCATGGCTGTTAGTTAAAGGAAACAAATTATCTAAAAGCCAACCCTCATCATGGTCCATGTGGTTGTGGAGGAGAGTGTGGGGTACTATGTACCTCCTTGTGAGACAGCATGGGGTGCCCGTATGATGGTGACCAGTGTAGGGGCCAAAATAGACATCTTAATTTTGTGCTGCTCATGGCAAGGACAAGGTGGAGAGGCCTCAAAGACATGTGGCCAGTATTTTGCAGAGAGAGGTGTAACTGGAAGTCTGAGTGCCTTGGACTGTGGTGGCAGCCAGGCTGTTCTTAGTTGTTAGCGTAAGTGCTGCTATTTTTGCATCCCCACCACCTCTCCCCACAGTTGGTGCCTAAGGCTGGTTCTTTCACTTTACGACGCCAGAGAATTTACAATGCGCAGACCTGAAACAGAGTATGTCCCTTTTGGTGTAAGGGGGAACCTAGGATTCACCTTCAAAATCACAGATTTCTCTAGAGGCAGTAAAACCTTGCCCCCTGCTTGGGAATTCTAGCAAAGATACAATTTAGCCATAAATATGTCATCTTTCTATCTTGCCTACTTAGGTAACTTCACAAATAAAATTACAGGAATTAAAAACTGAAACCTGATGTCAAATATTGTTAAAGAGTTGTTGGTGTCACTGGGCATAACCCTAGGTAACTCAGAGGGATGGAAGACCACGAGTGTCGATGAAGTCCTTCTGCTCTGGGCTCAGACGAGCCAGGACCGCCCCCTTGCCCAACCTTTGTAACCCTTTCTCTGGCGCCTGCAATCTCCTGTCCTTCTGGAAAGCAGGCGAACTAAAACTGTTATCTGTGGAATGCAAGGGCACCGCTCGGAGAGAGAAGGGAGGAGGGAAAGGGGTGGAAGCCAACTAGTGGAAAATTACTGCTGGGAGTGACCGGGGTATAAAAATACACTGTTGCAGGGCTAGGGGCACAGGATTTGAGACCATACAGTCTCCCTGTGCCTTTTACTTGAACTCAAATAAACTCTGTCTACTTCTCCCCCCAGTGTGTTTATTTGGTGCAACGCACACCGGGCAACAAACCTAATTGTTGCCTCCCTCGGGCACCTTGTGCCGGCAACAGAGTCTAACTTCATATCTGGCTAAGGAATGCACTGTCTATATACATATCTCAGCATAGGCTACAGAAAATGTAAGTTGAAGATGTTATTTAAACTCGCAATCATTAGCAGATACTATAAAAATTAAATCCATACAGATTAAAAAGCATTTACTGTGTCTTCTTCAAGTTTATAGTAGAGCATACACTATTTTAACTAGTGTATGTTTTGGAAGAGGCATATATTATAGTTTATTAATGTTTAAGTTAATTGTTCATGACAGTTTTGATTTCAGCATATCTCTTTGAAAAGAAACAAAGGATCTGTTTTCAACTACCTTAAAAAAGTTTGCAAGGAAGAAGGAATGATGGGGTTTTTTATCAATGGAAACTCTAGGACAGGAATTCAAAAATGCTGAGTACCCAATGAACTTTGGCCAGTTTGATGTTGTATTTAAAGTGCAGAAGTTGGGGAGAGGAAGGTTGAGCCGCAGTAGTGTAAAAAAACAGGAGCTGAATTATGCATCTATTATTGTTTACTAGTGGATTTTAAGCATGTATCATTGTAATAAGAATCCTGTTGTCCAAGAATCCAAGAAGCAAGAATGGATCCAAGACAGTTCTTCTGGCTAAAAGCCCGTGGAGCTGAAATTTATTCTGCCTACTCCACATTTTTTCTCTGCTGAATAAAGAAACATTTTTTGTTGTATCTGGGTAAGGTGTGACTTTTATATAGATCGTTGTTCTTCTTAAATCTCTACAGTAGAACAGAAACAGCAAGTCCAAACCTCCTGTATATCTGTGCAATTCTCAAAATGGTTCTCTCACTCCAACTCTCCTTCAAACTGTCTTTTAAAATCCCCAAGAAAAATGGTCTAAAGTCATTATGACGACTCAGTTTAGTATTACTGATCATTAAATTTTGTGTTAGACAGCTTTGAGGAAAAAGATTTCTCCTAAGTAAGTTCACTTTGCTTTTCAGTTTGTTCCCATAACATTGTATTGTACATTGTATTGTAACACTGTATTGTTCCTGTAACATTGTATTGTACTGATACATGACACTGGGCACATCTGTTTGAGATGCTACACCACTGTAGAGTCACTGTAGCATCTCTGGCACAAACCATAACACCACCATTATTGCACAGTAGCCACAAGCTATTGCACAGTAGCTCATTGCCACTGTGCGGTAGGATCAGAAATGACCCATGCAGTACTGGGACTGTGCAGTATTTGGCAGTTACTGTGCAGTGATTTAGTACTTGCTAAAGCAAGTAAAGATACAGATGCTAAAGCAAGTACCGAATGCACAGTAACAGCTGTGCAGTTGGGCAAACATGTAGCTGTGCCCACTGGGTGCATCTACATGTTCATTAATATGAAATTATGGTGCATTAAGATTAGTACACTAACCTTAATGTGCTGTAATCAGCAATCCTGCATATTAGTGCAAACAAATGCTTTTTTAGGTGACCCCCAATGCTCATTGGACTCATCTACTATGCATTTGTTCATTAGTATGGTTTTTGCCAGCCATACTAATGCACAGTAGAATTAGTCCAATGGGTATTAAGAGTCTTATGTAGATACACCCACTGTCAGTTATATTGAATGTTAAAGAATTAAAATAAACAACCAAAACAAGAAAAATACATTCATCACAATCACCCTGTCCACCTTTATCCCAATCAGCTATCATTTCACGTCACTGTAAGTCCACAGAAGGAAGATTTCCGCTGCTTCTTTTGAAAGATTATTTTCATAGGCTAGACCTCACCATAACATTGTTTCTTCATATTCATCCTAATTTTCCCTTTCTTAATTTCATTCTATGACTTGAAGGCATTCATCCTTTCATTATGCTAAATAATTCTTTTCTCTCCTTAGTGTTAACAGTTTGCAAATATCTGAAGGGTGTGATTATGCCCCCCTCAGTCATCACTTAGGCAAGCAACAGTGTACATATTTAGTTCTTTTTATCTCCTCTCATGAATCAATTCCTCTAGTGCTCTGATCATTTCTGTTGCCATTCTCTGAAATCCCTCCAATTTGTTGGTATCATTCTGGTAACAAGGGACTCAGAAATTAGCATTCTTTCTCAATCACGATCTTGCTATCCCTTCCTTTTTCAATAGGGTTGCAGAGAAAGTAGTTTGTCAAATAGTCCAGGTACAATCGCAGCAAACTATCGAATTACATACCGAGAGACACAGACTTGATAATTTTTGGTGGTTAAAAGCTTTAGATTACAGACGTTCAAGCTTTTTTTGATCAATGGTCTATCTCAAAGCTAAAATTTTGGGTATACTTCTTCCACCTTTTACACCCTGGAATAAAAGTTGCATTCTCTTGCTTTTCAGAAGACAAGCATATTATAAAGAAGCTAAACCATTTTAATGAATGTGCATATTTTAATGATTGTATATTGCGTATACTCTGCAGCATTGCTTGTATTCACTGCTGCCCTGACTGTATTCTGGCAGCTCCTAAATTCTCAAACATGATGAATGATATTTCACGGCACGCAGACTATTTAAAATACCTTATTCCCATTAACCAAACCATTAAATGAGACTTGTAATCTTAAATCAAAATGGTATTTTGGTAGCTAAATTCTATTTGGGCATGGGAATTTATTAAAATGTCTTTGAGGATGCAGATTTTAGTTACTAAGGGCCAAATCCAGATTGGTGTCTGAACAGTCACAAAAAGTCATTCCAACGAGCCCCAAAACAACAGCCATAAAATCATTTAGGTACCTACACTTAATAATTTTGGCCTGAAAAGTTCTGGGGATACTTAAACTTAGGTTTCTGAGCGTATTCGGAAACCATTCATGTCAAACATCTGGAATCTTAATTTGGGGCTGGGAGCTAGTAAAAAATTGGCATAAGTTCCCAGTCCATTAACTGCCAACGGAATTATACAGTTATAAAAAAATCAGGGCTGGAAGGGACCTATGGAGGTCCTTGAGTCCAAGGCCTTGCCTGAGGCATAATTATCCCTTGTCTAGCCTATTACTAAAACTACACAATAACCCTATCACACGATTACAAGGCATAGCAACCAAATTCACACAGTTAAAGCAGGACAGTTGTAGTCAGTGTCCTGTTGCAATCTATTGATAAAGTACACTCAAGATATACAAAGGGGGCCACAACCCCTGCTAAATCCTGCACCACTCTGATCCAATCTGATCATGGGGTAAAATTTCTTCCTGACCAAAAATGTGAGGATTAGGTCAATGCTGAGTGGGAGACAATACCCTCTAGTCAGGAAATTCTGGTTTTAATTTCAGCAAGAGCATTGGCATAACCTCTCAAAATCCCCAGCACTGCCTTCAGCCAACATCTAATACCCCTGTAGAAGACAATCCTCCATGACACATGCAACAACAGGAGTAGAAAAATAAATCCTTCTAAGTCTCATGCAGCAACTCATAAAATGCAGAAACATGAGCAGTACCTATAGCATAGCATAGGAATAACTACTCCTAGAGCATGCCTGATCAATGCTTATCCAACCTCTTCTTGAACAACTCCACTGATAGTGATTCTGCTTCACAAGGTTGTGTTTGTGCTGTATCTTTCATCTTTTATCATCGCCCAGATACATTCTTATTTGCTATCTCTTTCTTTTCAACCAGGGAAAAAGTGTATATGTTTCTGACATAAAAGGCAACATCACCACCTTCTTTCCTAACCCTATCCATCCAAAATAGTGTACCCCTCAATGTTGATTTTCCAATCCTAAGAACTATCCTACCAACTCTCAGTGATACCAATCTGATCATAGTCTTGTTCACATGCTGTGACTTCCAACTCATCTTGTTTTCTATAATTCTCACATTTGTATACATGCATCAGATGTATTTTGTATTTTGACCTACTTGTTTCTCTTTTTCCCTTTGTTGCTGCCTGTCTCTCTTGCCCCTTCTCTGATTTGAGCTGCGTATTTTGGTCCTCTCCCTTCTGAATTTTTTTACTCTAATGCTGGAAGGTTTTGTTAATCATCCCCCATGAAACTTAGTTTAAAGCTCTTTTTACTAGATTGGTCAAATGATGCCCAAAGATGCTCATTCCATCTGTGGTCAAATCAATCCTCTCTTAATAACAGTTCTTCTCCCCATTATATCAGCCCATTGTCAAATAATCCAAAGTCTTCATATCTACATTGTCTCAGCCATGCACTTATTTCTATGATATAATGGTTCTTGCCTACATACTTACCAGAGTGCACATAATGTCTGGTTGATGAGAACTGTATTGAAAGAAGTTACATGTAATGTACAACACCAGGGCCATGGGCAGCCGTTGTACAATATCCTCACAGAGCACTTGCTCAGGACATTTTAGGCATGGGTTATAAGTCATCCTTAACCTTAGGGGGTTCTAGCCTACAGCTGAAACCCAGAACTCTGCCTTTCCATCAGAGGGAGGTAATGACAAGGCTGAAATTGAATGTCCTCTTTTGCTCTCCTTCTGTCCTCGGGTATTCTTGAATTACTTGTGTAAGCTATTTTTGAGCAAAAGTTCCAGGCACTTGACAGTGTTATAAAAGGTGAACACAACTACTACTGGTTTTTAAATGAGCTCTGCTCATGGAAGATCCCAGGCTCTAGATTCTACTTTTGGTGCCCGGTCACTAATACTTAAGCCACTAAATCCATTATAGAATCTAGCTCCTAATTCTTGTTCACTTTTATCTTCTATCTCTATGCATTATTTACTCAATTGCTGCACAAAATCATTATTCTTTTTTTTAAAGGTTACCAAGTTAGCTTTTTCCTAAACCTTTTCATTTCTTTATAAGTCATAGACTACTTAGAATTTAATTGTCAGAGATAGAATGTTCACTTGTTAATTATTTTAATACTTAAAAAATGTATTATCCAAATTAATTGACTTGTAAATATTCAAATTGTGCAGTTCTCCATATCTGCAAGCCCTCAATAGCCATTTGAAAAAAAAAAATCTCCCTAATATGCTAGGCATTTCAATATTTTTCTCTCATTTTCTTGTTGAAGACAGATTGTACAAAGGAGTTCAACATCTAAGCCATTTGTATTCAGTATTAATTTTACCCCTTCTTCTTTTATTAACTGACCTATTTTCCCTCTCCTATTTTCTCTCTGATATATTTCTTATCCTCCTCATCATTTATCTAACATTAATTTATTCTATGTTTTTACTCCAAGTTTTAAAGGACTATGGGAGGAATACTATTTATTTTCTGCATCTAAATGGTGGCTTTTAGCCCCATAAGGTAGCAGTTCTATTTCCTTTTCAGTAGGCTGTGCACTGGTGCGGCAGAAAGGTTACTATGTGTGAGAGCATATTTCAAAGTGTTAAGTATGTTGAAATCACAAAAACATAGTCAGCCAGAAACCTACAAGTAATGGGTGCAAGGAGAAGGGCTCTCCTATCACTTTAGTGGTAATAACTGAGTGCTTATCCCAGTTATCTAAGAAGCAAGGCTCTTCCATGGTCAGAGTGCTTACTCTAATGTTCCTTTTGAAACTGGTCTCCTTGGTTGCCAAGCAAGGTACATATGTGGGGCCAGGAGGAAGAGGAAAAGCTCAGTGATGTGAAAGGGGCTATGGGTTGTCTTGTATACTGAGTGGTATGTGTGTGTGTGCGCGCGTGTGTGTGTGCATGCACTACTGCCACTTACTGGAGAAGAGGGGTGGATCCAGAGCGGGTGTGGTGGTATAGTCCAACCCTGCTTTTGCTGCACACCACATAACATAGTAAACTCTCAGAGCTCCCTACATGTCAGCAGAGCCCCTGCTGGGAGCTCTGCATGTCCTGTGAGCTCTATGAGCTCACCAGTGTGACATCAGTATGGCAAGAAAACAGCCTGGCTTGGCAGGGAACTCTTTAGTAAACTAAATCACAAGAGGAAGCTTATAAGAAGTGGAAACATGGACAAATAACTAGGAGAGAAAGTAAGAGCATTGCTCAGGCATGCAGGGATGAAGTCAGGAAGGCCAAAGCACAATTGGAGTTGCAGCTAGCAAGGGATGTGAAGGGTAACAAGAAGGGTTTCTGCAAGTATGTCGGTAGCAAAAGGAGGACTGGGGAAAGTGTGGGTCCCTTACTGAATGGGAGAGGCAACCTTGTGACAGAGGATGCAGAAAAGGCTGAAGTGCTTAATGCCTTTTTTGCCTCAGTCTTCACAGGCAGGTTCAAGGCTCAGACTACTGCACTGAGCAGCACAGTTTTGGAAGAAGGTGGGCAGCTCTTAGTAGTGAAAGAACAGGTTAGGGACTACTTAGAATAGCTGGACTTGTCCAAATCCATGAGACCAGATGGGACGCACCCAAGTGTGCTGAAGGAGTTGACCGACATGATTGTAGAGCCATTGGCCATCGTCTTTGAAACCTCATGATGATCAGAATAGGTCCCAGATAATTGGAAAAGGGCAAACATAGTACCCATGTTTAAGAAAGGGAAAAAGGAGGATCCAGGGAACTACAGATCAGTCAACCTCACTTCAGTCTCTGGAAAAATCATACAGCAGATCCTTAAGGAATCCATTTCTAAGCACTTGGAGAAGAAAAAGGTGATTAGAAACAGTCAGCATAGATTCACCAGAGATAAGTCATGCCTGACCAACCTAATTGCCTTCTGTGATGAGATGACTGACTCTGTGGATGCAGGGAGACTGGTGAATGTGGCATACCTTGATTTTTGCAAGGCCTTTGATATAGTCCCGACAACATTCTCTCAGGCAAGCTAAGGAAGTACAGGCTGGGTGAATGCACTGTAAGGTGGATAGGAAGCTGGCTGGAGCATTGGGCTCATAGAGTAGTAATCAATGGCTCGATATCTAGTTGGCAGATTGTATCAAGTGGAGTGCCCCAGGGGTCAGTTCTGGGTCTTCATCTCTGACCTGGAAGATGGCAGAGTGCACCATTGGCAAGTTTGCAGATGACACCAAGCTGGGGGGAATAGTCGATATGCTAGAGGGTAGGGCTAGGATTCAGAGTGACCTAGACAAATAGGAGGATTGGGCCAAAAGGAACTTTGCAGAGTAACCCAATATATCCACATTTATCCATGATTAAAACAAAACACCACTGTATATACATCTAATCATGGAAAAATGTGGATTTGGGGTTACTTCTATAAAATTGGGGAATTTTTTTTTTGTCAGAGAAAACCAGGGTCTCCTGTTCATGAGGTTCAATAAGGACAAGTAAAAATCTCTGTACTTAGGATAAAACAATCCTATGCACCAGTACAGGCTGGGGGCTGACTGGCTGGGCAACAGCTCTGAAGAAAAGGACGTGGGGGTTACAGTGGACAATAAACTTAATTTGAGCCAGCAGTTTCCCCTTGTTGCCAAGAAGATGAACAGAATACTGGGATGCATTGGTAGATGTGTTGACAGTAGGTTCAGGGAAGTGACTATTCCCCTCTATTTAGCACTGGTGAAGCTGCATCTGAAGTACCGTGTCCAGTTTTGGGGAGCCCACTATAGAAAGGATGTGGACAAAATGGAGAAAGTTCAGTGGAGGGCAATAAAAATGGTAAGGGAGCTGGGGGACATGACTTATGAGGAAGGACCAAGGGAATTGGGATTATTTAGTCTAGAGAAGAGGAGACTGAGAGGGGACTTAATAGTAGCCTTCAAATACCTGAACGGAGGGTCTGAAAGAGGATGGAACTAAACTGTTCTCAATGATGGCAGATGACAAAACAAGGGACAACAGTCTTAAGTTGCAGCAAGGAAAGTTTAGGTTAGATATTAGGAATAATTTTCTCACTAGGAGGTTAGTAAAACACTGGAACAAATTACCCAGAGCAGTGGTGGAACCTAAATCCTTGGAGGTATTCAAAACTGGTCTAGACAAAGCTTTGGCTTGGATGATCTAGCTGGGGTTAGTCCTGCTTTGAGCAGGAGGCTGGACTGGATAACCTCCTGAGGTCCTTTCCAACCGTAACTTGCTATGATTCTGTGATCTGCAGGCAGTTCCTGTTTCAGTTTGCTCCAGACTCTATTGCTATTTTTCTTCCCCTTCCTCCTTCTGAATTCAGCAGCTGGGGAAAGGAGGGGATGAACACCAGTGGCAGCAGCCAAAGCACTCTACCTCTACTGTCATGGGACTCCCCAGGGGCTGTGCACCACTTCTGCTCTTCCTCTTCTTTACTTTACTGCTGAATTCAGGGGAAGGGGTTTCAGATCTTCACCCAATCGGCCATTTTTGAAGCAGTCTGTTTTTGTTCACAGTTATAGACTGCTTTCTGGGGTACAGATCAGGTGAAAATTGTCACTTCTGTCTGCTCCAATAAAGCTCATAGCACACGCAGAGCTTTCGCAGCATTTGTGCTGACATGCCAGTGAATTCTGTTGCTTAATTTTGGCTGTTTGGTACATCGGCAATGAACTCTTTACTGCATATGTGCCACAGAAGACGTGGCCATACACCCATTGCCACAACCCTGTATCCACCCTATATGTTTGTTTTTGTTGCTGCCTGCTTCAAGGGCACTCAGTTAAGTGTCTCACCTCACTCAACCCCTCATCTCCACCAACTGCCAGAAGCGTACAACATTCAGTACACAGGACAGCCCAGGTCCCCAACCATCTCAGAGCCAAACACGTTTTACTTTGTCCTCTTCCTCCCATTTGTCTTCCTTGCTTGACATCTCAGAAGACCTGTTTCAAAAGGACTGAATGCCTTCTTCAAGAGCACTCAATTAAGATAGTTGCCCTGCTGCTCCCTGTCTGATCTTAATTGGCAAACAATTCCTGCAACACATAAAACCCCACCCTTTATATCCAATGAGTATTGAATACAAGGAGTAGTGAACAGTAATATTTCAGTAGGAGATTCTAACAGGAGCTCTAACGAGCTCAGACAGTTTATTCTGGGGATTTCTCATGGAGCGGCCTACTGCACACACCTGAATCCTCAGCATTACCTTGTCCTGAGACCTATTCATTCAAAGGCAGAATCTGATGACTTCATCCCTAGGATGTTCCTTTTCTCATATTGAACTGAGTAACTGAATAATTAAAGCTTTGTAGCAAAGGCAGTGCATGAAACAGTGATAGCTGAATAGCCATTACCCCAAACTCCTGAAAGAACTCAAATAAAAACTCTAGGACAGGTAATAAATAGATGCTATATACCTGATTTATGCCTGATCAATTTCTTTTATCCCCATTCCTGAATCAGCTTTTATTTCAGGATTTGCTTTCCTGGAGCCTATCCACTCCACAACCTGAGCCTTCCTTAGTGATCAGCAATCCTATTCCATTCCCTCTTGTAGCAAACCCCCTAGTTCTTCTTTGTTTAATTGCATTTCCTCCCCTTCCTCAACCATTTCTGACTTTTTCCTCTCCCTCTCTATTTCATATAGATAAGTGTAAGTGAGCTCAAACTTAGGATAAGCTTTAAACATTTTTATGTTTTTGGTAACAAGTTTTTGGTTTTGGATAACCACTGTTTTATATTGTATTATTATTAGGTTTGTATTGATTTTTATTGTTTCATATGGATATTGTATGGTTTAGGCCTGTGTTTGTAAGTGAACCAAAGTCATGTCAAATTTCCATTTTATATGTCAAGCCGCCAGCTTCTGTCCTCTGCCTGGGTATCCCACATTGCAACAATATGATTCATTGTACCCCTCCCATGTAAATTGGTTCCTGGATGAATGAGATGAGTATGATTGAGATACAATGGTAGCAGGCCCCTACTAAATGGCCTGTAACAACTGGGCCGTCACTTCACATTGATTATCCAGGAACTATGGACCTCACCCAGGAAAAGAGACAAGACCAGCATTTGAAAAACAAAAGACCCTGCAAATCAGCAATTCTATCATTGTACCCCACCATTACAGACACCCAAAACTGCACATTCCTGCATGGAGCACACATGCTAAGTACACCAGGAGCTGACCCTTGCCTGGGCATGCCTCCTGTCACTAGGGTCACACACAGTCTGCCCCTATAAAAAGGGGCAATGAAGACAGACCCAGTGGAAACGCCATTTCCATCTGGACCATACCAGCTTCACATCACCTATCCATCCCAGAGGCCCTGCCAGCAACCCCTCTGGACAACATCTACTGGACCAGGACCCCTTCCAGCCTGGATAGGTAGATATTACCTGTACACCTCCTCCTACAATTTGGACTCTGTCTCTGTCTCTCTCTCTCTCCTCCTGGACTTCAGTGGACTTCAGCCCCTGCACCAAGCCTCTCTAACCCCTGCTGCCATTGTGTGGGTGTGGGTGTGGGTGCAAGGGAACCAATTTGGCATTGTGTCACCATTTCCCCTGTTCAATAAAACCACTGTCATTTGCAACCCCAAGTTGGGTCCTGTTTTACTGAATCCCAGTCCCTTCCCTATCTTAAATTCCAGCCTTATTCTCTTGCTCTCTCAGCTCCAGTCCCCAACCTCTCTGCTAGTTTCTCCATCTCCTCCCAATTCCATCTCCCCTTTTCTGCCACCTCTCAGCCTCTCCTTGTTTTCCTGCTGTCCCTGCTGCTTTTCCTGTGGTTTTCTGCCGCTTTCTCTGTTTTCAGGCTTCCCCCTACCTCCTGCAGCTTCCCAGCTTCTATTAGCTGTCCAGCAGTTCTCTCCAGCTTCCAGCACCTACTGCTGCTCTCTGCAACTTGTCTAGCTGCCCCAGAGCCATCCTCTGGCTCCCAACACCTAGACCCCCTCTTTAATACCCACACTGTCCCTTAGTCCCATTTTTCCCTCCTGCCCCTATCTACCTTTTCAGCTCCCCGTAGCTCTGGCTCTAGTCCCAGACTCTGTGCCAGCATACTTCCCTGTTCTGCAGGCTTTGGGCATTGTCTTTTAATCAATTAAGATCAATTAACTTAAAGTTAACCCCCGAGCCTCAATTCTTTAGTCCAGGCCCCTCTAATCTACCAGTTCTAATCCCAGTCCCAATGACTTTCATTTTCAGCAATTTACACTCCCTACAATTCTACTTTTTTACCTTAACCTTTTCCCAGGTATCCTAAGTACTCCAAGCTCATACGTACATACATATACATCACAATACCCAACTTAGGTACTCATTTGTGTGTGTGTGTATGTGTGTGTGGGTGGGTGGTATGTGTGTAAATTAGTGGTGTACACATATGTAGATATAGATAGATAGATATTGTGTGTGTTGGGGGGGAGGGGTAGATGAATTAATAATCCACATAGGTGTATTGAATGTGCAGGTGTTGGTAATTGGTAACTGATTCTGTCAAAATTTGGTGTGTGTAGCGTGCGTGAACCTAGACTAATTATTTTGAACGTGTGTGTATCTGAGTTCCCAGTGTGTGTGTGTGTGTGTGTGTGTGTGTGTGTGTATGTCATTGTGTGCATGATATACAAATTTGTGATCTGTGTCTAACTCTTTGGGTATATAGTGTATGTGCCTGAGCTGGTAGTGTGAGTATATATGCCTAATAGGAGTGTCTGCACCTAGTGAGTGTGTGCTTAATTGATTTTTATGTGTGCATGTGCAGTTGTACACCACCTGTCTAACAGTGCAATATTGAGATCCTGACCCCTCAGGGCAATACTCTGTCACAGGTGCAAGTCCAAAGGATGTACAGTGGCATGTTTGCACCTGCATTTTCAATCACAGTGTAAAAGCAGCAGCTGGGGACTCCCCAGCTCAGCATCCTCTATCTGCCTCCTTCTTCTGCATGCCCCACTCACCACTGCCACAGCCCCCAGCAGACCTAAGAGGAAACTGCAGAGCCACTCATGCTCTTTTTCAGCCAAGCTGCATGGGCATCAGTGACAGCAGGTGGGTTCCCCCTCCCTGTCCAGTCCTCTGGGTGTTCCCTACCCCATGAGCAATCACAGGAATGATTGCTTTCTCTGCCTTAGCCCAGCTCTCTAAGTAGCTACAACCCTTGGTGGATTGGGACAGGAGCAGCTGGTCCAGCAGTAGCAGCAGGAGGGATTGCAGGGTGACACAAAAAGCACACTGCCTCTGAAAGTCTGATTGTGTTTAGAAAAGGAGGGAGGAATTATGATGCTGACAACATGAGACACTGATGGAGCAGTTATTACTGCATAGTCATTTAGGACTTACATACACAAGTATGAAATGACTGAGCAGTAACTAGAGTTACTGTGCAGTAGCATCCCTGAATGGCTTTTTGGAGATGCTGACTGCACAGTAGCTTGTTACTACTGCATCATGCTTCATGCCACACAATAAGCTACTGAGCAGTAGTAATGAGCTACTGTGCAGTCTGTGTCTTGTGTAGACGTGACCATGGTAGCATAATAGTTTCTGGAGTTTTTTTAAGTTTACATCCAACTGGAGCTAGCTCCTCCACGGACCCAATTTTAAATACCTAGGGAGTTGAGGATAGTACTTGCCAAATTTTAAACAATTTAGTACCAATTAAAATGTTGATAATCTTATTCCTTTATTAGATATATACTTATTTTAGTATGAACATTATTTTAAGTTAAAACTAACAGAAGTTTACATACACAAGAAAAGCGAATAAACATAAAATCACAGGAACAAACGTTATTTCTGTTGATTTACCATTTGTATTCAAATATATTTAGGTAACTACTGGAATGAAGAACTTGAAAGAAAGAAAAAACATAAATCATCAAAAATAATTATAAAGAAAACACAGGAGATGGTAGAGATTTTCTTTTTTTTGTAAACAGGGCATTAAATTCCTCTATCTTAGAAACATTTAATTTTCCTTGGATAGCTTCACAGATAGTTTGAAATACCATCTAGCTCTAGTTACTTTGAATTATAAGTTTTCCACATTACAAGAGCAAAAAGAAAAGAAAGTGATGAAGTCATTTGGAAGATATTTTTTCTACTTCCACATTTGTTTATTTTTATAATTGCTTTAAATATTAATTATTTTATTAAATATTAATAAACATTCAGTCTTTGATGATATTGAAAAATATCTTGTCAATAGCTGAAAAAACCATACAAGTTTGCCTATGTTTGTAAATACTGTTTATCCATCTTAATATTATTCATAGAAACAATAACTTTATAATATTATGAAATTGCTATTATCTTCCAAATATGGTTGTTGTTATGAAGATCTATATACACAAAAAGCTTTCTGAGAAATAATTGGCCTATAAGACAGTGTCAAAGTGGAGAATATTGACTCTCTGACAACATCAAATTCTATTAACTTTCCCAACACAGGAACAAACAATCGATAGATAAAATTCTTTTTTTTTTTCCATAAGAAGAAGTGTAATGGACAGGTAGTTGTTTAAGCAAGTATTATGTCTATACTGTATTTAAAGTCAGTTTGGAGGACAGTACTTCATTTTACTAGAGGTTACTATATTTTAACTAGAATAGCCAAAACATCTTAGATCTATATTAATTAATGAAAGCCAGGTGTACATTGATTTGATGGGCTAATGTATATTCCTTTCTCATAGTGTTGAATTTGCATTATAGGCATCTGTCTGCCTAGCAAGATGATAGATTTGTGCTGAGTGAGGCATCAGCTCATTAAACATCTGTGAGTGTGGTTGTAAAGCCCAGTTCTAGTGACAGAGATCTTCCTGAATTTTCTTATTTCTTCATATTGGGATCTTATTCCTTTGAAAGACTTCATTCCACCCTTAATAAACTGTTTCCGAGTGCTTTGATCCTCAGCAATCTACTCCCAGTCATTGGGCTCAGTGTTCATTGCCTTCATAATTCCCTTGCAAACAACTTTGAAATGGAGATAAGGATGCCTGTGTGGGTTTCTTCTTGTAAAGTGTTCTTTCTCTGTACAAGATATCTGTGGATATATAGCTATTGTCCACACATATGACCAAGCCAATGAAGTGGCTATCAACTGAGAAGAGAATGGATGCTCAGGATGTTGGCACACTCTAAGACCTCACCATGGGCAACTTTGTCCATCAGCAAGTACCTAGAATATGGTGAAGGCAGCATATATGAAAGCTCGTGGGGCATTTTTCTTGAATAGAGCATGTGGTCCAGGATTTGCCACTGTACCAAAGATTGTTGATGATGCAAACATGGTGTGTTTCACTTTGGTTTTAGAAGTAGGTTTGTTATTCAGTTCTGCCTCAACTGAAAGTTTGTTGGTAACAATGGAGCCAAGGTACATACATGTATTTACGGCACTACCATTGTTGGTGTAAAACAATGTTCTGGTCCATAACATTGGCCATCTCAATTCTGATTATAAGATCAAGCTCTTGGCAGGCATGGGTGAAATGACCGACAGTGAATCCTCTGAAGGTCACTCTCTGTGTGGGCTATCAGTGTAGCATCATAAGCAAACAGCAGCTCATGAATTGAAACTTTCCATACTTTATTCTTCACTTCAAAGCAGACGAAGTTGAATAATTTACCATCTGAGCATATATTTAAATGAATTTCTTTGGTCGTGGCCCCAAAAGCATGCAGCAGAAGAAGAGAAAAGAAAATCCTGAACAGAAGTTAGAACAAAGACACAGTCCTGCTTAACTTTGCTTCAAATCTCAAGAGCCTCAGACTTGATCTATCATAGCTGATTGTTTGACACATTCCATCATGGAAAGAGTGGATAATGCTGAGGATTTTTGGTGAACAGCTATCATTTCCAATAATTTATAAAAGTCTTTTCTGCTAACAAAGTGGAAGGCCTTGGTCAGGTCAACAAAGATGATATAGAGGGATCTCATTGTTCCCTATAGTTTTCTGTATATTGGTTCCCCCCAGCTCAAAGTGCTGTGGAAGGGCTGGCTGAGGCATAAGGGTGCTTCACACAGGGCTAGTTGGCAAGCAGCCCCTGCACTGAAGCACCCTTGTGACCTAGCCAACTAAGGGAAGCATCTACACATGCACAGCTGTGGAGTTTTTTTTTTTTACTTTGAAGCAAGTAGTATTTACAAATACTATCCTGCTGAGGAGAAAATTAGTTTTCTCCAGCCTAATAGGGGCACATGTGTAGATGCTGAGACATTTCCTACACTGTTAATTAGTTTTACTGCACAGTAAACATCTTGTGTAGACATGCCCAGAAAGAGGATATTATTGAGATTGGACAGTCTACTGGTCGGGTCAGCTGTTGCCGGGGCAAAATCTTAGGTGCCTCCATGATACCTTATAGAATGGCTTTGCTTAGAAGAATGAGTTAGCAATGAGAAAGTTATGATGGAAGCAGAACTCCAACAGCTTATGTCTGCTATTATTCATGCTTCCTGTTTTATGTGATTCCAGGAAAATTGGCCAAGATTCTCTGCCAGCACCAACTATGGCATCTAAGCCAATAAGGAGATATAAGTTCTCAATGTCTGGAGTCTTACAGATAACACCAGCCAATTCTTTGTAAAACTTATCTTTTGTATTGGAGAGTAGGTACGCACTAAGGTGACTGTGCCTTCTGAACTATAAAGGTGAAGCATGAGGAACATCTCAGAACTGTTCCATGAATTCTTGATTGTTTCAAGATTGTCTTTACAGAAAAGTCTACTCCATGTTCATGTATGTCTTTTAGAGCCTTGTTTTGGAGTGAATTTGTATTTTTCTCTTGGAGGCATTGTGGCTAACCATGTTTCTTGTGTTGCCACAATATCAATTTTCAAACTATTTAATATATCACTGCTGTTTTGCAAGCATCAGAGAAATTTACAAGATCATCATTCAGGCCAGTACACATGGTCCTAACATACCATGTTGAAATTAAAGTATTAATTTTCTCTTTTTCTTTTTGTCTGGTGCAGTGATGCAATCTGCATTTCAAATTTGCTCTTGCCCATTAGAACAGGCATATCATACCAGATAAACACCTGACTGGCTGGGCTACCAAGCTTTAAGCCTGTATCAGCTGATCAGTGAAACACAATATTCTCTCCCACTGGCAAAGGCAACATGTTTCATCCCTATCTTTACCAAATGACCTGTACTTTTAACTCATAACTACTGGTTCCTATGCTGAGTTGGTGCATGAAAGATAAAATGACACTGAAATGAGCTTTTTAGGGTGCAGATCCCTAGGCAGTGTGTATGGGGACACTGGGTTGCCCATACACCAGTGTCCACCTCAGCCTTGTTGGTTTAATCCAAAGGAAAGGTAGGTGGCACTGCATTTGGAACCAGCTTGACTGCAGGAGCTGCTGGAGCAAAGGAAATCATCTATTTGTCAGCTGGTTGGGACTCCACTCCTATACTGGATGCTGATCAGTGTTAAAGAGCCTAGTTTACCTTATGGAGTAGACTTCAGTTCTACAACCTTTTGGTGGCATTTCCCTCCACTACAGGTAAGATTAGTACTGCCAATCTAAGGTGCTCTTCTGCCCAAAGCTATTGGCACCCTAGCGGTTGCCAGGTTATTTAACTGCCACCCAGCACTCAGCATTAACAGTCACAAGTAGTACTATCTATTGTAAATGAACCCACCGAACCTGACTTGACAAACTTGTATAAGCTTGAAATATTGGTGTTTATATAAAAGAACTTAGCAACAAAAGAATCTAAAATTGTCTTTCAGATTAAATAAAATGGGAGTACTACAAATGTATCTTAATATGAATTTTGTGCGTCATTCATCCTGTCTTCTTTGATGAAAGATTTGAAGTTTGTTTCTTGGAAACAGTTCATATCTTGTTCTCTCTTTCTCTCTCTCATTTTGACCATTTAAGGGTAGATTTTTCAGAAATAAGCAAATGACTTAGAACTACATATCCCAGTGTATGCTGTGTTAGTCTCTCTGACTTTTCTGATTATTTGTGTGTTCTTAAGTCACAAAAGCACATTTGAAAACCTTACCTGAGAAAATCACAATGTCTTATTCCTCCAATTTCCTTAGAATAGGATTTGTCAGTTCTACTCTATGGAATATGAGAGAGGGAGCAATGGTATTTTTTCTGTTACAATTATCTTACAAACGTGAATGAATAACAACAGGGAAACTCTGCCAACGACATGGACTTGAAACAGTGGGTTTAGAGCATACAACAGAAAAAAGATATGAAGGAAAATAAGGTTAAAGAGAAAAGAACCTTGTGCAAGGGCTTTGTTATACCTACGTTGCGTGCCACACAAATGTTGATTGGTGTTATTGCTAGCTTGAGTTTGGAGTACTCACACTTCAGGCCAGCAGGGGTCCAAAGGACCAAAACGTAAGAATTCCCTCTGTCTCCCCATCCCATTCTGGGTTTGTCTCCTGTCCCCTGCCCCCCTAGAGCTCCCCTGGTTTTCCCACCATCTCCAGGGCTCCCCCCAGCCCCTTGGGATTCCCCCTTGCCTCCACCAACCCCCAGGGCATTATTTACTTGTGGCTGCCTGTGCTGTCTGTCTTAGGGGAGCAGGCAGGGAAGTTTATCCCTTCCCTGACTGCTTCTCTAGGCCAGACAGCACAGGCAGCCACAAGTAAGACACAGAGGGGGTTGAAAGGTAGCGAGGAAGAATCTGGGGTGTGGGGAAGGTGGGAGAGGCAGTGGACCTGATCCAGGCCACAGGGGAGAATGGGTAGGCTGGGTAGTTACACTAAGTAGTCTAGAATGGCTACACCTTAAATTAACATTATCTGGGTAATGTAAATCAGAGATAATTCTGCTCTGGAGTAGTGTAATTTTGAGCTGAAAAATGTGTGTTTAAAACCAGTTACGGGTATTAATGTGTGGATAACCCAGGTGTTAATAGGTCCAGGAGATGCCCAAAAGTACTGTGTAACAAGGCCCCAAGTGAGATGGGATAGAAGTCCTCAAAGTAAGGGGGGAAAAGGTAAAAGTAGGAAGTCCTAGAAGAAAAGAGAGATATTCAATGCTTAGAGCCAAAATACTGGAATTGAATATTGAATACAGAGGCCATCAATAACATAGCTGAGGAAGTCTAACAAGCACTTCTAAAATAACCTCCTACCTTCATATGAAAACAGTAATTACAGGGTTATGACCTGTTTAGCAATAAACATAGAAAAGTTTTGTCACTAGGAAAACATTTTAGAAAAAGATAGTTTTTTTTAATCTCACAGCATCAGAAAAGAAGTTTGCTGGTCACTGAGATAGAAGAAAACTCTGAGAAAAAAGACACTTTGCGTTAAAATTGGATCAAACTATGGTTTGTCAAAGGGTAACCTAATATTACTTTGCACAAGAAGCCTTCCCCACAAGAGTCACCCAGAATAATGACATCTGCAAATACCACTCTGGGTGCATCTACACATGAGCTTTATTGTCAACTTGACCAATTACCTCTGTAATAAAGTGCCATCCTCTACTCATGCACCAGCACTGGGGTGTAGTAAAGCAACTGGCTGCACCTGGAAGCAGCTGGCTCTAAGGCAAACTACACTGGAGTTTATTGAGACACAGTAATTGAGCATGTAGATGTACCCTCTGTGACCTAATGAGAAAATAAAACAACAGTGAGTAGAGAAGAGGAGACTCCTCTTTCCCCTTATGTGTGGACATATACCTGGAAAATACACCTTTAAAGACATTGTGAGAATCACATAAGAAGCTGGGCAAGAGAAAATGAAGGTGGTACATTTAACAGAGAGAAAGAGATGAGGAGAGGGGGAGACAGCAAAGAAAATGAAGAACAGTTTAAAAGAAGGAAAACAAAACCTACTTTTCTGGCCAAATGAAACAACATCTTAGTGAGGCAACCTCCAGCCTAGTGGTCTAGAAAAAAAAAATTATCAAGCTCTCATGAAAACATCAAGTTTAGATACTTCCAAAATACATGTTTAGCATCTTTCTCAATGACTCAGTTTATCTAATAAAATATATTACCAAAACAAAAAACCCAACAACAACAACAAAAACAAGGTTGCCTCTAAAATGCCCAAACAGTTTTCTGGGTGATGGTCTAAGCCTATCTGAAAAAATCTATTAGCTCTGACAGATTTTTACCATATTGATAGTAGATATACAAAGTTTGTATAGATTTCTTGCATTTTTCCACTTCTATTCAAAACTCTTCTGAGAAGTGTGCATTTATCCAGAGTATAAAGCAAACAATCATATACCATTATCATGTTTAAAGGTGTCCAAACATATTTTGAAGTTCTCATGGCTGACCTTCAGAATGGAACCATTTCAATATACATAAGAGTTATATTTTTTAGATAAGGCTGTTTTGCTATTCTGTGTGAAATTTTAACCTTTTCCCTGAGCTGTTTTCCTTCTTTAGCTGAGGGGTGGTGTATGTGTGTGTCAGGGGGGTGGTTCTGATTTTTCTTTTCTAGCCTGTACATTCTCCCTGAACATTTTCCCTGACATAGCTATCTTGTGTGACAAATCAAATAATATTGAGTTCAAGATCAAGTGATGCAAGAAACTGCATTTCAACTTTCCTTTCAGCTACACTTCTATTGTGACATGTGTGGGTTAGAATATCAAGAAACCATCGAAGGCAGGCTTTTTGTACTGAAGATTGCTTTTGTTCTCGGTGTGAAACTGCCCACAGAAAATAAATAAATAAATATGATTATTTCTCAAATACCAAACCAATACATACAAGTGTATGTTTTAATTGTGGTATAGAACAGAGATAGAAATTTAGGACTAAATATTATCAAGCGAACCTCCAGTGATATCAATGGAAAATTTACAAAAATAGCAAGAAGGAATGATAGCACTAATAGAATGACTTAATCTTTTGTTATTATTATTTATTCCCTGCCTGTCTTATTCATGATTCCACTTTGGGTAAAGAGTGCTTCTCTTTCAGACTGCTGCGTTTCTCCCTTTTGTTTCTCTTCTTCTCTGTTTACCTTAAAGATGAACAAGGGTGTCCTTAGGTGCTGTTCTTGGGCTGTGACAGGCAAAGGAGCTTCTGTTTTTTTCCATGTTATATTTCTTTCATTGTGAATAACATGTTTGTTGGTGGAAATGAGTTGTTAAGGGGCTCCCGGTGGGAGAGGGAGATATTTGGGAGGGATATTAGGGGAGTGGACTCCCCCAGGAAAGAGATGGATTGGGAATGGATGGGGTAGGATTGAAAATGAAGTAGTTTTGTTTTTAATATAGGCATTGAATGCGGTTTCAAGGGTGGGGAATTAAGGTTGGACTGGATAGAGGTAGAAGATGCTTTCCTAGGTGAGAGGCAAAGGAACAAGAGTTCATAGAATATTTCTGAATTTTTCTTCTCCTGATCTTCTTCTGGCCAGTCTGTATCTGAGGATACCAGGCTTGGGCCATCTTCTCAAACCACCCTTTTTCACACATGGAAATCATGCGTAGCATAGATTGTTGGCCTTGGGGAACTACTAGGAGTTGGAAGATGATGATGTGTATTGGAGGGGAGGCAGTAAACCATCAACTGTGCCTACTGGGTTCATGCAGGGCAAGATGAGATATGGCAGCAATGTGCTGGAAGAAAGTATCTCCAGAGACCCAGGGGTCTGTTTCCCTGTCCCTGTTCCCCTCTTCTTGCATTCTGTCTTGGTGTATGTTAAAGCCTCCTAGCTTTTGGAGGCCAAGATAGGATCAGGAGAGACTCTTGCTAACTATGTTTCACAGGAGTTCTCTCCTAAAACCAAATAACCTGGAACAGGTTGAGAAAGCCAAGGTCAATGGAAAAAGAGTGTTTGGAGCACTGGGATGCAGGAGCCCAGGCTTGTGATGTCTAGGAGGGGGCACACAGACAGGGGATAGACACAAGATATGTGTCCTTGTCTTGTACAAGAAAGCTAGAGCCCTTGTAGGAGAGAGAGAGGGTAGATGCAGATACACCTCTCTCTGAAGCTGTTTTCATGCCAGACAAGGTGAATACAGAAATCGATATGAGCCCAGGAAATGACCTCTGATGGTTTCCATATCATCCAGAGATAGATGGTGTGGAACCCACAGTACTTGGAGCTCCAATCCCAGTAAAAGAAGGGGAGGAGGTGAATCAGCTTGAAGGAGAGATTGGAACTGAAGGGGAAATAGACATCAGAATTCTGCTGCTAGATCACCACCCAGTGTTTGCAGACAAGTGAAATCCCTCGAAAGAAATGGTTCAGAATACCATCACAAACGATAGACAGCTCCTGTGCAGTGAGGTAGATTTTGCTACAGGGAATCTGCAGGAACAAGTCTATATGGAGGTAAATAACACACTGAGGCTTGGGGCTGGGATAAATTCTATTAGGGCTCAGGCATCAGGAACTTTTAACCTGAAAAGGGACATAAAGATAAAAATCTGTATGGATGGCAGAGAGATGTCATTGACACACATAAGGCATATTTTCTGCCTTGGGTGGACAGTGTACTGAACTTCGCCTAGAGGTATTAGAAATCTTCCTTAAGTGAAGATGTCAGAAACAAACTTGCCTTCAGTATGGACTTGGGACTGTGTAATTTTGCCATCTACGATGACAGCTTGCAAGAACACCTGTCACATGATGGATAAACATGAAGGACTTGGAGTATTGGGTCTCATTGTTGAAGGGTTTAGAAGTATTTTAAATGTCTCAGAATTCAATATATCTTACTTTGGTAATGGCCAAGATACAATACTTGGGTCTCCATGTTACTTGGGAAGAAATGCACTCCATTAATATAGGCATATAAGCCAATCCAATATGGCCCATACTTAGGCCGAAAAACAAGTTTATTCCTTTGGTTTGTGAGAGATTCCAGTGAAATAGGTAATCTTATCACCAGGGATCCTGTTTTTTTCTGTTAAAAATCCAAAATTATCTTATTAAAACCCCCCAAATCTGTTTTTTTTTCCATTATTAAAATGAAACATGACTATATATAGGCAATAGGAGAACACTATGTTTTATTGATATATTTACAATTTTAAAGCAATTTGGAAGCTTACCTGTGATTCAATCATTAACATGGGCGAGTGGTGCCACCTTAGTCGGGGGGGGCATGTGCCCCCCAGGTGACCAGTCAGTGACTGGGGGTAGGGGTCCCCCCATGGCCAATTGCACAGGCTGGGAAGTGGCCACAGCACTCCTAGAAGTGGCCTTGGCACTCCCACTCACCAGCTGACACTTACAGGGTTGGCACCAGCACTCACACCTGCCCCTCCTGCCCATTGCCTAAGCAGGGAGCATGGCCTGTCAGGGGGTGCACTGGTGCTCTCAGGGGGTGCAAGTACACCCCCGTGCACTCCCTATGTGTCACCACTTATCATTATACAGTAAAAGCGGTGTTAACCAGCATTTTACTGAACAGATTACTCTATTATGCAGCATGCACATCAAGTATTTCTTGAGCAGGACCAGGTGGAGGGGAGATGGCATAAGCTCCCCTCTGCAAGCCACACAGGTGCTGCCTGGCTGGCCAGCTGCACAGGGGTGGGGAGGAGTTTGTACACAATAGCTGCTGCCGCCACCATCCACCACCACCACCGCTGCTCCATGCAAGCCCATATAACTGGAATTTTTTGATAACTGGCACCCTCTTTACCTCACTCATGCCTCATAACAAAGCTTTTACTCTAATAAATACTAAACACCTATAAAGTCTAAATACCTATATATTTTGCGGCTTGTTTTTGTTTTTTTTTATCATGGAAAATCAGAGCATCCCTTGCCCCCTTTGCTCAACAGGACACAGGTCCAGCTGCGGCTTTCCTCCCTGCTGCTTTGTAGTGCTGAGCATGTCAGTGCCCTGCCCCTGCCCATGCCATTGCCTCTCATTCCCAACCCACGGCCTCTCACCCACCCCAGTCCTGCTGGTGCCCCTCACTCCTCACCCACAACCCCCTGGCCCTGCCAGTGACACTTACTCCCAACACACAGTCTCTCACCTGCCCCAGCCCTGCTGGTGCCCCTCACTTCCAACCCTCTGCCCTCCATCACAGGCCCCAGCCCGGCAGTGTGTGGGGAACTGGGTATGTATCAGGAGATGGATGTGTAGGGAAGCAGTTGTCTGTGTGGGGCAAGGGGTGTGTGGGCATAGGCAATACTATAAGTGATATATTGGGGGACAATGGGGAGGCAAATATGCCTCCTAGTTTTTTGCACCCACAGTGGAGCACAGGGCTACAGCCAGGCTGGTCTGGCACTGAGAAGATGCTGCCTCCATGGCCAAGTAGGCAGGACCTGGTCACATAAATCGGGGGGGATGTATTTCCCTGACACATTGCTGGTGTCCCCCTGCCCCCCACAAATCACCTATGCTCATGTCCCCCCATGCATTACCTGTGCTCCCCTACCCCCACATAGACTTACCTGCAGGGAGCTGTTGAAGCTGCTCTCCACCACACTTCTTAACTGCATTGCCAGGCATGTGCATGTGCATGCCCATATGCACGTGGCTCTCTGGCTCCGAGTACCCTCCTCCCACTCCCCGCAGCCCCAAGCAGCCCCTTGCAGGCTGGAACTCTGCCAACCTGCAAGGGGAAACCTGCAGTTTCCTGGGTTTTTCTCCTTTAAAGGGTAAAAGCTGTGATTTTCTGTGGGACACAGAAAACCTGAATGCCTACTTATCACAGCCCTATGTAAGAAATACAAACATGATGAAGTGAATTTTCCAGAGTCTGGTCAGGAGGGCTATGATCAGTTTTGGGATACCTTATCAGGAAAGCTTATCCTGAACAGTTATGAATTTGACAAAAAACTTTGATGCAGTGGGCACAGCCCTCAAGGCAGAAGGTTTGCTGACAAGGCAATATAATCAGACACCTCCCACTGACTTCAGGAGTGAAGTATTAACTCCTGATAAGCAGGATTGCTCAGGAAAATAAGTGTTTTGGTATTAGGTGGCTTGGTAATAGGTTGAAGCCTTGCCTGATTAAAAGGAAGTTTAGGGGTCAGAAAAAATATTACCCTCTAATTTGGTGTCAAACCACAAAGGAAGCCAGTTTTGGATTCCTGAACTGGGGCATGATGCTTCAAAATTATTTATATGGGAGTTTGGTGTAGCAAAGCATGGGGGACCACGATACCATACACCGTTTGCTTACATTTTTATCTTAATTATGATGACTCAGAATAGACTTGGAGGCTAAATGCTGCGTCATTAATTTTTAGGGGGTGGGGAATGTGGTATATAAACCAAAGCAGCAAACAAACACATTCTTTTTTTTGTTTCTCACTCCTATTTATGGACTGGTAAAAACAAAGCTGACAATTGAACTATATGATGTTCTTACACGCGTTTAGATAAAGTGGTGCAACTTTGTGAGAGGACCAGGGCCTGTTCTACAGGATTAAAGCTGTTTTACAGTATTTTAGCTTTTCTCAGTGAATTTTAGGTACACGTTAAATTTATACAACCAGTTTTAAATTACCATCAAGTTGCCATACCCAAATTTGTATTGAATTAACTAATAAAATTTACTTAAAGCTTCACACTTCCTGCAAATGCCTCAGATTTATATGGCTTTCTTCATTCTTCTCCACAGCAATATCTATGTCTGTAATTATTTCCCTATCATCCTTCCTAGTGAAAGTGAATGGGGGTATAGAGAAAAGAATGGAGAAAAGTTTCTAAATGGAGAAAAGCTCCACCCCCTCCCATGCATAACTGAACTGGTATTTGAGAATAAGTCATTTGCTACTGGTACAGGGTTGGTAAAGCTGTTTTTCCCTGGAATAAGATGTGCACTGAGTAGGGATCTGGATTCTCTAAGAGAATCTATGATGCAATCCCAAAATGTGACTCCATTTTGTATATAGCTCTGAACTAGGTAGTGAAAGTCCTGAGGTTTGCCAGTGCTACTCCTGTGTTTAAAAATCAATCTAGAGGGGATGCAGAAAACTACAGGCCAGTGAGCATAATGTTTGTTCTTGAACTGGTAAAAACAGTAATAAAAATGCAATATTTGTCCAGCACCTGGTTGAACATGACTTGCTGGGGAGGAATCAACATTGCTTTGTCAAAAGGAACTCGTGTTTCACCAATCTACTAGACTTCTTTGATGGTAT
Source organism: Crocodylus siamensis (assembly GCF_052110815.1). NCBI lineage: Eukaryota > Metazoa > Chordata > Crocodylia > Crocodylidae > Crocodylus > Crocodylus siamensis. Next base: position 351,725,699 of record NC_143395.1, read on the forward strand.
ATTAGGATGATCCAGCTGACAGTATCTGGACTTCCAAAAAGCCTTTGACAAGGTTCTCTGTCAGAGGCTCATAGACCATGTACAGACATTACATTTTTACTGATATAAGGGCACATCTACACTTGCCAGTTTAAGGGCATGCATCTACATGTGCACACCCTTAATTCACCTTAAAAATGGTGATTTTAGGCAATCTGCGCCTACATTTTATACCTGCTTTTGCAAATGCAGGCACAAATAGCTAAAGTGCATTAACACACATGTAGATGTGTTAAGGAAAATTAACACTGTGTATGAACTGACTTGGAACTAACTTGTGTCCCATGTTAGTCTGAACACACAGTGTGAATGTGCTTTAATGTGTGCATATGTAGACATGAGCCTAAATCACCTTAATGTGCATTAAGCTAATGCATATTAAATTTAGGTGTGCCTAAATGCACATGTAGACACACCCTAAATAATCAGAACCTGGTCTATACCCATAACAGAACAGAAGTTCAGCACACACAGACTGGTTTAAAAATGGCAGAAAATGGTCTAATTTGTGTGTCCCCCCACCAAAGGGTGAATGTATGTTCTGTTCACTACTTATCTAAACTATGCCACTTACAGAAAACAACATAACTTATATTGATTCCACCTCAGGCTTTTTAAATGCATGTTCCTAGTCTTAGTGTGGTTAGGTAGTCATGAGATTACAGGGAAGGTCCACTCATGCACTAGAAATTGGCTTAAAGACAGAAAACAAAGAGTGAATATAAACAGTCATTTTCCAGGATGGAACAAAGTAAACAGTGAGGTCCCTCAGGCATCTGTGTTGGGATCAGTGCTGTTTAAAATATTCCTAAATTATCTGGGAAATGGGGGGAATAGCAAGGCAGCCAAATTTACTGATGACACAAAAATATTCAAAGTAGTAAAGACCATGGTGGACGGTGAGTAAGTACATAAGAGTCTGGTACTGTTCAACAAATGGCAACCAAATGACACATGAAATTCAATACAGGTAAGTGTAAAATGATGAACACTAGCAAAAATAACTGAAACTATACATACACTATGATGAGCTCTACTTTAGCTGGTACCACACAGAAAAGATTTGGGAATCATGGTGGAAAGTTCACTAAAAACATCAGTTCAGCGCTCAGTAGCTATAAAAAAAAGGCAAAAAAATGTTAAAGATTATTGAGAAGGGAACTATAAACAAAATGAAAAGTATCATGATGCCCTTTTATAATTCCATGGTATGTGCATATCTTGAATCCCTTGCCCAGTTCTGATTCTCACACCTTAGAAAAGATATAGAAGAACTAAAGAAGTTACAGAGAAGGGCAATGAGGATAATTAGTGTTATGGAGGGGCTTCTGTATGAAGAAAAACTAAAGCACCTAGGCCTATTCAGTTTAGAAAAGAGATGTTTGAGAGGGAACATGATAAGGGTTTACATAATACTAAATGTAGAGAAAGTAAATAGGGATTTATTTTATATTCTCTCTCAAGAATTAAGGCTCATAAAATGAAACTAGTAAGTAGTACACTTCTTTTTCACACAGCAGGCAACTCAAGTTGAATAGAAGAGCAAGACCCTCTATGGAAAGTTGGAGATGCTGCTCTAGAAGTTTGTTTTACACTACAGAACAATGAAACTGTAAATGTGGAGAGCCTTCTTTGATGCTGCCAGTTGTTAGTAGCCTGGAATTCAGAAATTAAGCCTGAATTAAGAAATTCACTCATATTTTTAACTTCAACATTTCATTGTAAATATCCTCAAAGGTTTATGGGCTAGAGTCAAGCATCTATAATTTAAAATAGAAAGAAAAAGCAATAGAAAATGAGTGATATATTTATGTATTTGTAATATGATGCTTCTTTGTACTACTGCCTTCCAAAATTATGAGAGACACTTATATGAACTTCTCCTAATGGGGAAATAAAGCAGGGAATGAGTTTGTATCAGGAATAAAGTTAGCCCACAAAAAGAGTGATTTTTTTAAACTTGTACTGACCACAATAACAATGTTGGCACAACAGAAAAAAATGATGGAAAAAGATAACATGAGTACTTGATGTTGATGGAATGCATGTTTGTGCCTTATACACTGGAGAAATTGTCCAATAACAGTTCACCCAAGTGAAAATATTGCCCCATTTTGCTGCCAAGGTCAATGTCAGTTTAGGTTATTGACTGCATGATGTTGAATACAAAAGTTAGAACTGTCCAAGGCTAGTCTAACTGCTCCAATCTATTTTTCAAGGCTTTTCAGATATGTTTAGAAATTTGCATTCTTTGTTCATTTATGCCACTGCAGGCTCTTCGTCCTCTTTTTGCTCAACCTTTTCACCTTGTACCTTCTAATGCTAAAGAATAAGAGTCTCCATTATATGTGGAGAAAAGAACACACATTTAAAAATAAATTATACTATGGCCTCCAGCTATGCAGGCGAGTACCTGGTAGAATAGCTGAGTTTACAAAAGACTGCAATCCAGAGCCAACATTAACTTTTTTTTTGTGGATGGAAGCAGTAAGTTTAAGGTCCATAATGAAGTGTGAAGAATAATATTTCTTATCCCATTGTTGTCATATATACTGGGCGTGTCTACACAAAATGCCATAGTGCAGTAGCTATGAGCTACTTCTCTGTAGCTCATTGTTATCATGCAGTAACATTGCCAGGCAGTAACTGTGCAGTGACATTACTGCGCAGTAGTTCATTGTTACTATGCAGTAGCATTGGGAAAAAATGTGCAGTGATGGTAACACTGGTTACTGTGCAGGCATTTAGTACTTATACAAGTACTAAAGTAACAACTGCTTTTCATGTAGACATGACCACAGAGCTCTTTTTAGGATTATGCAAAGGTTCATTTTTTTAAATTTAACTGTGATATTAAAAGGATCAATATTTCAGTCAATGCAAAGTCCTACAGCAAAAGAAGGACTTGTATCTCTTACAGGTTTTGAACTTGCATGAAATTACTTACTGAGTAAAGACCTACTTGTGTACAAGATTGGAACGATCAAGCCCTAAATGGTTGGATCAAGATTACAGAAAGGAATGAGTACCAGAGGCAGAAGCTCTTGATTCTCAGTCCCAAATATAGCTCGCCAGAATAGGCTGCCTCACACATGAAGTAAAATACATTCCCCCTTCCTCTCTTAACTTTTCACTTCTATGTGCTGATTTAACTTAATCCATTTTAGTGCATATTGGCATACATATGTGCTTTACTTCATATCAGACTAATCTCGCGCACAATAAAGCATCACCATCTACACCTGAGCCACTATTAGTGTTCTGTAGATTAATTTAAAGCACCTGTGGGTAATACCGACAGATACCAGTACTACCTGACAGTGCCTTACATTAATGAAGCTAAATGCATGCGTAGATGCTGACTTGGGAGCATACTGCTTCTGCTCAGCCCAGACAGCAGGGGCCCAACTCCTGCTTGACTTAATTGTGAGCTCTGGGGCATGGAGGAGGAGCTGGTCCTGGATCTAGGAGGCAGCTCCAGGTGGTACAGAGCTAAGCCCTGAGCTCCACACCACCTGCAGGTACCCCCAGAGCTGGGAGCAGCTCCTCCCCCACCCCCTGGAGCTCAGGATTAAGCCCCAGGGCTGCCCCCAGAACCCCCTGTCAACCTGGGGCTGTTCCCAGTGCCCCCTACCAGCCTGCCTGGCACCTGGGCAGCTACAACCAGAGACTGGAACCCCCCCTGCCTGCTTCTGGGCAGGCAGAGCAGGCCAGGAGTATCTCTAAGCTAAACTCTCTGGGTGTGTCCGGACAAGAGTGCACATGCCTCTTGCAGCATCTCAAAACCCTTTGAGATGCTGCAAAAGGCACGTGCAGGAACAAAAAAACATTCCCCATGCTGCAGATTTGCAGTGTGAGGGTAAAATTAGACCCCTGGATATCCAGGGGTCAAAAAATATCCCAGGCAAAAGAAGCAGGGCAGGGCATGGTCGTGGACCATGGCCTGAGGCAACTGGAGGTTCGGTCCTCTACAGAGATGCTCTGACAGCCAACCAGAACATCTCTATGGCTGGCCCTCCCTCTGGTACTGAAGTATTCAGGGCAGCCAGCGTGTCAGCCAGAAGAAGCTGGGCCCAGGCTGGAAAATAGGGGGTGGAGGGGCTGCAGGAGGGGAGAGAGGATCATAGGACCCTCACCAGCCCCACCCTACTCCCTGAGGCCCCCCTGGATTGCTGTCCCACCCAGACCCATCCCCTGCTTGGCCCCTGAGCCCCCCTGGTCTCTGCCCTGCCTGGCTACAGCATCCTGGCAGCTACCATCAGGGGCACTGGGGCCTCTTGACAGAGTCCCCCCACACAGCATGGGGCAGTAAGGCAGGGGCAGCCGAGACTGACTAGCACCCTCACTACCACTGCCCCATTGCACAGTTGCAACCCTGGTAGGCAGGGTGCTGTATGGCTTAGCATGCTGTCAGGAATCTGGGCCACCCAGGCTGAATGGTGCTGGCCCTGGGGGACAGCCACTGGGCCTCAGCTGCCTTACAGTGCATAGACCCATGCAGCGCCCTGCTGACCCAGGCCTCACCTGCACAATGGGGCAGTGGAACTGTGGGTGCCAGGTTGCCAGGGCCAGTCCCCACTGCCCCCTGCTGCCCTGTGCTGGGGCGGTGTGGGTGGGGCTCTGCCATAAGGCCCCATTATCCCAGATGAGAGGTGCTACTGCTGGTGAATGTGGGGCTTTTATCCCCCTTTTTTCTTTGTAGAGTCCTGGACTTTTGGGGCTGGGTGCTGGGGGGCATCAGGGGTGGGGCCAGGCAGAGGGGGCAATCAGGGAGCAGGGAATGGCCAGGGGTCTCTGCCACATGCCCCCAGAGCCCCTGTAGCTGCTGCTACTGTTGTCTTTTTTTTTTTTTAAGTGCCAGGAGACTGGGTTCAGGTTGGGTAGCCACTGGGGCTCTGGGGGTGCAAGTGGGGGATAGGGCTGGGTAGGGAAGCCATCAGGGGTATGGGGATGCAAGCAGGGGATGGAGCCTGGTGGACCAGCCATCAGGGGGGCTGCAGGAGCCAGTGGGGGTGGGACACGTGGGCTCTACAGGGGGGCTGGTAGCCCATGAGGGGGCCATGTGTCCCCTGTTGGGGGGGTCTCTAGCCCTATGGGGGAGAGTCTGTGAGTTGTGAGGTGGGGGCTGCACCCTGTGGGGAGCATGTGACCCACCCTTCCTGAGAAGCCTCCCCACAGTCCTCCCATTACACCCCATGGCTCCACCCACATCCCTCCACAACCACCCACATCCACCCACTTTTCTTCCCACCCTGCTTCTGCAAACCCCATATTCTCCCAGCACACACCCTGAATGCCCAGCTGCCAGACAGGATGAGACCTGTGGCTGCAGGAGCAGATGTCCCAACATCCTGGTTAGTGAGGGGGTCAGGGGGAGCTCTAACCGCTCTATAGTAAGAAAAGCAAAGGCAAACAGCAAAACATATATGTATTTAGAATTCATTTTATTATGATGATAGAGACACTGGTAGGCTTCCAAACTGCTTGAACACTGTAGCTATATCAGTAAAACATTGTCCAACTGATTGCTGTCTCTGTCTTTTGCTTTCGGTCTCTCTCTCTCTCTATCTCTATGGTAGTCTTTTGTTTTAATCATAGAATCATAGAAGTAGAGTTGGAAGAGACCTTATAGATCTTCAAGTCCAACCCCCTGCCAGGGCAGGAGAAAAAACTGGGCTCAAATGAACCCAGCTAGGTAGGCATCAAGCTTCCTCTTAAAGACCCCAAGGGTAGGAGCCAGCACCACTTCCCTTGGAAGTTGGTTTCAGATCCTAGTCACCCTAACTGTGAAGTAGTTCTTATGGATGTCTAATCTAAACCTACTCTCCAACAACTTGTGGCCATTATTCCTTGTTATGCCAAGAGCGCTAGAGGAAACAAGGTCATTGTTGAGGAAATTGTGGAGGAACATGGATTTCAGGGTATTTTACATAGTGACCTTGGGATTTTTTTTTAATCAGAGATTTTTCATTTTTCAAATAGGGAACACAAGAATTACTGCTAGGGAGGCAAGTGGCAGGACCCAGGCAGAAGAGCCAGCTTAGTGCTGGCACCTTGGACCCAACTGGAGATACCCAACAGGTGATATCCTGGACAGTTGGGTCCAGGAGGATGTGCTCTGACAGTTCAAATCAGGCCACCACACTGGGAAAATCTTCTGGGAGATAGCTGCCCAGTTGGCCAGGCAGGGGAACATATGACAGTAGTGCCATACAAAGCTCAACTCTGCAGCCACAGTCCACTGGCAACCGGCCCAGATGGGCAGATGCTTCTACTGGCCGTGCAGTCCCCATCTGGGTCTGGCAAGTGTGCAGCAGGTCACAGCCAGGCAGCAGCCCCCACAGCCAGACTGCTACAGTACATAGAAGGTGCAGGGAACTCTCAGGACTGCTTCAGCAGTTCAGCTGGCGCAAGGGATAGTGCCCCCAGATACCAATTGGCCAGGCCCCAGAAGATTCTATTTGTGTTCTTCAAGTACCATGGGCCCTAAGGCCCACCTGGCTAACTAATAGCCCGTGCTGTGTGGAGCCAATGGGTAAAAGATACAACAGAATTCTTGGGACAACAAAGACAAAAAACAGGACAGAAGTGATGTGAGGGTCACAGGGTTAAAATGTGAACATGACTGCACCTAAGGGGGACACTGAGCAGAGCCTCCCAGGCCACACTCAATGGTCCTCCAAGGCTTCTGAGGAGCCAGTGGATGCCGCCCACTGGTGCTCTGCTTGGAAACGTGCACAGATGAATGAGATAAAATTGGCCTTGCAGTCTCTAGACACCTTCCCAGCCAGAGCCTCTTTCCTCATCAAGTACAGGGCCCACTTGGCCAGAGCCAGGAGGAGTTTAACTTGGAGGTCCTGGGACTTGGTGGGGCCATGGATGAGGTGACCAAAAACAAAAAGGTGGGGGTAAAATTCAACTAGAACCTCAGGAGGAGGTTCTGGATGTGGAGGGGCTTCAGCCTGGTGCACTCAAGGGTCATATGTGCCAGGGTCTCCCTCTGCCCACAGAAGGGGCAGGAGACCAGGGTGTCTGTGAAGCTCATTACATACATGCCCGTGGTGACAGCTCCATGGAGGAACCACCAGCTGAGGTCCCCAGTGGTTTGTGGGATGAGGCTAGAGTACAGACTCTGCCACTGGAATGCCCCAGCCACGCCCTTGCCAAGCAGGTTCAGCTAATTGGTTTCTGGATGGGACGTGAGGGCATCATAATGGATCATGTGGCACACAAGCATGTAGAGATGGCAACAATGGATGGTGGAAAAGTGGACTGGTCTTGTGGCCTCCAGCCAGCTCAGGTGGTGGGGTCGCCTCCAGCCGGCTCAGGTGGTGCGGTGGGGAGCACCATGAGGCTGGTTGAGGTGCTGGCCCCACGACAAACTCTGGTGGGCTAAAGGACATGGGGGGGGCAGGGACTGTCACCACACAGGATCTGATTGAAAAGGGCAAGGGTGCTGGGAGGTAGGACAGATTTCACCTCCTGGACAAGATGGCAGATGACACGTGTCATGGGTAGACCCATATGCAAGGCCAGTGCAGTGGGGTCCACCCACTCCTGCCTATCATAGTTCAGAATGTCTCCGATATTGGTAACATCAGCCAGGATAAACTTCTGTCACAACTGGGGCACCTTTTCTGTTGGCACCTCCAGCTGGGGGTTCCAGAGGAGGGGCTCAATAAGCAGGTCAGAGCCCTGGGCAAGTGTTGCAGGGGACCTGGAGGAGGAGGCCTTCCTCCAGGCCCAGAGGAGGTCCTGGTAGAACTCTGGCAGCCCTCACAGGTCCTGCAGAAAGAAGTCCCACAGGCTGAGGAGGTGCCAGTCATATCAGAGCCCCCGGAAGTGGCAGAGGAAGGTGTGCCCCAGATGAGCCCATGACACGTGGCTACTGATACCATATAGCATTTGCTGTAGGTCCTGAAAGCAGAACATCAGGACCTGGATGCAGAGGCAAACCAGGTCCTGGCTGTCCACCCACAAAGGAAGGCTCAGGACCTCTGTAGCAACCCAGTGCCATCCTGGCCAGAAAAACTCCAGTGCCCATTTCTGCCAGGAACTCAGGGGGCACAGACAGGGTGTGTAAGCAATGCAGAGCATGGACAGGACAAGCTAGTTCAGCACCAACACTCCCATGCAGGAACAGACACATCAGGAGCCCTGCAATGGCCAGAGCCACTCAAGCACCCTAGCCTCCAGCTGGTTCCAGTTCTCTGGTGGGGAGGGAACTGTGGGAGACAGGTAGACCCCCAGGTAGGACAGTAAGTCCACATTCCAGTGGATCCTATGGACCGCAGGTGGGAGTGAGCCCACCTGCTCTCTGTCACCCACCACCAGGCCAAAGCTCTTGACCCAGTTGACCCAAGCGGAGAAGGCCACTGAGTACAATGCCTGGCAGGCCTCCCCCTGTGCCAGGTCACCTGAGTCTTGGACGATGAGGAGTACATTATCAGCATACTCTGACAAGACTAGCTGCACTACTGGCTCCTGGAGGATCAGCCCTGCCACCTGCCTCCACAGGAGAATGAGGAAGGGATCCAGGAACAAGGCATACAGCTGGCCTGACAGCAGACAGCATTGATGCTCTCCTCTCCTAAATGGGGTTGGCTCCATCAGAGTCCAGTTAAGCTTGACTAAACACTCTGCAGAGGCAATTAGTACCTGGAAAGCCCGCATGAAGTGGGGCCCAAAGCTGAAGGCTTGCAGCATACCAGTCAGGTAGCCATGATCTACTCTGTTAAATACCTTCTCCTGGTCCAGGGATAGGAGTGCAAAAGACAGGCCCTTCCGGCATGCTAGCTCTAGAAGGTCCTGAACCAGGTAGAGTTGTTGAAGATGGAATGTCCGGGCACTGTGTACATCTGGTTGGGATGGATCACATCTGTCAGCACAGACCACAGGTGCAGCAAGATGACCTTTGCTGCCACCTTGTAGTCCATGCAGAGGAGAGACATGGGATGCCAGTTCCACAGATTGTGGGGATCCCCCTTCTTTGGCAGGAGGGTCAGCACGGCCCCCCAGCATGACAGGAGGAGTTCCCCATGTCCCTCAGATTCAGCCCAGGCCACAGCAATGTCCATGCTGAGGACGTTCCAGAAGACCTGGTAGAACTCTACAGTCAGCCTGTCAACTCCCGGCACCTTGTTGCTAGGCATCAGGTGGAGAGCATTCAAAAACTCAGCCAGAGTGAGAGAAGCCTCCAGCCAGTCCTGGTCACCCACACTGACCTGTGAGAGTCCCTCCCACAGGGTCTGGAAGGCTTCAGCCTCAGTCAGATCCAGGGAGAAGAGCTCTTCGTAGAAGGCCTTTGCACGCCGGTGCATCTCACCTGGATCTTTGAGGGAGGGGCCATCTTCCACCAGAAGGCAGGTGAGATACTTCTTGGCCCCCCACCTCCTCTCCAGGGCATAGAAGAAGCAGAAGCTGTAGTCCATTTCCCGAAGGGGCTGGATGCGCAAGTGGGCAAACACATCACAGGCACTGTGGTCGTCCAGGGCACTAAGCTCTTCCCGCCTCTCCCGACATTCTCTGCAGAGGGATGGGTTGGTTGTGTTGGTGGCTAGGTGCCTCTCCAGCACTTCCTGCTTCAGCTGCTACTGGACCATCTCCCTTTGCTGGGTGTGCCCCCTAGTGTAGTTGCAGCAAAAAAGCTGGATGCACACCTTCCCCACATCCCACTATCTCTGAGCTGAGAGGAAAGTTGCTGGTTGCTACTGCCAGGCCAACCAGAACTCCTGGAAGCCCTCTCTGAAGCCCACATCCTCCAGCAGACTGGCATTGAAATGCTAATAGGCTGACCCCAGACACCCAGGCCTTAGCATGGCCTGGGCCCAGTCATGATGGTGATCACTGAAAAGCGTTGGCCAGAAGCCAAAGGAGTGGCCCTGGGCTAAGTGCGGCAAAGAAATATAAACCCAGTCCAACCAGGAATGGCATGTCTGCTCCTCCCCCACCCTCACAAAGGTAAAGATGGGGGGTCAGTAGGGTGACAGGCATGCCAGACATCCACCAGGGAGTAGTCCATCAGGATTTCTCCAAGGATGCCCATGGCAGCCTGGTTCTTCTCCCTTACCAACCAGTCTCACACATCTAGGGTGATGTTAAAGTCCCTGCCAAGGATCAGGCACTCATGAGGGTTGAGGGTGCTAATGTAAGTGGCCACCTGGTGGAAAAAATATGCCAACTCTGAGTCCTTTGCAGCAGTGTACACATTCAGAAGGTTCAGGACCAGCCCCTGCACTTGGACCCAGAGGTGTAGCAGGTGACCTGACACCACCTCAACATCCTGGAGAACCTCCAGCTGCAGGGCTGGGGAGATCAAGGTGGCCACCCTGCAAGAGGTGGCCAAAAGGTGACTAATAAAGACCATGCCTCCTCACTCCAACTCCCAAATAGGCTCATCAGCTGGAGGCATCAGTGTCTCTTGCAAGAATACCATGCAGTACCCCTCCTCCTGAAGGAAGGAGAGCACCCAGCATCTCCAGAGATTCTTCCTGCAGCCATGGACATTGAGGGTTGTGATCTTAAATGACCTTGTGGCTGGAGAAGTGAAGTGGATAGTTCAGCAGGGGCTTTGCATCTCAATGCCCAGCGTGGGGTTCACCAGCTTGCGCAGCACCCTCCCAAAAATATAGAGAGCATCTATGAAAGTACAGCACCACCTATAGATCAGGGAATTGCAGCTTTTGGGCCCTTGCCTTCCCCGCCACCAGTCCAAGGCAACCTGTACCTTGCTGCTAGACCGCTGTCTGTAGCTGTGTTCAAGAAATACAAGTAGTTCACCCCTTGGTATTGCCAGGACCAAGAGGTCCACAGGCTCCATGGAGCCTGCCGGTTTCTCAGGCATTCTCCTCCTGGTTCTGGTGCTCAGCAGACTCCTTAGGCACTTTCTGAACCCCCCAGTCTGATAAGACCCCAGACTTTGGTTGGGATTGGGAGAGCTCTGCAGTCCCTTGGGACAGGGGGGAGTAAAGTTTGGGATGGGGCTCCTTCACAAGATGCTAGGGTAGAGCTGGAGCCCAGGAATTCTGCACAGGGTCCCTGACAAGATTGGCCTGTTGATTAGGGGATCCCACCCAGACCCTCTCTGGTGTGGAACCATGAGGCAGGCTGGAAGTGAGGTTTTTCTGGGATGGGAAGGGAAGAAACCCATCAGGCACCAGAGTGGCTTTGGTGTCTGCCTCAGGGTCCTGGGAAAGGGGATCTCTCTCTTCAGGACTCACCAGGGTAAGCCCCAGGGCCCCTGTCTCCCCAAGATATTCAGGGGGGGCTCCACTGTTGGACTTTCTTTTGGGTTGGCCTCAGCCTTGACACCTGTGTTCTCAGGGGGTAGGCCCTGGGAAGCACAGTTAGGGGCTTCCTCCATGGGCACCTGTTCGGGGTTGTCCAGTATCCCTGAAACCTCCTCCATGGGGATCGCCCATTTAATCTTTCCCAGGGGTGGGGTGTCAGGTGCAGCCAAGGAGGCACCTGGAGGCTTGGCCTCTCCTTCCCCCTGTGTGATGGTCTTGGGAGTGGGGAAGGAGTCCTCCATGTCAGAAGGCTCCAGCTGTGCTGGGGCCTTTCTCTTCCATTTGTGCTCAGAGAAGACCTGCACCCACTCAGCCATGGGGTGGTACTCAGGTGGACAGGCTCCAGTAGGAGAAGGTGAGGGTTGGTAGAGTGAGGCAGCTACAGTGGGGGCATGACTAGGGGCATGGGGGCCCTGCTCCCTCTCTCCTCTTGGTTGCTGCTACCCTCCTCAGGACCCCACCAAATGTGGTTTGGGAGCAGGGTCCCCTGATCGAACAGGGGGGCTGGATGATGTGGGTGGGGTGCCAGGGGGGCCTGAGGAGGGAGGGGTACTGGTGGCAGGGGCACCACTCTTGCCAGTGGGACCAGCAGATGCCCTCTCCTCCTGGCACATGGGGCACTCATGATGCAAGTGCCCTAGGGTACAGCACTGGAAGCACCACAGGTCCCCCAGCGTATAGAAAAACCTCACCAGGACCCCATGGAAAGGAATCACAAGGCACCCCTCAGCCTCCAGCCACATTCCTGCTGCCAGCTGGATCATAACATGGCAATGGAAAGAGTGCACATGGCAGAGAATGGGGTCTCAGCACACCAGCAGAGAGGTACCACCAGGGAGATAACTCTCCCCAGGGTCTGGAGCTGGAGGAGAAAGGCCCAATTTGGGATGTAGGGAGGGATGGAGCTGAGGACCACCCTGATCCCTAGCTTTTCTAGGGGCCTGAGGGGGACGCACTAGCCCTCCACCACAAGCCCAGTCTCCACTGTCTTTTGTGTGGCAGGCTCCAAGGCAAGGAAAAAGACCCCCCTGCCGTGAAAACGGGAGGCTGCCATGATCTGGGGGGCCCCCAGTACCCAAGCCAGGGAACCTGCACCCAGGTCTCAAAGTGCAGGTTCTCCCCCTTGAGTAGTTGACACTTCACCCCATGCCAGTGGGTGAGTGCCTGAAAGGAAGCCCCACCACCTGAGCTGGAAGAGCAGGTGATGGAGAGTCCAGGCCCCACAGCTTTGGGTTGCCCCACAGCCACCTGTGCATAGCTGCAGTTTCCCCTCTGATGGCTGCATTGGTGGGGCCAGGGACAGGCTGAGTGGGTGTGCTGGCTGGTGTAGTGCACCTGGTCCCCTTAGGTGCCAGTAATCTAGGCTTGGAGGGTGGGGCCCTTGCTCTTCCCACCCCCTGCTGTGGAGGAGGCTGAAAAAGAGTCCTTCCCACTGCCCTTGCCCTTGGTCCCTGGTGGTGGGGGAGGGGGATAGAAAACCCCTCCTGGGGGGCCTGGCCCTGTTAACTCCCTGCTGCAGTCCCATCTGCCCCTGCAGTGGAGGTTGCAAGCTGCTTTACCCCCGGAGGAGATTGGTTGGACTCTACCTCCAGGGTAGGGCTGCAGGGGCATGCATCCCCTTATGGGGTTGGCTGGGATCTGCCCCCATAGTGGGGGCTGCAGGAAGTTCTGTGGGGACATTTTCCCCACCCCAGAAATTTCCTGCCGTGCCATTGCTTCATACGAGGGAGGGGAAAATAATAAAGAAAGCCAAAATATACAGTGTGGCTGGTGAATCTAATAGGGGCAGGCTGGGTTTGTGGGGGAATGGGGAGAGGCTGAAGCTCACTGAGCTACAACCCCCCAGGAGAAAAAAAATGGGAAGGCTATGCTTGGGAAATGTGGGAAAACACACACGCAAGGGCTGGGGAGACTTGAGCTGGCTTACTCAGCTGCACAACAAACACCAAGGCAGATGGAGTGAACCACCAGACTTACCACACACGGGCAACAACACACAGGGAAGAATCAATCCAGAAACCCCCCAGGCCTCCAGAAAGGCACTCGGCAGTAGAGCAATAGGTTGGAAAACAAAGAGGAAACTGTGGGGGATGCAGGAGCAATAAGTGAATTAGGGAGTAATTTAGTGCAGATGTGGTGTTGACGGGTGCAAGGTGGTGCAGCTGGGAATTACCCTCTCTCCTGAGATGGGGCAGCTTCAGAACAGAAAGTAGCAGCAACAGCAGCAGCACTGGTAGTAGCTGTCCAGTTCAGCCAATCAGGATGTGCTTCAGGTGAAACTGGAGGTGAAGGCAGGGATTGACCTGCCAAGACAGCTGGGGCAGGAAAGGCACCTTTAGGCTCTGTCAGTGATGGTTGGGAGGGGACTCACAGGCAGTGGAGGCTCCCTCTCCTGGCTATCCCCCAACTGCGGCTTGGCAGTGGGCTGGGCAGCAGACTGGGATGGGGTGCAGAAGCTGGGGCGTGGCACTGGGTTGTGGTGCAGTGCAGTGGGCCCCTCCCCAAGAAGGGGCAGTGGCATGCAGTAGAGGACCCCCTGTGGAGGAGGGCAGCAACAGCAGCAGCAGCAGCTCAAAGCAGGAAGGGGTGCTGTCAACTTACCCTCAAAAGTTCTGAGGACAAACCAGCAGCTAGCGCTAGCCAATCACAGAAAAATGTGGATTTTGGGTTACTTGTCTCAATCAAAAACTGGGGATTTTTTTTAAATCAGAGAAAACCAGGATCCCTGCTCATCACTGTAAACTCAAAGTAAAGTTACAGGTTACTTTAAACCATCATAAAGGCACTTATGAGGAGCATTCATGTATTGTTAACCTGTCCTAAGTACCCTCTAAACATTGTAAAGTTGATGCAAGTGTTATCTTTAATTCACCTTACCCAGGTCATTTCAGGGTAATGTTAGCAGATCTGGGGAGATAAAAATGCTTAATTTGCCCTCCAGCATCCCAGGATGCACAACTCCCAGCCTCTCTACCCATTTCTACCCTCCAAATCTCTACTCCTTCCCCTCTCCACTCCTCCCACCTGCTCTGACAACACCAGCTTCAATGCAGCCAAGAACATGGGGAAGCATTCTTCCCCTGGATCCATGTTCCCACCGCCTGGCAGCTTCATGCTGAAAGCAGGTCTGCCAGGGATAAATCACAGTCTTCAGTAATAAGAAGGACTAGGCAAAGTTGTTTAGAAAATAAGCAAATCAACCTTAACCCATAGCAGCTCTGCACTCAGAGAAGATTCACCAGCGTGATGGCAGTGGGACCAGTGTCTGCCTTCCCACGCTCCCTGGTTTCACTGAGAAGTGGCTCCATGCTAAACATAGTTTCCTCAGGTTGTCTTTGCTTGGTTCTGACATATTGGCAGCATCTTTTGTCCAGCAATGTGAAAGTCAAGGAATATTATCGAAGAGGGTAGTGTGTGTTTCTTTTATTTCCTTAAGTATATAAATCATGCTTGTTGTATTTTATTGACATACACATTTTACACGATGTTCATTTTGAATATTGATTTTGGCCTATATGGATCTGTGCTGCATTTGAACTTGCTGAACTGTTGCTTGACATGTCAGGGGGGGTTGTGCACAAAACCCTGTGGGGATCCACTGTGAAGATCTAAGATGACACAAATGAGTTACATCTGTGACAGACAAGGTTCTTTGTGTAGATATGATATCTTTTAATAGACCAACTAAATAGTTGGAAAAATGGTTCACTGGTGGCTATTCTGAACATATTAGAGTGCAAATGGAATATTTCTATCAGATTTTAGTTCAATATTTTGCCATAGTCTCCAGTAATGACTAGGAATAGGCAAAGTAGTATGGGGAATCAGCCTAATTCATAATTGAACCTTGTTATAGAGAATCAGAGACAGTCTTTCTCCTGGATTTTGAAAAATGACCATCTTTAGTCAAATCATTCTGTGTATCAGTCAATACCTACAAAATGGCTTCTGAATTCCAATCTCATTTGCTAGCGTGCCTTTAATAAGCAGTAAATCAGCCAGAGAAAAAGCATTCTCCTTGCTGAGTCTTCCTGCTCCCTTCACCTCCTCCTTCTCCACTTCTAAGCTATGTCACCCCACCCAAAGCCCAAATAAACATAGTAAAGTTGCTTTCTAACACATTCCTTCCCATCCTCTTTCCTGTCCAACGCCTTGCTCCCTTCCCTCACCATGGGCATGAATACGTACGATGAACAGTGGAACTGCCAGCACAAAGTTGGTGAAGTTTTTTCCTGAGAAGAAGAACTGTCTTGTGGCTATCTCTGGCCATTTTAGGCTCATTTGAAGGAAAGAAGAATCTGGCCCAATTGTTTTCTAATAGCGTCCCAAACATCTATATTATTTTTCCTATCTATTCTTGCTCAGTTTTCTCTTCACATTCACCAGGTAAATTAAAGGCCTCCACGTAAATTCAAGTACAGATGTTATATTCATGTTACGATGTCAATAGGAAATTTAGACCAACATTCAGATCACCTTTAATTTGGCTTACCTATGATCTTGAAATGCCACTAAAAGGTATTCATCACTAAAACACTCCTGATAATGTTTGTGCACCCAACAATATGTCACAAAAAAGTCACAGAAGAGTTAAGTATGGTCTTCCTGTAGTATGAAACTATGATAGAAAAATCAATTTAGAAGACTGTAGTAGCACTGATAGCAGCAAAGAAAAATTAACCCAAAGTCCATAAGAGCTAAAGTGTAATATAACACTATTACAAGTACTATTTCCTTTCAGCGTAATAGGAATTGAAAGGAAGAAGTGTCTTGGACTACATACTAGCCCTATTCAAGTTCCTAAGTACTGTTCCAGCTATTCAAGGGGCCAGAAAACCCACACAATTATACAATTCATGATGCAGAAGTGATCTAGAGGAGCTCTTCAATAATACATCATGTCAATAATATAGTAATAGCCCTTAAGGCTTTATCCAGCTATGACATGGAAAGAAGGGACCCATCACCCAGAAACCACACACAGTTCCTTTTCAGCTCTGCCCAGTTCTGAGATTAGCTGTTTCTTTTCTACAGTCTGGCATATTCATTAGGGCTAATGGAATTTTATAAAGGACTAGCACTGGAGTCAGGAATTGCTGGGCTGTTAGAATTTTAAGAACTCTGTATTTACATTAACTTAGTTAAAAGTAGAATGAATAGGAGCTGTTGGAGGAGCTGTCTGTTCTCATAGAAAGACATGTGGTCTCCAGGGGATCCATCAGGAATTCATTTAGAAAAATACACTATAATAGAAATACACTTAGTTATTCAGATACCACCACAATGAGAAGGAATATAAGAACTTTGATAGTATACCAGTATAGCACCTTTTTTCACGCAGAAGATAATATAGCAAATAAATTCTTCCCAAAGCAAAACTGTTTCTTCGGTAATCCGTATGTACCTTTTTAAACTTATATCCCAGTAGTACTTCTGATAAATCACAGGAGCTGTTATCGATTCACATTTAAACTTATTGTTTGCCTTTTGCTGAATAACTAACAGGATGTCTACGCTGAAGTCACAGGACATCTACAGTCATCTTGAATGCAGCTAGCTTTTGTCCATAGTTCAACCCCAGCAGGTTAATTGCCTGAGTATTTACTGTATCTCTCTGGCAGATTTGGCAACCTATACTGAGCTCTGCGTAGCTCATGACATCTCTGCAGATAGTGCATCAGCTAACTAATTTAAAGCAAGTTAGTTTACAGCAGGAACTACAGCATACCCATCCCTATGATCATTAATATTGTGTGAAGAAAACTATTAGGGGTTTAGATTAGGGTCTTAGGCCATGTGTAGATGAAACAACTCTTTAAAGTAGGCTAAATGCTTTTGCACTGCCTTAATGGTGTTGGTGTTTGCATGCCTTGGCGGTGTATTGCGCATGAATTCCAGCTGCTGTAGGAAATTCAGCTGCGTAATGTACCTTAAATGATTTGGGGTGCAGCAACTCCTAAAACTCCTGAATTTGCTAGCATTACTGAGAATGTGTATAGGTTTAGCAAATTCTTCAGTGATCAGGAAATTTAAATGTGGGACCAACTGAGACTGGAATTGTGTTTTCAGTTACTCACTATTGCTAAAATATTGAAGTAAGGAGTTATGTTTGTTTGTCTTGGTTAGTCCATGGCTAAACTACATATAAAATAGCTACAGGCCTTTGATAATGATGGCACAAAATAATTGAAGGGCCCAATCCTACAATTCTTACTCACATAAACATGTGGTATAAAGGTTTTAATTTTAGGAAAGAGCCAAGCATTTGTCAGGTAATCTGTCTAATTTACTTTATTTCTCATAATCAGAGATTCTGGTTTTCTCTGGTAAAAAGAATCCCTGATTTGGGGGGGGGGTTTAAAAAAAGTAACCCAAAATCCATGTTTTTAACCCCCCAAATTGGCAATTTTTTAATGTATGTATGTATTTTTATATGTATATGTATGTATATGTGTGTGTGTGTGTGTGTGTGTGTGTGTGTGTGTGTGTGTGTGTGTGTGTGTGTGTATATACCAAACTCCAGGAAGAAAGGTGACAGAACAGGAAAGAATTGATTCAAAGACCAGACATGGCCCACACTAGCAGGAAATAACTTAACCATTCTCAAGCTGTGTAACAACCTGAAGAAAGTACAACAATACCAGACTATCACAGCCAAGCAGGTGGCTCACCGGCTTCTTCTCAGTGATAAAGCACTGAACAAACAGCTTAAGCTACAGATTAGATGGTAAACTGATCTGCAGGAAAATCATTTTAGCACACTATACACAATGAATGAATTTAATGAAGAACACCAAAGCAGCTGGACTCAACAGCATATGCACGGAGCAGATCAAGCACTTTGGTCTCACAAATAAGTTATGGATATTACACCTTTTTAACAATCTGTCATCAACCCTTAGAATACCTAAACTATGGTGATAAATCCACTTAAGAGCTGTATTAAAGCCAGGGAAGGATGCCTCTGGCTCAGAGAACTTTAGGCCACTATCACTTCTGTGCCATCTTTATAAACTTTACAAATGTCTTATTCTCAATCATCCTTCACCTTATATTGAATAATATCTAATACCAGAATAAACCAGATTTTGATGAGGCAAGTCCTGCATTGGACAATTACTAAACATCACCCATATAGAAGATAGATTCAAGAAAGGGATAATAACAAGTGCTGTGTTTGTAGACCCATGTGACAAAGTCAGCCACCAAAACTTGCCTGCCAAAATCTAAGATATGATGTGTGACTACCACCTAGTGCAGTTCATTTGATCTCTTTTGGAGAAGAGATGTTTTATATAGAACTGTACAGGAAACAGAGCTACTGGAGATGACAGTGAAATGGGCTGCCATGGAGTAATGTGCTAGGACCAATCCTTTTTAATATATATACCAATGACCAACATATACAGAGTAATAAAAGGAGCTTCATACATGCTGATGATGATCTAGGTACCACATCACAAGAGAAGGACTTCATCACTGTTGAGATCAGATTGACATGTGCACTGAACAACTTCTCAAATCACTACAATAAGAATCAGGTTCACGCCAACTCAGCTAAGACACAGGTCACAACTTTTCACCTATGCCACAAAGAATATATGTATAATGTATGTATGTATTAGCATTTCATTGTAATCATGAAAAAATATGGATTTTAGATTACTTTTTTTAACCCCCAAAATTGGGGATTTTTTTATCAGAGAAAACCAGGATCCCTGTTCATAACTAAGTTATGGTACGGGAGGGTCTTCCTCCATCTAACCCCTACTCTTCCTGAGCTTCTCCTAGGCTACAGTTTTGCGAGTTACATGCATAGCTGGGTCAACTGATGATGCTGTACACTTGCCTGGTCTGCAAGCAACCCAACTGTTTGTACCCAGTGGGCATGTGGATCCTTGCATTTCTCCACTGCACCTGGAATAGAACCATGTAGGTTCCAAAAACTTTGCTTATATGGTTGGGCAACTATTACTTACTCCTGTAAAGGAAAATAGGATCTAGTCCAACTTCCTTCAATTATTTAGACATCATATTACGAAGGCAGAAGAAACTGTTGCCCACTTCAGAGTCTTATTGGGACATACCCCCAACAACACTGCTGGCAAGACTTCACCACTACTGGGTGTGTCTACATGTCTAACGAATGCAACTGAATATACTTTGGCTTAATTTGACCTGGAGCAAACTAATCCCACCCCAACATCACTGTCTACATTTCATTTAAGCACAGTGATTTACTGTGCTGCTGGATACCACTTTTATCTGAGGGGACTATATGGCAGCATAGTAAATTAGTTTACTGTGCCCTAATAGCATCACACATGTAGATGGTTACACTTTACTATACAGCAAAATAGTCTATTGAGCAGTAAAGCATCTCATGTAGATGCACCCACTGAGAGCCAGCCTTCTAATACTCCTTTTATCAATGAAGCTTAAGGAAAAAGGTATTAATTCAGCAATTCTTGGGCAAAAATTCCTGATACAGAATATCACATGAGCATAAATATAATTAATTGGCTTCAATGCATTTTGATATTTTACATATACTTAAGTTGATTATTGACTCAGGACCAATGTACAAAATATAATTTGTAATTGGGGAGGCAACAAAAGTTCTTTATTTTTTCCTGCTGTAAGTTTTGAGAAACTGTCCCATCCTGTTCCAAGAAATAAGCTCAAGTTTGCACACTAAGTGGAATTGCTCACTACCTCTGCACAAATCCAGTGATTTGGTTACAGAATGCTTGCAATGCAAAATTTGTTTTATAGGTTGAAATTCATTCTTACTAGTTCCTATAAAACAGGAATGAAATAAAGGGAAGAAAAGAAAAAGAAATAAAATGAAACTCCTCTTCCAATAAAAGCAGTTAAGTATTCATAACATGAACATATAGGTGACCATGATATTATCTGGATAGAGGATCTCTGCTGAAGGTAGCATTCAGACAATTATATTGGTAAAAAAAAAAAAAGGTAAAAACTGATGAAGTCATTAAATTTTCAAAAGTTACAAATTATCCTGTAAAGCTTCACTGGCTGCAAATTAGCCTTTGCTATAGCCCTCTGCTAACAATCTATAGATCATTTTATTATTCATGAATTTAAGTAATTTCAGGACACCACAGGTCATCCTATGCTCATTTATTTGCTAAACACCTTGTGCTGGTATGCCTATGCTGAAAAATTGCCACTATTTACTTCCTGTGAGACAAGCAAGCAACAAAGTGGTGAATTTGGCCCTAGACATCCAGTATGCCAGGCAGGATATACATCTTGCTGTCAGTGAAATAAATGAGCCCTTAAATTGGCTGCAAAGCTTTAAGAACTGAAATTTATATGTCTAGTTATCAAACAGAAAGTTCAGAACACCTGCCAATAGGAGACATAATTGTGACAAACTGTTACATTTTACCTTTAACTTTTCAGCTTCAACACCAGAGCTTCATTATAAGAATCTCACACTCCTTTCTCTGCTTTCTCCCCACCTCACTCCCAACCTCCCCCAAAGCAGTCTTTTCTTTGTATTTGATTTTAAATGCTGAATTACCAGTAATCCAATGGGTCATACATCAGCAGATGAGAAATATGTCAAATATGGCAAGAGGGCCAGAATTTTCTGTGAGAAGAATCAACAAACTTTACAGATTGCCACTGCGTGCTCATTGCATTTAGGGAGATGACCTTCTGTTTAACTTGTTTGGGAGGCTCTCCTGAGAATGCCACCAATGGCAAATTCAAGGGTTTGGTCCTTTTTTAAAGAACATTTTTCAACTCAGTTACTCATTGAACAATTTTATTATATTTGCTTCAAAGTCACACAGGCCATAATACTGGGAAAAGGTCTTCTGGCCATCACAAATCCAGCACATGAAAACTTATTTATCATACTTCTAAACAACACTACAGCAGAGGGTGGAGTGACGCACTACTCTCTCCTAAATCCCCTTAGTCCTGTCAAATGTAGTCCTCCTTTTTTTTTGCATATTTTTTCTAGCTGCAATAGTAAGAAATGATAAACAAACCATTTTCTAGATTAATAGAAGGAACATTTTCTTAGATATGAGAGATAATATCTAGATTCAAATCTTGAATGTTAAGTAAAAATATTTTTATAAAATATTTTTTTAAAAATATTATATCAGTTGACTGGCTGCTGCTGCTCCTTTCTGGTCAATTCAATTCATAAAAAATATCCGAGAAATAAATTATTTTCTTCACACAAAGCTCTTCTTTTTTATTTTGATTACATGATTTCTCAACCATTTTGATTACATAATTTCTCAACTTCTTTCAAGCCTAATAAGGCCTCCATGTTTCACTGTATAGGGGACTGTATTTTCTGCTGTCAAAATTATTGTTGTGACAAAATAAGAATTTTGGGAGACACCTGAGTGAAAAAAAGAGGTAAATAAATATAAATCAGTGTCTAAAATTTGTTTGGAAATTCGCTTGGATGTTTGATCACTAGGAATCCTGGTTTTCTCTGATAAAAAAATCCCATTTTTTAAATTTCAAAAAAATATGTCTATATATATATAGAGAGAGAGACCTCTATAACTATAGATATAGCTATAGATATAGGGGTGTATCATTTTAATCATAAAAAGGGTGGATTTTGGGTTACTTTTTCAATCTGAAAATTGGGAAGTTTTTTTGTTTGTTTTTTCAAACCAGAGAAAACCAGGATCCTTGGGGATCTCAGAAACAAAAATCTTACATTCATTTTGGAGGATACAGGTATTCCAAAATAGTGTGGTTTTAAGTAAGGTCTCCACCCTGCCTCTTAGAGAGATTCTTTGTAGACTGGCAGAAGATAATACGGAGTGACACCTTGGAAACTAGCTGGTCTCTAAAGCCACCTATACATGTGCATCAAGGCTGTTCCAACACACTGTTATTACAATGCATTAGAGCAGACTTGATTAACTGAGTCTGTTGAAGCATGGTAATTACCATGCTCCAGCAGATTCCAGTGTCACATGTATCATCATCTTATTTTGTCTCCTACAGGACTATACTGGTTCTGGCCTTACACATTATGGTCCTTCATAATGAATTGAAATGTGTGTGCGCGCACATGAAATTCCTCATTAAAATATTTTTCATTTGACCTGGGGACAGATTATGACTTCCTCTGTCAGCATATTATAGGTGGGGAGAGGGTGCACATTCCTACTTTTATTCCTGCCTGCTGGGCCCCCCTCGGGCCCCGGGGGAGGCACACCTGGGCCACAGGTTAGCGAGGATTTAGTTAGGGAGCTTCTGAAGGGATTGAACGTATTCAAGTCAGCCGGTCCGGATGATCTCCACCCTAGAGTTCTAAAGGAACTGGCTGAGGTCATTGCAAGTCCCCTGGCACAGCTTTACGAGCACTCATGGTGCTCTGGTGAGGTATCAGAGGACTGGAAGACGGCCATCGTCGTTCCCATCTTCAAAAAGGGCAGGAAGGAGGACCCGGGAAACTATAGGCCAGTTAGTCTTACCTTGATCCTAGGCAAGCTGTTTGAGAAAATTATGCTGTCGCATATCCACATGAGGCCAGCATGAGATCATGCTTAGGGGCAACCAACATGGGTTCATCAGTGGCAGGTCCTGTCAGACGAACCTGGTGGCCTTTTATGATCAGATCACCAGATCATTAGATGCAGGGGTAGCAGTGGATATAGTCTTCCTGGACTTCCGGAAGGCTTTTGACACTGTCTCTCACCCCATTCTCATTAAGAAACTGGGGGAGCTGTCGTGTAGGCACCCACACAGTCAAATGGGTTGCCAACTGGCTGGAGGGCCGCACCCAGAGGGTGGTAGTGGATGGGTCCTTCTCAACCTGGAAGGACGTGGGCAGTGGGGTTCCGCAGGGCTCTGTCCTCGGGCCTGCACTGTTCAAAATCTTCATCACTGATTTGGACAAGGGGGTAAAAAGCACCCTGTTCAAATTTATTGATGACACTAAGATGTGGGGGGACGTGGGCACACTGGAAGGATGCAACAGGTTACAATCAGACCTAGACAGGTTACAAGGGTGGGCAGATGAGAATAGGATGGGTTTCAACACAGACAAGTGCAAGGTAATGCACCTCAGGAGGAACAATTGGCACCATACCTACAGGTTGGGGAACTCCCCTCTTGTCAGCATGGAGGCGGAAAAGGATCTTGGGGTCATCATTGACTCCAAGACGAACATGGGCCAGCAGTGTGGGGAGGCAGTTAGGAAGGCCAACCGCACCTTGACATGCATTCACAGATGCATCTCGAGCAGGTCCAAAGAGGTGATCCTCCCCCTCTATGCGACACTGGTCAGGCCACAGTTGGAGTACTGCATCCAGTTCTAGGTGCCACACTTCAAGAGGGATGTCGACAGCATGGACAGGGTCCAGAGGAGGGCCACTCATATGATCAGGGGACAGCAGGGCAGGCCCTATGAGGAGAGGCTACAGGACCTGAACCTGTTCAGCCTCCATAAGAGAAGGCTGAGGGGGGATATTGTGGCCTGTTATAAACTAGTCAGGGGGGATCAGCAGGCATTGGGGGAGTCACTATTGGATGGAGGAATAACCAGGAATAACGGTCACAAGCTGGCAGAGGGTAGGTTTAGGTTAGATATCAGGAGGCGCTACTTCACGGTCAGGGCGGCTAGGGTCTGGAACCAACTTGCAAGAGAAGTGGTGCAGTCTTCTACCCTGGGCGTGTTTAAGAGGAGGTTAGATGAACATCTTGCTGGGGTCGTTTGACCCCAGTATTCTTTCCTGTCATGGCAGGGGATCGGACTAGATGATTTGCTCAGGTCCCTTCCGACCCTAGAAACTATGAAACTATGAAACTATTCCAGCTTCCCAACCAGACCTGGAGGTTGTATCCAGGATGGGTATTTACACCAGCTGCACCTGAAGGATAAATTTAGAGGTTGTAAGTTTTGCCATTCACTGAATTCCTTCCAATATCCAGTTGTGATTTGTACAAGTATAAATTCAGGTATTATTACTCAGATGCTTTAATTATTTCTGAACTACATCCTGCCATGACCAACATAGTGTTGCCCTGTGGGGTCAGGCCAACTCTTAGGATCTCAATATTGTGCTGTTAGACAGGACGGTGTGACACAATCACACATATACAAACACACAGATCTATTAGGTGCACATACACATGCACACACACACATACACACACACACACACACAAACATATGCTACCAGCTCAGGCACATACACATCCAAACCAGTTTAGGCACATGCATACCTATCACTAATTCCAGCACATACACACTACACACTAAAAAATAGACAAAAATCAATTGTCAACACCTGCACACTCAGTATACATACACAGATCACTAATTTGTATATCATGCACACAATGAGATACACACACACACACACACACACACACCAGTTTACACACATACAACCCACCTACACATACACACAGGTAAGTTCCTGACTTGGATGGTACAGTGCGTATGTGTGTGCTTGGGGTACCTGGGGTACTTGGGGGAAGGTTAAGGTGAGAGAAAGAGAGTTAAAATGTAGGGAGTGAAAGTTGCCAGAACTGGGATTAGAGAAAAGCTGGCTGAGGAACTGAGGCTTTACTTAAGCCTTTACTGAGGGTTTACTTAAGATCAAGTGTCCTCAGGGTTACTCAAGGTCACTGGTGCACGGGGCTGGGGGATTAAAAAAAAAGCCTGGTGACAAGGAGGAGACAGCCAGGAAATAAACTGAGGCAGAAACCTGGTTGCCTAGGGGAAAAGGCAGTGGGGATAAGACAGTGGCAAAGAAACAGGGAGTTTGGAGGCAGAGAGGAGCTCAGGACAGGTGTTGGAGGTGGTGGTGAGCCAGAAGCAGGGGAGGGAGAAATGAGACAGAAGTTAGAGGGGTGAGGAGCAGAGATTGGAGCAGGGCTGAACCATAGTAATGCAAAACCCAACTCAGGGGTCCAAATAACCGGGTTATTAAACAGACAACATGCTACACAGCCCCATGAAGTTATTGGTTCACGCACACACACACACACACACACACACACACACACACAGTGGCAGCAGGAGAAAGAGACTCAGTGGAAGTGTTGGATTCCAGGTAGGGAAGAGAAGCAGAGTCTAAGTCCTTTGTTAAAGAGAGGGTAGGGGGTAATAGCTACCTATCCAGGCTGGAAAGGGGTCTTTGTCCAGTAGGCATTGTCCAGAGGGGGGTTGGCAGCTGGGCCTCTAGGTGGATAGATGGTGTGGCATGGTGTTGGTCCAGATGGAGAAGGCATTCCCAGGAGTCAGTCTTCACTACCTCTTTTATGGGGCAGACTACCTTCTGATCTTCTATGGGGAGGGCCTGTCCAGGCAAGGTCAGTCCTGTTCCAGAGAGTTCCAGGTGTTCTTACTGAGCACAGGTAGCTTGGCACAATGGTGGGTTGCCTCATCTTTTGTTTCTTGAATGCTGAGGGTGGTTCCAAGGGCTGGGTTGTTGGTCCAGGTATTGATGTTGATGGTTGGGTCATTCAGAGGGAGCTATTTTTAGACCTACTGCCAATGTCTCTCAAGCACCTGCATTCATCCCCATTCATTCTGGAACCAAGTTACATAGGAGAGGTAGGTGTGAGTCATAGGTTACACAACTGGGCACGGGGATAAGATGGAAGCTTGACATTACAAAATGGAAACTTGACATGACTTAGCTAATTTAAATATAAAGTCTTAAAAGAGTAATCACACAATATAAAAGCAGTAAAAAACCCCCACAAACATAATATTTATCACTTATAAAACAGTGGATATCTATATCAAAATAGCAAGGAACTTATTTGCAAAGACGGGAGAGAAAAATAAAACTTACTACTTAAAATAAAATGTTAAAGTTTATCCTACATCTTAGCTTACTTATACTTATCTATAGGGAATAGAAAGGGAGAGAAAAAGTCAGAAATTGTTGGGGAAAGGGAGGGAATGCATTTTAAAAGAAAAAAAGAAAAACTGGGGGCTTTGCTACAATAGCATCACCTCTAAGACGCATAATTAGGGACCTACCAAATTCACAATTTGGGGACTTTCATGAATTCTGTGAAATCCAGACAATGCCTGCAAAATATGAAGAATCTGTATAATCCACAGAACGACCCCCCCCCCAAAAAGGGAAAAAAACTTACCAAGCTCTGTAGCATCTTGCCGGAGTGGGGAAAGGGAAAGCCTGCCCACTTGAAGCCTGCCAGCAAGATGCCACCCCCTCTCCTCACTAGCTCTGAGTTCTACCTGTCATATGGCCCTGACCCTCTCCACCAATCAGCAGAGGACAGACAGACCTTGCAGCCAATCAGTGGTGATAGGCAGGGTTGCCAAGGCCCCATGACTGATCAGTGGCATGAGGGGGCCGTGCCATGCTCCACCCACAAATGGCTGCTTGGGCCCAAACTCTGCCCACAAAATGTGGGGGCAGCCCTTGCAAATTAGAAACATGGAATCATAGGAAGTTAGGGTTGGAAGGGACTTCAGGTGATCATCAAGTCCAGCCTCCTACTCAAAGCAGCAGCATCCCCAACTAGATCATCCCAACCAAAGCTTTGTTTAGCCAGGTTTTGAAAACCTCCAAGGATGGATCTTCCACCACATCTCTGGGTTACCTATTCCAGTGTTTTACTACCCTCCTAGTGATACAATTCTTCCTAATAGCTAACCTAAACTTCCTTTGCTGTAATGTGAGACCATCGCTCCTTGTTCTGTCACCTGCCACCACTGAAAACAGTCTAACTCCATCCTCTTTAGAACCCCCTGTTCAGACAGTTGAAGGCTGCTATTAAGTCCCCTCTCAGTATCCTCTTCTCTAGACTAAATTAGCCCATTTCCCACAGTATTACCTTTTAAGTCATGTCCTCTAATCCCCTCACCATTTTTGCTGCCCTCTGCTTGACTCTCTCTAATTTGTCCACATCCTTTCTTGGGGGGCTGGAGGATGCAAAACTGAACATAGTACTCCAGATGTTGCCTCATCAGTGCTGAATATAGGGGAAGAATCACTTCTCTTGATCTGATGGCAACATACCAACCAATGCAGCCCAGTATGCCATTATCCTTCTTGGCATCAAAGGCACACTGCTGGCTCATATTCAGTTTATTTTCCACTGTAACCCCCAGGTCCTTTGGTGAAGAACTTCTGCCCAACCAGTCAGGCCCCAGCCTGTACTGGTGCATTGGATTGTTCCATCCTAAGTGCAGGAGTTTGTACTCGTCCTTGTTAAACCTAATGATATATTCCTTTTGACTCAATCCTCCAATTTGTCTAGGTCACTCTGAATCCTAGCTGTATCCTCCAGTGGATCTACTACTCACCCCAGCTTGGTGTCATCTGCAAACTTGCAGAGGGTGCACTCTGTGCCATCTTCCAGGTCACTGATAAAAACATTTAACAAAATCGGCCTCAAGACTGACCCCTAGGGCACTGCCTTTAATACACTGCACCTGATACACTGCACTGCACTTGACATCAAACCACTGATTACTACTCTTTGAACCTAATGTTTTTATCTTCATTACAGTTTTCTGTCTACCTTACAGTCCATTCATCCAGCCCATATTTCCTTAGCTTGCCTGTGAGAATGTTGTGGAGGACCGTATCGAAACTCTTGCTAAAATCAAGGTACACTACATCCATTAGTCTCCCCGCTAGTTTTTTCTCCTCCAAGTGCTTAGAAGTGGATTCCTTGAGGATCTGCTCCATAATTTTTCCAGAGACTGAGGTGAGGCTGACTGGTCTGTAGTTCTCTGGATACTCTTTTCCCCCTTTCTTAAATATGGGTGCTATGTTTTCCCTTTTCCTGTCATCCAGGATCTCTCCTGGTTGCCATGAATTTTCAAAGATGATGGCCAATGGCTGTGCAATCACATCAGCCAGCTCCCTCAGCACCCTTGGGTGCATCTCATTCAGCCCCATGGACTTTTACATATACAGCTTTTCTAAGAAGTCCATAATCTGTTATTTCAGCACTAAGGGCTGCTCACCTCCTCCCTAAACTCTGTGACCCAGTCATCTGGGAGCTGACCTCACCTGTGAAGACTGAGGTGAAAAACAACATTAAGCATTTTAGCCTTTTCTGCATCCTCTATCACAAGATTGCTTCCCCCATTCAGCAGGGGACCCACACTTCCCTTAATCTTCCTCTTGCTACCAACATACTTGTAGAAGGCATGTCCCTAAGTATAATGTACACCTAACTATGAACTATGTTCATTTCCCTTGGATGCTTTCAGTCCTGCACTAAAAAGGTATTTGCTTCCAGAA
Source organism: Crocodylus siamensis (assembly GCF_052110815.1). Classification (NCBI taxonomy): domain Eukaryota; kingdom Metazoa; phylum Chordata; order Crocodylia; family Crocodylidae; genus Crocodylus; species Crocodylus siamensis. The sequence continues at coordinate 351,754,287 of NC_143395.1, forward strand.
GAGGTATGGTTAGGTGAAACAAACATGTGTATTAGTTAAAAATGGCACCATAAATGCAATATGTCTGTCATAAAATGCCTATATGAGCAGATGACTTAGGAGAATTATAGTTGAAAACAGGGATCATAGACAATATTTCTTAATCTGTTTGCACTGTGCTTTACACAGCCCACTTGGTGAAATCTTGACCCTACTGAAGACTTTTGCAGTTTTATTATTGACTGGGAGGAGGAAGGATTTGACTGTTTTCGTAAATGTTTCATTGGTTTCTGAACAGTCAGTTATCGAATTAAGAAAAAAAAAGAATTTCCATTGTTACGACAATTTTTATATTTCAACATTTGCTTTTATCCTAGACTGCGACAAGAAATATTATAGTTTGGCTCAAACCAATCAAAAATAAATATTTCATTCAGCTTCTTTTTTGTTCTTTTAAAGATTTTTCTTACAGTAAATTTGGATTTGCTGAACTTGCACTTTCCAGTGGAAATGTCCTGATCATTTCTAATGGCTTCTTTCTTAAATGCTAGAAAGTTCTCAAACATCAAGAGTGGAAGAAGAAAAAGGAAAACAAAACATCTTTTTGAACTTTTAAAACAATCAAAGTAGAAGAGCTGACCATTATTGGCTCTCTACCTGAAACTATTTTGTAAAGTTATCAGTTTAATCAAATTGGCAGTGTTCCTTTAAAATGTGCAGATGTGAATATTTAAAAATCGTTGCAGAATTCCATTGAAAGGCAAAGACATGATTTAGGGCTGCCCTGAGATTGTTGCTGAAGTAATTACCCAGTGCTTCACAAAAGAGAGCAATTACTGATAAAACTCCCCTCTTCTTAATAACATACGCACATATTGCATTTGCTGACTTTGAAAATCAAGGAACTTTCACAAGTGTCTTGACTAATTTCTTTTAGCAAGTACATTTATTTAAAAAGAGGTGATAATAGGAATACAGAAATTTGAGGAACATAAAAAATGCTTGTCACCTTGGATTTCTCCTGGTGCTTTTCATAGTTCTTCAGGACAGCACATATCTGTTTATTGTCTCAGATAAGAGACAATGTTTAAAAAATCCATTTATGACACTGAAAATATAGACTCATTCATGTCTCAGTAGTGCAGTTTTTAGGCACCCAAAACTCTAATTGACTCCTTTTTGGTTAGGATGCAGACAATCTGAAGAACCCAGTCTAGATATGGACCAAATATTAAGCATAGCCCCTGGCCATGCACACTGAAGGGATTCTATACACAGGGATCTTAATATTTACATCATATATCTATGGAACCATATCCTTTTTTTTAATTCAGTGTTATTTTTTGCTCTTCATGAAGGATTGCCCCTGTGCTGATGATCCTTATACTACAAAAGACAGGGGTGGGGAGAGAGACATCAACAACTCACTGACCTTCAGAGCATTCAGCTATAAAGTAGTGATGTTCAAAAGCAATTTTACTTCCACACTCCCACACCACTTCTTCCTGCCTGAGCTCTCACTGCTCTGTGAAGCAGTAGTTGTCAGTGTGGAGCTAAGAGTCAGGTCCCTTGGACTCAGGCTATGAGGAGTGGGGTTGGGATAGGAGCTTGGAAAATGAGATCCCATGTATGGAAATTCCTGGTCTCCAGCTTCCGTTCTAAGACTTGTGTAGCTGTCAGGTAATTTTGCAGCAAATCATGAGTTTTGCTTTTATGGGAAGAATGAACTTGACCTTTCCTTTCTCCTTATGAGATGCCAGATGAGATCTAAACGTTATTTTTCCTCTTCATTTATCTCCTCTGTGCTTAGGAGAGGAAAGAATGATGGGGAGGGGCAGAGGAGAGAGGAGTAAAACAGGAGGGACTCTCATGCACCTTTTTATTTATTCACACATTTATATTTAAAGTTTTTGGTATGCATCATTTACAGAATGCACATCTTGCTGGAAGAGTAAAATTTTAGCTAAAATAAACTAGAGCTGTGTGTACAATCATATGCCACCCTCAGGCCCCACCAGAGCAAATTAAGGCTATCTTGAGGAATGGAGCCTAAAGGGCTGAGTCTGGGATCCTTTTTGTTGGTTACATGAGACAGTGACCAACCTTATCTTCATGCATATTAACTACCTTTGTGGGTGACAAAGGAGTAGCCAGAATTAAGGAAAGGAGAATGTAGGTGTCATCTCCCTCAAAATATGAATTGACAATGCAAGGCTTAATATACTGGAGATTTTCTTTAATTCTTTACTGTTTACTTTCTCTTTCACTTTCTATTTCCCACCAGTGAGTAAAAAGAAGTAATTTAGGATGATAGGAAATGGTAAAACAGCAACCTAATATCATCGGAAAGTAGGGCTGGAAGGGACCTCATAAGGTCATCTAATCCACCCCCTGCTCCGGGCAGGATCATCCATGACTGAAGCATCTGAGTCGAGTGTCCATCTCACCTGCTCTTGAAATTTCCAGGCATGGAGGCTTCACAACATTTATAAGTAGCCAGTTCAAACGTTTAACCACCCTCCTAGTCAGAATTTTCTTCCCAATAGCAAACCTACATCTCTGCTGCTGTAGTCTGAGTCCATTGCTTAAAGTCTTGTCCCCTAAAGCCACAGAGAAAATTTCCATCCTCTTTATATTGGCCATCCATCCTCTTTGTATACAGTAGTTCCATCCCCTTTGTAATTGCCCTTCATCAAAAAACTGTTATTAAATTCCCCCTCTGTTTTTCTTTTTCTTCTCCAGACTAAATAAGCCAAATTATTTCATCCTTTCCTTATAAATCATCTTTCCCAGGTCTCTAAGCACTTTTGTCATTCTCTGATGGACTCAATCCAACATGTCCACAACTATCTCACAGTATGGGGCCCAAAACTAGGAAGAGGTCACCTGGACAGTCCTCATGTGCACTGAACAGAGCAAAAGAATCACTTCCCTTGATTTACAAGAGAGACTCCTGTTCATATAACAGCATATTGTTGGCTTTATTTTTTTTTTTTGCAACAGCAGTATATTGTTGGCTTATATTCAGGTTAATGTGTATGCTCTAGTGTTTGGGTACATTTTCCTTATTGCTAAAACTCTCACAAGCGTAGCGCTTATTAGCATGTTGTTAGAACAGCATTATAATAATCAAGGCATTTATACCTATCTCCTTTCATTTCCACAGTTTATGAGGAATGGCTACATAAAGTGTTCTGGTTTTGTGTTTTGCTTTTTTCCCCCCCAGTACCTACAACAGTGACGTTTCAATTCTGAGAAATAGAGACAGAAACATATATTTAACAGAAGAAAACACTGCCATGTCTGGGGTGAGGGGGGATAGTTTGTTTGTTTGTTTGTTTGTTTGTTTGTTTCCTCTGGAAAAGTCATTTTTTAGGGTTTTAAAAATGCTTAGGAAAAAAGAAAGTACACAAGTAACAGTGAAGATAAATAATGCATACCAAAGGCACCTCATTCTTCTTCCTGCCAGTTGTGTAACACTGTGATTGCCTGCCTCAGTGGATTGATGAAACCCCTTCTCATCTGTATAGAAGTGCTTTTAATCTTGCCGTAATATGTATTAAATCAACTATGCTCAACAACATTAAAAAATATAGTCTAATAGGCTATGAGAAACAAACACTCTGAACAAACGATTTATGAAGTTTTATACAATTTCTGTGAAGCTAACAGTGAACCTCAACACATTTTGGAAGTAAGTTTGGATAAGCATTCTTCTGTCTAGGCCTATCTTTTCTATGACCCTCTGACCTGGTCTAGAATTATAAAAACCATGGATGGGTGAGATTAAGAAAGGACTGTGAGAACATCCTGTTCAATCAAATGTAAGATGATTCCCTAAAAAATACATGAATGCTTTGCCCAGCATTAAATGAGTGACTTGCCTGTTCAAATTTCTCTCATCTTAAATTTCCATCAAAGGAAGCTTTCCTGGCAGATTTCCTGTCCATGTGAAAACAGCTTTTTCTATTAGTATTTCTAGTTCTGGCCATTGTCAGATCTAGGAAGTAAGGATGAACAGAAAAGTGTAGAACATATCAAGAGCTGACATAAATTGTTTTATACTTAAAAACAAGGTTTGGTAGGAGTTCAATGTAGTCAACGAAAAATTGTGGCATATGATCAAAAGGAAGGAATTAGGATGAGGCTGTCTATGAAGATATTTATCAATGTGGTTCTGACTCTCAGTGAAAAAGATGTGCTGAAGAAACTCTGCATACCACTACTAAATAAAGTTATGTAAAGGCAAAATATAGTTTTAACTAAAAGAAAAAAAATGCCAGTGAGGCAATTGATATTATATGGTTCATTAAAGCAAGTTTCTGGAACTTGATCAGAAAGAACTACTAAGATTTTAAAGTTATTAAATATCTCAGAATTGAGCATTGTGTAATACAGTAATGCCAAGAATGGCTTTCTAATCTATTCATGAACATTGGTTTGAGTAGGATATACCTTAAAATTGTTAAAATAACTGTCTATGATACGTTATAGATATACATGGGGAATCCTTCCTTCATTCCTTCCTGTGCCTAATGACATGTTTCTAGTCATGTATCTCAGGTTTGGGGCCCTGCAGCGTGGGAACCTTCAAATGAGCAGATAGACTGAGCATGAATAGGAGGCTATGCCCTAGCTGGGCACATACAGAAGTACTTGAGTATAAGTTTAAGAAAAAGCAAGGCGCTTAACCTCAATAGCTGAACAGCTGGAGTACTTGCTCAGGAGGCAGGAGAAGAAAGACGTTTGTACACATCTATGTGCCACATTTGTATAAACAATGAAATGCATGTCAGCACTGAGAAAATGGAGGCAGTGCAAGTTCAAAAATGCATCACCACAATTTTCTGTGCGCTGATGTGCATTTCGCCATTTATACAAATGCACGCAACACAGCACTGGGTATGTCAGCTTGTGTGCTCTGCAACACGCTGGATTTCTGGCACATGGGAGTAGATAAAGGCATGTATATAAATGCCTGGGCTACCAGTGTCTGGAGATAATTTGATCCTATGGTGTCTCACCTCCCAGTACAATGCTGTAATCACCATGACACAAGTTAAGTACCACCCAAGCCAGTCTCCAGTGCTCCCTTTGAAGCTGGTCATTGTCTCTTACATTTAATAATTACTGGATAAAACAGATGAAGGGGAGTGAAGTGCAGATGTTTTTTGCTCCATTAGGACCAGGCCCCAGACTAGAACCCAGTGCTACCTTTCTAGGGTACAAGTAACCATCCCACATGCTCCAGATTGTCCTCTTCTTCCTTGCCCCATAAATCTCCCCTTGATTGCCCAGACCAGATTCAAAAGTAGTGCCAGAGTATAAAATCAGATAATGCTTAATCTATGATGAGGTTGTTAGAACATTGTGCTTGGAGTTAAGAAATGCTTCTTCAAAACCCCTGTGGGTAAGGGATTTGCCAAAAATGCAGGTCTTCTTCTTTCTAGGTGAGTGGTATTGCTATTCAGACTAAATAGGAAGCTGTATCCATGTGAGCACGGACATTTGTTTCCCCAGGGACAACTAGCAGCAGGACATCTTGTGCCACCTCTAGTTGTTCCTTGGGAATGCCTGTAGCACATGGCACATGGCAAGTTACCCCAAGTGGGGTAAGGGAGGCTGGGCCCAGCACTGGGCTAGCCTCAGCAGTCTTACTTGGGGTCCTGGGGGCCTTCTGGGGCTGCAGAAGTGGTGATTCATGGCTCTGGCTGGCCAGGCTCTGGTTTTGGGTGGCACACACAGTCCTCACATGCAGTGCCTCACTTTTGTTGGGGGGGGGAGGGGTTGTGTAGTTTGTTTGTTTTTGACCCCAGGATCTCCAGGGATCAACCCTCCCCTCAAAACCCCAATTCCATGCTGCTAGCAGCACAGAGAACACCTGAATGCATGGTATTTGGTGGCACAGATAGGTCTGTAGTGCCACATACCACACTTATCTGGACATGGCTGGAGAGTCCCTTTTCTCACAGCTGGTAGTCATGGGTCTTTAGCCAGTTATATTTTTATGACTTAAATGCACTTACACATCCATAATGGGCATGTGTACATAGCTAGGTACTTGTTGGGAGAGTGAGTAGTCTTCTGAGCGGACTCAAATAATGCATGCATACTTATATGTCCCTGGAGCCTGGACATAAATGCCAAAACCACCACTTAAGAGGCTAGAAATCACACAAATATCAATAGAAGTCTGCCTGCACAGTGGCACTCTATCCTTTTCTGGTCATCTAAAGGGATATTTTATTCCTGGACACATAGCCCTGACCAAGTGGATGACCATGCACAATTGTGTAGTCACATGAACAAAATATACACAGTCACAGCAGTAATATATATACATGCCACTTAGGAATGAATAGTGATACTAGTCATCTGAAAATGGACTCAGACTCATGAGTCATGATTGACAGACAGTCTCAGGAGCTGAGACTTTTACAGTTTCAATCCATATATAGCTCTGCAATGGCTGTGAGAGGGTTAGCCTCATCACTGTTGCAGGAGCAACTCTTATAGAGGAAGGGGAGTGATACCAGACAGGATTTTACCATGGCTCCCCACAGCTTGAGCCCGCTGCCCCTCAGTGAGCCCAGACCTAGGCCCAGGCCATGGCAGATTCTGCTTTCTCTCTTATTCTATCTTCTGTATTCAACAGATCTCCCACTCCACACAGGTTCTGCCTAGGGCACCAAAATAGCTAGCTATGCTGCTGACCCTGGCTGCTAATCTATTTGCAGGATAAGAAGGAACATGGAGAGCCACACATCAAGGAATGGAATTTTTCAAGGTGTGTAAGTGCCAAAAATGCCCTACAGGTAACCAAAAAATAGCCACTTTGAAAGTCAATCATGAGGTCTCCCTGTTATCAGCAGGGATTCTGGTTTTCTCTGATAAAAAAAACATCCCCAACTTTTGGATTGAAAAAAGCAACCATAAATCCACCTTTTCCCATGATTAAAATGAAACACCACTAATATAGAGATATATAGGTAGCGGTAGTTCGTTTTGATCATGGAAAAATGTGGATATGGGGTTACTTTTTTTAAATTTGACAATTGGGGATTTTTGTTTTATCAGAGAAAATCAGGATCCCTGGTTATCAGAATCTCATGCAGTAGAATCAACCACATATTAGCATGCAAACACCAAAAGTATTGTACTACAGGCAATGTTCTGCCACTTATTTGATTCTCACTTAATACAATCAGCCATTTAGGTGGGGACACAGCAATTCTTGGAGAGTTTTAAAAGAGGAATGTTTCAAAAGAGCAGCAGCTGGTAAGTTCTAATTGTTATGCGTGAAAGAGCTGACAATGATTCAAATGCAGCAAACCAACTTGAACCCTGGATGAAGGAGTGGTGAAGCTGGAGCAGGTTTACTGCATTTAAATCTTCTTAGCTTGTTTACATTTTAACAGTTAGACTTTACCAGCTGCTGCCCTTTTGAAAGGTTCTCCTTTTGAAAGGGCTCCAAGCATTTCTGGGTCCACACATCCATTAGCATCAAAATCAGAAAGCACTCTTTATAGAAGGTTTTTTTTTTTTCTCCCTGCTAATTATAATCAAGCCTGCACACAAGCATGTTCACTATATCACTAGGTTTAGTGACTTGAGCATGCATGATCATCATAGAACCTGCACAGGTTTATTACTTTCTCTTTTTATTTTGCTGCTGCTCATTAGAATAACTGGTCATTAAAATCAAATGTGCTCTGCCCTGTCATAGTGGTAATAACATCCTCAGCTCAAGTGTTTGTTTTATTTCTTATTTCTTCTGTTGGTATTTTGAAAACGATGAAGCAAATTTACCATGTTGTTTGAGGTACCAGATCTGCCACTTACTAGAATGATATTGGACAAAGAACTTATGCATTTAATAACCCAGTTATTCTAGGTGTCTCTAACAGCACTAGCTTTGATATATTTGTGGTCAAAAGCAGTAAAAAGTGAATTTGGGTCTAAAAGCTAAAGGTTCTAATAATATTTAGTAATTATTATTCTATCATGTAGACTATAGATTTTGTGCATTGGTTTTTCCTATGTTTCCACAAAAAAGAAAACAAAACAAAAATCTGTCTTTGTTTTCTCTTTTCCTCTTAATTGGTATAATTGTCTACATGTGAGATTGCGCTAGCATTTTTTTTAACTGTATATACAATTGCTATCATACAAAAAACAGGAAATTCAAAACTAAGATTATTTTACATCTTTTCCCACATGAGTTTTTCATTTAAGTTTTCTCTTACATTTTTTCTGGGGAAAACATAAGGGAACTGGGGAAGGCTTAAAGGCAGAGGAGCTGAGTGAAACAAAATTACACATCTCTTATGAAACACATAATTCACCTTGGTCCAAGTTTATAGAAATAGCAATAGTGTGTAATTTAAACTTGGAAACATTTGGAGTCTAATCTCTCTAAATGCTGGATTAATTTAACCAATGTTTAAATATATTTTAAAGGTATTTTTTAAAGTAGGAAAGACTGACAAGTGGCTGAAAAGAAAGCACTAGTTATTCTCATATTTGTAAAAGAGACTCCAAAGACAACCTTAAACAAATTGGAGGATTTTAAAGAATTTATATATAACATTTAAGTTCACTGTCTTTGCAGTGGCAGGACATTGATAGCAGGCATGTGCAAAGCAGCTAGTATTTGCTTTAGATTCAGATTTGGCTGATTTAGGACATGGTGATTCGATTCGGTGAGCCCCCAATTCAGCATGGAGCAGTGGGGGGGCAGCAGGGATCACCCTCCACCCAGCAGAACAAGGTGAGCACCAGGGCTTTTTTTTAAAGGGCCAGGAGCTGGGGTGGGGGGAGCAGCCGTGGGGGGCTGGGGGAACAGCGGGGGGCTGGCCCCACTCCTAGTACTTACCAGCTTAGAGTCGGCTGCAGCTCCCTGCTGAAGCCAGTAGGGACTGCCCAAGTCATCAAAGCTCTCCAAATATTTTCTGAAGATTCAATTCGGATTCAGAGATTTGGCCGCTGAATTGGCCTGAATTTCCTCTGAATCAAATTACCACCCAAAGCTTTGCACAGCCCTAATTGACAGTGCCCTTGTGCCCCTGCTTTACCTGTGGCAGGTTAGAGTGTTCTTGGTGTCTTGAGGCAGACAAGTTTCTTTAGGTAAATCTTTTATTATACCATCTCCAATAGTTGGAAAAATTCTTCTTTGCAAGCTTCTGAGTACAAATAGCCTTCATCAAGCTGAGGAAACATCTGCAGATGGTTTGTGTTCTTCCTGGATGGAGTAATAAAGCAGCCAGAGGCCAGTACTGCTTTTTTGCTTTACTACTCCATCTAGGAAGAGCACAAGCCATCTACAGACACTTCCTCAGCCTGATGAAGGTTATTTGCACCTGAGAGTTTACAAAGGAATTTTTTTCCAAATATTTGAGTTGGTCTAATAAAAGATATCAGATTTACTAAAAGAATCTTGCCTGCCTATATCCTTAGACCAACATGGCTACAACCTATACCCCTGAAACTTGGTGTCTTCAAGCATTGTGCATGGTAGCTATGTGATAGGGTTGTCTGTGCTGTTTTCAGAATAGGCTAGAACAGGGCTGTCCAACTTCACCACAGCCAGGGGCCACATGAGGTGCTGCTGTGTACCCCTTCCCAGGCCACATACCATGAAGGCTGAAGAGGTGGCTGCTCCAGGATCACCTCCTACTGTCCAGGCTTTATAAGTAACGTGTGAACCCCCCCCACACACACACACCTGTGGTCAGTGCAGGCAATGTGCAGATCCACTCCCTACAGTGTAGATTTAAAAAATGGACCCTGGGGTCACACAGTCCCTGCCATCTGTTATACTCAAGCCCTGCTTCATCATGTGCAAGTAGAAGAAGCATCTGTTGAAGCCTGTAGGCTGTGTGTTAACTGCTCATGGGCCTCATGTGGTCTATGGCTCACCAGTTGGAAAGCCTTCAATTACATACTCTTGACCATGGTAGTTTGGACAGAGATGATCCTACCATGATTAGTAAGTTGGAATAGATGATCTGAGCCTACTTTTGTGTTGAATCTGGCCTTACCTGGCTTTTCTGCTTATTTGGCTAAAAAAATGGCAGAGCTCTCTTTGTCCTTCTTTAGTGGAGACATTCTGCTGTGTTTTTTCCACCAGTTAAACTTTTAGGACTTACTGATGCTGTAGGTGCATGTGGGTACTCTTATCTGCCCCACAGCTGCCCAGCCAGAAGACACCCCTACAAAGCATGCTGTTTGGGCCACGTACTCTTGCATACCCAGAGCTGAATCACAAATGGATATGCAGTTGTGTATGAGTCACAGTGTTAAGCTCTCTGTGTGCATGTTCCCTTGTGACACTCTAATAGCATTTATAGTGTTATTGTTATCCCATTGATCCTTGTAGAATTTTCTTCAGTGATACCTCATACATCATAAGGACGTTGTCAACAGTGAATTCAGTGGGTTCTGATGACTTTTCTTTGCTAAGTGCTACTGACAGCTTTTTCTGTTGTGGGGGGTTGGTAAACTGCTTTCCTTTCTCTTGTAGAAAACTTTCTAAATAAAAAGCAAACAAACAAAATCTCCCTTGCACACCATGGCTCAGAAAGCTTTGGAAAGTCCAATAAAATAAATTGGTGTCAGGTATATATGCAGATCTTTGCATAGTGGTTTTACTTTGCATAGTGGTTTTTCTGTGAGTATTAAAAAAAGCAAACTTAAAATGACTGTTGCAATTCACAAACTGTATATAAGCCCAAAAGGACTTTTTATTCTGGGTCAAAACACATGGAATCATAATTCCCCTCCCTCCAAAGAAAAAGAAAAAACCCACAGAATGAGTTTTCTAACAGAGCATCCTGAGCCCAAGTCTACCACTCCTCAGCCCTCAGAACTTTCATAAAAGCAATGCCTACAGATTCAGTTCCCCTCTGAGAAGCAGTATAACTTCCCTAGCTTTGGAGAATATGTTTAACTGATCCTTGTGCAGGATCAAAAAGACGTACTGAGATCAGCAAGTACCATTCAGAATATGATCACTATTTCCTGACCTCAATCCCAACACAGATTTTTTTTTTAATCACTTTGCTACATGAGCTGTTCCTGGCACATCAGAAGACTGAATGAGTCTCCAACTGGCCTCCAATAAAGATTTTTTTTTAACTTAAGCATAACACCCCCCCCCAAAAAAAAAAACCCTGAAAAAGGAACTAAATGGAAGTGAATATTGATTCCCTAAAAGAAATTTTTATGTGCTTCTTCTCCCTTGAGCATTGGATATAAAGAGAAGAGAGTGAAAAAGAGGTATAACACGATCCCAGAAGAGTGCCTTTAAGGGTCTTTTGTTGTCCTTGAAGAATAGAAGCTATAACTGAACTTTTCCTACTCTTCTAAATTCAGTAGGCATTTCTTTCCTCCTAGCAAGATGGTTTTGATAGAATGGGGTTTGATATGGAATCATGTTTTTAAATGGATATAATTCAATGCTGCAAAGTAAGCAGTACTGGCCAATTTCCCAAGTTTCACTTATGTGAATCAGAGCTAAATAAACAGAATGCGGTTCTTTAAAATCAGTTCTAGTCAATTATCTAGTTAATTATCTTTAAAAAAGTCTTCAGTGTTTCTTTTACAAGTTGTGCTCTTTCCATGATAGCCACTGCAGCTTCTTGCAGGCCCAAACAGCTCTACCTCAGAAACCATTAGTCGGAGTCTCTACACAAGATACTTTACTGTGCAGTAGATCAAATTACTGTGTAGAAAGTGCCTTTGTCTACGCATGCAGATGCTTACTGTGCAGTAAATTGCTGTACTGATGAGTAAATTTGCTACTTGTAAATATAAGTAGCAAACTTACTTATGATTGGTTACTGCATACTAATGCACATGTAGATGTTGACCGGTAGCAAATTTGTTCCTGGTGCACCCCACCACAAGGGGGCCATGCTTAGCTGAGCCCCAGGGCTGGGAGCTTCTCCAGCCTCAGGACTGGGGCAGCTCTTTGCCTGAAGACTCTGGCTCTGGCCTGTGGGGATGCTGGGGCTCAGGATCATTTAAAGCCAGCTGTGGGCCACTGCATGTCCAGGCCAGTTGCAGCAGCCTACCCAGGCCCTGTTGCTGGTCCCTGCCACCTTCCAGGCTCAGTAGCACCCTGGGTCTCACTCTAACTGGGCCCAGGCCAACAACAGCAGCCTGCCCAGACCCTGCTGCTGGTACTCAACAGGCTGTCCCTGCACACCTTTTTGTCCCGCACCATAGGTGCTCTAGGTGGTGCAGGCATCTGCCCAGGCCTGCCAGCATGGGGATTTCTCAAGTCATTGAGAAAGCCATGCTGGCATCCTCCATGGTGCTACACACTGCCTTCTAGGGTCCCAACTGGTCCTAGGAGGAGACTGCAGACTTCATTGCACTGTGAGGCAAGGCCAAAGCCTTCACTTAGTTTGTGTGGAATAGGCATTCCAATATGCACATCTATGATGGGCTTCAGACTGCATGCAAGAGCACAAGCACAAGTGGGTGGTGCTCCAGTGCCCCGTAAAGCTCAAGGCCTTGCAGACACAGTAGGTCACAGTTACTTACCACCCTGACCTGAGACATGTGATCTACTCAAGCATGGGTGACCTGCCCAAACCTCTGCTATGGGCTGGTACCCATGGTGACGCATCACTGGAAGAGGGCTGCTTGGCCCACCAGGAGCCCATCCCACTGAGATTCCTGTCCCTGGTAATCCTCATAGTGGGGAGAAGGCCCTCCCTGCCCCAGCCTGGCCCCAGGCCCTGCCTCTGCCCCCACTCCCAGCCTGGCCTGCTCATGGTCCCCCAAGCCACTGAAGCCTCCTCACCCACAGCATGCAGAGAAATGGGAGACAGTGCAAAACTTTATTGAGTAAGCTGTGCCCCCATGGCTAGGTGGGTAAAGGCCTCTCACATGCCAAGGAATGTGTTGATGCTGGTGGTGATGTCCTCCTCAGTTGTCGGGGGTAGAGACATGGAGCATGGCTACATTCAGTTCCCCAAATGGTGCCAGAAGTTGCAGGAAAGAGCGGGCTTCACCTCTGCAACATTAAACTCAGCATCCCATGCCAGGTTTTCAGTTGAACTTGTGGCACCATGGGGATCATCATCAGGACATAATGGGTCGGGCGGTCCTTGGTCCATGCAAGCTCTTCGTGGTGAGCCCAGGATAGCTGTACAGGAACACACTTGGTCACAGTGCCAGCACGGAGAGGGGACTGGCCCCAGGGCACTTTTCTGAGGAGGCCCTCTTCAGAGGGGAAGGGCAGGGTTTCCAGCAGCTCCACATCCCAGTTGGCTGGGAGCCCCTTGCCCCCCAAATCCAGGTGCCGTGGGCTTGGTGGCAGCACCGGAGACAAGCTGGCTTGCAGGAAGAGTGGGAAAGTGTCTCAGAATCATGGCAGTAGGTGCTGCCAGGAGCCAAGTCTGGCCTGGCTTGGGATGGGGTGGGGGGCGGCAGGCTGCCTGTGGCCAGCACCCAGTAGCCACCTGACCCTGGGTAGTAAGTGGAGACAGGGGGCTTGGCTGGTGGCTTCCTGGCCAGGGCCTGCCCCATTGACTTAACATGATCTGTGGGCACTTATACATGAACAACCCCTGATCTGAGGCTGAGCAGTGCACAGCCCACGGTACAAATTGCCTTATCTCAGAAATGTTTTAAACTCTGACAAAATCTCTTTCTCCTGGTTCTGTAGACCCTGTAGCTGCATACAGGGGAGAGGCACCAGTTGTCAGCTGAAGTGCTTTATCATGGACACTGGTAGCCTTGGCTGGGTCCCTGTAGATGCTCTGGCTCTGGAAGTGCTGAACTTAGGACCAGACTCAGCTGCTAGACTGGCTGGTCATGGTGTCCAAGAAGCACCTGGAAGACTAGCCTTGGAAGGTGAAGGATGTTGCCCAGGAGGACACCAAGGACCAGCATGAGGATGTGAGGGGCCAGCATGAGAAAACAAGGGACTGGTGTGAGGAGAGAGACTGGCAGTGCAACCAGACAAATCAGGAGTTATGGGAGAGGCTCCTGGACCTGAAGGAGAGGCACATGCACACCTGCTGCAGGGGATGAGATGGGCATGCTGGCAGAGCAGCACCTGCCGTCAACCCCTAGTAAGCTGAGGTCCTGTCCCAATGTTCTGCCCCTGAGGCACCCCTACCCCACAAGCACCCATCTTGGGAGGGCACACACAAACAGTACACACTATAAATAGTCTGCACAGGAAAGAGGGTGTTTCATTTGTGGTGAATGGTTTGGGTGATGGAGGGACTCTGTGAGGAGTGGGAGAAGGGATGATGGGCTCTGTTACTGGGGTGGGAGGAGGGATGGGTTCTGTTGTGGGGAAGGAAGAAGGATGGGGGGCTCTGCTTCTGTGCAGTGCAATAAACTGCTTTTCAGAGAACTGTCTACAATGTATGGGTTATACAAAGGGGTGAGGGTCTGTGGGCAGCAGTACAGGCTGGCTACAGTAGGGAATGCAGAAGGAGGTAGTTGCCCAGTGCCACTCTCACCCTGTTCTCTGGCCCCTCTGATGGGCATGTGGGTCACCTGAGGCCTGGTGGGAGGGGCCTGTCACTGTCACTGTCACTGCCACCTCAGCTGGTACTCCCAGTACTAGGTGTCCTCCTCCCACTGTACCTCCTCTGCACAGGCCTTGCAAAACAGCTCCCTCTGAACCTCACTGATGTTATATAGCACACAGGCTGTGATGATAGTCTCGGTGGCCTCAAGGCAGGCAGTGAGGGTATGCCAGCATCTCTTCAGCCAGCCAAAGGCACAATCCACCAGAGCTCACATCTGGTCCAGGCACTGGTTTCAAGTGTGACAGGACTGGATGAGATAGGAGAGGAGAAGATAGGCAGGGTCCCTAATGAGAAGGTGTGAGACCACCTCCATGCCCAGCTCGAGGTCTAGCACCCCTGGCATGAAGTGCCTGCTCTCTACTGAGGCTGGCAGGGCAGAGCTGCAGAACACATGGGTTTCATGGGCATTGCCTGCCCAGCTGGTGCTCAGATTTGTGAAGGCACAATGGTGGTTGATGTTGGCCTGTAGCACAGCAGACTGAAAGCCCTACCAGCAAAAGTAGAGGTCACTTCAGGGTGAAGTGGGTCCCATCCAGGGCTCCAATGCACTGGAAGAAGTCCAGGGCACAGAACCTTACCACCACCGGTTGTGCACATGGAGCCTGGTGTGCTCAAGTATGTCTTAGAGGGAGCTGTACACCTCCAGGATGGCCTCCTCAGCCATTACCTTCTTCCTGTTAAAGAGGTGACTAATGGAATGAAGGTTGGTGGGCATGGCCATCTTCAGTAAGCTACCCAGGTTTCCACTGGGAGAGACGGCAGCATGGTGATGTCCTGACACTCCATGTGTGGGCAGAGCTGATCCAGGAGCTCATAGAAGGTGGCCCAGGTCATGTGAAAGGATTCAACCACTGCTCATCATCCCAGGTGGTCTGGATGATGTGCAACCACCAGTCCTGGCTGGCTGGCTGGGCGTAGAGGCAGTGGGGCTGGAGGCCCAAGAGGGTGTGGCCATCCCTAGAAGTGGCATCCAGGAGCATGTTGTCAGTGCCTTTGCTGGGGTCTGGGTGGCTCTGTGAGGTCCAGGCATCAGTGGCACAGTGACAGGGGCCTAGGATGCTGCAGGAAGCTAGGCTGTGGCAAGGCTGTTAGGGCTGAGACTTCCCTAGGCGAAGTGGTGGTCCCTGCAGTGGGCCAGTGGGTCTAGCACAGTAGCCAGTGGAACCCAGGACAGTGGACATCACTGCTGGGGCTTGGGGCTGGAGCAGTCATGGTATAGTGGGCAGAGGCTACAGCAACAGAGCCACCATGTACTGCCACTGTGCTCTGAACACTGCTCCAGGTCAAGAAAGCAGGTGGCCCAGGAGCAGCATTCAGGACTACCTTTAGAAAAGGTGACCAGCCACAGACAGCTGTGACTGACACCTCGAGCTGCCCTCTGCAGTGTCAGAGGGCTGGTGCAGGGCTCCAAGGAGCAGAAACAGGAGGAGACTGCTGCCATGAACAGCAAATCTGCTCCTGCTTCCCTTCACATGGACACACCTGCCCAGGGTGGGTTTACCCTAGAGTAATTTACTATAGACTAAACACACCCATGAAAAAATGCATGTGTGGACATGCCCAGTGAAAATCATTTAATGGGAATATTTCACTCCAGAAGACCTAGTCCAGACTGCAGAAGGATTGTTCTGTGTCTGTCACTTTGACACATGAGACATTCCTTGCAAGTTATTGTCACCAATGATGAAATCCAATGTTTATGCTTCCCTGCATTTGCCACTGCATACGGTTTTAAATAAACTTCCTAGTATGTATTATTCAGTATAAAGTCAGTGATTTAAATTCCGGGGTATGCCAAACTGAAATGTCTCAGTCGGTATATCTATACAATATACTTTACTATACAGTAGTGTAGTTTAATTAGCAGTAAGCACATGTGTGTACTCATGCACACACTTTCTGTGCAATAACCTTCACTAATCACAAGTAAATTTGCTACCTGCAAATGCAAGTAGGAAATTTACTTGCAATTAGTTACTGCACTGTAGAACTCATGTAGACACCTGACCAGGAGCAAATCTGCTCTCAGCCAGCCAGCCAGCAGGGGGCAGGAGATTGCTCCCTGCCCCCAAGAGCTACCTGATGCTATTGTGAATATAATGTCCTTCTGCCCCAGGAGTAGAGAGTTCCCGGACCGAGCTCTATAATCACGATCACAGAGCCTGCAGGCCTGACAGCAGGCAGCTCCTGGGGGCAGGATAAGGATCTCCCAGCACCAGCCCCACTCCCTGCTGGTGGGAGATGATGTTCCCTGCTTAACTCCATGATCTCAGAGCTGGGCAGGGAATAGGTTCTCCAGCCTGTTCCCCACCTAGCTCTGTGATCACAGAATCAGGGCTGAGGACTGTCCTGTTCCCCATTTGGGTAATCAAGGTGCATGTCATCAAATGCATTTGCCACTGCTTGGAATGAATTACAGGTGTGGGACAGATTTTATCCCTCTGACTCATCTGCCAGTGGGCAGCCAGTAGCAAGCCCCCAGCAGCGCAGGGAATCCCCACCCAGCCAGGGGTTCACTGCTAGCTGCCCCAATCACAGATCAGGGCATAGGGGCTAGGACCTGCCCCTCCCCTTAAACTCTTTCTAAGTCCCCTGCCCTGATCAAGGAGCCAGGGCCAGGAGATCCCTGCTGCTGGGGCAGGGGGACGTTATACCTAGCAGTAGGCAGTCCCCTGGGAGCAGGGAGAAATGTTTCATCTCCAGCCAGAAGACAGCTGTCTAATGGCCTGGTACCCCCTGCCAGCCACTCGACTGTACCTTTTGCATCAAAATTGTATATTTTCACCTGTACTTTCCTGTGTTTTGGGACACAGGACTGAACTCCATTATGCTTTCCTAAGACTACTTTATTCCATCAGCACAGTAGTTATCCTCCCAACCTGAAGTTCATAACAGTACCTAGGTTTACATCAACCTTAAGAAGACAAAGACATATTTGACATTAAGAAGACTAAGCCTATATATAAATGTAGACACAGACTTAATATCTTATTGAATCAGGATCTAAAATGCAGTATCTGAGGTTCACTGGTAACAAATATATGGTCTGTTCATCCTTTGATGACATGAGCTGCCTTGCTGAAGTTGCCATCCCTCCACTCTGACCCCCACAATGTATATAGACTACATAATATAGTAGATTCAGTCTTGATTACTTGAGTTCTCCTCATGTTGCTTCTAGATTTTGCATTAATTAGCCATTTAATTAAAATGACTGTCCAATCAGGGCCCTGAAGACCATATCTGGTCCCTGAAGATGGAGCATATGGACTGGGGGCTCCTGCCCATCTACCATTCCCCTATTCATGTACTCCTGCCCGAATAATCAGGAGGAGTCTGCAATTTCCAAGCTGTTCACAAAGCAAAAGGAGCCTGAGTGCCAGCACTGCAAGTGGGTGCTACATGTGCGAGGGGGTGTCTATTCTCCTGTGCTTTGAGTGGGGGTTCCCCACAGTGGCAGGGGAAGAGGATGCTGGGCCTAACATGCTGTGTGCACAGCAGTGGCGAGAGGAGCTGGGAAGCCCATGCAGTACGGGGGATCTTGAAAACTGAATCTCTCTGCATGGCATGCAACCCCTGGGTCTGTGGTCCACAGGGTGTGCAGACCTCCGTGTCTGTGACCCTTGGGTCTGAAGTTTCAAGCTCCCTGGAAGTTGGATAGCCCTAGACTAAAATAAGCAAACAATATGGGGAGCAAAATCCAAGTTCCTCAGCTGATTGCCTTCCTCTCTAAGGGTAAAGTTATACATTACAGTTAGATCATACTAAATCTGTAGGATGTTAAGCTGTGTTGAAGTTAGAACATGCTGCGAACTTTAACAGTTAATACCATTTCTTGCTTGCTGGGCTCTGACTAGCCACTAGAAAACTGGTGAGCAAATGCATGGTTAGGAGCCAGAGCACCTGGTCTCTGTTCCGGCAAGGAAGACATGCATATGAGGTGAAACAGGCACATAGGCTTAGTGATCTGTTATGTAGAGCAGGATTTGGTCCTCTGCCTCTTTCAAAGATGTTAAGCATGTGTACCAGACATAAACAAAAGTGATTGCATCAAATCCTTCTTTTGGCGTACAGAGTTTAATAGTGCAACTCTCATTGTGCTAAGACTTCTGTTTGTAGGTTTATAGTATTTACAGGCATGACTAGACCTAGCTGTTTTGCTGTACCCTCACTCACTTTCACAAAGCTGACTGAACTGACTTATCATCAGGGATCCTGGTTTTCTCTGGTAAAAAAAAAAATCCCCAATTTTCGGATTAAAAATGTAACCCAAAATCCACATTTTTTCCACGCATGCAGGGAAAGTGTGCTTTAAAACATGCTGAAGATGCTGTGCATATCCCAGGATACCCTGCACTCATGCCACTGCAGGGAAGGTAGGTAAACTTTCAGCCCATTATGGGCTTTGCTTCCCCTCCTCATTGTGGAGGAAACCCCACTCCTCCTGGGGGTCCCAGGGAGCCAAGTCTCCCAGCACAGTGACACCATGACTAAAATGAAATGCCACTAATATATAAATATATATATAGTAGTGTTTCATTTAAGTCATGAAAAAATGTGGATATTTGGTTACTACTTTTAATTCCAAAAATTTGGGTTTGTTTTTGTTTTTTATCAGAGAAAAAACAGGATCCCTTTTTATCAGAAACTGATGATCAATAATCAGTTCTATAAATGCAACCCTTTTAATTCTCCCACTTAGGCAACTACCCAGTGAAAAAGGCTTGTGCTACTTATAGTTCAAACTTGCTTTCTCCACTATAGGAAAAGCATTCATTTTATATCCTTTTGTTTCATATTAACAAAGCATGAAATAAAAATGTATCATGATTCACAGCACTAATTAACTAGATATGATGACATGCCAGAGATTTCATTTACATCAATATCATCACAAGACAAAAAGGCTTATTACTGTGAGTACCACTGCTATCTTCCCCCCCTCAACAAATAATGCAACCAGTGAACCACAAGAAAGTGATGCTTATTTTTGCACCACATAAAATAACATCTAAAAACATGGAGACGTCATGACAAAAATGAATCATATAAATCATATCAAGATACGTGGAAAATACCTTCTGCTGCATTGTTAATAATTAAATACTGTACAGACTATGTTTGGTACTGGAAAACATGGAGAAGTTGGGGATTTAAACCTTAATTCCCTCCCAAATAGCAGATGTAATTTGTTCTATCTTGCCTATTGTTGATTACAAAAAGAAGATGATGAAAATAAAAAAAAGAATAGAGGAGGAGGAAGAGATAGTCCAGGAAAAGACAAAAGCAAAAACACTTCTTCCTAATAGTTGAAAAAAACTGTTCTTCCTAATAGTTGGACCAAAGGCTTCCTTAGATTTTCTTAATTGGGTTTCAAGGGGATTTCAGTCCCAGACATAGCTCCCAGGACCAAAGTCTGAGCGGGTAAAGTTAAACTGATTCATGTTAGCTGAGGCTCTGGCCCCTGGCTTTTTTAGTATGGCTTTGCTATAATATCTTTTCAGCTTTTTCTTAATCTATTAAATGTATGGAGCCAGATTTTATCCCTAGGAGGGATTTCTTGGCAAGATTTTTCATTTGTGTTTAGCCAGCATTTGCTTATTGCAAAGTAGTACATTTTTGTATCAGACAAGGCTCTGAGACTCCGAGGCCTTTGGGTCTGATTTTTTCTTGTTGGCTTCAGGCAAAAATATTTTTTTCCAGAATTGTTTTTAATTTAGAAACTAAATGCTTTTATATTCACAACAGTATGATTTCAAGAGATTTTAGAGACAATTAATTTGTTTGCATCTCCTTCATACATCAGTGTATGAGGCAGAAGCATTTAAAGAGCTGACTTTACTGATCTATGTCATGCATTGCCTTCAAATTCAAACATGGTAACAACACTAAACCAACAGGTTAGGACAGACAATGAAGAAACAGGACATAGCTAGCTGATACTTTGGGACTGAATTGTACACCTAACACATTATGAAAAACTTCTAAAAACCTAATTTGTCATCTCATCTAAAAGTGAATACCTCCAGTGGTACATTGTTCCTAGTATTTGTTAAATAACTAGTTGGAATTTGAATAAGAAATTATAATTGGTAAGCTTTTTGATATTCTGATTTTGTTTTTGTTTTTTGGTCTGAGATATTGTGGGCACATCTACACGAGATTCTACATCGTCGTAGCGATGAGCTACGAAGATGTAGCCCATTGCTATGGTGATATAGCATCGGTGGGCGCAAATCATGATGCAGACACTACTGCATGGTAGGAACAAGCTACTGCACAGTAGCACTGGAAAAAATCTGTGCGATGCCAGGGCTGCACAGTAATATGAGTTACTGTGCAGTCATTACTTGATTAAGCAATGACTAAATGACTACACAGTAACAACTGCTTAGTCCAGTGTACATGTCTTTCATCCATGAACGGGGTTCCTAGCTGCTTCCACAACAAGAACAGTTATAATAATTCAGTGAAAAACAACAGTGATCCAGTGACCTAATCCAGCTAGTCTGATTAAGGTTTGCTAGTTTCTCTAGCCAGTGGCATACAAGAAGGTGATCTGACCAACACAACAATAGATGTCTTTGACTCCCCAAACTGAATTGCCAGGTTCCTACATACAGCTGGATTGATTAGGAACAATTTTTGCCAGGTTCCTACATACAGCTGGATTGATTAGGAACAATTTTTGGCAGGAGTCTGAGATGAAGTTCAAACTCATGTCTCTGGTACTTTAACCATAGGATTGCACTTGCTGAATTTCACACTGGGCACACCTACACGTGTGCTAGACTGTACAGTTGGTATTTGTGCTTAAGTAAGTACTAAATGACTCAGTAACTGTGGTTACTGCACAGTCCCAGTGCTCGAGCAGCTCTAGGTGTTCCCTCTCCAAGGAGGGCCCACTGGCCCCATTGTGCCCAGTCCTATGCCTCCACCAGGGTGATGTCCTTTACCTGCCAGGCCTGCTCCCTCACCTCCTGCATCTACTTCCTAGTCTCCTGCTCCTCCACCACTGCCACCAGCCACAGGAGCAGGAGGATCCAGTCCTTGGTGTGTTGCTGGCACATCTAGATGGCCCCAGCACTGGGTGGCAGAGACCCAGAGCCTGCAACCTCATTGGTGTTACCTCTCATCTCTGTGTTCTTGGGGAACCCTGGCACAGGACACAGCCTGACTCACAAAAAATTTCCCCCCCCAAACCAAACGGATTAAAATGCAGTGGGAGACATACCCAAAGCCCTTCAGATAAGGGAGCAACTGCCCGAGGTCTCATTTGCATCTGAGATGGAACCAGATGACCATTCATTTATGTGGGAGATGGAGAACAGAATGCCCAAAGCAAAGACCACAGTGAATTCTGCGATCAGAGAAGCAAGGGAGCATTGCATGATGGGGAATCTGTGCTCCAAATGCTAATCAACCCACATTTACACACACCCAGCTAAGCATTTATCTGACCAAGTCTAATCTGGATTTACAAAGGACTTTCCCTCCCCCCCGTCCCTCACACACCTCTAAGCAGGAGTAAAGTTTAACAGACATCTTGGGCTGTACCTTCCCAGTCCCACTATGGGAGGTCTATTTAAACTTGATTGGCTAAAACCTGGTTGCTGGGTTAGGGAATGCTGAGGCAATAGACCGAGACATTTGAACAATGGTTAAGGGTTCATCACAGAGTCCAGCCTGTTGGAGCCTTGACCACAAGTGTTGTCATACTTTTCCTGGGATGACTAGTGGAAGTTCTCCCCTCCCAAAGTTTGTGAGCACTCCAATAATTGCCTTAAGTCTGTTCAAAGACTATAGTAAGATCTGGAAAAGTCATGCTAAGCTGAGGCTTGTTCATAACAAGTTAAAATCCAAAACCCTGATGCTGCAAGCTATCTGTTGTTTCTGAAGAAACCATAAGATATCCCATCAGTATATCTGCTATCCATAGGAAATTCAAGTTGGCTCCTAAGTGTTTGGTTAGTCCTTAACCTTATGTTTTCCTGACTATCAATTAGTTTTTTTGAGATGTTCCAAACCAGATAACCTCTTGTCAAGAGAAAAGACAATAATTTACACTATTGAAAATGCTTGAAAAAAGCTGAACTAACTGAGGGTATACAAATCTGTAAAAAAGCAGCAAAGTGTGTGTGTGCTTCAAGAGAGGGGAAATCTGTCTAACACCATCCACTGTTGCTGGAAGAAACAGATCATCTCCCTTCAAGGATTGTGCTAAAAACTTTACCTGTCAGCATTGAAACCCGAGTGCCTTGGACTGGTGAGATCCCAGTGCTGTCTCTCTCTGTCTCTTTTCTCTTTTCTCTCTAGCCATAAATGTCTGAACCTGAACTGTATTAGTTAAGCTTGAGCTAAGTTTCCCCAAATACTTCGTGCAACCAGGGTAATACTGTAATTGTTCGTGTTTGTTTTTCCTTTGCATGTCTATTACTACTAATACCATTATGCATTTCATATACTTAGCAATAAATAACTTTTATAGACAAACTGGTAGTAACTGGGTATGTTTTTCCTTCTCTACTTCTCCTTCCCCACTTGCTCTGCAGCAATGCTTCTTTTACCTAATGGTGTGGGAGTCTGCTCATCAAGAGGCTAAAAGATTGGGACGTGCTGAGTTTGAAACACATAAGGGGATCAGCTTGTACAGGCTGATTGACCCGGTTTGGCTCAGACGTGCCCTAATGAACTGAATGCTGGGCCGTGAGGGTATCATCTGGACACCCAGCCAGATTCAGAGGGATTCTGTTTAACTGTGTGCTCGTGTCTGACTGAATTGTTGCTCTGATGAACTGATTCTTGGCATATGAGGGTGTCAGCCTGTCCATGTTGATCAACCCGGCCAGGTCAGGCATGTCACGTTAAACTGTGTGTGTTTGTGTGTATGACTGATTTGGGGACTGGAGGAACCCAGCTCCGCTGAATTGAATCCTGCAAGATAGCTCCATTGGGGGTGAGGGCTTGCAGAAGGGAGAGATACAGCTCCGTATAGAAACACAAGTAACACAAGCAGCACATTAATAGAATTACCAAGACCCTAACCCTAATAAATGAGCATACCCCAAAGTAGCGGGCAAATCTGGTAACAGTGGCCTGTCCAGGGGGGCACATGAGGCCTGCTGGGCTGCTAGACGATGAGCAGGCTCCTTCAGACTCCCTGGTGCATGTGCCCCAAGGCACAAAATAGCTATAGACTTTTATACCCTACAGCCAGAGGTTGCCAGAGCTTCCAGAGAGCAGCCTAGCTCTGGGGCAGGAGAGGTGGCCAGTCAGGAACCCTAGGGCTGGGCTCAGGCCAGCATCCTAGTGGCAGGGCAGACCCAGCATTAGGGTACTGTATTGTGTTTACATGTACATTACTGTACATTAACTAATTGCAGGTATCAAATTTAGGCACAATTAACCTAAGTTACATGTGTAGACATGTGCCTGTATTGTGCAGTAACTTAAGCTAAGGCATATTAAAACATCTAGTATAGATGCAACCATTAATATCTTTGTGTCTGGATATTGCATCATACTCCTCTAAGTCAGACAACATACTCCAGAATATAAGATCACATAAACTGATAGAAACACAGAGGGAGTTTTACTTGTGTCCTGTATAGCGTAATTATCAGATATTTTTCATGAGTGTCTCCTTAATGAAGAACTCGAGTAGTCTTGTTAAAGACGTTTATCCCAAATGCCAGCAGGTAGCGTGATATAAAAGTCATTGCTAATCTAAACCATTCTGAATAGGTGTAGTAAACATGAATGAAGTATGTGGAATTAATTAAATTTTGTTGAATTTTTAGTGCATAATCAAACACAAATAAATCAGAGTGAAACCTTTAGCAACATAGTACTACCTGTGAGTCATGGAGTCCATAAATAATAAAACATTCTCAAAGTCATAAAACATTGCCAAAGTCACATTTTAATTAGGTTAAATACACATTCTAATCATGTTTTTCCCCTAATAAATACAATATTTCATCATAATTGCTTCCTACTTGTAGGAAAATGTCTAAACAACATCTCTTAGTTAAGAAAAAGCAAAGGGCAAGGACATGTGGTATTTTGAGATAATTTCACCTCTTGGGCAAAGATTCTAAATGTGCTTGTTATGAGAGGCACAACATTTAAATGCCATATCTCAATACGAAAAGGGGAATCAAATGGGGGAAGATAAAAGACTTCAATAATACAGGATAAACACAGTAGTTGTGGAGAAAGAAAGAATAATGAAGAATCTTTTTTTCCCCTCCTATCTACTTACATTATCAAGTGAATCACTCAAGTGATTAAAATGAAACATGAACTATTTTATTTTTGAGGGGAAAATTATATGGAACCGGTTCAGGGGAAAAAGCATCTCTTAACTCTCATGCCATACAAGCCAGAGGAAAACTATAATGATCCCACACTGTGCCAAAGCAGATGGAGGTTGTGCTGAATTTGGCCCTAATTGCAGCTTGATATTTATGGGATCAGATTTGTTACTTTTTCTTTTTAATTTGGCACCTGACATAAAGGCAAACCCAGCAATCATAATAGAAGTCACCCACCAACTAAATGAATTGACTACATCCTGGCAAAGAAGGGGAGATGGGAAAGGAAAGGAAAAGGAAAACAAAAAATGAAAAGCAACCAGACATAGGACTTTAAGAAGACTATACATTTAGTTACAAGAAACTATAACAAATCTCAGTCTAGTAGATTCTTAGACCATGAACCTTCTGCCCTAGCACACCTCCGACTTGTTTCAACCAATAATTTCTGGGCACAATTCCACAGGGTTAGAAACTCTCACTTGGTAAGTCTTTAATCCAAGATATACCTTCCCTTTTGGAGTGCAAGCATCCCTAGGTACCATGTTTAGGTACACTGGCCTGAGCAAAAGTGAATCAGGGTACCTGCTTTTACAGCTATCTCCCACATAAGTCGAAGACATTCACATTAGCTATGGGAATCACCCAAATTTTGTGTAAGAAAGGGTTGTGTTTGTAAGAGGCATCACACCTTAACAAAAACTGTGCAGGGGCTTGGCCCAGAGTGCTTGCTATTGTAGACATCCCACTGGTAGCAGAGCACCAGCCTAGGTGAATTAAAAAACCCACATAAGTGCATTTGAAAACAGAAATCAGGTAGTGCCTTATTGCATCCAAAACATACCAAAAAAAGGGAAAATGAATCTTTAGCAAGGTTCAAGGCCCCTTTTTTCATTTGCAACAGAGGATATAACACTCCTTATCTCAAAGTTCAAAAATATATATTTTTTAAAGAAGAAATAAAGGAAAGGTTGTCAGGTAGTCAGCAAGGTTGTCTTCGGCCAAACTTCCCAGTGGGATCTCCTGATGAGGTAGAAGAGGCTAGGGCAGCCTGGTTATAATGGAGACCCAGTTCCTCCTCATCACCTAACATATTGGTCCAAAACCTGCCTCTACCACTTGGAAGCCTCCTGTGTCCCCTTGGAGCAAAGTCAGCCCCAACAGTCATCCCAGGTCAGGAAACCCTTAGGTCTCCCTTAGGTGGGGGTGGGAGGACTGATACTACAGAGCCCAGGTAAATCTGAGACAGGTCTTTTGTGGGATGTTATCCAATGGTAAACCCAGAGGGGCTGCCAGGTAAAGGGAACCTCTGGCACCAATAGGACTCACAGCATATTTTGGTGGGGGAGCAACTTTCGGTGTGTTTTCTAGTCCTGTCTGCTTGTCTCAAGAACTTCACCTCTTAGAGCTATTCCCAGGCATAGACTTCCTGCCTATTTTCCCCATCAGGCACTTTGCCTATGCAAACTACTCCTAGGCACTGCATCCCACCCTAGCAGCTTCCTGCCTCTGCCCGTCTTTGGGCTTCACGCCCTTGGCCATGATCTCTGGGCTGCTTTTCCTCACTCCCCAGTCTGCTGTGCCCTGTCTCTGCCCCGCTCCAAGCTATGGACTAACCCACCCCTATCTCTTTCAAGATCAGCCTCTCCAGGCTGTGGGCACACCTACAGACCTGTCCTGTTCCTGGGCTCGGTGCTGGCAAGGAGCGCCAGCTCAGCTGTTCTGCTAGGGGCCCTGTTGCCAGAAGCTCCTCTTTCTTTGGCTCCCAGTGCTAAACTTCATGACCAGTACAGGCCCTGGGAGTATATGCCTCATGCTTACCTGCCTTATGGTCAGGTGACTTTCTAATTGGCCCTGCCACACCCACAGCTTTTCCTCTTAAAGTGACAGGTGTGCTGAGTGCCCTGTCACAATTGGGTTTTGTAATTTATTGTAAAAATGTATTTAACCTACAAGGACTTTTCTGTATCATCCAATCAGGGCATCATTATTTTATTGTCATGAGTTGTTTCACTGTAAAGATTTTTACAACTTATCTAAAAGATTTTCATGCCCCAAAGTTTGTTAACTTAGCATCTTCTCAAGTATTACTTGAAGAAGAACATTAAGGAAACATGCTTATCTCCAGAAAAAAAAAATCCCGTTTAGGCAATGATTAATCCTCCCACATGCTTAAATATAAAATGTCATTCAATGTGGAATTTAAAACCTATAGGAAGGAGAGCCAAGGCCTCTTCACTGGCTTTCACCAGGCAGGAAGAACACTGGTATGCTTTGCATCTGCCATCGCAGCAGGCATAACCTTGGCAAGAGATAACCTGAAATTCATCCAAGAAAAAGGTGGACATTAATTTACTTACACCTGGAGCTGTTATTTCACAACTGTGCAAGGTAAAATGTACCTTACCTGGAAAATATTTCTCTATAAAATGAAAAATAATATATCTGAAACAGTTTCAAAGTAAGTACAAATACGTCGGATTCTTAAGACCAGGTTTGAATGACCCTTGTCCTTTTGATAAGACAGGCCAGAGCTGAGATTTACCCTAGAATTTTTATTACTCTCCCATTCTGAATAATAGCAAGTGTGACAAAAACAGAAAGAATGTTGATGCAACAGTTCAGATTATTACATCTTTACACACATTAATAAGTATGACCAAACATATGAAATACTCAGGAATTTCTGATGTTAATTCTTTTGTAATAATGAGCACTTGTATCTAACTATCATAATGCTTCACTAACCTCAGAGTGTTCAACTGGCCCGATACTCACAATCACATTATGAAACAATGACAAATATGAATCTTAAAACCTGTCTGAATAAAAATCTATCCCTGTCTCAAAAGATACAAAGCTGAGAGAGAGCTGCATGGATCATCCTAAAACAAGCTCAAGCTATTTGTGACTTCAAAGCAGTGAAGAGGAACTATAGTTTTATTATTGATGCTGTCTAGCTGCGGAGCCCAGTTGGTTCTCTACATCACAAAACTATGTAGGAGTGACTAGTTTTCCAAAAGATATGAGAACCACTGGATCTGGGTGCAAGACCTTTTTCTGCCACCATGAGCTAATCCAACAACATGAAATTACATCTGATTTCTACCCATACGTAACAGGAAGTTTACAGGGCACTTACTGTCCGAGGGAGCCTGGGAAAAGTCCACCTGAGGGATTGGCTAGGTGGCTACCCTTAAAATGTGAGCGTCTCCCCACCTCCTGGGGTGGGAGAAAGAGGCCCACAGTGTGTGAAAGGGGTTGGGAAGAGCCTACAGCATGGTCCCACCCCGTGAGTGCCTGCTGGACCCTTCGTGAGTGGGACAGAGGCCAGTGGAGTGCCTGAAGGGTAGAGTAGCAGAGAGCAGACCCCTAGAATGATCAATGTGGAGTTTGTGAGCAAGCTTAACAAATTCCTTGGGGTGAGGACATAGCCCCAGGATGCCCGTAGAGAGCAGGATGATGATTCCCTGCTGGGCTTGGAGGCTTGTCGGGGTGTAAGAATGTGATAAACCCCCTGTGTGAGTGTTTGGGGAAAGGACTATGGCAGGACTGGGTCAGCTTGGCAGAAAGAGATGCCAGTGACAGAAAGTCCCCAGGATGCCTGTGTGGGCTAAGACTCAGGGAAGCAAGACCTGAGGGTCAGCCTCAGTGTGCCTGACTGCCTAAAGGGAAAGTGAGCCCAGAGATGCTGCCTGGTTTGCTGGTGGCAGTTTGCTCTCTTTCTGTGTGTTTAACTGCATAAATAGCCCTGTGGGCTTGGAGAGGCCAGGCCCAGGCAGAGAAGTGTGCATAGAGGTGCATAGGGAAGAAATGGTGTTTTGCAAGAGTCTGGAGTAGAAACAGCCTCTGCAGACTGTGGGATACCTGGGCCTGCATGGGATAGCCTGGGACAGCTGAATCCCACAAAATGTGTGATGAGAGAAGTAAGGGACTGCCCCTCCCTCTGTCCATTGGGCAATAGTCAGAGTGACTGGCTATTATTTGTAAATAATCAGTTAGGGTATTAATACAATGAGTATTTAACATAGTGCATATGTTATTGGCGTTGTATTCATTATATCTCGATTACCGTTTAAGTGTAAATCGTTATCAACTGTTATTTTTGTATAAACTCATTCTTGTGTATTGTAACTAGAGTATTGCTACCTTTTAGAAGTATTTAATATTCACTTGCATATAGAAATTGTTTTCTGTATATGTAATTAAATACTGTAAATAGTTATTTCTGAGTCTGCAAAGTCTTTTCATTGTAAAGGGACTCTCTCCTCTCAGGGAGCCTCTGGCCGCTCCTCGATGAGCTGAGCAAGGGGTAAAGCTACCTGGCATCCCAGGTCTCAAACAGCTGGACATGTTCACAGCTAGCACCATGCACCAAGGGTTACATATAAGAAGCTGATGTTCCTGCTTGGTTATCTGTTATGCTTCATTGCTCATCTACCTTTGTCACACTCCTTGTAACCTTTATTCAAATTTGCTACAGACATAGAAACTAGGGGCATGGATTTCAAAAGCTAAGCCTTCGCTACTGGCTCCAGTAAGCTTGCATGTAGTGCAACAAAGAAAGAGGAGCCACAGCTGGGTTCTGTGTTAGAATAAGTCAGGTTTGTTACTGTGTCTACATTACCTGTGCCTTGTGGCTTTTTCCCATTAAATTCTATTCCATGAAGATCATCCTTTTTAATTATCCTATTACATAATTTTTCTGACATTAAGCAAGACATAACAATGAATACATTTTAGTTTGCTTCCCCACTGTATCCAGCAATCAATATGAACAAAGCAATTATTTCTACATATTGATTCCTTATATAAAAACAAATCAATATATTCGGATACAAAACTGGATACTAAACTGAATATCTCAGCATCCTTATAAGCAACAAAGGATTCTGTGTAACCTTCAGTTGGCTTTTTGCTTTTGACTGCCCTTTCAACAGATGTGACATGAGCAATTAGAACGTAGTGTAGTCTTTGTTTCAGCAATATAGCATTCATCCCTCAGATAAAATAGCAGATTAGGAGCATGCAGCAGATTGTGGGCAGCAGGGTGTAAATGAAGTGCTCGTGTAAATAAAGTCTCTGTAGTACTACAGGCAAGTTTGCTGAAACTACTGGTGACGACTTACCTTTTGAACTGCATGCCTCTATTTGCTATGTCTGAAGCAAATAACGGTTACAAGGAATGTGATAAAGGCAAGGCAGCAATAAAGCATAATTTTCTAATTGTGAAACTACATTTTTTTCCTTATAGTAAGATGAACACAGATGTTAGCAAAAGTGTATTTTTTCATTTATATTTTTTTCTGAAGTTAAGAAATAAATACATGAAGGAGTTCAAGGTCAGAAGATCACATTCTTCTGCTATGAATAGAACTAAATTCCTTTCTTACCATTTCCAGTTGTCCTTTTTTGTTTCATGAGAATAGGCAACAGAATTACAGCATACTAAATGTTCTACTTTCTGTACTACTTTGACCTTTTCACTGTTCTAATTTTGATTGGTTGATCATGCTAATGATTTTCCACAGGTCAAAGGAATTGTAAACAGATGGACCAAAGAATGATAATGGAATACATTTTAAAAAATAGTATAAGCATCAAAGCAGCACAGCACACAACTGCAATTTATAGAATATTTGAGGTAGCACATTTTGATACTTTGTTCTTGTGATAAAAATTGTAAGAACAATTATAAACCATGCTTAGGATAACGTGAATGGGAACTGATAGAAATCTTAATTGTTCTTATGTTTTTAACAGTACAATTTCATGGTGCTCTTTGATGGTTTTGATGGTTTCTGATCTTAATATAATGTAATTACAGACTATCATTAAGATCAAATGACTCGGTCAATCAAAATACTTGAGTTCTAAAAGGCATATAATATTCTTCTTTGATATTCAGAATGTAATGACTAGTCACAGCTTTAGGTTAAATATTCCTGCTGAATAAAAGAAAAAGTTTAGGATGAAGATATCTTTAGCTTTCATTGGGCCCAACAAAACTGAAGTTATTGAATTCTATTGAAAAGCTAGATGTGTGTGACATTTTATTTATTCTATAGTCTTCCCTGGAAATTCTAATAAAGAAAATTGAAACATTTAAAATGTGGGTGTGCAGGGATCTGCTTGGCTGCCACCGCCTCCACACTCCAACCCTAAATAGCCCCCTTTCCCTCTGCTCACTGCCCTGCTGTTCCAATAATCTCCTCCACCCTTGCCGATCATGCCTTCTACACACTATTGGCCTCTCCACCCCTGCACTACAGTGCTGCTGCCCTGATCAGCATGAGAGTAGTGATGAGAGCTTCTAGGGGGGGTCCCCCTCCCTACTTGTTCCTGGCAGTCCATGCCATCTTCAAGCACCTGGATCCAGTTCCTTCCACACCACACAACCAAAGAGGGGAGGAAGAGGAGCAGGTGGGGGCAGGGGCAAGGAGCTGCTGGGCATTTGTAGGTCCCAGAAGGGACTTTCTCCCAAAGGTATAGAGGCAGTATGCGCTGCACGGAGCCCATACAAAGGAAGTGAAACCCTACTGTTGGCACTGTCACTCTTAGGCTGATCAGGGTGGCAGATAAGCAACCTAGGGATAAAGGTGTCAACTGGGGGGGCAGGAAGGGTGATCTGGGGGGGGCTATCAGGTGTCTGGGAGACAATTTGAGGGGTCTAGAGGGTGAATGAAGGACAGGGTGATTATCAAGGGGGGTATCCCTCACCCCCTGACCTATACTATGGCTAAAGAACAGGTACATAGGGCAGGCATGCTGCAAGCTTACAGCCTCTAGCCACAGCCCGCTTGCCATCCCTCTAATGGCAGGTCTGAGCAGTACATGTATTAGATAGGGTAGTAACCATTAATATGCCACAGATCCTTAGCATGAGCTAACCTTCTCACTAGCATTTCTCACAGTTAGCACCTCTTAACTCCATCATGTACTCTCGCCTTCATAAGTGGTCCATAGAATTATTTACAGTTTTTCTTAATCAGTAATTCTAAAGTGTGTTATACTCAAGGCATCTCTCATTAGATTCAAGACAACCTTCAGAAATGCTAGCACTTAGCTCTCACTCCTTTCTTGACTACAGAAAGTATTAGAGAAATTATTTTGTTGCAAAGAACTCAGAAAGACTATACCAGGTCAGAAACTTTGACATAAAATCTC
Organism: Crocodylus siamensis; assembly: GCF_052110815.1. Classification (NCBI taxonomy): domain Eukaryota; kingdom Metazoa; phylum Chordata; order Crocodylia; family Crocodylidae; genus Crocodylus; species Crocodylus siamensis. Next base: position 351,786,307 of record NC_143395.1, read on the forward strand.
TGAGTTTATCTTGTGAATCATGGCCAGGTGTTTGCACACCTCGAAGAGCTCATATGAGGGGTAGCTCATAGCACTTTAAAAGTATATTTTTACAACTCAGGTTGCTCTGGCACCCTGGTTGAGAATCACTGGTCCAAATTAAAGCAGCTATGCTTGCCACATAGAAGCCACACTTCCAGATCATGAGTGAATCATTCTCAAGTTATGTCCTATACCCTCTTTTATGTCCTCTCTTCTCTCTCACCATTCTTTGTGTATGCCAAGGGAGTGCTTAATGGTACACAGCATGCCACTCTAGGACATGTTACAGACACTCCACACAGCCTAGCTACTGAACCAAAAGTAAAGTAACCATGTTAGTGCTGCACAGAGTGGATGCCATTTACTTTCCTCTCTCAGTATCTCAGCAGAACTTATTGCTGCATTTGCCACAGACACAGATCTACTCTATTTTGGGGTGTGGCAGCTAGCACATCCAGTATAAGCATGTTGGGCACCTGTATACTTGCATCAAAGGCTGATCCAATGTGCTGTAATAACAATGTATTGGGGCAGGCTCAGTTAATTGAGTCTGCTGGAGCTTAGCAATTACCATGCCCCAGCAGACACCAGTGTCTTCTGTATCAGTATCCTTGCACTGAAAAATGGTGGCAGGGACACTCTAACTATAGCCTGTTTGAAGAGCTTTATTTAAAGTGCCCCCACTGCCATTTTTCAGAGTGAGGACCCTGATACATGTGATGCTCTGGGAGCTTCAATTAAAGCAAGTCTTGGAGATGCTGTATTTAAAGCCTTGCCTGCTCCCCCCACCTGCTAGAGCCTGATATGTCCCAGTACAACGGTAGTACACCTTGGTATGTGGCTGCTTTGCACTGGACAGGCATATTTGGAAACTTGGTTGTGAGAATAGCTCATATCAGAGGAATATGCAAGTGCCTTCTCTGGGCAACTTTTCTTTCCCTTTATTCTGCCAAGGGTTTAAAGAAAATCTTATATTATATTCTAATATAAGACCCTTAGTCTGTCTGTCTGTCCATAATGTTGTATTGACACTCTGACTGGCTGTCTCGTTTGCTCCGTGGGGGAGGTGGTGGTGCAAGGGGGTGGGGAAAAGGTTTGGACCTATGGCAGTGGCATGAGGGAGGGCGGGAATCAGTTTCAGCCATCTGCGATGTTGAGGAAGAGCAGGCCTGGATGCCGCCATAACGATGAAGACAGTGGGGAAGGAGTAGGGGGTCAAGGCCAGCAGAGCCTCAACTCCCCGCCCTGCTCTAAAGTGGTGGTGGTGTTGGATCAGACAGAGCAGGAGATGAAGCAAGCAGCACTGGCCTTATCCCCTGCTCTCTGATTCCTGGATGCTGAGTGATGGTGCTCCGTCTGCACCCCCCATGTCATTCATGGGGAGGTAAGGTAAGTGGATGTGGGCCAGGGGACCGGGGGGAAAGTGGGTCCAGTCCCAAAATGGCTGTGGGCATGCCAAGCCTGCCCTGGCCCTGAAATGGTGGTGGTGGGGGGAGAGCAGGAAAGGCCCAGCCCCAAGGCAGAGTCAGAGAAAAGGGAAGTGGGCCTGTCCCTGAAGGTGGGAGGGTGGTCAGACACAGGCCTCTGTCCTTGCCTGCACCCTGCTCCCTGTCATTTTTGATGGGCAATTGATATATCTATATCTATCTATAACTTAACTGAATAACTTTAACAAGTTTTTCATGGTAGTTTGCAGTTTTACAAAATGTTCTACTCTGTGAAGTGGGCACTGTGAATAATCTAATAAGTATTAAATGCTTGTAGTGCAGGAGCTGGTTTTATTATTGACAAAGAATTTATTAACTCTAAACTTTTCATGTCCCTCGTTGCCCCTGCTGTCCCTATAAATGTATGGACCCAAGGCATGTACAGGTTCATAACCAGTATGTTTTTGGTAATACTTTTATATTCCTTTCATATAATGGTTCTCTGTGTATTCCTTACTGCTATCACTGTAAAGGCAAACATTCTTGGGAAATATTAAAACCAGTAGTCTTCAGATGTATGGCTAACTAAGAGAGATCCTTCTCTGCTGGTTTTAATAAAGGAATGAAGAATAAAGAGATTCTACAAAAAGATGTGTTAAATGTTGTAAATGAGATTTTTTTTAACGAATACAAGACTTCTTTTAATGAGTGCACTGCTATGCTTTTTCAGGAGACAATGGCAAAATAATTTATTAACACTTCTACATGCAATTGCAAAATGCAGTGCCAATAAGGTCAAAAGCTTCAGTTAGTCAGCTATTTTGTTCATGGGTTGGTTTAATGGTCTTTTTACAAAACCTCACAAGATCACTCAGGTATTAAATTAGTTACCATTGATGCTTATAAAAACATAATGAAGATGGAGAAGAAACCTTGAGGCTGGGTTAGGAATAAGTTATTTCAATCTTTTGTTTGGTGGAGTAAAGAGGATATAAGCAACATTAGAGTTAGATAGAATAATTAGACAAGAAGACCCCTAGACATCAAATGATGGGCAATATGTGTGGAGTACCTGAAAGAGTACTGGAGAAAAAGAGTCATCAACAAATGGTTGGGTTTTTGTGGCTATTTTATTGTTCTTTGTTTGTTTTTTATTGTCACTTGTCATTTTTAATGAAAAAAATATAATGCTACATTCAGCATAAACCTTTAACTGCCTTTTGGTCATACGCTGATAGCGTAGCATGAACTGAACTAATGTAGCTGATGCTAGCATACAGTAAAATGTAACCATGTTACTCTTGGCCTGTAAGCAACTTGAAAACTCCATTTTGTATCCTTCTGCTTGAGGTAAGTGAATGAACTTTGCATAGCCTTTAAATATGAGTATGTAAAAGGGTGAATGGTGAGAGAATGGCACAGAGATGGAAGAAGAAGATTCAACTGTTTATGTTAGCAACAAAGTGCCAAATGTAAGTTACCAACCAGTAACTAACAAACGGCTGAAAAATCCCTTTGAAGCTCGAAGGCACAAAGGAGATAACAGAAGAAGAAATTCTGCCAGACAGGCAACAAAAACACCCAAGGCTAAGATAAGTTGAAGACAAAAGAAGAACAACTGCAAAAACAGAAGCTGAGTATGGAAAAAAAAACAAAGCACTGAAACCAAGGATACCAATCCCTATAAAAGAACACGTTGAAAATGCCAAATTGGATCAATCTCTTTCTCTACTGCTGTTTCATCAGAGCACAGATGCATCTGTTCACCTCGCTCCAGCTGTAATCTTTAAATCTGCCATCTTTAAATCATCATCATCTACTCAATAAGCCTCGGTTGGCCACCCTGGGCTGATATTGAGCAACTATTGCTGGTAACTATATCTGGTGCATGTGTGGATGAAATGGTTGTTTTGTGTATGTGTATGCCTGTGTGTAATGATGTGTATGATGATTTGTGTGTGTTTGTATGAACAGTGTGCCTGAACCTCTATGTGTAACTCATGTAATCAGTAAATGCGGCACCTTGCCTTATCCCCCTTTATAAAGTCTCACTCATGATTTGAGCAATTGGCAATTTGTGTAACAATAGTAGTGTGTAAAATATGCAGATTTACTGGGCCAGACCAGACTCGCTTTAAAGAGAGAAAAAAATGCAGGAAAAAAAATATAGATAAGGTGGTTGAAGTAAGGACTAAAAAAGAGTACCAGGCTTATATTCCAGATGGTAGTAAGGAGACAGCAATGTAATCTCAACCCATGTCTCTGGCTCAGTCGGGTCAGGTCAGGTCCAAATCAAGACACCGACAGGCCAACAAGGGAGCATGAGATGGTGAGGTTGGGAGGCATGGTAGAACTCATTCCAGTTAGTCTGTTTCTCTAGGATCAATGACAATTATGGACTCACAAAAAGATCAGTACATGGAAAAGACCATTCACTATTTTGCTTATTAGTATAACCTATACCAATTGTATTTCCTGATGTCTGCACTCCTCTAGTTTAATAGATGGGATTTAAACAGAGAATTTGGGAGGCATCAACAGGTCTTGAGGGGCTGTAGGTCAGGAGAGAGGGGCACCATCAGGGCCCAGGGGGCAGGGTACTGCAGTTTGGTGAGTGAAGGGCAGTGGCAGTGTTGGGGTCAGTAGGTTGGGCAGTAGTAGGGCTGGGGGGGCCCTGTGGCTTGCCAGTGAGGGGAAACAGAATGAGCAGGGGCAGGGCCACTCTTCGGGGATGGCCATGTAAACACTTCCTTGGAATCCATCACTCATAATGACCTTTGTATGTCATCAAGGGGCATGTCCATATGTGCATGGAAATTTGGTTCCCCAAGAACAACTAGCAGCAGTGCACCTTGCACTGCAGCTACTTGTCCCCAGGAAATGCTCATGCCACCCACACTTTGGCATGCAATAAGTTACCTAGGGGGTGGTAGGGGATGCTTCCCCAGCATCCTTACCTTGGGTCCTAGGGGCCTTCCAGGGCTGTATCCATGGTGATTCTGCTGGGCACAACCTGGCTAGCAGCTGCCATGTGGCTCAGGCTGGCCTGGCTCCACTGTTCAGCAGCACATGTTGCCCAAGTGTGTGCTGCATTGGGTTTTTTTCCCCCTTTTTTTTTTTTACTCCTGGATACATAGGGGTTAAAAAAAAACCTGTGGGAAAAAAAAAACAACTAGTGCAGTGCACACTTGGGCAGCATGCCCTTGCAGGGCAGAGAACACCAGACTATGGTGTATGTGGTGCTGGAAATGTCTTTGCAGTGCCACATACTGAACAACCGTTCTCATCTAGATGTACCCAAGGGGCTCACATTCTGAAAATTCATTTGAAAATACTTTTGTAATTCATCATATTACTTTTAAGATTGAATCACAAAAATGCAACAACCTACCTACCTTTTCCATTAACTGTTTTTCAGATACTCTAGCAAGGTATATTAGGATTATGTTTAGGTGCCTACATCTAACTACATGGCTTTGGTAGATGACAACTCCACTTAAATTAGTAATCCAAAGCTGTTCTTTGTTATAAAAGGTAGCAGGTTTAAACTGTAACTAAAAAGGTTTAGATTAAATCATAGGGGAAAAAGTCTTTTAATTGTTAATCCAGAAAACAATGGAATAAGATGCTGAAGGAAGTACTCGTATCACCTTCATTCAAACTTTTGAGAACAGGCTGGACAGATGATTTGAGATGATTTATGATCTGTAAATCTTCCATGACTTCATGATTTTGAGCTGGATGACATTTAAGAGCTGCTTCCAACTCTATAAGGAGAATCCTATTCGAATTTAGGCACCTAAATGGTAACTATCCAGCTAAGTGCCTCCCATTTTTAGCACTTATGTAGAGTTTGTGATCATTATGAATGTGCAGTGTAGCTACACAAGCAGCCATGCAGCTACTGAGCCTTTGATTTGTATGGGAAGTATGTGACTCCATATGCCTGTATAGTGGGTGAACATATGGCACTAAATTCAAACCCACAAAAGGCCATGACTAACAGGTGGGCCATTTAACCTTCTAGGTACAGACCCATCTAACTTATGCACTAATCATTGGATAGGGAAGAAAAGGGAAGTTTCTGTTCTTGTCTCATTTAGAAACCAGAATATCCTTTTTTCCACAGCAGTACAATTTCACTTAACAACACATGCACTAACTTGGATTCTTCCTCCTGGCCTCCCATCTATTCCTACTTTGTCTGTTAGGTTGTCTGCTTCAAAAGGACGGGTGGAGAAACTACTGGGCAATACCTAAGTGATGCTGCCAGCACTAAGCCAGGAAGTCAGAGAGATGCAGGGACCTAGAAGATAGAACAATTATGTCTTAGGCAATTGGTCTTAGAACTTGGATCTCATAGGCTGCAAGAAGATATCGCCTTTGTGCTGCCATACAGGTTTTTGTGTCTTTTTATGGCAGCACAAAGTAAAGGCAAATATCTATGCCCTTTGTTGCACTACAAATGCCCAACTATGTGGCTATAACAAAAGATAGTATATGTTTGTTCCTCTATTTTGTGACAGATGCCTGTTTTAAGTCAGGACAGTGCAGGCAGACTGGAGCCGGACATGCTTTCCAGCCTCCCACGGCAGGCACTCCCAAAGCTTCAGAATTGCATAATTCCCTGAAATTCCTAGGTTTCCCTGTTTGCAGAGGCATGCCCTAAATCAGAATTCCCACTTGAACAAAAGTCTGGAGACTCCAACTCAGAATGCACTGATGCAAATGGGAATCCCTGGGCACATCTCTGCAAGCAGTAAATGCCAGGACTTTCCTATTTACAAAGATACATCCTGGTTCAGCTGATTCAATTTATTTGGTGACATTTGTTGGCAGCCTTATTTCACTAACAACTTAGCATTTAGGCTAAAATGTAGGTGGACTATTGACAGGTTATGCCCAAGTATGTGTGTAAGGGTTATGTACCTTCTCACCTGCCAGAAGCCTACTGTGCATGCTCAGCAGCTGTAAATGTACATACTGAACAAGGAAGAGGATCACAAACTGTGCTTAAGTGCCCAAAGTGATATCATGTAGCTGGAAAACTTATTTAGGCATGGCAAGTGAAATAGAACTCAAACATATAATTCTAACTGCTGTTTCCATTTTTATAAAATGACTTTTTAAACTACTTTATTCAGGGGCTCAGGATACAAAAAAGGTGGTGGCTTACAAAGCAAAAAACAAACAAATTACTATCAAACCAAGAACACCATGTCATTTCATCCAAAACATCACACCGTGACAGACACCTTTGCTACATTCCACGTCATGTCTTACATGCTAGTTATGTGGTCAGAGTGCCGGGCACACAGTCATAACTATAAATAAACAACTTATACACTCCTCTATCCAATCATACATGTGACAACTACTTCAACTTCCCATACAAAAAGAAAGCAAAAAAAACCCAGCCTGGTGAGGGCCCAGGATGCGGCACAAGCTGGAGGTTGTAGTCCGACACCAAGCCAGCCCGTTTGCCCAGACTGGTCATGACACCAGAGTGCGTATTTGAGATGGCCATCCTCCACATGGCACAGCACTCCCTCAAGGGCTCAGCGTGTCTCAAAAGTGGGCACCGTCCGCCGGAGCACAGCATGCTCAAACTCCAGCGAGAGGCACACCTGCACAAGGAGGCGGAAAAGCCGCAGAGCATCATCTGAGCTGGTCCCGGCAAGCCGGTTTTGGTGGCTTTTGAGGACAGCCAACTTGGCCTGACCCAGTAAGAAGTTGGCCAGGCAGATGGGGCCCTTCTCAGCCGCCCAGTATGGGTAAGAGTACATGTAGGTGGTCTCTGAAAAGTTCCTGCCCAGCGCCTGCAGCAGCGGCTCGAGGATGACGAAGAGCAGCTGCAGGTGGGGACAGTCAAGGAAGGCATGTAAGAGGGTCTCCTCAACACCCCTGGGCAGAAGAGACAGGCTGTTGAGGTGGCTGGGTGAAAGTGGGACACAAACATGCAAGTGGTTAGGATGCTGTGCAGCAACCGCCACTGCAGGTCACTAGTCTTCTTGGCAGTTGACAGCTTATACAATGTGCACCACACTGGGTGGGTTGGTGGGGAATCTGGCAGCCCAAGGTGCTATCGCCACGGTATATCAGGACGGCCCACCAGCACATGGACATAAACCACCCAGGCATATAGACTTCTACACGACAGAAAAGCAAAGGGGCAACCCGTGTCACTTTCAGGAAGTACAGGGAGCATCAGCAAGGTGCCAGGGCCACTTGCCAGCTTACCAGCCATGGCTGGGGTGACTGGTAAAGCAGGAATAGCCTCACTTGGGGCATCCTCAGTGCAGGGGACCTGGCCTTCCTGGAGATGGTCCTTCAGGGTGGCTGATGCCTCCAGTGGGAGGGCAGCCCGGATGTCACACAGGAGATGGCCCAAACTGCGGACGGAGCGCATGCCCAGTGGGGTGGTCAAGGCCTTGGGGGAGAACCAGGTTGACCGAGTACAGTCAAGGAGAGGGTTCAGGTGGAGAACACACGCCTGAATGAGAATGGCCGTGAGACTGGGAGAGGCCAGGCTCGGCACGGGGCACCTCAGAGCTGGGTTGTGCACCAAGGGTTCCTTCAGCAACTGTGGGAACTGCAGATGATGGGCCTGGGACAGGAAAGTGGTTTGCCAGGCTCGTACCACACCATGGTAAAAAACTGGAAACACTGCCCAGTTCAAAAGCGTAAGCTCCAACAGGAAGAGCTCCTGGTCCCCACCCTCTGCAGAAACGGCATGCCAGTTGTTGGCAATGTAGGCACTCCTCACTATACAGGAGTCACTGAAGGGCCTACAGGCAGAAGGCAACCACCTTGCTCACAAGGTTAACCAAACTCTGGCCCACCTCAGCTACAAGTAGGTAAAGGACACCTTGTGGGATCCAGGTGCGCCCGTCCCAGAAAAATTGATCAGGAGGCACTGGAGTCTTTTGAGTAAGTCCTCTGCAGATCAAGTATGGTGTACTAGTACCACAAGATCACCGCCACTAGGTTGTTAACTATGAGGACGCATCCACGGTAGGAGAGACTGGGTAGGCACCAGTGCCACCATTGTAGGTGAGCCTCCACTCCTTCCTCGAGGCTGTCCCAGTTGTGTGCCATGAAGGTCGATGGCCCTAGGAACACACCCACTATCTTAAGGCCCTCACAGTGCCAGGTGAGGCCCCCTGGCAAATCTGGGGGGGAGGTCATGGTGATCCATGCACCAAGCAACAGGTTATCACTCTTGGCCCAGTTGAAACGGGCTGAAGAGACATGTTCATAGGCTTGCTGGCAGGCTGTCACATCATCTGCATATGCTGATAGCCAGAGTGGAGGGGCAACAGACAGGCCCATGGCTGGTGGCAAGGCCACACCGCTCAGGCGGTGCTGCAGCGCATGCAGCAGTGGCTCAATGGCCAGAGCATAGAGCATGCCCAACAGGGGGCAACTCTGATGGATGCCTCTGCATGCAGGGAACGAGGCACAGAGCACCCCATTCACCTTGAGTAGGCTGGAAGTGTCTTGATACAAGACCCAGAGGGCCCCGGTGAAAAGGAGCCCAAAGGCAAAGGCCTCCAGGGTGTGAAAGAGGTAGGCGTGGTCCACCAGGTCAAAGGCTTTCTCCTGATCCAGAGAGATAAGGCCAATGTCAAGGCCAAAGAGTTCACTGGCTGTAAGTAGGTCACGCAGCAGAAACAGGTTGTCTTTGATGGTTCTGCCCAGCACGCAGTAGCTCTGCTTAGGCCCAGTGACGGAGGCCATGACACTGCGGAGGTGGGTGGCCAGTGCTTTGGCCAGAATCTTGTAATCCACATACATCAGGGAGACCGGCCACCAGTGCTTAATGCAGCCAAGGTCTCCTTTCTTGGGCAGCAGCGTGAGCACTGCACGGCGGCAACTAATCAGCAACACCTTGTCAGCAAGTCTCTCCTGGAAAACACGCAGGAGGCAGGGGCCAAGAAGAGGCCAGAAAGTCTAGTAGAACTCAGCAGGTAACTTGCCAAGCCCTGGGGCTTTGCCAGAGGCAAGGCCAGCTGAGGCAGCTGCCAGCCCCGCTGGAGACAACTCCTGCTCAAGCTCGCCGGCATCCAGGGCACCAAGGTGTGGCAAGCATGCATGGAGTTCTCGCGTGGCCTCAGGGCAGGACGGCTCAGCCACAAACAGGTCATGATAGAAAGCTGTTGACTTCTATCATGCTCACGTACTTCACCTGGGTCAGTGATGACCTGGCCCTCAGTGGTTTTGAGGTGATCTAAGACTTTGCTCTCTGCCCGCCGTTGCTCCAGGTTGAAAAAGTGGGTCAGGGCATCTGTTTTGACCAGCTCTTGGCAGCAGGTGCAGACCCTTGCTCCATGAGCCCCACTTTCTGCCAAGTCACGCAGGCACTTCCTACAGAACTGGGGGCTCTCGTGCAGCACCGCATCACTCCAGCAGCCAGCAGGGCAGTCTCAAGCTCTACCACATCTTCCTTCAGATCTCTGATACAGTGGTGCAGTTCATTTGTGGCCAGCTGAGTGTACTGCTGGCAAAAAGCCTGGATCTGTACCTTGCCCACATCCCAACATATCTTCCAGGAGGAGTAATTCAGTCTAGTGGCCTTCCAGCCATGCCAAAAGTTGACAAAGCAGTCCCAGAAGTAAGAGTCTTGAAGCAGGCTGACGTTGAAACACCAATAGGGTGCTCGCACACAGGTTCTCCCTGGCAGGCTCAATTCACAGCAATCCAGGCCGTGATCTGAACAAGCCCGAGGGAACGATGCTGCCCCTGCGTAGGAGTGGCAGGTGGTGCCTGGAGAGAGAAATGCAGCTGAGGCAGGCCATAGTAAGGCCCCTGGCACTCATCCTGGCTCAGATGTATTGGTGCACATCGGGGTGAAGGGCTTGCCAAACGTCAACGAGGCCTGCAGTCTCCAAGACGGACTGCAGCTTGCGGGCTAAGGGCAGCTGAGGCTCAGGCCCCATACAGTCGAGCGGGGTATCAATGGTACAATTAAAGTCCCCACTTACAAGAAACAGGTCATCATCCTAAGTAACATTGTGCAAAAGGGAGGCCAAGGTCTCAAAAAAAGTGACCCTCTCCTGACCATCAGTAGGTGCATAGATGTTGATGAGTAGCAGATGGTGTTGTGCTAGTGTGACACAGACCATCAGGCGGCCGGGAACAATCTCCCGTGGCACTGCCATGTCATGTTGTAGTTGTGATGATAGGAGCATCGCAACTCCGGCGCTAAGGTTGGTGCCATAATTCAAGAACAACTGGCCTTGCCAGGCAGCGTCCCAAGCCAACTGGTTGAGCCTTTCAGAATGTGTCTCCTGGAGGAATGTGACAGCCAGCCATTTCGGGCACAGGAGCTCCAGGACAGCCTCCCATTTCACCGGTTCTCGACAGCCATTAATGTTAAAAATACCAATGGTTGTGGCTGCCATGGGTGTGGGTATGGGAAAGGAAGAGTGAGGTAAGGTGTATCTACACCTTAAGAGCAAGCCCGCAAGAGCAGAGCAAAAAGCAGAGAAAGGTCAAAGAAGGCCTATTGTGCCCTACTCTACTCCAAGGACCGCACCAGGCCCCACTCATCTCTCACCCACTATGAAAGTTTCTCCAGACGATAAGCCATTTGCCTAGTGCCTAGATTTTGCTGCATAAGTTTGGCCGCAGCCATGTCAGCCTTGATAAAAACTTTAGGGTCTGTGCACCATTGGGTGATGCACCCCATTATGTTCTTCTGTCCTTTTGTCTGTTTTAAAAAGGTCAGGAGCGCCCCCAGTCAGGACCGACCCAGAGGGGGTCTGCCAACATGTGCTGCACATTTTCAACAGCTGAGCAGTGAGGCTGCACACTAGTTGGGAGCTCAACATCCACACCCTCAATATCTAAACCCATCAACCTCCTCTGATCGTCTAGGTCAAGGTCTGGTTCTTGAAGAGCAATCCCCACCTTCTTGGGAGCAAGAGGTCATCCCACTCTCGAGGCCCCTTGCGACACTCAGAAAGCTGGATTTCCATCTCATTAGCCTCCTCATCTAATTCAGCAACCTGGGATGTGACCAAGACCCCTCTGCTGCCCCCTGGGTCAGACCTCCAGAAGAGAGACATTTTACATATGTCTTTCTGCCACCCATCTCCAAGAGCTGGGAGATAAGTGAGGGGTTAATGACCCCTGCCTTCCCCTCCCCAACCTCCAACCTGCCCTCATACCCAGTCAACAGAGTCGTTGACATGACAGCCAGAGTGGGGCCAGGCTCTCCAGCAGGGGCCTCCCCAGCACCCGTTGAGGAAGGCCTCAGTGGGTATGAGGAGTCCTGAGGGGTCCCTTTCACGTTCTTCTCTTTGTTCTTCTTCTTCTGTGTGGCAGATGGCCCATGCTTCATAGAGGATATGCCAGACTGCTTCAGCCCCTCAGATGAAACAGGGGTAGAAGGAGGTCAGGAAAGGCTCCTGGCCTCACTGGGTGGGCCTGCATCCTGGAAGTGGATAGGTGATCTGTCAGCATCGCTGTAGTCGCCGACGTTTTGGCCGATCCCCCCTGTGGGCACTGAGCTGCTAGGTGGGAAGAGCTCCCACATTGAAAACACGTGGTTTCCCCACAAGAAAAATAAATCACATACCTCCGCCTGTTGGACAAAATGCTCAAGGACTGAGGAAGAGACCGTGGGCCCTCCCTAAAGAGCATGAAAACCTGTCTTCGAAAAGACAGGACATGCCTCAGTTTGGGGTTTTTGCTCCCTATGGTCAATCGGTGAAAAGGACTCATAAAAACCCCATAGGGCTTGAGTACCTTGGGCAGGTCTGTATCGGTCACGTGCGGGGGCACATTAGAAATGACCACCCTCACTGCTAGGGTGTTTAGGGGTGTGACAAAATAATGTGAGCCCACAATGTCCAGGCCCTGTGCGCACATCCTGTTAACTAGGTGGGATCGCTCAGATAAATCATCGGGACCGTGTTGACACGACCTGTGTAACGTATGGTATGCTGTCCCAAAAGACTAGCAAGAGCATCTACGCAGACCTCAACCCCGATGAAGGGAGGGGTGTGAACCCTCAAACCAATTGGTAATGAGGAGGGTCTGGGAGGCATCTTCATGCCAGCTGCTGGGTGTAGGAGCATCCATTCCTGTTAGAACAGGGTTAATTTCCAACTATAAATCAGCAAAGCAACAACAAAAAAAGTTTATACTAACTAAAAAAGATAAGTGTCCAGGAAAGCAGGCACAAAACTCTAGATGGGAGGGGATAAAGGGGTGGAGGAAAAAAAGTGGCTGGGGTTTGAAAAAGCAAAAAAGAAATAGAAAAACAAAAGGGGGTGGGGAAGGGGTAATTAAGAGCACCCCATGGAAGGCAAGCTAATGGAATATAACTCCCCACTACAAGCAAAGGGAAAAGAAAAGAGAGAAAGAAAGGAAAAGAGACAGTAAGAAAGAAGGCTGCAAAGACAAAGAAACCGGAAGTACAGGGGGATGGGACAAAGAGGAGAGAAAAGGTGGGGAAAAAGCTACAAAAAAACAAGAAAAGAATCCGAAAGCAAGATAAACTGAGGCTAGAGCTCTTTAGACAGGTGGGAGTCAGAAAAGAAAAGAGATAGGAAGCCAGGGAGCCTTACGCTCAGGATCGCCCCTCACATCTCCAAGTGAGCCTGGCCCGGTGCTTCCAAAGCAGAAGGACTTTTAATTACTTTATTCAGGGGTTCAGGTATACGACAGTAGCCGCTCACAAAACGAAAACACAAACAACTCATTACCAAACCAATCAGCACATCACACTGTGACAGACACCTTCACTGCATTTCACGTCGTGTCTTACATGCTAATTATGCAGTCGGTGTGCCAGCCACACGGTCATAACAATATACATAAACAATTCAGACCCTGCTCCATCCCATCATACACATAACAAAACGTTGAACTTCCCACACAAAAGAGAGCAAAAAAGCAGCCTGGTGAGGGCCCAGGACACAGCATGAGCTGGAAGTTGCAGTTCGACACCGAGCCAGCTTGGTCACCCAGACCGGTCATGACATCAGAGCGTGTATTTGAGATGGCCATCCTCCACCTGGCACAACGCTCCCTCAAGGGCCCAGCATGTCTCAAAGGTGGGCACTGCCCGCCAGAACACAGCGTGCTCAAACTCCAGTGAGAGGTGCGCCTGCACCAGGAGGCGGAAAAGCCGCAGGGCATCATCCAAGCCGGTCCCGGCAAGCTGGTTCCAGCGACTCTTCAACACGGCCAACTTGGCCTGACCCAATACGAAGTTGGCCAGGCAGACGGGGCCCTTCTCAGCTGCCCGGTACGGGTAGGAGCACACGTAGATGGTCTCCGAAAAGCTCCTGCCCAGAGCCTGCAGTCGCAGCCCGAGGTTGACAAAGAGTGGCTGCAGGCCGGGGCAGTCCAAGAAAGCATGAAAGAGGGTCTCCTCAACACCCCCCAAGCAGAACGGACAGGCCGTCAAGGCGGCTGGGTCCAAGTGGGATGCAAACGTTCCAGTGGCTAGGATGCCATGCAGCAACTGCCACTGCAGGTCAACAGTCTTCTTGGCGATTGGTGGCTTATACAATGTGCGCCGTACCGGGTAGGCCAGTGGGGAAGCTGGCGGCCCCAGGCACCGTCGCCATGGTGTATCGAGGCGGCCCGCCAGCACTTGGGTGTGGCGGACATGAATCACCCAGGCATATAAACCTCTACGCAACAGAGAAGCAAAAGGACAACCCGTGTCACAGTCAGGAGGCAAAGGGAGCATCAGCAGGGTGCCAGGGCCGCCAGCCACATTGTCGGCCACGGCTGGGGTGACTGGTAACACAGGGAAAGCCTCGCTCAGGGCATCCTCACTGCAGGGGATCTGCCCCGCCCGGAGATGGTCCTCCAGGGCGGCTGCCGCCTCCAAAGGGAGGGCAGCCCGGATGTCACACAGGAGACGGCCCACGCTGTGAATGGATCGCATGCCCAGCCGGCTGCTCAAGGCCTCGGGCGAGAGCCAGGCTGACTGAGCGGGGTCAAGGAGGTGGCTCAGGGGGAGAACACACCCCTGAATGAGAGCGGCCGTGAGACTGGCAGAGGCCAGGCTCAGCACGGGGCACCTCAGCGCTGGGTTGTGCACCAGGGGTTCCCCCAGGAACTGCAGGAACTGGAGGTGACGGGCCTGGGACTGGAGGTGGAAGGTGGCTTGCCAGGCTCATACCACGCTATGGTAAAAGGCTGGAAGCAAGGCCCAGTTCAAAAGTGTGAAGGTCCAGCAGGAAGAGCTCCCGGTCAAAGCCGAGGGCCCCCACCCTCTGCAGAAACCGGCATGCCAGGTGTTGCCAAGGTGGGCGCTCCTCACTGTACAGGAGTAGCTGGAGGGCCTGGAGGCGGAAGGAGACCACCCTGCTTACCAAGTCAACCAAACTCTGGCCCCCCTCAGTCACAGGGAGGTAAAGGACAGGTCATAGTAGCCAGTGGCGCCCGTCCCAGAAGAAGTCAACCAGAAGGCACTGGAGTCTCTCGAGCAGGTCCTCCAGCAGATCGAGTACGGTGCACCGATGCCACAGGCTCGCCGCCACTAGGTTGTTCATGATGAGGACGCGTCCACGGTAGGAGAGGCTGGGTAGGCACCAGTGCCACCTTTGTAGGCAGGCCTCACTCCTTCCTCAAGGCCGTCCCAGTTGTGCGCCATGAAGGCCGGTGGCCCCAGGAACATGCCCAGGATCTTAAGGTCCTCACGGTGCCACGTGAGGCCCCCAGGCAAGGCCGGCGGGGTCGTGGCGATCCACTCTCCAAGCAGCAGGGTATCGCTCTTGGCCCAGTTGATATGGGCTGAAGAGGTGCGTTCGTAGGCTCTCTGGCAGGCTGTCAGGGCCTCCACATCTTCTTGGGAGTTAAGGAAGATGGTCACATCATCTGCGTATGCTGAGAGCCGCAGCGGAGGGGCCACGGACAGGTCCAGGGCTGGTGGCAAGGCCACATCTCTCAGGCAGCGCCGCAGTGCATGCAGCAGTGGCTCAATGGCCAGGGCATAGAGCATGCCTGACAGGGGGCAGCCCTAACGGATGTCTCTGTGTGTGGGGAACGGGGCACAGAGCACGCCGTTCACCTTGAGCAGGCTGGAAGTGTCTCGATACAAGACCCGGAGGGCGCTGGTGAAAAGGGGCCCAAAGCCAAAGGCCTCCAGGGTGTGAAAGAGGTAGGCGTGGTCCACCCGGTCAAAGGCTTTCTCCTGGTCCAGAGAGATAAGGCCAACATCCAGGCCAAAGAGTTCAATGGCTGTAAGTAGGTCATGCAGCAGAAACAGGTTGTCTAGGATGATTCTGCCCAGCACGCAGTGGCTCTGCTCAGGCCCAGTGATGGAGGCCATGACAGTGCGGAGGCGAGTGGCCAGCGCTTTGGCCAGGATCTTGTAATCCGCACACAGCAGGGAGACCGGCCGCCAGTTCTCAATGCAGCCAAGGTCTCCTTTCTTGGGCAGCAGCGTGAGCACTGCACGGCAGCAACTGATCGGCAAGACCTTATCGGCAAGACTCTCCTGGAGAACACGGAGGAGGCAGGGGCCGAGAAGAGGCCAGAAAGCCTTGAAGAACTCCGCGGGCAACCCGTCGAGGCCTGGTGCTTTGCTGGAGGCGAAGCCATCTGCAGCCGCTGCCAGCTCTGCCAGAGACAACTCCTGCTCAAGCTCGCCGGCATCCAGAGCACCAAGGTGCGGCAGGCCTGCATGGAATTCCCGCACGGCGTCAGGGCAGGACGGCTCAGCTGCAAACAGGTCACAATAGAAAGCAACAGCATGCTCACGTACTTCACCTGGGTCAGTGATGACCTGGCCCTCAGAGGTCTTGAGGTGATCTAAAACTTTGCTTGCTGCCCGCCGTCAGTCCAGGTTGAAAAAGAAGTGGGTCAGGGCATCATCCGTTTTGGCCAGCTCTTGGCAGCGGGCGCGGATCCTCACTCTACGGGCCGCATTCTCCGCTAAGTCACGCAGGCACTTCTTCCGGAACCGGAGGCTCTCACACAACACCGCATCACTGCTGGCTGCCAGCAGGGCAGCCTCGAGCTTTACCACGTCCTCCTCCAGCTCTCTGACACGGCAGCACAGTTCATTGGTGGCCAGCTGAGTGTACTGCTGGCAAAAGAGCTGGATCTCTACATTGCCCACATCCCACCATAGCTTCCATGAGGAGTAATTCGGTCTTGTGGCCACCCAGCCCCGCCAAAAGTTGGCAAAGCATTCTCGCAAGTAAGAATCTTGAAGCAGGCTGACATTGAAGCACCAATAAGGCGCTCGTGTGCAGGTTCTCCCTGGCAGGCTCAGTTCACAAAAAGCCAGGCTGTGATCTGACAGGCCCGAGGGAACGATGCAGCCACTGCGTAGGAGTGCCAGGTGGTGCCTGGTGACATAAATTCGGTTGAGGTGAGCCATAGTGAGACCCCTGGCACTCATCCTGGCCCAGGTATACTGGCGCGAATACGGGTGCAGGGCTCACCAGACGTCAACGAGGCCTGCAGCCTCCAAGACAGACTGCAACTTGCGGGCTGAGGGCAGGTGAGGCTTGGGCCCCGTACGGTCAAGCAGAGTATCAGTGGTACAATTAAAGTCCCCACCTACAAGAAGCAGGTCATCGTCCTCGCTGACGTCACGCAAAAGGCCGGCCAAGGTCTCAAAGAAAGTTACTCTCTCCTGACCATCAGAAGGTGCACAGATGTTGATGAGCAGCAGATGGTGTTGTGCTAGGGTGACGCGGACCGCCAACAGGCGGCCAGGGACAACTTCTCGTGCCACTGCCGTGTCATGCTTTAGTTGTGACGATAGGAAAGTCATGACCACGGTGCTAAGGTTGGTGCCGTGACTCAAGAACACCTGGCCTTGCCAGGCAGCATGGCAGGCCAACTGGCTGTGCCTGTTGGAGTGCGTCTCTTGGAGGAAGGTGACAGCTGGCCGCTTCTGGCGCAGGAGCTCCAGGACGGCCTCCCGCTTCACCAGATCTCGATGTTGAAAGTGCCAATGGTTGTGGCTGCCATGGGTGTGAGTATGGGAGAAGAAGAGTGAGGTAAGGCATAGATAAAAAGCAAGCCACCAAGAGCCGAGCAAAGGCAGAGGCACATCGAAAAGAAAAGCCCTATCGTGCCCTACTCTAGTCCAGGGACCCCGCCAGGCTCCATTCATCTTTCACCCACTGGGCGAGCCTCTCCAGACAATAGGCCATCTGCCTAGTGCCCAGATATTGCTGAATGAGCTTGGCCACAGCCCTGGCAGCCTTGATGAACACTTTACGGTCCGCACACCATTGGGTGATGTACGCCGCTATGCTTTTGTCCTTTCACTTGCTTTAGAAAGGTCAAGAGCTCCCCTTAGTCAGGACCGACCCGGGGGGGGTCTGCCAACATGGGCTGCACATTTCCCACAGAGGAACGGCAAGGCCGCACACTGGTTGGGAGCGCTGCATCCGCACCCTCAATGTCCAAGCCCATCAACCTCCTCTGATTGTCTAGGTCGAGGTCTGGCTCTTGAGCAAGACCCACCTTCTTGGGGGGGGAGATGTCATCCCGCTCTCGAGGTCGCTTGCGACACTCAGAAAGCTGGATTTCCATCTCACAAGCCTCCTCATCTAATTCAGTTGCCTGGGACGTGACCAAGAGGTCATCAGACTCCTCTGCTGCTCCCTGGGTCAGACCTCCAGAAGCGACACATTGTGCGTACATCTCCTTCCCCCCATCTCCGAGAGCTGGGAGATGGGTGAGGCATTAAGGACCCCTGTCTTCGCCTCCCCCACCTCCAAACTGCCCTCATGCCCGGTCAGCAGGGTCACTGACATGACAGCTGGAGCGGGGCCGGTCTCTCCAGCAGGGGCCTCCCCAGCACCAGCTGAGGAAGGCCTCAGTGGGGATGGGGAATCCTGAGGGGTCCCTTTCACTTTCTTCTCCTTGTTGTTCTTCTTTTTCTTCTGCTTTGTGGCAAATGACCCATCCTTCACAGAGGATGGGCCAGACTGTGTCTGGCCTGTCTCCCTAGAGCCAACCACTTCAGCCAAAGCTGTGGTGGCAGGCAACTTGCAGGAGGTCTGAGCCCCGTCGTCCGATGAGGCCTCGGTACCACAGTCGCTGACTGCCCCGGCCTCGATCGGGGGGGTCAGAGCAGGCGGGGGGAAGCGAAAGCATCCGCCTCTCTCCCTGGTGGCATCTCTGCACTGGTGGGGGTGGGCACTGTAGGTGGAATGAGTTGGGGGGGAGGGTTGGGCCTCCGCCGGACGACACTCCCACGCCAGAGACTTCAGCCCCCTCAGATGGAACAGGAGCAGGAGGAAGTCGGGAAAAACTCCCGGCCTCACTGGGTGGGGCCTGCATCTTGGAAGTGGATGGGCTGTCCGTTGGCGTCGCTGTAGTCGCCAACATTCTGGCTGATCCCCCCCCATGGGCACTGAGCTGCTAGGTGGGAAGAGCTCCCACACTGAAAACACATGGTTTCCCCACAAGAAAAATAAATCACATACCTCCGCCCATTGGAGAAGAGGCTCAAGGACTGAGGCAGAGACCATGAGCCCTCCCTAAAGAGCATGAACACCTGCCCTTGAAAAGACAGGACATGCCTCAGTTTGGGGTTTTTACTCCCTATGGTCAACTGGCGAATAGGACGCATGAGCACCCCATAGGGCTCGAGTACCTTGGGCAGGTCTCGATCGGTCATGTGCGGGGGCACATTAGAAATCACCACCCTCACCACTAGGTTGTCTGGGGGGGTGACAAAATAATGTGTGCCCGCAATATCCAGGCTCTCTATGCACACCCTATAGACTAGGGTGGGGTCGCTCAGGTAGATCATAGGGACCGTGTTGACATGACCTCCATAACGGATGGTATGCTGTTCGAAGAGTCTAGCCAGGGCATCCATGCAGACCTCAACTTCAACGAAGGGAGGGGTGTGCACCCTCAACCCATAAGTAATGGGGAGGTTCTGGGAGTCATCCTCATGCCAGCTGCTGCCTGTAAGAGCAGCCATTCCTGATAGGACAAGGTTAATTCCCAACTCTAACTAAGCAAAGCAAAAACAAAAAAAGTTTATAGTAACTAAAAAAGATAAGTGTCCGGGAAAGCGGCCACAAAACTCTAAATGGGCGGGGGGAAGGGGGTGGGAAAAAAAAAAATGGCTGGGGTTTGAAAAAGCAAAAAAAAAAAGAGAAAAACAAAAGGGAGGGGGGGAAAGGGGTAATTAAGAGCACCCCGTGGAAGGCAAGCTAATGGAAATAACCCCCCGCCACAAGCAAGGATAAAAAAAAAGAAAAGAGAGAAAGAGAGAGGAAGAGACAGTAAGAAAGAAGGCTGCGAAGACAGAGACCAGAAGTATGGGGGGAAGGGACAAAGAGGAGATTAAAGGGGAGAAAAAAGCTACAAAACAGCAAGAAAAGAATGAGAAAGCGAGATAAAGAGAGGCTAGAGACCTTCAGACAGGTGGGAGTGAGAAAAGAAAAGAGATAGGAAGCAGGGGAGTCTTACGCTCGGGATCGCCCCACGCAGCTCCAAGCGAGCCTGGTCTGGTGCGTCCAAAGTGGAAGGACTTTGACTTTTTAATTACTTTATTGAGGGGTTCAGGGATACAACAATGGTGACCACTTGCAAAGCGAAAGCACAAACAATCCCCGGAACAACCAAACCACCAACACATCACACCATGACACACCCCTTCGCTGCATTTCCCGTCGTGTCTCACATGCTACGTGGTCGGCGTGCTGGCCACACAGTCCTAAACAATTCCGACCCTGCTCCATCCCATCATACACGTCACACAACCTTCAACTTCCACACAACAGAGAGCAAAAAAGCAGCCTGGCGAGGGCCCAGGACGCGGCAGACCTGGAAGTCGCAGTTCGACACCGAGCCAGCCCGGTCGCCCAGACCGGTCATGACATCAGAGCACGTATTTGAGACGTCCATCCTCCACCCGGCACAGTGCGCCCTCAAGAGCCCAGCGCGCCTTCAAAGGTGGGCACCACCCACCGGAGCACAGCGTGCTGAAACTCCAGCGAGAGGTGCGCCTGCACCAGGAGGCGGAAAAGCCGCAGGGCATCGTCTGAGCCGGTCCCGGCAAGCCGGTTCCGGCAGCTCTTGAGGACGGCCAACTTGGCCTGACCCAGCACGAAGTTGGCCAGGCAAATGGGGCCCCTCTCAGCCGCCCGGTATGGGCAGGATCACACGTAGGTGGTCTCCAAAAAGCTCCTGCCCAGAGCCCGCAGCAGCAGGCTGAGGTTGACACAGAGCGGCTGCAGGCGGGGGCAGTCAAGGAAAGCATGAAAAAGGGTCTCCTTGAGATCCCCCGGGCAGAAAGGGCAGGCTGTCGAGGCGGCTGGGTCCAAGTGGGACTCAAACGCGCCAGTGGCTAGGATGCCGTGCAGCAACCACCACTGCAGGTCACCAGTCTTCTTGGTGATTGGCGGCTTATACAATGTGCGCCACACCGGGTGGGCCGGTGGGGAACCTGGCAGCCCCAGGCGCCGTGGCCACGGTGTGTCGGGGCGGCCCGCCAGCACTTGGGCATGAAGGACGTGGATGGCCCAGGCGTATAAACCTCTACGCGACAGAGAAGCAAAAGCACAACCCGTGTCACTGTCAGGAGGCACAGGGAGCGTCAGCAGGGTGCTAGGGCCGCCGGCCAGATCGTCGGCCACGGCTGGGGCGACTGGTAACACAGGGAAAGCCTCGCTCGGGGCATCCTCAGTGCAGGGATGGTCCTCCAGGGCAGCTGCCACCTCCAAAGGGAGGGCAGCCCGGATGTCACACAGGAGGCGGCCCACACTGAGAACGGAGCGCCTGCCCAGCCGGCTGCTCAACGCCTCGGGCGAGAGCCAGGCCGACCGAGCGGGATCAAGGAGGTGGCCCAGGCGGAGAACACGCACCTGAATGAGAGCGGCTGTGAGACTGGCAGAGGCCAGGCTCGGCACGGGGCGCCTCAGCGCCGGGTTGTGCACCAGGGGTTCCCCCAGCAACCACCGGAACTGAAGGTGACGGGCCTGGGACTGGCGGTGGAACGTGGCTTGCCAGGCTCGTACCACGCTACGGTAAAAGGCTGGAAGCACGGCCCAGTTCAAAAGAGTGAGGTCCAGCAGGAAGAGCTCCCGGTCAAAGCCGAGGGCCCCCACCCTCTGCAGAAACCGGCATGCCAGGTGTTGCCAAGCTGGGCACTCCTCGCTGTACAGGAGTCGCTGGAGGGCCTGGAGGCGAAAGGAGACCACCCTGCTCGCCAGGTCAACCAAACTCTGGCCCCCCTCAGTCACAGGGAGGTAAAGGACAGGTCGTGGGAGCCAGTGGCACCCATCCCAGAAAAAGTCAACCAGGAGGCGCTGGAGTCTCTCGAGCAGGTCCTACGGTGGGTCGAGTTCGGCGCACCGATGCCACAGGCTCGCCGCCACTAGGTTGTTCAAGATGAGGACGCGTCCACGGTAGGAGAGGCTGGGCAGGCGCCTTCACTCCTTCCTTGAGGCCGTCCCAGTTGCGCGCCATGAAGGCTGGTGGCCCCAGGAACATGCCCAGATCTTAAGGCTCTCGCGGCGCCAGCTGAGGCCCCCAGGCAAGGCCGGGGGGGTCGTGGCAATCCACTCTCCAAGCAGCAGGGTATCACTCTTGGCCCAGTTGATACGGGCTGAAGAGGCACGCTCATAGGCTCGCTGGCAGGCTGTCAGGGCCTCCACGTCCTCCTGGGTGTTAAGGAAGACGGTCACGTCGTCTGCGTATGCTGAGAGCCGCAGCGGAGGGGCAAGGGACGGGCCCATGGCTGATGGCAAGGCCACACCGCTCAGGCGGCGCCGCAGCGCATGCAACAGCGGCTCAATGGCCAGGGCATAGAGCATGCCTGATATGGGGCAGCCCTGACGGATGCCTCTGCGCGTGGGGAACGGGGCACAGAGCACGCCGTTCACCTTGAGCAGGCTGGAAGTGTCTCGATACAAGACCCGGAGGGCACCGACGAACAGGGGCCCAAAGCCAAAGGCCTCCAGAGTCCAAAAGAGGTAGGCGTGGTCCACCCGGTCAAAGGCTTTCTCCTGGTCCAGGGAGAGAAGGCCAACGTCCAGGCCAAGGAGGTCGCTGGCTGTAAGTAGGTCACGCAGCAGAAACAGGTTGTCTTGGATGGTTCTGCCCGGCACGCAGTAGCTCTGCTCAGGCCCAGTGACAGAGGCCATGACAGTGCGGAGGCGGGTGGCCAGCGCCTTGGCCAGGATCTTCTAATCCGCACACAGCAGGGAGACCGGCCGCCAGTTCTTAATGCAGCCAAGGTCTCCTTTCTTGGGCAGCAGCGTGAGCACTGCACGGCGGCAACTGATCGGCAAGACCTTGTCGGCAAGACTCTCCTGGAAAACACGCAGGAGGCAGGGGCCGAGAAGAGGCCAGAAAGCCTTGTAAAACTCCGCAGGCAGCCCGTCGAGGCCCGGGGCCCTGCCGGAGGCGAGGCCAGCAGCGGCCGCCGCCAGCTCCGCGAGAGACAACTCCTGCTTAAGCTCGCCAGCCTCCAGGCACCAAGGCACGGCAGGCCCGCATGGAGTTCCCGCACGGCGTCAGGGCAGGACGGCTCAGCTGCAAACAGGTCATGATAGAAAGCCACAGCATGCTCGTGTACTTCACCTGGGTCAGTGATGACCTGGCCCTCAGAGGTCTTGAGGTGATCTAAGACTTTGCTCGCTGCCTGCTGTTGCTCCAGGTTGAAAAAGAAGTGGGTCGGGGCGTCCATTTCGGCCAGCTCTTGGCAGCAGGTGCAGATCCTCGCTCCATGGGCCGCACTCTCCGCCAAGTCATGCAGGCACTTCTTCCGGAACCGGAGGCTCTCACGCAGCACCGCACCGCTGCCGGCTGCCAACAGGGCAGCCTCGAGCTTCACCACGTCCTCCTCCAGCTCTCTGACATGGCGGCGCAGTTCATGGGTGGCCAGCTGCATGTACTGCTGGCAAAAGGCCCAAATCTGTACCTTGCCCACATACCACCACATCTTCCAGGACGCATAATTCGGTCTTGTGGCCTCCCAGCCCCGCCAAAAATTGTGTTGGGGTGCAGGGCTTGCCAAACATCGATGAGACCTGCAGTCTCCAAGACGGACTGCAGCTTGCGGGCTGAGGGCAGGTGAGGCTCGGGCCCCGTACGGTCGAGCAGGGTATTGGTGGTACAATTAAAGTCCCCGCCTACAAGAACCAGGTCATCGTCCTCGCCGACCTGGCGCAAAATGCCGGCCAAGGTCTCAAAGAAAGTGACCCTCTCCTGGCCATGAGAAGGTGCATAGATGTTGACGAGCAGCAGATGGTGTTGCGCTAGGGTGACGCGAACCGTCAACAGGCGGCCAGGGACAACCTCTCGTGCCACCGCTGTGGCATGCTGCAGTTGTGATGATAGGAGAGTCGCGACCCCGGCACTAAGGTTGGTGCCGTGACTTAAGAACACCTGGCCTTGCCAGGCAGTGCGCCAGGCCAACTGGTTGTGCCTGTCGGAGTGCGTCTCCTGGAAGGAGGCGACAGCCAGCCACTTCTGGCGCAGGAGCTCAAGCACGGCCTCTCATTTCACCGGGTCTCGACAGCCGTTGATGTTAAAAGTGCCAATGGTTGTGGCTGTCATGGGTGTGAGTTTGGGAGAAGAAGAGTGAGGCAAGGCGTAGATAAAAAGCCCCCAAGAGCCGAGCAAAGGCAGAGACAGGTCGAAAAGAAAAGGCCTATCGTGCCCTACTATAGTCCAGGGACCCCGCCAGGCCCCACTCATCTCTCACCCACTGGGTGAGCTTCTCCAGACAATAGGCCATCTGCCTAGTGCCCAGATCCTGCTGCATGAGCTTGCCCGCCACCCTGGCAGCACTGATGAACACTTTAGTGTCCGCACACCATTGGATGATGCGCGCCGCTATGTTCTTTTTTCCTTTCGTCTGCTTGAGAAAGGTCAGGAGCCCCCCATAGTCAGGACCGACCCAGGGGGGGTCTGCCAACATGGGCTGCACATTTCCCACAGAGGAACGGCAAGGCCGCACACTGGTTGGGAGCGCTACATCCACACCCTCCATATCCAAGCCCATCAACCTCCTCTGATCATGCAAGTCGAGGTCTGGCTCTTGAGGAGCAAGCCCCGCCTTCTTGGGGGGGGAGAGGTCATCTCGCTCCCGAGGTCTCTTGCGACACTCAGAAAGTTGGATCTCCATCTCACAAGCTTCCTCACCCAATTCGGTGGCCTGAGACGTGACCAAGATGTCAGCAGACTCCTCTGCTGCTCCCTGGGTTGGATCTCCAGAGGCGACACATTGTGCATATGTCTTCTTCCCCCCCGTCTCTGAGAGCTGGGACATGGGTGAGGCGTTAATGACCCCTGTCTCCCCCACCTCCAAACTGCCCTCATCCCCAGTCAGAAGGGTTGCTGACGTGACAGCCGGAGCAGGGCTGGGCTCTCCAGCAGGGACATCCCCAGCACCAGCTGCGGAAGGCCTCAGTGGGGACGGGGCGTCCTGAGGGGTCCCTTTCACTTTCCTCTCCTTGTTGCCCTTCTTCTTCTTCTGCTTTGTGGCAGATGACCCCTCCTTCATCAGAGGATGGGCCAGACTGTGCCTGGCCTGTCTCCCCAGAGCCAGCCACCTCAGCCAAAGCCGTGGTAGAGAGCAACTTGCAGGAGGTCTGAGCCCCGTCATCCGATGAGGCCTCGGTACCACAATCGCTGACTGCCCTGGCCTCGATCGGGGGGGTCAGAGCAGGCGGGGCGGAAGCGGAGGCATCCGCCTCTCCCCCCGGTGCCATCTCTGCACTGGTAGGAGTGGGCACCGTAGGTGGAATGGGGGGAAGGTGCTGGGGCCTAGCCCCAGCCCCTCCGCCGGACGACTCTCCCACGCCAGAGACTTGAGCCCCCTCAAATGGAACAGGGGCAGGAGGAGGTTGGGAAAGACTCCCCGCCTCACTGGGTGGGGCCTGCGTCCCGGAAGTGGATGGGCCGTCCGTCTGCGTCGCTGTAGTTGCCGACGCTTTGGCCGATCCCCCCCGTGGGCACTGGGCCGCTAGGTGGGACAAGCTCCCACACTGAAAGCACGTGGTCTCCCCACAAGAAAAATAAATCACATACCTCCGCCCGTTGGCCGAGAGGCTCAAGGACTGAGGCAGAGACCGTGAGCCCTCCCTAAAGAGCATGAACACCTGCCTTCGAAAAGACAGGACATGCCTCAGTTTGGGGTTTTTGCTCCCTATGGTCAACCGGCGAAAGGGACTCGTAAGCACCCCATAGGGCTCGAGTACCCCGGCCAGGTCTCGGTCGGTCACGTGCGGGGACACATTGGAGATCACCACCCTCACCGCTAGGGTATCCAGGGGGGTGACAAAGTAATGCGCGCCCGCAATGTCCAGGCCCTCTACGCACACCCTATGGACTAGGGTGGGGTCGCTCAGGTAGACCATCGGGACCGTGTTGACACGACCTGCGTAACGGATGGTCTGCTGTCCCAAGAGACTAGCCAGAGCATCCACGCAGACCTCAACCCCAACAAAGGGAGGGGTGTGCACCCTCAACCCACAGGTAATGGGGAGGTTCTGGGAGGCATCCTCGTGCCAGCTGCTGGCTGTAGGAGCAGCCATTCCTGACAGGACAGGGTTAATTCCCAACTCTAACTAAGCAGAGCAACAACAAAAAAAGTTTATAGTGACTAAAAAAGATAAGTGTCCGGGAAAGCGGCCACAAAAACTCCAGATGGGAGGAGGGAAGAGGGTGGGGAAAAAAAAGGGTCTGGGGTTTGAAAAAGCGAGAAAAAAAAAGACAAAAACAAAAGGGAGGGGGGAAAAGAGGAAATTTAAAGCACACCACGGAAGGCAAGCTAATGGAAGATAACTCCCCGCTACAAGCAAGCAGAAAAGAAAGAAAGAGAGAAAAAGAGAGAAAGAGCGAGAAAGAGACGGTAAGAAGGAAGGCTGCGAAGACAAGAGACCGGAAGTACGGGGGGATGGGACAAAGAGGAGAGAAAAGGGGGAAAAAAAGCTGCAAAACAGCAAGAAAAGAGAGAGAAAGCGAGATAAACAGAGGCTAGAGACCTTTAGACAGGTGGGAGTGGGAAAAGAAAAGAGATAGGAAGCCGGGGAGTCTTACGCTCGGGATCGCCCCACGCAGCTCCAAGCGAGCCTGGTCCGGTGCGTCCAAAGCGGAAGGATTTGATTTTTTAAATACTTTATTCAGGGGTTCAGGGCTACAACAATGGTGGCCGCTTGCAAGCGAAAGCACCAACTTACTACCAACCCAAAACCGAGATCGGACAAGTCTCTTTGTCCTCGGATCCAGAACCCAAATTGGGCAAGGGAATTCATGCCCACCCAAGTATTACAAAGAGATCCGAGCCACAGCCCGTCCGCAAGACTGCGTCCCACGCACCGCAAATCCCGGGCCAAAAGAAAAACCCCCGGGCCAACCAAACCACCCACACATCACACCGTGACAGACACCTTTGCTGCATTTCACGTCGTGTCTCACATGCTACGCGGTAGACGTGCCGGCCACACAGTCCTAAGCGATTCAGACCCTGCTCCATCCCCTCATACACGTCCCAAAGCCTTCAACTTCCACCCAAAAGACAGCAAAAAGGCAGCCTGGCGAGGGCCCAGGACGTTGCAGACCTGGAAGTCGCAGTTCAACCCCGAACCAGCCCGGTCGCCCAGACCGGTCATGACATCAGAGCGCGTATTTGAGACGGCCGTCCTCCACCCGGCACAGCGCGCCCTCCAGGGCCCAGTGCGCCTCAAAGGCGGGCACCGCCCGCCGGAGCACAGCGTGCTCGAACTCCAGCGAGAGGCGCGCCCGCACCAGGAGGCAGAAGAGCCGCAGGGCATCATCTGAGCCGGTCCTGGCCAGCCGGTTCCGGCGGCTCTTGAGGACGGCCAACTTGGCCTGACCCAGCACGAAGTTGGCCAGGCAGACGGGGCCCCTCTCAGCCGCCCGGTACGGGCAGGAGCACACGTAGGTGGTCTCCGAAAAGCTCCTGCCCAGAGCCCGCAGCAGCAGGCTGAGGGTGACAAAGAGCGGCTGCAGGCGGGGGCAGTCCAGGAAAGCGTGAAAAAGGGTCTCCTCGACATCCCCCGGGCAGAAAGGGCAGGCTGTCGAGGCGGCTGGGTCCAAGTGGGACGCAAACGTGCCGGTGGCTAGGATGCCGTGCAGCAACCGCCACTGCAGGTCGCCAGTTTTCTTGGCGCTTGGCGGCTTATACAATGTGCGCCACGCCGGGTGGGCCGGTGGGGAACCTGGCAGCCCCAGGCGCCGTGGCCATGGTATTTCGGGGCGGCCCGCCAGCACTTGGGAGTGGCGGACGTGGATCACCCAGGCGTATAAACCTCTACGCGACAGAGAAGCAAAAGAACAACCCGTGTCACTGTCAGGAGGCACAGGGAGCGTCAGTAGGGTGCCAGGGCCGCCGGCCAGATCGTCGGCCACGGCTGGGGTAACTGGTAACGCAGGGAACGCCTCGCTCGGGGCGTCTTCAGTGCAGGGGGCCTGGCCCGCCCGGAGATGGGCCTCCAGGGCGGCTGCCGCCTCCAAAGGGAGGGCGGCCCGGATGTCGCACAGGAAACGGCCCACGCTGCGAACGGAGCGCCTGCCCAGCCGGCTGCTCGAGGCCTCGGGCGAGAGCCAGGCCGACCGAGCGGGGTCCAGGAGGTGGCCCAGGCGGAGAACACGCGCCTGAATGAGAGCGGCCGTGAGACTGGCAGAGGCCAGGCTCGGCACGGGGCGCCTCAGCGCCGGGTTGTGCACCAGGGGTTCCCCCAGCACCCGCGGGAACTGAAGGCGCCGGGCCTGGGACTGGAGGTGGAACGTGGCTTGCCAGGCTCGCACCACGCTACGGTAAAAGGCTGGCAGCACGGCCCAGTTCAAGAGCGTGAGGTCCAGCAGGAAGAGCTCCCGGTCAAAGCCGAGGGCCCCCACCCTCTGCAGAAACCGGCATGCCAGGTGTTGCCAAGCTGGGCGCTCCTCGCTGTACAGGAGTCGCTGGAGGGCCTGGAGGCAGAAGGAGACCACCCTGCTCGCCAGATCCACCAAACTCTGGCCCCCCTCAGTCACAGGGAGGTAAAGGACAGGTTGTGGGAGCCAGTGGCGCCCGTCCCAGAAGAAGTCAACCAGGAGGCGCTGGAGTCTCTCGAGCAGGTCCTACGGTGGGTCGAGTTCGGCGCACCGATGCCACAGGCTCGCCGCCACTAGGTTGTTCACGATGAGGACGCGTCCACGGTAGGAGAGGCTGGGCAGACGCCAGTGCCACCTTTGCAGGCGGGCCTTCACTCCTTCCTCGAGGCCGTCCCAGTTGCTCGCCATGAAGGCCGGTGGCCCCAGGAGCACGCCCAGGATCTTGAGGCCCTCGCGGCGCCAGCTGAGGCCCCCGGGCAAGGCCGGCGGGGTCGTGGCGATCCACTCTCCAAGCAGCAGGGTATCACTCTTGGCCCAGTTGATACGGGCCGAAGAGGCGCGCTCATAGGCTCGCTGGCAGGCTGTCAGGGCCTCCACGTCCTCCTGGGTGTTAAGGAAGACGGTCACGTCGTCTGCGTATGCCGAGAGCCGCAGCGGAGGGGCAAGGGACGGGCCCACGGCTGGTGGCAGGGCCACACCGCTCAGGCGGCGCCGCAGCGCATGCAACAGCGGCTCAATGGCCAGGGCATAGAGCATGCCCGACAGGGGGCAGCCCTGACGGATGCCTCTTCACGCGGGGAACGGGGCACAGAGCACACCGTTCACCTTGAGCAGGCTGGAAGTGTCTCGATACAAGACCCGGAGGGCGCCGACGAACAGGGGCCCAAAGCCAAAGGCCTCTAGGGTCCGAAAGAGGTAGGCGTGGTCCACCCGGTCAAAGGCTTTCTCCTGGTCCAGGGAGAGAAGACCAACATCCAGGCCAAAGAGGTCGCTGGCTGTGAGTAGGTCGCGCAGCAGAAACAAGTTGTCTTGGATGGTTCTGCCCGGCACGCAGTAGCTCTGCTCAGGCCCAGTGACGGGGGCCATGACAGTGCGGAGGCGGGTGGCCAGCGCCTTGGCCAGGATCTTGTAATCCGCGCACAGCAGGGAGACCGGCCGCCAGTTCTTAATGCAGCCAAGGTCTCCCTTCTTGGGCAGCAGCGTGAGTACTGCACGGCGGCAACTGATCGGCAAGAGCTTGTCGGCAAGACTCTCCTGGAAAACGCGCAGGAGGCCGGGGCCGAGAAGAGGCCAGAAAGCCTTGTAGAACTCCGCAGGCAGCCCGTCGAGGCCCGGGGCCCTGCCGGAGGCGAGGCCAGCGGCGGCCGCCGCCAGCTCCGCCAGAGACAACTCCTGCTCAAGCTCGCCAGCCTCCGAGGCACCAAGGCGCGGCAGGCCCGCATGAAGTTACCGCGCGGCGTCGGGGCAGGATGGCTCAGCCGCAAACAGGTCGCGATAGAAAGCCACAGCATGCTCGCGTACTTCACCTGGGTCAGTGATGACCTGGCCCTCAGAGGTCTTGAGGTGATCTAAGACTTTGCTCGCTGCCCGCCGTCGCTCCAGGTGGAAAAAGAAGCGGGTCGGGGCATCCGTTTCGGCCAGCTCCTGGCAGCGGGCGCGGATCCGCGCTCCACGGGCCGCGCTCTCCGCGAAGTCGCGCAGGCACTTCTTCCGGAACCGGAGGGTCTTGCGCAGCACCACAACGCTGCCGGCTGCCAACAGGGCAGCCTCGAGCTTCACCACGTCCTCCTCCAGCTCTCTGACACGGCGGCGCAGTTCATTGGTGGCCAGCTGCGTGTACTGCTGGCAAAAGGCCCGGATCTGTACCTTGCCCACATCCCACCACAGCTTCCAGGAGGAATACTTTGGCCTTGTGGCCTCCCAGCCCCGCCAAAAGTTGGCAAAGAAGTCCCGGAAGTACGAGTCTTGAAGCAGGCTGACGTTGAAGCACCAATAGGGCGCTCGTGCACAGGTTCTCCCTGGCAGGCTCAGTTCACAAAAAGCTAGGCCGTGGTCTGACAGGCCCGAGGGAACGATGCGGCCGCTACGTAGGAGTGGCAGGTGGTGCCTGGTGACATAGATGCGGTCGAGGTGAGCCATAGTGAGACCCCCGGCACTTATCCTGGCCCAGGTGTACTGGCGCGCGTCGGGGTGCAGGACTCGCCAGACGTCGACGAGGCCTGCGGTCTCCAAGACGGACTGCAGCCTGCGGGCGGAGGGCAGGTGAGGCTCGGGCCCCGTACGGTCAAGCAGGGTATCGGTGGTACAATTAAAGTCCCCGCCTACAAGAACCAGGTCATCGTCCTCGCCGACCTGGCGCAAGAGACCAGCCAAGGTCTCAAAGAAAGTGACCCTCTCCTGGCCATCGGAAGGTGCATAGATGTTGACGAGCAGCAGATGGTGTTGCGCTAGGGTGACCCGAACCGTCAACAGGCGGCCGGGGACCACCTCTCGTGCCACCGCCGTGTCAGGCTGCAGCTGTGATGATAGGAGAGTCGCGAACCCGCCACTAAGGTTGGTGCTGTGACTCAAGAACACCTGGCCTTGCCAGGCGGCACGCCAGGCCAACTGGTTGTGCCTGTCGGATTGCGTCTCCTGGAGGAAGGCGACAGCCAGCCGCTTCTGGCGCAGGAGCTCCAGCACGGCCTCTCGCTTCACCGGGTCTCGACAGCCGTTGATGTTAAAAGTGCCGATGGTTGTGGCTGTCATGGGTGTGAGTTTGGGAGAAGAAGAGCGAGGCAAGGCGTAGATAAAAAGCCCCCAAAAGCTGAGCAAAGGCAGAGACAGGTCGAAGAGAAAAGGCCTATCGTGCCCTACTCTAGTCCAGGGACCCCACCAGGCCCCATTCATCTCTCACCCGCTGGGCGAGCTTCTCCAGACGATAGGCCATCTGCCTAGTGCCCAGATCCCGCTGCATGAGCTTGGCCGCCGCCCTGGTAGCCTTGACGAACACTTTAGGGTCCTCACACCACTGGGTGATGCGCACCGCTATGTTCTTTTGCCCTTTCGTCTGCTTGAGAAAGGTCAGGAGCCCCCCATAGTCAGGAGTGACCCGGGGGGGGCTGCCAACATGGGCTGCACATTTCCCACAGAGGAGCGGCGAGGGCGCACACTGGTTGGGAGCGCTACATCCACACCCTCGATATCCAAGCCCATCAACTTCCTCTGATCGTCCAGGTCGAGGTCTGGCTCTTGAGGAGCAAGCCCCGCCTTCTTGGGGGGGGAGAGGTCATCTCGCTCTCGAGGTCGCTTGCGACACTCAGAAAGCTGGATCTCCATCTCACAAGCTTCCTCACCCGATTCAGTGGCCTGGGACGTGACCAAGAGGTCAGCAGACTCTTCTGCTGCTCCCTGGGTCAGACCCCCAGAGGCGACGCATTGTGCATACGTCTTCTTGCCCCCCATCTCCAAGAGCTGGGAGACAGGCGAGGCGTTAATGACCCCTGTCTCCCCTACCTCCAAACCGCCCTCCCCCCCAGTCAGCGGAGCTGCTGACGTGACAGCCGGAGCAGGGCCAGGCTCCCCATCGGGGGCCTCCCCAGCACCGGCTGCAGAAGGCCTCAGTGGGGACGGGGCGTCCTGAGGGGTCCCTTTTGCTTTCCTCTCCTTGTTGCCCTTCTTCTTCTTCTGTTTTGTGGCAGATGACCCCTCCTTCACAGAGGATGGGCCAGACTGTGCCTGGCCTGTCTCCTCAGAGCCAGCCACCTCAGCGAAAGCCATGGTAGAGAGCAACTTGCAGGGGGTCTGAGCCCCATCGTCCGATGGGGCCTCGGTGCCACAGTCGCTGACTGCCCCGGCCTCGATCGGGGGGGTCAGAGCAGGTGGGGCGGAAGCGGAAGCATCCGCCTCTCCCCCCGGTGCCGTCTCTGCGCTGGTGGGAGTGGGCACCGTAGGTGGAATGTGGGGGGGCTGGGGCCTAGCCCCAGCCCCTCCGCCGGACGACGCTCCCACGCCAGAGACTTGAGCCCCCTCAGATGGAACAGGGGCAGGAGGAGGTCGGGAAAGACTCCCGGCCTCACTGGGTGGGGCCTGCGTCCCGGAAGTGGATGGGCCATCCGTCGGCGTCGCTGTAGTTGCCGACGCTTTGGCCGATCCCCCCCGTGGGCACTGGGCCGCTAGGTGGGACGAGCTCCCACACTGAAAGCACGTGGTTTCCCCACAAGAAAAATAAATCACATACCTCCGCCCGTTGGCCGAGAGGCTCAAGGACTGAGGCAGAGACCGTGAGCCCTCCCTAAAGAGCATGAACACCTGCCTTCGAAAAGACAGGACATGCCTCAGTTTGGGGTTTTTGCTCCCTATGGTCAACCGGCGAAAGGGACTCGTAAGCACCCCATAGGGCTCGAGTACCCCGGCCAGGTCTCGGTCGGTCACGTGCGGGGGCACATTGGAGATCACCACCCTCACCGCTAGGGTATCCAGGGGGGTGACAAAGTAATGCGCGCCCGCAATGTCCAGGCCCTCTACGCACACCCTATGGACTAGGGTGGGGTCGCTCAGGTAGACCATCGGGACCGTGTTGACACGACCTGCGTAACGGATGGTCTGCTGTCCCAAGAGACTAGCCAGAGCGTCCACGCAGACCTCAACCCCAACAAAGGGAGGGGTGTGCACCCTCAACCCACAGGTAATGGGAAGGTTCTGGGAGGCATCCTCGTGCCAGCTGCTGGCTGTAGGAGCAGCCATTCCTGACAGGACAGGGTTAATCCCCAACTCTAACTAAGCAAGGCAACAACAAAAAAAGTTTATAGTAACTAAAAAAGATAAGTGTCCGGGAAAGCGGCCACAAAAACTCCAGATGGGACGGGGGAAGTGGGTGGAAAAAAAAGCGGCTGGGGTTTGAAAAAGCGAGGAGGAAAAAAAAAAAGACAAAAAAAAAAGGAAGGGGGGAAAAGGGGGAATTTAGAGCACCCCGCGGAAGGCAAGCTAGTGGAAGGTAACTCCCCGCTACAAGCAAGCAGAAAAGAAGAAAAGAGAGAAAGAGCGAGAAAGAGACAATAAGAAGGAAGTCTGCGAAGACAAAGAGACCGGAAGTACGGGGGGATGGGACAAAGAGGAGAGAAAAGGGGGAAAAAAAAGCTGCAAAAAAGCAAGAAAAGAGAGAGAAAGCGAGATAAGCCGAGGCTAGAGACCTTTAGACAGGTGGGAGTGAAAAAAGGAAAGAGATAGGAAGCCGGGGAGTCTTACGCTCGGGATCGCCCCACGCAGCTCCAAGCGAGCCTGGTCCGGTGCGTCCAAAGCGGAAGGAAGGAAGGAAAGAATTTCCCTTTCTATTCAACATTGGTGATAGCACAATGGCGAACCTGAAATACTTGGTATTACAACTATTTTACCCATTATACACACTGACTAAATGTAAATGATCCTATAGGGAACATATATGTAGTTCTGTGGAACTTAAGATATTTAGAAATAATAATTAATCACAGTTGACTAAAAATAGAATTGGAATAGAATATAAAATTATTTTTAAAATATTGCAATAAAAATCTGGTATCAAATGCTACAGAAAATACCATTTTCAACCTGCACAAAAAGTACCTTCTCTCTTCATATCTCAGAGAAAGATTTTAACAATGCTACAGAAGTGTGGGCATTTCCTAGGCCATAATGTCATGAGCACTAAAAGCTCAGACCTTTATAAGTGGATAGTAGTAGTGTGTATTTTCCTTTTTCATCTGAAACTTCTTCTCTTTATACTACAGTACCGATAAAAGGAAGGCAGTTAAAAACCTTTCCCCCTTTACTTGCTGTATTAGTTTCTTCTTGTTCTTTTATCTTGTCACAATTGGCTCATTATTTTTGATCCAATGCTGAACTATAAAAGCGTAATACTTGAACACTCTACGAACCTTAGCTATTCATGTCTTTGTAACATTTGTACTTCAACCATATCTTCTGATGTTTAGAATGCATTCTGCAAAGATGAGTTAATGTCCAAGCAGGTTAGACAATAGAAGGCCTTCTGACTATGATACAAAGAGTAACATTGTCAACTTTTAAGTAGTCCTTATTATATTCTGTCAGAAATAGTCAATATAGATATGTGCACTGTTCAAAACCCATACCTAATTAGGATTTCAGATCTGAAAGGGCTTTCCTGGGTTACTAAGTTCAATCCCCTGCTGTTGCACATCATATAAGCTCTTTCATAAACATATTGAACTAGGTTTTAAAACTAGTTCTGTTTCTTGCCCCAAGTGATCGTACAGAAAGCTATACCAACCCTTACTTCTCTGATGGCTAGAAACCTTTTTCTAATTTCTAGACTAAATACATAAATTGTCATCTTATACTTGCTCCATGCATGTTTTAATCTTTGGTTTAGCTCTCCCTGGGACTGAAACAGAAATTTATACAGTGTATTTGGAGGTGGCTATTATTCAGTGCAATTCTTCTTGATAATTTACAGACAAAAAATGGAGACATCTATAAGCTGGTGAACAGAAACAGCAGCTGGGTGAGTTAAAATAAAAATGTAAAGATTCTAGAACTGAATTAAATAAGAGAACTGTTAGTAACAAACATGTTTTTAGTAACAATGAAGAGTAAAGACATTCCAGCTACACAACCTACTTTGTAGTAGTCTGCATTTCCTTATAAACAAAAACCTCAAATAAGTCATCACAAGCAGTTTAAAGATCACCTGTAGACCTTGTCTCATCCTTTCCCAGTAAGTGGTTGGCAGTGTGGTCATGGGCACTCTGTCAGCCAAAAATCAAAAGCACAGAGGTAATAATTATATTAAAGAGGTTCATCTTTCCCATCAATTCACTTTTAACTCTCATTAAGATGAGTTCAGACCTGCTAAAAAGAGAATGAGAAGAGTTTCATGAAATCTGGAACTTGCTTATTGATGCTACTTGTGACAATAACATTAAGCACAAAACTTGACAGCTATTGAATATCAAATGCAATTCAGAAATTCTGACACTGCAATACCTCATTCTTCAGTTCAGTTTCCAATAAAAGTCCTATAATTACCAACAAATACTTTTGCTCTGTTTGGTTTACTTTGTTTTTAAAAAGAAAGATTTTCTGACTTTCTAACTTCACAAATTAAAGCAAGGAAGAAATATATAATGTCATATATAATAGCTTTGATTTTTGGGGGGAGGGGAATGCGTGGCGGGGTGTTCATTTTTCTAGAGAAAGCAATTATAATTAAAATGAATCAACTCTTTTAGCATGTGAGGAACTTTGAGTACATAAATCAATTATCTCAATTGAGTTGGTTCAATTAATTGTTTTATACCTATGAAAAGTGACATTATGGTAAATTTTAACGTCTTTTTGGAAAGTTTGTGCAGATTCCTTCCTGAAGATTTTTTGAAGTCTCCTTGTGTCTTTTGTGTGCCCATTTTGTACCAGTTGCAACAAAGGTTGCATATAAGTGTTACATTTAGATTGGTAGAATCCTATTAGTCTAATAGAAGTGCTTGGTGTAAGCAATCACAACGTGTAGTCTGGTTTAAAAATGGACAGCACAGTATAGTTAGACTTCATCTGATGTGGTCTAATTCTAGACTGATAGGTGTCTACCTGGGTGGCATCTAAAACCCAAAATACTAAGCTCTGGCCGTGGCAGCAGGGTTTCCTGTGTCTGAAGCCCCAGCAGTACTGTGAGCAAAGGCCCTATGGCCAGAACCCTAGCTCTGGCTTCAGTGGCCTGAGTGCAGCCCCAGATGCCCACAGGGACAGTTGCCCACCTTGGCCAGAGCCCTAGCTGCAAAAGATAGCAGACCCAAAGACAGATAGCTGTCTGACAGCTTGACAGCTGGGAGGGAGAGGAGGGGTGTTGTGAGGACAGGGCTTGACCGCCAGCCAATCAACACTGTCCTGTTTCCTCTATGTTCTACCTGTCTCCAGGCAGGTGAGAACTGTCGAGCCTGCAAAGTATGCTGGGATGCATGCTCTGAGCCCACCCTATCTGGATGTATTCTGCCCTGTGGTCTATCTGTCAAGCAGGCTGCCAGCCAATGAACTCTTGCATGACCTTGAACTGGCAGGGTTTTCAATCACAATGTCCAAACTGTTTTAACTTCTACTAATCTAGTTGAATTCTTGCACGTACCCAAATTGCACAAAGTATTCAAAAAGGGCCATAATCCAAACATACCAGCTTACTTGTGATTTTTCCTTGCAGACAAAGTCATAAGCAGCCTAAGACCCAAATTCTGCCAGAGATAGTTATATGTAGCCTGTTACAATTACTGCATATGCATGATTGAGGAGCTAATTTTGCCTTCTGGGAGTAAGCCTGCACAGAATTCTGACATTCCATTGTATTAAGTGGCTGTTTCCCCAGAGCTTGAATTTTAAGTGTTTCTTTGGTAAATAAGGATATAAACTATAGAGCTGCTGTAGCTTTAACATTGAAAACAACCAAACTCCTTTTTTTTAAAATGCAAAACAGAATAGTAGAGTCATATACTTTATAGTGAATAAGACTAAAACAATCAAAATCTGTAGCAACTTCCGTACAACATCTAATTTGCTTTGTAATTAATTTTCTTAATGAATCTAGTTAGTCTTTAATTTTCAATAATGAATAACAAATTCTCAAACCTTTTGCCTGTAATGAAGAATATTCCCCTGAGCTCACAACTTCCACATGAAAGCATCATTATCTGTCTAAATCATACTCAGACAATAGCAAGTAGTCAATCTCATGGGAATAAGATTTTCTATGCGAACTGCTGTATCATGACAAAATTTAATTCCCAGTGTAAAAATTGGCTTATACATTTCTAGCTGATCCAGACAGATATTATGATATTATCATAAGACAAAAAGTTCCAGTGGATTTAGCTACAATGTCTACCAGTTCTCAGTTTGAAAATCTTAGTCACTTAAGTGACAAAATCCTCTGCACTTTGACATATATAGGAATCTGCTTTAAGGACCCTATATGAAAACTGCTTTATTTGATTCTTTTTATTGAAATAAGAGGACTGACTTTTACATTTTTTTTCATTCTCAATTATATAACTTCTTCTGATTTTAGGGGAGGTAAGACCCCCAGAAAGTGTATGTGTAGATTACAGTTAACAAAGAAAACTTCACATTTTAATTTTGACCTCATTGCTTGCAATGAAAAAAAATATTTTGACTTCTGTGGGGCCAAAATTTCACCCCAGTGGTTTATTCTAAAAATTTCCAAAATAATGGAAGACTCTATGAGTAGAAACAGACCTCACCAGGCCAAAGCCGATTAGTGGTGGCCAGAAATGTTGCCTGCTGTCCTGCATCAGGCCCCTACCAGATATGGAACAACAGGTAATATGTTCACCTTGCTCGTATGCCCCACATGTGTCCTGTATTGATGTGAATCACATAGAGGAATATGGTATGCTAAATCTCAGCACAGGGTAGTGCAGAGATTCAGGAAGGTGCAAAAACTGAGGAATTCCTAGCTCCTTATGCCTCCACTGACTCAAGCCTCCACATTAAGTGCTGGCTTGCATAAGACTTGGCCAGGATTCCCCAGCTCTTAAGCCACTCCATGCTAGAACCGACACTGACCCTGCTGAAAAATCTGAAAATTGAGGATTCTTTTTTATCAGAGAAAACCAGGATCAGTATGGGAGTCAGTGTGAGTACCAGCATGGAGTTTCAGGGTCATGCAGGTCCCAGTATAGTGGCTCTCGTATCTCCATACTAGGACCCACACAGGCTTTACCCACTTGTAGAGATGTAGTCCTCGAAATCCTGGGGTGGCTCTGCACAAGAGGTGAACTCTGACCTCCCCAACTTACAGATATCTCTCCCTGCCCCCCCTGCCCCTGGCATCTCTGTCAATGGAGAAAGTCAGGCAGGTGCTACAGCTGCTTGAGAAGTCCTATCTTTAAGTCTAGGATTGGGATCCTCAAGTTCCTGGAGCATCCGCTCCGTTTGGCAGGAGAGTGTGGGCAGCTGTGGGCTGTCCACACTCTACCACCATGGAGCAAATAGACAACCTTTGCAATGAACTGGCACACTTTATTCATGGGTTTTTTTCACACCACTGATATGGCATAACAAAGGGTAGGGATGTCTAGTTACTTACTATTTTGATGCCATTTATGCTGCCATAAAAGCTATTATGGCAGTACAAATGCAACATCAGGTGACTTCTGTTTCGACTCTATGAGCTGTTTTCTACATTTTCCATCATTAAAGCAATAACAAATCACTCTGCTTTAGTATGTTAAGCTTTTTACTCATATTAAAACAATATGGTTACATCTATTACATGTATAACATAACATTTTCACATGAGTGCCGTTTAAATTCATAATCTCTAATTTGGAATTGCCTGTATGTCACAATAAATGTGAACCAATCTCTAAACTCCAATTTCTTGTTGAAGCTCAAAATGGTGTGGTATATCAGTGCCTGTGTACCTCTGAAAACTGTTTTGAAAAATTTCAGACTTAATATTAGTTGAAGCATAGCACTGATCAAATTAAAACTGTAAATAGATTCTTAATACATTACAATTGTAGACCAAAACTTGCAAAACAGTGAAACACAAAACCAAAATCAGTTTATTTGAAATATATAGATATAATATATCAGGGTCACATTAATTCCATCATATTGATTATCAAATCACATTAGGGTCTATTATATATTAATGATGTTTCCAGATATTCAGAAACAGAATCAACGAAAAGAGCTTAAATACTGATAAGATATTTTTTCTTTGCCTGGTGAAATTAGAGATATCCAGGGAAAACAATACGGTGAATTAAAATATCTTAAAATACTTTTACATTTAGTTAAATAGAGATGAAAGCCATTTTTATGTTACATTACATCGAACATGTATAGTGTTAATTAAAGGGCTAGATGCAGGTGGCAGATAATATAACCTGTTTAATATGAAACTCTTTTCCTTCTTTTCTTCAAGTCATTTTTTCTTTGTTCTACATGTTTCGTAATGTGTTTGACTGTATGCCGACTATGAATGCAAATATGATAATTATGTATGCAATGTAAGGTAATGGGTTGTCTTTATTTCAATGTAGTATAAAGAACTCAGGATTACATATAAACAGAAATAGCAACAATGGAGTGATTTCAGAACCTCCCCTATGTGCATCTAAAATTATCACTCACTTTTCTTCGAAAGTTTGCATTTATTTGTATGGTTGTGAGTGGCAGCTTATTGCTATTTATTTTACATTAGGTAATGTAGGACCTGGCTTAGAGACCATGTAAACTATAAGACACATAAGATTTCAAGCTCAAATGTCTTTCCTATACAAAGGAGCTTCCCCAAAAAATCAAGTCAGTTTTAAAACCAATTAGAGTTGGTCAAGTTTGTGGAAGCCAGACCCTTTCAAAATCATTGGTTTATCTATTGATGTTCTTAGATTGGGACCACAGGAAGCCTGCAAGTGCAAAAAGGAAACTCATTCTTCCGAATTTATCAGTGACTCTTTACAAACTCTTATGCAAGGTATACTTCTTAAATTCAGCACTTGTTGTCAGGCAGCAGCACATTGTTTGAATTCAGGAAGTGCAATCCACTCATGGTAGATGCATGATATTTCCTCTTTTCGGTTCATTTTCTTCCCTTTGTTCTTTCTTTCCTTCTAGCACTGAAATCATTCACTCCTGACGCAGTAAGGTCTTATTCCAAGTTTTTATTTTCATTATTATTCTGATGTAGTCAACACCAAGAGGCCCAGAGAAGCATGATTACAGGTCTGTGAAACATGACTTATGAGGGAAGTCTGAAAGAGCTAAGATTATTTAGTCTGGAGAAGAAAAGACAAAAGGGGTATCTGATAAAACTTTTCAAATGCCTGAAGGGTGAAAAGAAAGTGGATGGAGAAAGACTATTTTTTGTGGCTACAGGGGACAGGACAAGAAGAAATGGTCTTAAATTGTGGGAAGGGAAATTTAGGTTGGATATTAGGAAGAATTTTCTCACTATAAAGGTTGCTAAGAATGGAAACAGGCTATCCAGAAAGACTGTGGAATCTCCACCAAAGGAGAATTTTAAGATCAGGTTAGATAAACAACTGACTGCGATTGGTTTACTTGGGGATGATCCTGCCTTGAGTACAGAGATAGATTAGATGACATTTTGAGGTCCTTTTCAGGGCAACTTTCCTATGGTTGCATGATACTATTGTTTGTAGTTACTACAAAGGTAAATTTCCTTTTTAGAAGTTCAATAATTTGGTAACAATCCATGTCACCAAATTCACGTTTGTTCTTGTGAGTAGAGAACCTTCAATATTTACTTCACATGTCTCTAATTCTGCAAAAGATGGCACATGGTCAGAAGTCAATAGATTTTCACAAAGGAAAAAGGGCCCAACACTATAGACCCCTATTCAAAAATCAGGGGATAAATTGGCTTCCCACACAAGGACTTATACATGGCATTGATCTTTATATAGGCTCCCTATACCATCTTATTTTAGGATATGAGAACCATGACTGAAGAAAGTATCAGAGTTACTATAGTTTAGTCATGGTTTTTTTTAAGAATTTAAATATTTAGTTAGATATCATTTTTGATTAAACTGGTGTTTACTTTGTATTCAGGGCTGAAGAAAAGTAGAGTCCTTGTATTTGTGTAAATAATTATAGTTTGTAGTTACAAATTTAATTAGGTAGGATTATTTACAGAGCATTTCATTTGCATAATGTAATATATTTCACACCAGTTCAAATTCTCCTGGTATAAAACAAAACAGAACAATCTTCTTTTATTACAGTATTTTTATCTGTTAATCAACACAATGCTCCAGTTACAAGACAGCAAACAGAATATCGAAGCAAACATATATTTGCACTAAAACTAACATTTATTTTAAAAAATCAACCCAAAACCTTAAAATATGTAATGGGAATAAAGTCTCTCCATGGATAGCAGTAATTAATAGATTTGTGCCAGTATTACCCATATGTTCCGACACAATAATAACCTTGATTCAAAAGCTCAACTGTAATGCATGTTCTTCATTAATATTAGTCTGCTTCCATAAAAAACCCTTTAAAATTAAGAATTATGCCTCTTTTATATAGAGTTACTTGCTTCAATAATTACCAGAAGCACAACTTAAAGTTCCATACTAACTATCATTCAGAGCTTGTATTAAAATGAGATAATATGAAGTATTTTATGGAAGTTACCATTACATATTCAGTTCACAACTTTATATCCTTCTTGAATAAAATTATCTATAGAAACTGAACTGCAGTTTTGTTTGGAACATTGATCATAGGACAAAATGCTTCTTACTGTGGGCATGTGCTATCTGTGGCAGTCTGCCTTGTCTCCTAAATACTTTAAATATATATGTGATAAGTTTGGACCTTTCTGGTTTTGAACAGAACTTGTCCTGTTGTGATTTATTTTGAGAAGTCAACTCAGAGTGATATTTCACATAACTATTTCATATAACAATGGAGCACATGTTTGGGGATTTGTACTGTGAAAACAGGAGACAAAATTTGCTTTTTTGGTCAGATTTTACTGGTTTTTTCATATTTTGTAGAGCTTAACTTTGATCAGCAGGGATCCTAATTTTCTCTGATTCAAAAATTTTTCCAATTTTTGGACTAAAAAAAGTAACTCAAAATCCCCATTTTTCCTTGATCAAAATATATCTATACTATTACGTGTACTATGGGCCATCTCCGTTAGTAAGTATGAAGCCTAACTGTGATATATAGAGATCTATAGAGATATATAGTGTTAGAGATAAACATAGAAACATATAGAGAGGGAGACAGAGAGAGAGAGAGAGAGATAAAGGTTGAGGTATATGGAGACAGAGATAAAGATAGAGATATATAAAGAAAGAGGTAGAGATAGATATAGAAAGAGAGCAAGGTAGAGCTATATAGAAATATATAAAGATATAGAGAAAAATATAGAGGTAAATGTGATGTTCAAGACAGCAGGAATGTCAACAGGAGCAGCAGCGAACTGCAGAGGCAATGAGACAATATCGTGTTCAACTTGATGAGGCAACATGACATCAGCAGCGACAGCAAGCTGCAGAAGCCAGGCAATGTCAGTATAGAGCGCAAGATGAATCAACTCATGTTCTGCAGCAGAAGCAGCGAGCTGCACATGAACATGCCTGCTTTAGCTAGCTTAGTGATCAGAGCAACCAGAAATAAAACAATTCCAAGAGTAGGAGTGTTCCTTCAGGATCCTGTCTTCACCCATGGACAACTATATGTGGCTGCTTCCAGAATTTCCTACCCAGAAAACATCCAATTTGCCGTGACTGCTGACTTGAGTAACAAAACCAGGAATGTTGTGTATACGGAAGTGTTGTAAAGCTCTTACAGTAAGAAAGTGTGATATGTTTCAGGATTTTGTGTATGTGAAAGTATTGTGAAGCTGGTGCAGTGCAATGAAATGTGATCTCAAGCAAAAATTGGCTCATTGGACTTTCA
Source organism: Crocodylus siamensis (assembly GCF_052110815.1). Taxonomy (NCBI): domain Eukaryota; kingdom Metazoa; phylum Chordata; order Crocodylia; family Crocodylidae; genus Crocodylus; species Crocodylus siamensis. The sequence continues at coordinate 351,829,011 of NC_143395.1, forward strand.
TGCAAGCAATGCTGCACAGGGCATTTAGTATATATAATGTGTGTGTGTATTAGTGGCATTTCATATTATTAATGGAAAAATGTAGATTTTGGGGTTAGTTTTTTAAATTAAAAAATTGGGTGGGTTTTTTTTAATCGGAAAAAAACAGGATCCCTGTTGTTCAGACATTCAGGTAGCTGTAATGGAGGTATAAAGATGTATTTTAAAGCAGCAGTTTCCAGTTTTACCACATTTACATAATAGCTCCCTCTACTTCAAATTCCAGGAGTTATAGTCTCAGGCTGAAAAACCTCTTTCTTCATTACCAGTAAATCAGAGTTGACCTGTGCTAAATCCTGGAATATTCCCCTTCTCTCAGTGTGTTATAAATAGACGTGTTTCCTCGATCCACATGTTTTAAAGCTCCTAAGACTGGGTTTTGGATTGTCTCCAGCCATTCCCAGATGAAGACCCTATGTGTGACATCCTTGGGCAGTAAAACCATGTTGTCTGGAAACAGTGTCATAGACAACCTGCGCCAGGCAGACTGAGAGAGCTCTGGTTTCTTGTTAAATCTTTTGGGAACAACACAGCAAGAAAAAGAAGTTTAGTGAAGGAATTTCTTAACCATGAATATTTTACTTTTAAGCAGCATTAGTTTATACATATTTAAAAACAAAAGTCAGCAAGCAGTTCCTGTAAGCTTCATTTAATTTTTTGATAAGTTTTCTGTTTGGTCAGTAACGTGACCCAGGCAGTCCATTGGGGTCTTTTGGCCAGATCTCTATAAGCAATCTTGGTCTGGCTTCCGGTTTAGTGAATTCAGATACTCTCCCCTTCTTAACTGTATTCTCCAGATGGAGGACCTGCAGACTCTTCCTCCAGGTAACAGAGTTTTCTATTCTTGTGAATAGGGTGGCAGAAAGAATCAGCACAGATTGCCTTTGATAGGTCTCATGTTGTTAGCCTTTTTTGAAGACTAACGTAAGGACATATCAAGAATAGAAAGTTATGGTTGTTTTTTTTTCCTAACACAACCTGAGGGTTTTCCATCCAAAATGAAAATTAGGTGAAGAAAATGCAAGGTGAAGGTTGCAGTAACAACATTCTGCTCACAAAATGGGGAACTGTGGAGACAAGTCCCCAATATGTCAAAGCTCTGGGACTAGGGTGCCCTGGTTTAGTGGAGACAGTCTTGGATTTCAGAGTCTGGTCCTGGCCAGCTGCTGAGAATTATAATGTGTGTCCCAGAAACGCAGGGTTGCAGGGAACAGTCTGGATGGGAATCAGAGTGGTGCAGAGCATCTTGCAGGCAGGCAGGCAGGTACAGCCCCAGCAGGTACAACCCCTGCTGATTTATGAGAGTGTGGGGTGGCGGGGGAGAGAGATGGGGGAGAGGAGGAAGAGCAGTATCCCAGATTACCCAGGTGCTGTCCCAGATTTCTGAGATTTCCATGTGGTCAGCCTATCAAGGAGTCACTATACCTCTGAATCCTGTCCGCCACTACTTACTAGGAAGAATAAGGCAACTTCAGTCTGTGAAGACATAAGGTTCCTATTTCTGTATATAAGATAATTAGATCTAGCAACCACATCTTGGGTTTCATTCATGTTCACAAAAGGAACATGTACTACAAAAGGAAAGATGAAGCAGCAATAACAGTAAGATGACCAAGGGAACAGAGAAAGATCTTCTTCCCCCGCTCCATGTACTCTATGTACTTTAAGTCAATAATCACTGAACACACCAGTAAAAAACTGTGGTTTGACTGGGTTCATAAGGACCTAGTCATTAGAACGTCCTGATGATCTAACCAAATTCTCTTCTTACCCTGATTTCACTAAGATAGGGAATACAGAACAATTACTTAATACAGTGTAGTGTCCTTGTGTTTGATACTTTACTGCTATTGTACAAATAAAATATACAGTAGAAGGTGAAAATATTCACATTGACATTTATTCAATGAAATATTATGTAGGAAGAGATATAATTTCCAATCCACTTGTTTATGTTCAAATTTGTGACCATTTAACATTATCCCTATTTAGTATTTGCCCTCAATAAATTTTTCTGTGATGTTAATTTCTCCCTTTGCAGTAAGATATTTTTTCCCCATGACTATCTCTACAGAATAATTGATGATGTTAAGTACAATGGATGAAGAGTGCCCACTAGTGTCAGTTTCTGTTTATCAAAGCCTTTTGATGCATTTCCAAAAATTGATTCCAAGAAAAATAACCCATTGGTGGAGGAAACACAATAAAGAACACATTAAAGTTTATGGAAAAGTATAATTTTAAATAAATATCAAACTAGCTTTCTCTTAACATATCTGTGAAGAGTATGCATTTTAAATAATGATTTAAGTTTATAAGTCTACTCTCTATCTAATAATTGCATTTCTGTCTTTAGGGATCTGAAGATAAATGAAGTTGTGAGTTATGGGTGATCCCTTGCCTTTATTGATATCCAAATCATAAGATCTGGCTTACATGCACAAGAAAAAATATCTCAAAACAATTAAAGTGGGACACTTTCACATGTACATTGGCAGTTATAACAAGCTTTAGAAAGTACAGAAATTGATCAAGCAGGGTTTTTTTTGTTTTTATTTTCCATTTGTTACTGAGAAGTAAAGCTCATTGTTGGATACAATCTATTGTTGTAATTTGAAAACCATAATTTAGTACTTGTGCTAGAAAAAATGCAATCCTTCTATAAACTGTTTACTATTAAAGTATCCCCAAAAGGATTGAGCAATAAAAATAAATTACTCATTTATACTAATATACCATCATCTTAAAGTAAAAGATTAGAAAGATCTTCAATAGAGTTTGGTTTTCTAAATATGGGAAATTATTAAACTCTAAAATAGGGAGCAAATAGAGAGATTTGTGGCTATTCTATACTTTCCCAACATGTGTACATATCTTCCAGTTACTTCAATGGCAGTTACATAAAGATATTTAAGACCAGGAACCAGCCCTGTACTGCATTATCTACCAAATATGGTTCTGCTGACTAGAAAACATTTTTATTCAAGCAAAATTCCTATTGAAGATCTGTAGGATTGGCTGTGTGTTTAAGCTACTACTTTAGGAGAGTGGACATACTTTTCTAGTGTTCTAGAAAAATATTCTAGCACTATTTAGAAGGAAAATAAGTCTAAATTATTGTACCTGCATATGAACCTAAATTTACTATGTTCACAAGGCACAAAAAGGTGGTCTATAGACTTGCTTTTTGTTTTGAAATATATGCCATCATTCTGTATAAGCCAGGGCAAAAGAAACTATGCCTAAGAGATAGCAAATAACTTGTAAAAGTTCAGGCAAATATCTTTAAGGATTATTTGATTGTAAACTGCCCTATACCTGAATTTAACTAAAGCAGTTAATTTCAGAGACATAAATAAATGAATGAATGAATGAAAAATATTTAAAGAAATGTGTCTCTTGCAAACTCATTTTCTCTTCCTCATGGTTATGTCTATGCATGGGCATTTAATGTGCATCAGCCCAATATAAGGTGCATTAAGGGCAGGCATCTATACGTGTGTGGTTTGCTGGTCCCATCCTTTCTTGTTTCCTGGTGGGCCAGCTTCAAATGGAGGTCTGGAGAATATTCTGGACAATTCCTATCCCATGACCTGAGGATGAGAACCATATTACCAAAACCAGAGGAAATCTAGGGTCAGAGTCCACAACACAGTCCAGTCACAGTTTAGGCCAAAGTCTTGAAAAAGAAGAGAGTACTCTCTGGCAACAAACACCCAGTTTTTTAGCCACAAAAGTTTCAAGACGTTATTTTTAAAAATGGGCAAGAAGAATAATACAGCCATCTAACACATCCATGGCACATCTAGAAATGTTGCTGTGAAGAAAGCCCCACCCACCCATTCCTGATTTGTCTGGCAATCCCAGAAACAAGGCAATGTAGCCATTTTAGAACAGCCTACAGTACATGACAAAATGCACACACAAAAGAGATGTCTTAAGAGCATTTCTTAGTGGTGAGGACTGCTCTAGCATAGCTACATTTCCAGGAGTTGGTGTGTTACGAGTGGGAGTGTGGCAGGGCACTGTTTGTGCCTGCCACTTTAAAACCTGAGCCAAGCATCCAGCAGGTGCTTGATTGTGCCAGCCATTTTAGATCCCTGGCTACCTATATAAACAGATCTGTTCACTGCTGGCAGCCCAGGCAGCAACATTGCCTGGCTGTGAGGCTTCATGTATCAACCCTGCAAGGGTTGTAGGGGATGGCTAGGAGGCTTCTGGTTCTGGGCATTACCTAAAACTGCACCCTGCCAGGAGTGGGTGGCCTGGTGGGGCTCTCAGAGGTGTGGGAGCCCCCAGGCAATGCCAGGCCAGTTATCACCCCAGTTAAAGGTGCGTCAGGACACCTTAACCCCAGCTCTGACAACTGGGTGGGCCACCTGCTAGTAGGGTCCAGAGTGCAGACCAAAGAGAGAGAGCGGGCTAGAGGCTCAAAGGCCTGACATTAAGTACCCTTGACTGGTCAATGCTGGGGCCAGGACCAGAATGGTCAAAAGGGCCAGGGATCCACTGTGAGGTACACCCAGATCTGGAGGCCTGGGGTTCCAACTGGCTTGGAGGCAAGGCCAGAGCCTGTGTGGCCAAAGGTCCTAGAGGGGGACCACACCCAAGAGGGGAAATAATTTCAGGGAACTAGGCAGCCCCGAATGAGGGCAGGGTAGATGACCTGAGTGGTGGGATCCAGTTGTGGTCTGAACTGGAGGGTTCTGGGGCCCAGTGTGGTACTCGTGGAATTAACATCAGTGGATGCTCTCTGCGAGGCTTTGGCTGTGGTGTAGGGAAGGAATGGAGCTGCAGAATGGGGTAAGGGGAAAGAGGAAAGAATTGCATTTGTTATGTGGGAAATGAGTATAAATTCATAGAATTATAGAAAATTAGGGGTGGAAAGGACCTCCAGAAGTCATCTAGCCCCTGCTTGAGACAGAATCATCCCTATCCAAACTATCGTACACTTGTCCATGTGTAAGCTCTGCCCGTAAGGGGGCATGTCTTCTTGTGTCCCTATAGCACTGTTGTTATTGCACCATTATTTAGTACTTCCTTTTGAAAAGACTACTGATAAGATAGCAGCAAAAGCTGAAGCAACCTAAGTACTGGAGGAATTACTGGCAATGGTAACTTAACACTATGAGTGGAAGGGCCATGATACAGCAAGAAGGAAATTTTTAAAGTGATAGTATTCCTTTACTTTAATTCTGCTTGGACTTGTCAGTTGTTAGCCCAAATATGGGTAAGGAAGTTTTACTGGAGGTGGATGCTGATATTCCTTTGGATACTTTCATTTTTAGAGTTAAATAGTGAAGCTGGAACTCAGAAACCAGGACTGAAGGGGCTGAGTTTGGACAGAGAGGACCCAGCCAGAAAAGAGGATGGAAGCCAGATAAAATGGGATGGAAACTCTGCCATGTGTTTGACTGTCAGGAGACTCCTGGTAACATATTAGGACCAGGCATAGAAATACCAAGGAGGGAACAGCCCTGTATCCACAGATGCAGAACTTGAGAATTCTGAAAGTACTATTAAGTCATGGCAGGAATGAGTTCAGAGGCACTATAGGTACAGGGAAGTGTAGTCATGACCCACCATGTCTGAAGTAGCCCCATATTCTTGTGGCTGGAGAAGTGGAGTGGTTACAAGCCTGTATTGAGCAAACATACTGATGGGAACCTGCTGCAAGAATAGGTTAGTGTAGCCCATTGAAATGAGATATATGGTAGAGCCCATTGTGCTCAGTCCCCATTGTTGGGCTGCGGGGGTGCAACTTCAGGGTCACCACCGCCTCCCCGCACCGGGACTGCTTCCCGTTTGCCAAAGGGTCGCTCACCTGTAGCTTGCACGCGCCCGCCTTTCCTGCCATGACTTTGATGATAATCTGGTTCAGCTTAGATTGTCCGGTGCGCGTCAGTCCAAAGGTGAGATTCCTTAAGTTCTCGGCCATCCCCGACCCCATCTGACTGTCGAGGAACTCTGGGCCCTTAGCAGACCTTGGTTGAAAACCCTGAGGGCAGTTCCTGGCGATATGTCCTCTTCGCCCACATAAGAAGCATGTTAGGTCGGGAGGGCTTCCTTTTCTATTTCCCTTGCTCTCTTTGTCTTGCTTCACAGTTGTGGCCTGTCCCTTCATACCTCTGGCTTGGCGGCGATCTCCTTGGGCCATATTGAACTGTTCCACCAGCTGCAGGGCCTCTCAAGAAGAAGAGGGGCAGTGGCACCGCACCCACTTCTGTGTGTCCTCGTCTAGGTCGGTTATAAATTGTTCTAAGAAGATCTGATCACAGATTTCCTCTTTCAAGACCACCTCTGGTCTGAGCCACTTGTTCATTAGGTCAGCAAGGTTCTGCCATAATATACGAGGGGCCCTCGCTTCACTCGATTTCTCCTTTCGGAAGGCCTGGCAGTGCCTCTCTGACATAATGTCTAGCCTCCTCAATACTTCGGCCTTAACCTTGTCATAGTCCTGAGCATCCAGCCGGGTCATAGCCCTGTACACTGCTTGCGTCTGCCCAATTAGCAGGACTCCCAGATGGCCAGCCCGTTTTGCTCTCTCCTGCTGCCAGGGTCGCCTTCTCAAATGTCTCCAGAAAGGCCTCTGGGTCATCTTCCTTGGACATTTTAGGCATCCAGAAATCCCATGGACCCCTCTGTGCCCACACCTGATGCTGGAGCAAATGCTTCTGTAGGCTTGTTTGTCTCATGGCCTGCTGCTGTTGTTGCTGCAGCACTTGGGCCATCAAGTTCATTGCTTGTTGTAATGATTCTGTTCCTGTTAGTCCAGGCTGGTGCTCCATCTGGATCCTTTAGTATGGCCTGAGAGGCTCCTGTTGCTTCCCGGCCAATGCACCAGTGTTGGGGGGTGGGGGTACGACTTCGGGGTCACCACCGCCTCCCCGCACCGGGACTGCTTCCCGTTTGCCAAAGGGTCGCTCACCTGTAGCTTGCACGCGCCCGCCTTTCCTGCCATGACTTTGATGATAATCCGGTTCAGCTTAGATTGTCCGGTGCGCGTCAGTCCAAAGGTGAGATTCCTTAAGTTCTCGGCCATCCCCGACCCCATCTGACTGTCGAGGAACTCTGGGCCCTTAGCAGACCTTGGTTGAAAACCCTGAGGGCAGTTCCTGGCGATATGTCCTCTTCGCCCACATAAGAAGCATGTTAGGTCGGGAGGGCTTCCTTTTCTATTTCCCTTGCTCTCTTTGTCTTGCTTCACAGTTGTGGCCTGTCCCTTCATACCTCTGGCTTGGCGGCGATCTCCTTGGGCCATATTGAACTGTTCCACCAGCTGCAGGGCCTCTCAAGAAGAAGAGGGGCAGTGGCACCGCACCCACTTCTGTGTGTCCTCGTCTAGGTCGGTTATAAATTGTTCTAAGAAGATCTGATCACAGATTTCCTCTTTCAAGACCACCTCTGGTCTGAGCCACTTGTTCATTAGGTCAGCAAGGTTCTGCCATAATATACGAGGGGCCCTCGCTTCACTCGATTTCTCCTTTCGGAAGGCCTGGCAGTGCCTCTCTGACATAATGTCTAGCCTCCTCAATACTTCAGCCTTAACCTTGTCATAGTCCTGAGCATCCAGCCGGGTCATAGCCCTGTACACTGCTTGCGTCTGCCCAATTAGCAGGACTCCCAGATGGCCAGCCCGTTTTGCTCTCTCCTGCTGCCAGGGTCGCCTTCTCAAATGTCTCCAGAAAGGCCTCTGGGTCATCTTCCTTGGACATTTTAGGCATCCAGAAATCCCATGGACCCCTCTGTGCCCACACCTGATGCTGGAGCAAATGCTTCTGTAGGCTTGTTTGTCTCATGGCCTGCTGCTGTTGTTGCTGCAGCACTTGGGCCATCAAGTTCATTGCTTGTTGCAATGATTCTGTTCCTGTTAGTCCAGGCTGGTGCTCCATCTGGATCCTTTAGTATGGCCTGAGAGGCTCCTGTTGCTTCCCGGCCAATGCACCAGTGTTGGGGGGTGGGGGTACGACTTCGGGGTCACCACCGCCTCCCCGCATTGGGACTGCTTCCCATTTGCCAAAGGGTCGCTTACCTGTAGCTTGCACGTGCACACCTCACCTGCCACGACTTTGATGATAATCCGGTTCAGTTTAGATTGTCCAGTGCGCGTCAGTCCAAAGATGAGACTGCTTAAGTTCTCGGAGATCCCATGTTGATGAGGACTCTGCCACCCCTACACCCTCACCCAGTCACCGCCTATCTTGGCAGGCCAAGTGTTAGGATATCCCTCACAACGTCCAAGAAAGAAATGTAAAAGGTGAATGTAAAGGTTGCAGCCAGGGATTCACTAGGGCGAGTAGGCTGCTTTAATCCTCAGCAGACCTCCCTGATATTCCCCTGTATGCTGTGGGATTAGCACCCTTTCTCTAGCCCCTGATGAGCTCTTCAGCCTTCCCTAAGGCTCCCTGAGGCTACTCAGTCCTCTCGATTACGGGCGCAGTGGTTTCACCGTCGGTAACTGCCTCCGTATTACAGTCTATACGGTACACGGCTCTTGCCGGGTCCCTGCCGCTCCTGGTGGCGTCAAAGCATTAGCGGCCTCACTGCACCGCTTGCCTGGGCTCCCAAACCCCACTGGGGTTTTACCCTTACCCCAGAAGGTCTGGCCGCGTCTCAGAACAGCTCGCATCCACTCAAGGGTGCTCCCACTGACATTGGCTCCTCTGCGCCCTTCTTCCAGTTCCGCTGCCCCTCTGGCCATCTCTGGCATCTCTTTTATGCCGGACCTGGCCAGCTCTTCTCCTCCCTCCTCCGTGCACCTGTAAGAGGTGAGTTCTCACCCAGCGTTTTGGGTCGGTGTGCACGGGATTAGTGTGATTGCGTCTGGGCGAGGAGCCTCGGGGCCCATCGACTCCTTTTCTCCCTCACACTCACCAACGCCAACTCTTCTTCAAGTCATGGTTTATGCCTGCATTGAATACATTTCAACTTCCTCTTCACATCCTGAGATGCACCTTTCCCATTTCCAATTATTCTGTTTTTTCACCAGCCTTAAAAGTCTAACAAACATCACCAAATGAGGGTAGGGGGAGGAGGTTAAACAGCTTTCCCACAATCCCTTTCACTCACCAGTCCTGGATGAACTAAATCTATGACTACTCATAGTAATTTGTCTATATGCATGTTTATTGCATATTTATGCATTTTAAATGCATATTTATATGTCATTGTTTTCAAATTTGCTCTTTACTACCATGTGCTCAGGGATAGCAGGATGTGACAATAGGCAGGGAAAGAGGGTCACCTGCCCCCCCTCAGATTTATTTTCCTTGCTGCAGCAGTGGTGGGGGGACAAATTCAAGGAAAAACACCAATAAATAGATTATATGTCTGGAAAATTATAACAAACTTTTACATTTTCATATTTTGAATATAATTATTGGTGGGTTGTCTTATATTCCAGTAAATATGGTGTGTGTGGTATATGGTATGTGTATATATATTCTAGTGACAAAAGAAAGTTCTGAGGTTTGAAATTTGGATCAATGAAATTTGTATAGGAAAATTAACAATGTAAAGATGCTTATCTGAATTATTTTAGTTAATGATGGTCCTTCCAGCTTTTTATCCTAACAGGATCCTTCTAGGTTTCTATCCTCACATTCCTCTTTTATCAGATTCCTTCTTATAGAACTGCTTATATCTACTATGAAACGCAGGTGTCTTTTGAAGTTTGGTGACAGGCCCAAGTGGTTGTCCCACATATGGCCCCTCAAGTTTGGACCTTAGCTTCACAACACAATCCTTCCTCAACTTCTTGTGATAAAATTTTATGTGGCCACTCAAGTTGTCCTTTAAACTAGTCCAGCCTACTTCCTCATCATCATATATCAAGCCTAATTTTCAACTCATCATCTTCCCACTTCCTTCCTGTCACTCCCCTCCCCACTGGAAAGGCAGGTAGAGGGTCACTCCTTTACTAAATCTATAATAGTTTACTGACTAAAGATCCATGCTCTTCCTTAAGTATAGAAACTGGTATTGTGAGTGATACTGACATGGAGATGACAGGAGTTGTCTCTTAAATTTTGTGAACCATCATTTGGACTTTTCACAATATAGCTCTTACTTGTTGAAGACATACCTAGAAAGACTTCTGACTTAAGGGTAAAAGTTCACTTTTGCTGTAGTTTATGAAACAGAGCAATCTATCAAAAAGTAAATTAAAATATGATATCACCACCCAGGACAAACTACAAACAGCTTCTATACTGAAGTTGACTATAATTTACTCCTCTCCATCCTACAGCAAATTTGTTATCCCGAAAATTTTTATGTTCTTGTTTTTTAACATAATTATTCTATTGACTACTATTTGAATGAGTAGAGTATTGCAGAAATATTTGATGCCATGGCTCCTTGGGAGCCAGGAGCATCAGGGAGAGGAGGGATCCAGGCACACATGGCCCGCATGCACATGTGCCCCCTTACCAGACATGAGGTGGATGCAGACACAGCAGCAGCGGAGCCAGCAGCCAGTAATGGGGGCAGCAGGAGCTGATTCCCCAAAGTTAAGTGGGCAGAGGGACTGGACACAATTGAGCTGGATCCGGAGAGGAAGCCTCCCGTATCCCTCTTATAGAGTCGGCAGGCAAGCAGAAACAGCCAGGAGGGAGACTCCTACTAGGACAAGACGAAGGCAGTGCACTAAGCTAAAAACAAGCAGCAACACCTATGATGGTGTTGATGTGGAGTGCTGCCAGGGCCCCTGCCTGGTTGGAGCAGCCTAACCGGGGCTTGCCTGAGGCCTCCACCCAGAGAGAGACAATGGAGGAGCTGGTGTCCCCCCACCCCATGGCTTGTGGGGGTTACCCAGAAAGGCCCAGGGGGGTAGGGATTGTGGACCCCCACACCTGTCCTGCAGGCGCCTGACTTAGGGCCCTGGAGGCACAGGTCAGGGAGCTCCAGGAGGAGGTTAGCAGGCTTAGGGGAATCAGGGAGGTGGAGGAAGAACTTGACGGCTATTTCCTGTCCTTGCAGGGCCACACACCCAAGAAAGAAGCACCTCGGGAAGTGTCCTCCACTGCAGAGTAGCAGACAGTCACCTCCAGAACCAGGGCTGATCATAACACAGAAGTGCCAGTTCCTCCAGTCCATCTGGAGAACAGATATGAGGCCCTGGCAACACTGGAAGAGAAGGAGGGAGAGGAAGGAACTCCACACTCTCCACACTCCGAACAAGCCAAAGGAGCTAAGCAGTCCAGGAGGAGAAAGTGTTGAGTGATCATCATAGCCGACTCTATCCTGAGAGGTACAGAGGGCCCCATCTGTCGCCAGGACCCTTCGACACGTGAGGTCTACTGCCTACCCGGAGCAAAGATTCATGATGTGATGAGGATGATCCAGGCCATGATCCAGCTCACCGATTACCCATGGTTCTAATCCACTTGGGTATTAATAATGTGGCCGGGAGAAGCCCTGATCACCTGATGGCAGAATACCATGCTCTGGGGGGTGTGCTGAAGGAGATAGGTGCACAGGTGGTATTCTCTTCTGTTCCACCAGTGAGAGGACATGGAAGATGGCATGAGATGTACATCACAGAGACCAACTAGTGACCTCGGGAATGGAGTCTTGAGGCAGGCTTTGGCTTCCTTGACAATGACCCGCACATCATGATGAGAGACATGCTCACGTGGGATGGGCTCCACCTTTCCCCTAAAGGTAAGTGTGTATTTTCTTTTAGGTTGGTGGATCTCCTCTGGTGGGCTTTAAACTAGGCTTGTCAGAGGGGAAGGGGAAGATGAGGGAGGAGGAAGCTTTGGACTGCTAAACCAAGCAGCACTCACAAGTACAGCCCAGTCTAGACCGACGAGCAGAACATATACACAGGTAAGCAACAGGGGCCAGGGCAATGCTGTGATTAGGGGGCCAGTGCACACATCCACAGGAGGCCTCAAATGCCTCTACACAAATGCTCGTAGTATGGGAAAAAAGCAGAAGCAACTTACCCTCCTGCTAGCTGACACCAACCCAGACATAGTGGGGCTCACTGAAATGTGATGGGACCCAACGCATGACTGGGAAGTGAATATCAAGGAGCTGTAGGCTCTACAGGAGGGACAGGACAGGGAGGAAAGTCGGGTAGGTGGTGCTTTACATTAAGGAGGTATACACATCCTCATCAGGTAGCACAGAGTCAGAGGAGGGGCACTTGAAAGTGCTCTGGGTTAAAATACAAGGCAGTTGAGGAGAAAGAGACTTAACAGTGGGGTTCTACTACAGACCACCCAACCAAGGGGAAGAGCTAGACCAGGAATTCTTAAGTTAGCTCACAGAGGTAGTTAGGTCAATGGATGTGATCATTATGGGTGACCTGAACTTTCTAGACATCTGCTGGGAAAAGCAGTCAGCCAGGTCTGACCACTCACATAGGTTCCTGGCCCAAATGCAGGACCTCCATCTAAACCAGGAGGTGCACAGCCCCACCAGGGGAGATGCCTTGTTGGACCTGGTGCTGGCCACGGGTGATGACCTGGTGAGGGGGCTGCAGGTGCTCGACCACCTGGGTGACAGCAATCATCGCCTGCTGGAATTCACCATCCAGTGCAAGGTGGCAAAGGCAGAACAGCAGCCCTAGATTTCAGGAGGGTGGACTTCAATGAGCTAAGGAGAACAGTCAGGGAAGCACTGAGGTCCCGGAGGGGAGGGGAGCCAGGTGTCCAAGAAGAGTGGCTGCTCCTAAGGAAACGATCCTCCAATCCCAAAGGGGAGTAATCCCAACATGGGTCAAAGGGAGCAGGAAGGCACAAAAGCCCCCATGGCTCACCAAAAACATCCAGGAATGTCTCCTAGCTAAAAGGGAGGCGCATGCCCAATGGAAGGGAGGATCACCTCATCACCAGGGAGGATTATACTTTGGTTGTTCGGGGATGCAGGGGGGCAGTGAGGAAGGCCAAGGCAGAGATGGAACTGGGACTAGCTTCCCAGATCAAAGAAAACAAGAAGTCCTTTTTTAAATACATAGGGGGCAAAAAGAAGGTACCAGGTAACGTGAGGCCCCTGCAAGACACGCTAGGAAATTTGGACTTCACACCAGATGACAAAGCTAACATATTTAATGACTTCTTTGCCTCCATTTTCCTGAGCAGGGACCAGATCAGCGCCCCCCCACTGAGCCTCCCTCGGGCCCTAGGGGAGGCGCACCTAGGCCATTGGTCAGGGAGGATCTAGTCAGGGAAATTCTGGAGGGGCTGGGTGTATTTAAATCAGCTGGTCCGGATGATCTCCCCCACAGAATGCTGAGGGAATTAGCTGAGGTCACTGCGGAACCCCTGGCACGGCTTTACGAGCACTCATGGTGCTCTGGTGTGGTGCCAGAGGACTGGAAGAGGGCCAATGTGGTTCCCATCTTCAAAAAAGGGAGGAAGGAGGACCCAGGGAACTATAGGCCAGTTAGTCATACCTAGATCTTGGGTAAGCTTTTTGAGAGAAATATTCTGGCACGAGGGGCCAGCAGGAGAGATTATGCTTAGGGGCAACCAATATGTGTTCATTAGAGGTAGGTCCTGTCAGACCAACCTGGTGGCCTTCTACGACCAGGTCACCAAATCCTTAGATGCAGGGGTAGCTGTGGATATAGTCTTTCTGGACTTTCGGAAGGTCTTCGGCACTGTCTCTCACCCTATTCTCATTAAGAAACTGGAGGACTGTGGTGTCAACACCGACACAGTCAAATGGGTCACCAACTGGCTGGAGGGCTTCATCCAGAGACTGGTGGTGGATGAGTCATTTTTGACCTGGAGGAATGTGGGTAGTGGGGTTCGCAGGGCTTGGTCCTCGAGCTTGCACTGTTCAACATCTTCATCAGTGACTTGCACGAGGGGGTAAAAAGCTCAAATTTTCTGATGACGCTAAGATGAGTGGGGATTTGAGCACATTAGAAGAAAGGAATAGGCTACAATCTGATCTAGACAGGTTACAGGGGTGGGCGGATGAGAATAGGATGGGATTCAACACTGACAAGTGCAAGGTGATGCACCTCGGGACGAAGAACCAACAGCATACCTACAGGCTGGGGAACTCCCTTCTTGTCAGTACAGAGGCAGAAAAGGATCTTGGAGTCATCATTGATGCCAAAATGAACATGGGGCGGCAGTGTGGGGATGCAGTCAGGAAGGCCAACCGCACCTTGTCATGCATCCACAGATGCATCTCAAGCAGGTCCAAGGAGGTGATCCTTCCCCTCTATGCGGCACTAGTCAGGCCGCAGTTGGAGTACTGCATCCAGTTCTGGGTGCCGCACTTCAAGAGGGATGTGGACAGCATGGAGAGGGTCCAGAGGAGGGCCACCCACATGATCAAGAGGCAGCAGGGCAGGCCCTATGAGGACAGGCTACTGGACCTGAATCTGTCCAGCCTCCATAAGAGAAGGATGAGGGGGGATCTAGTGTCCTGTTACAAACTAGTCAGAGGGGACCAGCAGGTATTGGGGGAGTCTCTGTTTCCCCGAGCATTACCAGGAGTGACTAGAAATAATGGTCACAAGCTGGCAGAGGGTAAATTCAGACAAGGCATCAGGAGGCGCTAATTCACTGTCAGGGCAGCTAGGATCTGGAACCAACTTCCAAGCAAAGTGGTGCTGGCTCCTAGCCTTGGGGTTTCATAGTTTCATAGTTTGTAGGGTCGGAAGGGACCTGAGCAGATCATCTAGTCTGACCCCCTGCCATGGCAGGAAAGAGTACTGGGGTCAAATGACCCCAGCAAGATGTTCACCTAACCTTCTCTTAAACAACCCCAGGGTAGGAGCCTGCACCACTTCTCTTGGAAGCTGGTTCCAGACCCTAGCTGCCCTGACCGTGAAGTAGCGCCTCCTGATATCTAACCTAAACCTACCCTCTGCCAGCTTGTGACCGTTATTCCTGGTCACTCCTGGCGGTGCTCGGGGCAACAGTGACTTTCCCAATGCCTGCTGATCCCCCCGGACTAGTTTATAACAGGCCACAAGATGCCCCCTCAGCCTTCTCTTTTGGAGGCTGAACAGGTTCAGGTCCCACAGCCTGTCCTCATAGGGCCTGCCCTGTTGTCCCCTGATCATACAAGTGGCCCTCCTCTGGACCCTCTCCATGCTGTCAACATCCCTCTTGAAGTGTGGTGCCCAGAATTGGATGCAATACTCCAGCTGCGGCCTGACCAGTGTCGCATAGAGGGGGAGGATCACCTCTTTGGACCTGCTGGAGATGCATCTGTGGATGCATGACAAGGTGCGGTTGGCCTTCCATACTGCCTCTCCACACTGCCGGCCCATGTTCATCTTGGAGTCAATGATGACCCCCAGATCCCTTTCCGCCTCTGTGCTGACAAGAGCGGAGTTCCCCAACCTGTAGGTATGGTGCCGGTTGTTCCTCCCGAGGTGCATCACCTTGCCCTTGTCTGTGTTGAAACCCATCCTATTCTCATCCGCCCACCCTTGTAACCTGTCTAGGTCTGATTGTAGCCTGTTGCATCCTTCCAGTGTGCCCACGTCCCCCCACATCTTATTGTCATCAGCAAATTTGAACAGGGTGCTTTTTACCCGCTCATCCAAATCGCTGATGAAGATGTTGAACAGTGCGGGCCCGAGGACCGAGCCCTGCGGAACCCCACTGCCCACGTCCTTCCATGTTGAGAAGGACCCATCCACTACCACCCTCTGGGTGCGGCCTTCCAGCCAGTTGGCAACCCATTTGACTGTGTGGGTGCCTACACCACAGCCCCCCCAGTTTCTTAATGAGAACAGGGTGAGAGACAGTGTCAAAAGCCTTCCGGAAGTCCAGGAAGATTATATCCACTGCTACCCCTGCGTCTAATGATCTGGTGATCTGATTGTAAAAGGACAGCAGGTTGGTCTGACAGGACCTTCCACTGATGAACCCATGTTGGTTGCCCCTAAGCATGCAGTCCCCTGCTGGCCCCTCCTGGATGTGTGCCAGCATAATTTTCTCGAACAGCTTGCCTAGGATCGAGGTGAGACTAACCGGCCTATAGTTTCCCGGGTCCTCCTTCCTGCCTTTTTTGAAGATAGGAACCACGTTGGCTCTCTTCCAGTCCTCCGGTACCTCACCAGAGCACCACAAGTGCTCATAAAGTTGTGCCAGGGGACTTGCAATGACCTCGGCCAGCTCCTTTAGAACTCTAGGGTGGAGATCATCTGGGCCGGCTGACTTGAATACATCCAACCCCTCCAGAAGCTCCCTAACTAAATCCTCGCTAACCCGTGGCCCAGGTGTGCATCCCCCGGGGCCCGAGGGGGCCCAGCAGGGAGGTGGCTGTTCTGGTCCCTACTTAGGAAGATGGAGGCAAAGAAATCGTTAAACATGTTAGCTTTGCCATCTGGTGTGACGACCAAGTTACCCATGTCATCCTGCAAGGGCCCCACATTACCCGGGACCTTCTCTTTACCCCCTACATATTTAAAAAAAGACTTCTTATTGTCCTTAATCTGGGAAGCCAGTCCCACTTCCATCTCTGCCTTGGCCTTCCTAACTGCCCCCCTACATCCCCGAACAACTACAGAATAGCCCTCTCTGGTGATGACCCCTTCTTTCCACTGGGTATAAGCATCCTTTTTAGCAAGGAGACATTCCCGGATTCTTTTGGTGAGCCACAGAGGCTTGTGTGGTCTCCTGCTCCCTTTGATCCTCATTGGGATTACCTTCCTTTGGGCTTGGAGGATCGTCTCCTTAAGGAGCGACCACTCTCCTTGGACACCTGGCTCCCCTCCCCGCCGGGACCTCAGCGCTTCTCCAACTATCCTCCTTAGCTCGAAGTCTGCCCTCCTAAAATCTAGGGCCACTGCCTTACTGCATGCCTTTGCCACCATGCGCTGGATGGTGAATTCCAGCAGGCTATGATCGCTGTCACCCAGGTGGTCAAGCAGTCACAGCCCCCTCACCAGGTCATCACCCGTGGCCAGCACAAGGTCCAACAAGGTGTGGACCCTGGTGGGGCTGTGCACCTCCTGGGTTAGATGGAGGTCCTGCACTCTGGCCAAGAACCTAGGTGAGCGTTCAGACCTGGCTGACTGCTCTTCCCAGCAGATGTCCGGGAAATTCAGGTCCCCCATGACAACCACATCCTTAGCCTTCACTACCTCTGTGAGCTGACCTAAGAATTCTTGGTCAAGCTCTTCTTCCTGGTTGGGAGGTCTGTAGTAGACTCCCACCATTAAGTCCCTTTCCCCTTGACTGCCTTGTACTCTAACCCAAAGCACTTCAGAGTGCCCCTCCCCTGGCTCCTTGCTAATTAATGAGGATGTGTATTCCTCCTTAATATAGAGCGCCACGCCCCCACCCCTCTTTCCTACCCTGTCCCTCCTGTACAGCCTATAGCCTTTGAGATTGACTGCCCAATCATGCATTTCATCCCACCATGTTTCCGTAATCCCCACTATGTCCGGGCTGGTGTTAGCCAGCAGGAGGGTGAGTTCCTCCTGCTTGTTGCCCATACTACGAGCATTTGTGTAGAGGCATTTGAGGCCTCCTATGGGTGTGTGTACTGACCCCCTAGTCCCAACGTTACCCTGGCCCCACTCTCTTACCTGTTCGATTGCTTCTCTCATCGGTCTGGGCTGGGCTGTAGTTGTGGGTGCTGTTTGGTCTGGCAGTCTGATATTTCCTCCGCCTTCATCTTCCCCTTCCCCCGCCGAGCCTAGTTTAAAGCCCACGGGAGGAGGTCCACCAACCTAGAAGAGAACACACGCTTACCTTTAGGGGAAAGGTGGATCCCGTCCCACCCCAGCATGTCCCTCGTCGTGATGTGCCGGTCGTGGCTGAGGAACTCAAAGCCCTCCTCGAAGCACCATTCCTGTAGCCGCCAGTTGGTCTTAATCACCTTGACAATCACCTTGATGGGGTCGTTTGACCCCAGCACTCCTTCCTGCCATGGCAGGGGGTCGGACTTGATGATCTGCTCAGGTCCCTTCTGACCCTACTAACTATGAAATTATGAAACTATACCAATAGCAATATATTTTAGAAACATCTGATTTCATTTCCCCCACAGGGATAATGGACTACTGCTGCAAATTACATTGAATACAAATAGTATTAATGATTATATCTTGAACTGAGTGAATCTATTTCTTAATGAGACGTTTTTCATTAGTCATGATGATCTGATACACAATGGTGCAATGTCAAATAAGGGCAAGTGGTTTCATTTTTAAACTTTCCTCATTTTGAACTATATAATTAAAACACTAATTATTTGTTTAAATAAATAAAGGGAAATTGTTATTTGACTATAGCTTTTTTTTTAACAAATGTGATAAAATAGGGATAGTAATATATGCATTGTTCTATAATATCCACCACTGACTGTGAAGCGTGTTACTTTTGCAGCTAGTCCTTACAGCTAGTAGGTGTGTACGTGGAATAGAGGAATATTAATGCCCTCCAGAAGTGCACAAATACCACCTTATTTCAATAATGGTTTGCTTAGGTTTAATAGATTACATAGACATTAGGACTGGAAGGGACCTCAAGAGATCGAGTCCAACCCCCTGCCCAAAGGCAAGAAGTCAGATAGGGTCAGAGGATCCCAGCAAGATGAGCATCCAAATGCTTCTTAAAGGAGTCCAGAGTAGGTCCTTGCACCACCTCTGGAGAGAGCCTATCCCAGGCCTTGGGGGCTTCGGCAGGAAAGAAGTTTTTCTTTATATCCACTCTAAAATGGTCTTGGAGGATTTTGTGACCATTGGACCCTGTCATCCCGTGGGGCACTCTGGTGAACAGAGGTTCCCCCAGATCCCAGATCTTGATGCCACCAGGTCACCCCTGAGCCTACACTTTTCAAGGCTGAAGAGTCAGAAGGGGTAACAGAATTACTCCTACATTTTAATTGTACTCAGAGTTATTTTCAAACCTTACCTTGGTCATCCACTAGGTGATACAATACTTAACAATACTTTGTTTGGGGCTGGCATTAGACACATGACATTATGAAACAGTGCACTATAAGCAATCATTTTGGTTTGTGAGCTTCTATACCGATCTATGCATTTTACCAGATGTCTAAAGGAGTAGTCTATCTCATGTTCTGATGTATTTATTTTTAGCCTTCATTATGTTTGCACTTAGTAATCTTTAATGTATTTATTCTTACAACAGTCAACTAAGATGAGTCAGCACTGTATTAATGAAAAACATCCATTAAAATATGTGTAAAGACAAAGTTGCTCATTAAAAATGCATTTATTTAGCTTCTTGCCTTTCAAGAAGATTCCAGAGGAACACCTGGAAAAATATATTAGAGGAGGTTTGTGGGAGAAATAAAAATATTTTCTAATGTTAATCAATACTTTGTTGATCAGCTTGTTTTAAAAGACAAAACCAGTTCTTGGGAGGTAAAGAACCTAGGAGAGACATGAACTAGAGAATGATAAAAGAAGTAAATAAAAAGTGAAAAGGAAAAAAAGATGAATTTAAGACAAACAAAGTGAGAGAGAGAAATTAGGACAAACAACGTTATTTCCTTCTCTTGCTTTTTCTATCGGTAAATTTACTTTTTTACCATTTTTCATGTACTCTGTACTCCCTAGTGTGAATTGCTGCATTTTTTGTTGTCAGCTGCAGTTCTCCCTCTCACAATCCCAGGCTGTCAGTAATAGACAATTAGGGTCCCATATTTCAGTTTGGAGACATTTTCTTTTACAGTTTGGCTACTTTACAACTTCTTTCTATCTTTTCAACATTATTTTTATCACCACTACTAATAATAGCTGTATAGGTGTCTCCTTGAAAAGAGAGCAAAAGCCATTCATTGGCTGAATAACTACAGAAAAACAAAGTGAATTTTCAAGGAATTAAGGGGGAAATAATGATAAAAGTATGCCTAAAGTTAAACGTAAAGATTAAGCTCTTGGCACATAAAACGATAAATGCTTTTTAGAAGAGCCAAGGTCCTAGAAGTACCTAATTCATTCCCATTTGGCTTTTTACATTGTCACGCTGAACACCTATGTATGTGCCGGATGTCAGCTCTGACGTGGTAATTAGCATGCTCCAGAGCAGACTCAATTAATTGATCAAGCAGCCTCTGCATCACATGTATTCCACACTCAAAAATGGCAGTGAGCATGCTTTAACTAAAACACAACAAGCTTTAGTTAAAGAGGTACCACTGCCATTTTCAAGTGTGGGATGCTGAATACCTGTGACACTGTGACACTAGGGGGACTTTAATTAGAGAGGCTCTTGGAGTTGCTGTAATGAAAGTGCCCCCCCACCCCAGACCATGTGTAAAGATGCCCTCTATTTCCAGTCAGTCATCTAAGTTGGCACTGGGCACAGGGGTAAATACACTGAGTAAATACTAAAAATGCCCTATAGATGACTAAAAAATCACCATTTAGATGAACATGGAAGAATAGAATATCACCCATAGCTTACCTACAGCTGCTTACTATGACATCTTGTCCATATGAACCTAAAAGTCAAGCACTAGATTCCTTCAGTGTATACCTTGGTTTTGACATTTTCCCTCTTACTTGTAAGCGTAAAGATTTTTTAAGTAACAGTATCATCAAAGGCTTTTTCCCCCTATAAATTGAGCTGCTATGTATAGTTACATAATTCTGTAAGGCTTTGGAAAGAAAGCCTTATAATTATAATCTTATAACTATAATGTTATAGTTATATTCTACTGCCTTCAATATTCTTTTACAATATTTAATAATGCTCGATAATGCATTTCCCTTATTAAACTAGTTACTACAAAGTATGCTCTTGTACCTTGCATTTCCTTTTTAGTAGTTTTGATCTGTGCCAGACTGTTACCAGTAGATTAAAAGATTATAAATTGCTACCTCTTAGCATGGAGAAAAATCCATGTGATGGCTTTTTTAGATCAAAACTAAGTCGGTTTCGTTACTTATTTTGTTGCTGTCTGACTATGTATGAAATGGCACTGACAGAAAACAAGCTAGTTTCCATAGTCCAGTAAAAAATTCTTGCTTTGCTAAATGCAGTTGCTTGAAGTGTTCATGGTACTTACAGCAGAATGTAATATGATGTATCCTTTTCAAAAAGCCACTATGTAAGGTAAAATATTAATGCTAGTCCAAATCATAGTATGGAGATAATATGTATCAAGATTATATATAGCCTAAAGGGAACTTCTTGTAGATGAAAAGGAAGATAAGAGATATGAAATTTATGTTTATGACAGGAAAAATAGAGGTACAAACAGAACAACTCAAAACAGAAATAAGCATATTTTAAAAGTGGGATTCACTTCAAAGGATCTTATCAAAGTGGTTCAAAATGTATTTGACCTTAAATATATACATAATGTATGTTTGGATTTAACTTCAGCTTATTGATACTTTTCCAATGCTGTTTATTACTGCTAGTAAATTTATGTTTCAATTAGAATTGACCTGATCTGACACTCCTCTCTGCTTTGGCTTCCGGACTCTGGACCCATGCCTAGTACCTTTCTAATTCGAATCATTCTTCTCTAATAGGGCAACTAATACTTTGGTTTCTTTTATGGTAAAACCATTTATGTCTTCAGTCAAAGTAGAAGTCTTCCCCTTCTATATAAATCAAAAAGATAGTAAAAAAACAGACAATAAACATTTCCTTTCTCAATATTTTGTCAATTAAGCAGTTTTCCAGCCCTTTCATACCTACCAATGACACCTCACTCCCTTCTCCCTAGCCTAAATCACTTACTGTATTGATACAGGCCCAAACATTTCCATAGGGTGACTTTACATATGTTCCAGTGGGGGAGAGGCACTTTAATTAGAGTGTCTCCAAGAGCTGTTCTAATTAAAACACCCACGGTGCCTTGTATATAATCAGCATCCCAAGTTTCAAAATGGCAGTGGAGGTGATTTAACTAAAGTTTGTTCATTGAAGTTTAGTTAAAGCACCACTGCTGCTATTTTGAAGCACGGGGACACTGAATACACAGGATGTCGAGGCTACTGGAGTGCGCTAATTAGTATACTTCAGCAGACTCAATTAATTGAATCTGTTCTGATGCACTGTAATTACAGCGCATTGTAGGGGTATTCCTACTAATCTACAGGCATCCTGTGTTTTTGGATCTCAGTTTATGCACGTGAGCTGCTTTGCATGCGGTTATATAAGCAGAGAAATGCATATCAATGGGCAGAAAATGGTGGTAGTGATCTTTTAAACTAAAGCACCTCTGATGTAGTTTACTTCAAAAGCATGTCACTGCCATTTTCTCAGGGCTGATGTGTCTTTTACTGCTTATACAACTGCATGTGTCGCAGTGCTTTTAAAAGTCTTCAGAAGTTGGAGCTGTGGTGCAAGCATGTGTACAAATGCCCACTAGGACAGGACCGGCCAATGATTTTCCTTCCCCAAACTGAAAAGGAACACTGTAGTCTGCACTATAGTTTTCTAGACCAGGATTGGATTTTCCACCCACTTCGGTAAGTCCTCCACCCTCTGTGTTCTCAACAGATTAGTATCTACACCAGTGCTCTGCATCTTTTCTTACCTTGCTTCTTTCCACATTTGTCTCTCTTCCCCCCCCCACCCCCCACTGGTTTGCTGCTAGGCCTCTTCCCAGATCTTTTACCTCAGACTTAGCCTCCCCACACAGTGCTGCTTGTTTTTTTGTTCTGAAGCAAAGGGAGTTTTACATAAAGACCTGCTCACTTCTTCCTAGCATAACTTGCTTTGGAAACATTTGTTTTAGTCTCTGAGGGACCATTTTCCCAGGAATTTTTTGCTGGTAAGGGCCAGGCCCTAGTTACAGGTAGGTCTGCTTTGTTATACTGGTCTTAGAGATCAGTGTAACAATATGTCTTGCTTAGAAACTGTTCTGTCTTGTGGGCCTCCTGGTAGTTACCATGCTTCAGCAGCTTCACACATCGCATGTATCATGTCCCTATGCTTCAAAATAGAGGCATTGGCATTTGAAATAAAGCTTCTCAAATGGCACCCCTGCCACCATTTTGAAGTGTGGGGACACTGATACAGAAGATGCTGTGGCACCTTAGTTACAGCAGTTTTTGGAGCTGCTCTAATTAAAACACCACCCCTTAATCACCAGAGAATGTGCAAAAGTGCTCATACAACTGACACCTCAGATTGCCCCCTGTGCTGCATGCAGTATGTAACAGGGTCTCCATTGCTGCCCTGTTGCTAAGAGAATGGGGGAAGCTGGAAATAATTACCATGCGGGGGGTGGGCCCCTGCACTTAAGGAGCCAATGGTGACTAGTCTAAGAGGATAAGAAGAAAAGGTGAAGGAGGGACACCTTCGGGTACTGCAGAAGACAGAGAGAGAGAGAGTGAAGAGAGATTTCCAGAAGAGGAGAATCAGGGAAGGGAGAGCCTGGAACCCAGATCCTGTTGTGATGTACCTGGAGTCAGTAGGAAAGATGGAGAGTGTGGGGAGAGATGGAGCCGAGCCGTGGAGCCTGCACACTAGTCCAGTGGAGAGAGAGAGATGCAGGCAGCAGATGGCCCTTGCTCTGACCCTAAAGTGTCCAGGTGAGTCCAGAACCCCGGGAGGGGAGAGAGATGCCCGGGACTGAGAGGGCAAGACAGGCTGAGAAAGAACCGTGGAGCCTGCATGCCGGCCCTGCCCGAGAGGAATGCAGGTGACAACTGTAACAAGCCACTAATGATATAATTAGCGGCGGGTGCCACACAGGCATCGGTTGTAACAAACTGTTAATAGAATAATTGACTGCGGAGACCAGGACTGTGTGCAACCTCATTATTATTGTATTATCAAAGTGGAACCAGTCAGGAAACCTAGGGGGTCCCCAAGACCAATCTTTGGGACTGCAATCTCCCACAAGGGGAGTTTCCTGTAAAATAACAGAGACTAACTGAATAAAAGAACTGAGAAATAGATCTAAATCAGCGTGGTAATTCCCACAGGTAACCCTTAGTATACCAACCACTTCCTCCCTATTTCATTAAGATCCAAGCCGTGGCAGGCGGTAATTACGAGGATAAGAGGAAGTACTTGGCGGACCTGCTGACACAGTACATGCATCTGATTCAGCCCTGCACACTCAGGCAGCACACTCTGGCCTCAGTCTTGGGTTCATGCTGCAAGAATGGTCTGTAGGTTACAGTTCAGCCCCACAGTCCAGCCCTGGACATCACATATAGTGTGCACTCAGTTCAACTTGGTGAGCCACGTGCAGCCCATACTGGCCTAGTCCAGGGCTAGCTCACTCTGCAGCACAGTCTATGGCTCTGATCTGGATTAACCATGGTCCAGTCCCATGGTCCGGTCCCATGTATTACATTTAGCATGTGCCAGACCAGCTCTGTGCATGGGGCCAAAGTGTGCCTCATGTAGTATATGGAGTTGGTCCAAAACCTAGGGACCAGATCCAACTCATGGGACCAATCTTTAAAACCCTTGATTTATGGGATCTCCCCAGTAGATGTCACTTTTAAAGAATATTTCAGAGTAAGAAGCAGCAGAAGTTTCATCTCATGAATGTAAACATTTAGAGGCAGCATTTAATAGATCTATAGATACAGTAAAATGTTTCCTTTTCTCCCTGAGGTACTGATCACATCTATAGCAACAGGTGTGACAGACTGTGGTTTTGTTATAATATTTCCTGTCTTAAAAGTTTTCTTGTTGTAACAAGGTCTCACTTTCCTTGACTAGGTTGTACAAAGGGAAAGAAGAGTTAACAAGGTCCTTGTATGCCAGGACAGGATGAACATCCAACAGTGAAGAGGCTTTGTTGATTCTGTATATTTTAAAGGTTTCTTTGTCCCAGTGAGACTACACATGAAGCAACAGGGCAACCATATTTATTGAATAAAACAAAAGGCTCAATTAATTGTTCTTTAAGCGTAAGAGCAAGCAGCAATGAGAGACAAATACAACATGGAATATTCCCACTTGCTGGTGGGACTGCAAATATACACATAACACTCAGTGCTAATACCCATGCCCCCCTGAATAAGATAGTCTTTAAGTACTTAAGCCAACATAAAGAAAATTTAACTGCCTCCAAACAGCGCTTGCTAAGATTAAAGTTAGGATGCAGTACTCCAAGGAGTGAGAATACTTTAAGGATATAAACACCATGTGCAAATGTGGAGGAAACTTTCAGGGTATAGCATACCTACTGGCCTGTCAATGTGTGGGGGAACTTTCTACCAATGAGGAGCCCACTAAGGTTAAAAACCAAACAGTAATATGTCCCCAGTTCTGGACTCAAATTCAAACATGGTGATAAGACACAGGAATAAGTATGTATGCCAGCTAGTGACTCTCCTTGAGTAGTCCCTCTCAAGGATTGGAGTTGTCTTATCAGAAATGACAGCAGACTGTTTTTGTTTCTCTTGAGTCAATTAAGCATCAGGAAGATTTGACTGGCTGATTGACTCATACAAGCTAGTTCTGCTGGTGGTTCAATGAATTTTAGATCTATAGACAGTACGTTATCATTTAGCTTTATGAAGGATACAATGGGAATGGACCATGACAATCTTATTTTACTACAGACACCTGATTTTATACAACAGTTGATCTCTGTATCCATTGTTGGATAGAAGGCAAAAACAACATGATGAGGCTTCATTCCTATTAGTGCTATGGTTGGATTCAATGTAAATGAAAGTGGTGGGCCTTTGTACACTAAGCCTTGATTTTAAAATGTCACTGAATTTTTATGACATCTAAAATGGTGTTTGCCATAATGCTCTGCACTACACCTAATTTGATGCCTAGTGACTTGAAACATTCTCTGTCTAGAAAGATTGCTCACTGTCCCTTGAAGAATGAATTATGAGGAAAAGGACCTCTATATTCTCCCTGTAGTAGATGTTGGATGTGACATTCCCCCTTCAACTCGGGTATTTATTTATTGTCATTGACAAGTCTTACTTAATATGGAACCAGAGGAAGATAGTTTTGAGGCCACAGGAATTCCTAAAACTGACACATCTGTAACACTAACACAACATTCAGTTGTCACAATTGACACATCATGTGGACTACAATCAACAAACCTTGGAAGAGATGTTGTGTATAGGGTGGAAGGGAGGTTAGAGAAGGAAAATAGTGGAGAGAGAGCCTGAAAAGAAAGGAGTTTGCATGAGAGCAGGAGAGACTGAAAAGAGGACAGCTGAGCTAACTTTGGGAGGCTCAGACACTATGCAGTCTGTACTGAGGAGAGAAAGACTGCTTAACTCTTTGGAAGGAATAAGGACTATTTCCTGTACTGCATTGGTCCAATAAATGCTTATGTTGAAGAGAAGATGTCTGCTTTGCTGCTTGGAACATTTTCTGTCATGTTGCTGAGAATTCAGGGCTAAACACATCGAGCAAAGACTGACTAGCTCCTTTGGGCTGTAAGGATTTGGAGCTGCAGACACTTCCAGTGAGTAAAGTAACATTTGGGAGGAGTGTGAGCAGGAACCTTGGGTAGTCTTTGTGGAAATCTGACTTTCTTTGTACCTATTTTCTTTCGGGTTGAAACTTGTTTGCCTGCCAAATCAATGTTGAATTTAATTTTTCAGCAAAGTTTTTATTTTTTTTTAAAGTCATGATCAGGAGGAAAAATATGTCGCTTACTTTAAAAATCTATCAGTAGGATTGAAAGGGAGTGTTATCCGTTAATTACTCATGTCCAGGGATCCAGATTTTCTCTGATTTTAAAACAAATCCCCAATTTTCAGTTTAAAAAAAGTAATCCCAAATGCACATTTTTCCCTGATTAAAATGAAACACCATTAAATACATACATATCTATCTATATAAATCTATATAGATAGATATGTATATATCTATATATTTAATGGTGTTTCGTTTTAATCAGGGGAAAATGTGGACTTGGGGTTAGTTTTTTTTAACTGAATTTTGGGGATTTTTTTTTTTAATCAGAGAAACCAGGTTCCCTGGTCATTGCACTTGAATGAAGAACTTTTAGAATCATTGCTATTGCTAATATCATTTGACTACAACTGAAGTCAGTGATATTTGAAGTTCTGATATAAGATGGACTCCCAGTGGAAGGCTGGCCCTCTTCATTATCTTCATAGTTAATTCTCGTCTGAAAATGGCCACCAACAGTCATTGGCCTGTGATCTTTTTCATAGAACTGAATATATGTTAAAGTAAGAAATTTCTTTGCTAGTAAGGCTGGGAGCTTTTGTTGAACTAGGAGATTAACTCACAAAGAAGTGTGGGTTTGGATGTGTTTTACTCTTTCTCTCTCATTTAGGATGGTAATGGAACTGCCTTGTCCACTGTTCCTTTCCCATGTAGAAAAGCGGTTCCACTTTTTCTCTGGACTTTGGAGCCTGTATAGCTCCATATCAGGATGCGATAATGGACAGACTAGGGCCATAGCATACTTTGAGAAGTATGATAGAGATTTCCTTGCATTAATGGTATCATTTTGTGTCTGTTTTTTGTGCTCGCAGCAGGTGATCATGTAACTATATCAAGTGACTTTTCCTCTCATAGTTTCATAGTTTCATACATGGTAGGGTCGTAAGGGACCTAAGCAGATCATCAAGTGCAACCCCCTGCCATGGCAGGAAAAAGTATTGGGGTCAACAAACCCAGCGAGGTGTTCATCTAGCCTCCTCTTAAATACCCCCAGGGTAGGAGCCAGCACCACTTTGCTTGGAAGTTGGTTCCAGATCCTAGCCACCCTGAAGTAGCACCTCCTGATGTCTAGTCTGAATCTACCCTCTGCCAGCTTGTGACTGTTATTTCTAGCAACTCCTGGTAGTGCTCAGGGGAAGAGGGACCCTGTCAAGAATGGGAGGCAGCAGGGTCCCCTCAGACTAGTTTGTAACAGGCCACTAGATCCCCCCTCAGCCTTCCCTTGTGGGGGCTGAACAGGTTCAGGTCCCTGAGCCTCTCCTCATAGGACCTGCCCTGTTGCCCTCTGATCATGCGAGTGGCCCTCCTCTGGACCCTCTCCATGTTGTCCACTTCCCTCTTGAAGTGTGGCACCCAGAACTGGACGCAGTACTCCAGCTGTGGCCTGACCAGTGTCGCATAGAGGGGGAGTATCACCTCCTTGGACCTGCTCAAGATGCATCTGTGGATGCATGAGAAGGTATGGTTAGTCTTCCTGACCACGTCCCCACACTGCCGGCCCATGTTCATTTTGGCATCAATAATGATTCCATGATCCTTTTCTGCCTCTTCACTGACGAGAAGGCTGTTCCCCAGCTTGTAGGTATGCTGCTGGTTCTTCCTCCCCAGGTGCAGCACCTTGCACTTGTCAGTGTTGAATCCCATCCTGTTCTATTCCACCCACCCCTGTAACTTGTCTAGGTCTGATTGCAGCTTATTCCTCCCTTTTATCATGCCCACATCCCCCCACATCTTAGTGTCATCTGCGAGTTTGAACAGGGTGCTTTTTACCCCCTTGTCCAAGTCGTTGATAAAGATGTTGAACAGTGTGGGCCCGAGGACGGAGCCCTGTGGAACCCCACTGCCCACTTCCTTCCAGGTCAAAAATGGGAACCACATTGGCCTTTTTCAGGTTCAGAGGGCTATGGTGGCAGTCATAATAGTGGAGTAAACAACTGATGCACAGCCAGCACTTATCCTCCTGCCACTGAGGGCCCTGTCTAATGGGGCTTTGGTTCCCAAGATTTTGAAGCAGCCTGTAAACCTGCTGGACCCCCTGCCCTTGCCCAAAATTCCCTGGGCCACTAAGAGCCCCAGAAGCTGGATGGGGCACATCTGTGGGCTGGATCCTGCCCCTAGGCCATATATTTGACACCTTCATTTTGAATGATATTTTTTCAACATGTTAGCTTTTTGCTGGACTTTGTACCGCAGAGGAGCTACTCAGCTTCCATTTATATAAAAAGAGGTACAGCTTGCAAAAATATGCTCCCTATCTAATTTTAATGGCAGGTAACATGCTCAAGACGTAATTGATCTGCTTGCATCTATGAATCCAGTTTAAGGTCAAGGGAGATTGTAGGCAAGGGGAAAGGAAAGGAGTGTGAATATACAGAGACAACAATGTGGCATTCTGAACAAAACAAGATTGGATATTGAAGATTATATCAATTAAGATTAACTCTTTTACAGTGATCTGTTTCATGCTACCTGATTTTACATATTCTACTAAAAATCCAAGTTTAAAAGGACAGACTCATACCTTGCATTAGAAAATAATTGTCTGATGTTTTTGTTACTGATGTTTTTGTTTTCATTGTTGTTTTATGTCTCCTAAGGAAGTTTCTGTGATCCCTTGAAAATGAGAATAAAACACGGTTACTTCTGAAAGAATGTTTCTTTTATATCTTTTACTGTTTTAGACTGGTTAATTTTAAACTTTCCAAGCATTTGAATTCAATAAAGAAAGAAAAAACTATTTTTCTTTCTGCAAATGCTGCAGTTTTGTTTTTAAAAAGCAATCTACCCAGGGGGAAAAAAGAGGATGGTATTGTGACCCTTTTCTCACACAGCTGGCTTGAAATTAGTGTAAATGCATACACATTAGGGTCACAGCAATTCGCAAAGGTTCATCTTTCTCTAAGCTTTTGCTGTTACAGCTAATATTTTCTCAGCCCACATCAAACATTTCTGGTAATGCAGAATAACCGTCCATGCTTTATTGGATGGTTTAAAGAAGACATACAAAATAAGCAAGTTCAATTGTTTGGAAAACCAATTCCATCATATATATCAATATAAATATATTACAAGACCATTCTGGACTTCATAATTCTTTGAAATGCAGTTTAACATAATGATAAATTCCTGCATCTAGCTTCTGTCACCTGGCTACTTCAGTTTTTACCAAGCATCTCAGCTTCAAGAAGACATTCTAATGAGAGTACATGCTGGGACAATCTGCTAGGTAAGCTACTATATACAGAGCAATTTCATTATTTTTAATATGCGTGCCCTACCCATGAGTACTAGATGCTTCTTTTTTACCCTTATCTCATCAAATTCAGGTAAAGACTCATGAAAAAGTAACTAAGAAACACTCTGAATGATATAAACTTCTTCTTAGCTTTGGATTTATAAGGCACTTTTCTTAGTGTAATTGAATTTGCTGATAAGCACCTGGGACTTTTTTTTTTTATCCTTAGATTAGCAAAGCCTTCTCTTAACATAATGCACCACAGCAATTTTTGTCCATTATCCATCCCTTAGCTGGTAAAATAATCTACAACATAATACACTTTTTGCTTGCTCTATACTACAAAGTGGCAGCTTAGCATGAACAGGAAACACAGGAATCAATCAGCTTGATCGACTTGCTATAATTAGGAAGGGTAAAACACTATAAGCCACATATAAATTAATCTCACCAGGGCCCACGCGTGCATTTCACAATCTTAGGCATCTTGCCCTAGAACAGTGGGGGCCAACCTTTTAGGTAGGTATGCCACAAATTAGCTCTACCCCCTCCCTGAGTGCCACTCCCACCCCCTGTCCTTGCCTGATCTGCTGCTCCACTTTCTGCTCCCTGCCTAACCTGCTGCTGTTCTGCCCGTCCCTTCCCCAATCTGCCAGATGCCAGATACAGAGGCTACCTACTACCACTTGTGACATGCAGATTGAACAACATTGTCCTATAAAGGTGATCATACTTGACAGGCTTAGGTACACGTTATATGTGGAATGGGAATACCTATAAGCCTCTCAAGGTTGGTCCAGGCCGCTTAGATAATAAGCTGGCAAATATAAAATGTGAGGAACAGGGATACAAATTGCTATCTAAAGTAAAATGCATAAACTGTTCTGAGATCAGGTTTTCCCTTCACCCCTCTTCAATGGAATACATTTTCACCAGTCTTCTCTTCTGGCTCTAGCAATCTTTTAGTCTTGGTGGTTCAGCAGCCAAGCTTCAACAGAGATAGGGGATGCAGTTAGTCATCCAACCCAAGCCTATAGTTTGGTGATCAGGTAATTTTTGGTAAGTGCACTAGGTCTGATCAGAGTATGGGGACTTAGTAAGTGGATTTAGACATTTAAGTGTAGTCTTTTCTTGAATGTTCAAAACATGTTAATACAGCATGTGGGTGTGTACTTTTCCTCTTAGTTTGTTGCGACTCAGAGTTAAGGGTAAGATGTCATAACAGCAGATGTGTGTGTGTGTGTGTATACTGTGTTGCTTTGTAATATTTTTTAGCAGATTTTACTGGGATATTTTATATTTCTCTTTTAATTTCATAGAACTTGTAGAAATCATAGAAAATTAGGGTTGGAAAGGACCTCAGGAAGTCATCTTAGCAAACGTCTAAGCAAACGTCTTGCTTAGAGCAGCTCAAATTGTCCTTCCTTTACAAAGGGATATATATATATATTTTAAACAAACTATAGATATATAAAATAAAGATAATAATAAAGTATAGGATGATAATAAAAAGGGCATGACCTTTGTCATGTGAAAAGTAAACTTTAGCCTGTCAGTACAGACATGTAGTTTAGAGTGTTTGTTTTGAACTACTCACCATATTTGTTCAACACAGCTACTTTCTATTGTCTTAATGTGTAAGACATTATTCTGCTCCAAATGAAGTTAAAAGCAAATGATCCTATTAATTTTGGAGACATAACAATCCCATGATTTTTAAAAAATGAACAGAGATATAAGTACTATGTTGTATGCAGTTTCAGGTAATATTTCTAACTAGTGCTTCTCAACCACCCAGATAACTTCATACAGCTCTGTAAAGAGAAATATTGTGAGAAAAGTTTTCATGAGGTATGGCACCCTTGGAATGATTTTACTATTTTATTGATACTACTGTTTAACAAGAATATGTATTATTACATTCATTTTAAAAATTTTTTCCACTTACTAATTTCCTCCATGTGATTATGCCAAAATCATCTAAAAGAAAAACACC
The DNA here is from genome assembly GCF_052110815.1 of Crocodylus siamensis. Classification (NCBI taxonomy): domain Eukaryota; kingdom Metazoa; phylum Chordata; order Crocodylia; family Crocodylidae; genus Crocodylus; species Crocodylus siamensis. The sequence continues at coordinate 351,860,845 of NC_143395.1, forward strand.
CAAATGCACTGTGCAAAATCTAAATCTTCTACAGGTCTTGATACAATGCTCACTGAAATTAATAGGTTCTTTCCCAATCTTTTTACTGAAAAATAATTTGTTCAAAGGACCGTCTTAGCTAGTCTATCCAATTTATTTTTTCATAAGTAATTAAAAAAAATTCTAAAATAGCCTCAGGCTAACAATTTTATACTGTGAAATGTATTAGCTGCATATTCATTTATTGACTGGTTTAAATAAGTATTCATTAAAATATTTATTAAAAATATTCATTGGCATTAGTATGAAGATGAAAACTAGAGGTGCACGAATACATCAGTTCGATATCGGATCAGCACTGATATAAAGAAAATTGACTGTTTCAGAAATCTCCTTTTTTTGTTTGATGTGCCCGATAATGTGGTTGGTAAATGTCCTGTGCATGTGTGCAGCCACAGTGCAGCACATAAGTGGTGAGGAGCACAGCCCAGCAGCTTGAAGAGGAAGGGTGGAAGGTGAGGGGGTGCTCACAGTAGTGACAGCCCCCTCCCCTCCCTGTGATCCCCAGATGAGCTGCAGCTCCATCCCATGCCTTGTTTCACTTTGGCTGGGCAGCTTGTTCCTGCCCCAGCCCCAGCCCCAGCCCCAGCCCCACTCCATCCCTCACCATAGGGCCCTCAATCTTCCCTTCCCCTTCCCTTTCCCCTTCCCCTTCCCCTTCCCCTTCCACCACAACAGACTTATCAGCCAGACACTACTCTTCAAGCTGCCAGGCTGCATATCAGAAATTGGATGGGTATTGGTGATATGCTTCCTTTAAAATTGGCTATCACTATCAGACCCAAAAATCATTATCTTTGCACCCCTAATGAAAAATATTCCAAGACCACCAGAACTAAAGCTTTTTTTAGCTAGACATTCAACTGCCTCACCTTAATCTCCCTCAAAAAAAAAAAAAAAAAAAAGCTATGCATAGTTAAGAAATATGTTCTGGGCTGATCAATGTCAGAAAAAAAAATTATCAATTAAGGTCTCCTTTAGGAAAATTCCTGGTTTTGATCCTCTTCTAATCGAAATAATATCTCAAATTCCCCAGATGATTTGATCTGCAATGATATGTTACAAGGACATATTGGGACTGTCTACACATGAGTAAAGCCACCTAGAGTAAAGCCACCCTGGGCAGGGGTCTACATGTGCAGAGAAGCAGGAGCAAATTTGCTGTTCATAGCAGCAGTTTACTCCTGCCCCAATGGCCTGACACCCTCCTCCCTACACCCCCCACAACAACCAGGGAGAGCTCTAGGCTCCCCCTGGATGCTACTCTAGTTGCTGGCAGGGAGCATGAGGCCAGGGGACATCTCTCTTTCGGTGGGGGCTGGAAAATTGTTCCCTACTCCCAGCAGCTGCCTACTGCCAGGGCGGGCTGTGCCACCAGAGTCTGTGTGGGGTCAATGTTCCCATCCATAGCAGCAGGAAGCTCCTGGGGGCAGGGAACAATCTCCCACTCCCTATTGCATGGGCGACCAGGAGCAATTTTTCTTCCAGTCAGCTGTTTACATGTGTCATACTGCTCAGTAATTACTCCCAAGTAAATGTGCTACTTGTATTTACAAGTAACAAATTTCCTTATAATTAGAGACAATTACTATACTGGAAGTGTCTTCACGTGTAGATGTAGATGCTTACTGCACAGTAATTAACTCTACTGTGCAGTAAAACATCTTGTGTAGACAGTCGCAGTAAGCATCTGCATATGTTGATGATTATGCTTACTGCACAATAATTTGCTCTAATCTTCAGTAAAGCATTTTATGTAGATGCACACATTAAGTAATTGAGACTTTGGTTAGATTTGGGGGGTTTTTTGGTTGAAACAGCTCAAATTGCCTCCAAAGCTAATTGGACATTGGATATTTTCACCCAGTGACTCTTTACATGCCAAATGCGTATCATAAATTGATGTATATTTGGAATAAGGCCACTCTAAGATATGTCACCTTACTAGGTCGCATTTAGCAAAAAGGGACAGGATCTGGTGCAGTAGATTTTAATCAATGTGGATATAATGGGCTGAAAAAACTGAGCATTGTACTTCTGTGAGAAATGTGGGTTTTCTTTTACTCTAAGGAAGGTTGAATATCTTGAGATTTTTTATTACTCACCACCAGGACTTATCTTGAACTTTCTAACCATAGGCACAATGCTCCTTCCTGTTAGGGATCTGTCTTGTAAAAGACCCTTCTTATATAAAGAGATACTGTGGTGAGGTTTTCCAGTAGGGGTACGTAAATGAATTCAAGGAGGTTAAAGGGAAATTAGATTGAGTTAAAAATAACCACCCATTCTAAGGTAAGTTAGGATAGGATGGGCTAGCAGAGGGGGCTTGTGGGGGATTGGGGAGGCTAGTGGAGTCTGCAGAGGGGTTGGTGAGAACTTGGAGGGTTTGATAGGCTAGTAGGGGGCTAGTAGGGTCCATGAGAGGGTTTGCAGGAATGGAAGGGCTGTTTCCCCCCATACTAGGGGCTATTTTTAGTATCCACATCAATCTTACTGTCAGATAATCCCCCAAGTGAACATATTCCCCTGATCCCACCTGCCACTCCCCCCAACCCCACCTTACTTCGTCAGCTCTCAGAACAAGTGAAAACTGGTATTGCTTGGATGTGGGGGAACTGGCTAGTCCATGGAGCAGGGGTGTGGGGGAACTGGCTAGTCCACGGAGCAGGGGCTGTTCTGAGGGTGGTGTGAGGGATTGGATAGAGGTAAAACTAGCTCAGTGATTGAGTGGGGGTAGGAAAAGCATAGCTCTGGGGCTGAGGCCCATAATTGGGCTTCTCCAGACCTGGAGCTATGCTGGGAAGTGAACAGAAGTTCAGTTAGATCAGTCTTGCCAGACCTAAGTTAGCCCAGCTCCAAGGTAACATTAACTTAGATGGGGTCATCCATTTTTAGACTGATCTAACATTCCTGAATATCTGTACAGTTTGCACTTACATAGACCTAACTAGGGATCTAAATGTAGGGTGTACACCTGGGAAAACTAAGTTAGATCAGGTGGCCATTTTAACATGCTCTAACCTCTCCCTAACCTTCCTGAACATCTGTATGTACCCTAGCAGATTCTGAAATATTCTAATTTGGGCATTTGAACCAGATGCATTGAATGAGCAGTTTCAAGCAGGCAGAACACTATCTGAAGAAGCCTGCTTTCTGCCCTGAATGTTTAATGTTAATTTTTACTGATAATTTTTTAATGCAAAACACAAACAACTTTAAAACAAAGAGCTTATTTTCCACTACAAGAGTAGTGGCCGCCTTTCTGAACCATAGACTCATTTGATATTTCCCTCTTGGTCATCCAAAGTAATAACTTTAGTAAGTTCTGTCTGGTCTGCAGCCTAGAGTTTAGGAGACTGCTCTGTGATATGATAGTTCAAATACTCTGGCAGAGGATGGCTTAGTTAGGGTTTCTTATACTATGGGCACAAGATGGACACTGCCTGCATAATAGAACTGTCTCTGGCCATGGTTTTTTGCTTGATAATAATTTAAACGATTTCATAGATTTCATAGACATTAGGGCTGGAACAGACCTCGGAAGATCATTGAGTGCAGCCCTCTGCCCCAGGGCAGGAAGTCAGCAGGGGTAGCAGTTGGCCAGTTTTCCCAAGAGGTGACCATGGGATACCAGATTGAGGCTTTTTTAAAGTCAATTGTGATGAAGTGGGGCCCTGCAAAGAGTGGATTTCCTCACTTGCCCTTGAGTACACCACCCACATGACTCATCTGCCATGCCTTGTTTTTAATTAATTACGATGTTAATTAAGGTGAGAGGCTGCCTATTCTTGCCCCGATGCCCGGGGATGCAATCTGCATCTCTGATCCTCCCCTACACCACAGCCCAACCCTCACAGATGGCATCCACTGATGTCAATCTCACCAGCCCCACACTGGGCCCCTGAATCCTCCAGATTGGACCCCAACTGGATTCCCCCACTCAGGCAGTCTACCTTGCCCTCATTTGGGCTACCTAGCTCCCTGAAATTATTTCCCCTCTTGGGCATGTTCCCCCCAGGACTTTTGGCCACATAGGCCCTGGCCTCACCTCCAAGACCAGTCAGAAACCCAGACCCTCAGCTCTGGGTGTCCCTCGTGATGGGCCCCTGGTCCTTTTGACCATTCTGATCCTGGCCCCAGCATTGACCAGTTGAGGGCACTCTATATCAGGCCTCTGAGCCTCTAGCCCCACTGTCTCTCTGGGTCTGCTTTCTGGACCCTACTAGCAGGTGAACAGTCATTCACACCATGACTGGTGTTCCAGGGTTTCACAGGGATTCTCACTCCCTGCCCCCTCCAGAGTAGCAGGTCATTGTGTTCTATTATAGCTCTCCTTTTCAACCCCACTCGCCCTCCCAGTGATGGAGGACTTACCAGGGTCATGACTCACCCCTATCTTTTGGACGGGGCCCCTTCACTCAGCCTCTGGCCCAAACTACAGTCTCAGGCATCCAAAAACTTACCTTGGCCTGCTCCCTCCACATGGGGCTATCCCCTCACTTGGGGCTTCACACCACCTCCTCACTTGGGGCGATGGGGATTCTCTTCCCAGTAGGCTCAGGTGGCTGCAGCCTTGCCTGGCCCCAACTCTCACTCCTTGGGGTCTTGTACCCCACCAGGCTCAGGTGGCAACAGCTGTGCCTGGCCCCAATTCTCCCTCTTTGGGGTCTTGCACCCCACAGGGCTCAGGTGGCTGTAACCATGCCAGGCTCCCACTCTTCCCCCTTACAGTATTGCACCCCACAGGGCTGAGGTGACTGCAGCCTTGCCTTGCCCCAACTCTCACTCCTCAGGCTCTTGTACTCCACAAGGCTCAGATGGGCACAGCTGTGCCTGGCTCCCACTACCTCTGATGTTATCAGACCCACCCAAAGGTGAGGTCTAGGGTTAAGGCACCCCTACCCACCTTTTACCAGGGTGATGACTGGCTTGGCATTTCCGGGGGGCTCTTGTGCCACTGAGAGCCCCAACAGGCCACCCACTCCCAGCAGGATGCAGTTTTAGGTTATGCTTAGGAACAGGAGACTTCCAGTCATTCCCTGTAGCTCCTCCCTTATGTCCAGGGTGTTCCAAGCAGACTTGCAGCCAGGTAAGGTTGCTGCCTCCCTGCCATCAGCAAACTGCCCTGTTTATATGGGCAGCCAGAGATCTAAAATGGCCACTGCAATTAAGCAACTGCTGGCTGCTTGACTCCACTCTTAAAGTGGCAGGCACCCTGCCAATACACCTTCCCCATTAAAATAGTTCCTGGGGGAGGCTTCCCTTGCTGCTCCTCCAAAGCAGGTTCCCCTTAGAGCCAGTGAGCACCCTCAAATGGCGAGCACCCCAGAAGTGCTCTGCCAGACACCTCCCCCCTTAAAGTGACATTTGGGGCCTTCACTTGGCTGCCTTCCCTGCTGGCTTTGCCCTAGCCTACTGTAGTCCCTACCACATGGTGAGCACCCCAAAGGTGCTCCGCCACATCAAGATATACAACACCAATCTCCTCTCCCTTGTCTAGGTAATAGGTCAGCTGGTCATAAAAGGAAACAAGATTGGTCAAGCAAGACCTACCCACAAGAAACCTGTGCTGGCTATCCCTCAGGATGTTGCCATCAGCCAATGTGTTAAAAATGGCCTCTTTGATAATTTTTTCTAAGACCTTCCCTTAGAAGTTCAGGCTGATGGGCCTGTAGTTTGCTGGATCCACTTTCCTCCCTTTCTTGAAGATAGGCATCACATTGGCCTTCTTCCAATTTTCAGGTACTTCACCAGAGCACCAGGAGCTCTCAAAGATCTGTGCCAGGAGCTGAGCTATGATGCTAGCCAGCTTCTTCATACTCTAGGGTTTAGACTGTCAGGGCTGGCTGACTTGAAGGTGTCCAGCCTCTCAAGGTGTTCCTTCACAAGCACAGCATTGATAGAGGGTAATGAATCTCCCTCACCCGGCCCTCCCTGTCCCATAATGGGCAGGGTCCTCCCATGGGACTGGTGAAAGACCAACTGAAAGTTGGCTTTTTCTTGGGTGTCAGTTATCAGCTGTCCCATCTGGTTTATCAGGGGTCCAATGTTGCCCTTGCTTTTTCTATGGCTCCCCACATATCTAAAAAAGGACTTTTTATTGTCCTTGATACTTGTAGTCAGCTGGAGTTCTGTCACAGCCTTGTCTTTCCCGGTTTGCTCCCTGAAGGTCTGGACCAGTGCAAAATATTCCTCCTTGGAGGTGGATCCCATCCTCCATCCTTGTAGGTCTTTCTTTTTATATGCAGGAGGTCTGCTAGTTCCCTGCAGAGCCAAGGAGGCTGCTGTGCCCTTTTGCTGCCTTTCCTCCAAGATGGAATAGACTTAGCTTGTGCATCCAGGATCGCTCCCTTGAGATGTAACCAATCTTCCTGAACTCCCCTCCCCTTTGGGTCGTGGTCTCTTAGGGTCTCACTGACAAGCCTCCTGAGCTTGTCAAAGTCAGCTTTCCTGAAGTTGAAAACTTCTTTATTGCTGACTGACTTGCCAGCTTTACAGCGGATGGTGATTTATCTGACATCTCTTTACATCCATGGAAGAGCTGACTCATATTGGAAAGAAAATGGATTTAGATGTCTTTGGAGCAGTAGCAAATCATTTCTTAGAAATCAAATAGGGAAAAATGAGCTGCATATAACAAAAAAAGAAGCTGCATAAGGAATTTAGACATCTTAGCCTAATTCAGGACTTTATGCAAGACGAAGTAGAATGTTACTAAAAATGGCACAAGTGTTATTAAGGTACCATATCAAGGAAATAAAATTCTGCCCATGGTGCTTCCCATGAAATAAGACTATAAATCTGGATGACTTCTGCATCACAACTATTCCCCTACAGTTACAGTATATAAAATGTATTTTTATGGAGTGCCAATACAAAGATTTATTACATCTCAATATACAACCAAACCAAAATTTTTCAATGCCTAACTCAAGGGATAAGCTTAGTGTGCTTGACATTTGTAAAAATTAGTCTGAGATTGTAGGTTATAGTGCTTGTCTATCATTACAGTAGTAAAGATTCTATAATTTGAGTCCACTAAATTATTCTGCTGAAAAACGAAGATACACAAATTTTTTAGAACTACTAGGAAAACTGGGGTGGAAAGGATGAACTGTTTTAGTTAAAAATATTCTGATACATAAGAGAAAGTACTAATACTGAAAATAAAAATACCATTTATTTCTAGCATTACTATTTGAAAAGTATTTTTAAATAAAAGTTTCACTTTCCAGAGCATATTCAATGGTATTGTGTCTGCTTAGATGGTTCTTCAACCTCTTATCTTCCAGGAAGTATCTAGAATAACAAGAAGGGTGGTTACAAACAGGATAGCGATAGACAATTTTCTGCAGCACCAGAGGACAAGATAAGAAGTAATGACAACAAGGGAATTTTAGTTTGGGTATTAGGAAGAACTTTCTCCATATGAGGTTGGTTAAGCATTGAAATTTTTTTAACCAGACACATGCTTGTCTGGGATAGTTTAGATAGTGGTGATCTTCCTTTAATCAGGCTGGGGTTGGACCAGATAATCTCCTAAGGTTCCTTCCAGACCTATTTATGATCCTATGACTAAAATAAAGTCTAAAAAAGGAAGATTTGTGTTAATGATGTTAACTTGTTTTGAGATTTCTGAATTGCTATGAGCACTAACAAACAAAAGCCAAACAGGACCAACAAACAAAAGGAAAATATGTAATGTAAATGGCAATTCACAGCTTGGATAGCATGTCAAAACCCTACCCTTTTCTTTCTGTTGCAGATATTTTCTTTAGTAATGAAAATTTTGTCAACAAAGTGAAATAAAGCATTTTGTGCAATTCCTTATGTAAATTTAATATCTACAATACAAATCCCTAATGATGGGAAAATGAGAGAGATTTCCAAACACTTCTTCTATCCTAACTTGATACAAAGGTAAAGATATTCAATATATTTTTGTGAACATAAAACTAAAACAAAGTTCAGTGACACACTAAATGTTTTGCTTGGGGAATTTCTATATGTTTTGTTTTATTTTAACTATTTTTAATAATGTAAATATACATTTCTAAATTCAAAGTAATCTTGAACAGGAAAACCAGAATTTCTAAATTTGATTTTTTTAAACTAGGATTATGTGACAATTTCAAAACTTTTCTCAATGTCTTGAGTTGATAACTTGTTGAAAGTAACCTTATACTGTAAAATTGTTGTGATTTTAAAAGGAAAAATAACATTTTTATAAGCAAATGCTTTCCTGAAAATTTTCCAGCAAGCTGTAGAAATCTTGACACAAGCCTCAGAGTGTTGTTTAGACTAGTCATATATGAGAGGTTTTTTTGTCCTGTTTCATTTTTAGATGGCACACTATATACTCTACACACATGAAGTCTCTGCCAATGTCTGACCATTCACTATTACTCCTTTTTTATAGACTTGAGACTCTCCTGAGCAGCACTTGCTGATCAGGTCAAATTGTATCGTGGTTCTGTGTTATGGAATAATGTCTACTAGGAATCAGGATATATAAATAAATGAACCTCTTGATTGTGGTGTTTGGGAATTTTGATATATAGATTGCATTATACCTGACAGTATGTCCCAGATGTTTGAGCTAACAAATGGAGTTGAAGATTGCTGGATTTTGTTGCCAACTCTCTTGTTCTTCCCACTGTGTACTTGGCTAACTTGTACTCATTAACAGGGATCCTGTTTTTTTCTGATAAAAAAAAAATCCCCAGTGGTATACACTGGGTTTTGATCAATTATACTGGTAAAAGTATAACATCTCTTCCTGGCTTAAGTCATTTTCCAAATAGTGGAACTATATGCAATGCAATAACTATAGGGAATGACTATCAATCTCTATCTGAAAATGTGTATAATCTTCATTATTATAGTATCTAAGAATCTCAAAACACCCCTTTGTGACAGGGTAGTACTATTACCACATCCTCTGAATGGAAAGTTGACACCCAGGTTAAATGGGAGGTAGATACCTAACTATTTTTTAGGATCTGCATCTAAGTCATTTGCTCAAAGTCTCTAGTAAATCGATGATTAAGCACAGATTTTAACCCAGCTTTCTAAATGTTCCAGTTTCCTAACTAGTGAACTATCTGGCTTCTGAAAACACGCATTTGTTTTTTCCAAGTCTCATGTTACATGACTCATGTTAGTCCAATTTTCTTGTCATACACATTGCTGCCCAACAACAATTCCCAAGTTTTCTATAGAAAATGCATATCCTATAATTTCTTTGTTATGGGAAATGAGTAACAGGTTATAAAAGGTCCTGAAGCCTTCCCTGAATGGTCAGTTTACCCTATTTGTATTACTATAATTGCTTCTGTTTTTTCAGAAGTCTGATATAATGACAGTTGGACCAGTGCTGTGCAACATCTTCATCAGTGACTTGGATGAGGTTGTGGAAAGCATTGTGTCCAAATTCATGGATGGCACCAAATTATGGGGCAAAGTAAACACACTGGAAGGCAGGGATTAGATTCAGGTGGATTTGGGCAGATTGGAAAAGTGGGCAGATCAGAATAGGATGCAGTTTAACAAAGTAAAAAGTGTTACATCTAGGGAGAAAGAATCACCAACACACCTACAGGCTGGGAGGTGACTTTCTAAGCAGCACAGGAACAGAAAGGGAACTTGGAGTCATAGTCGACTCCAAAATGAACATCAGTCATCAATGTAACACAGTGATAAGTAAAGCCAACCACACTCATTCTTGCATTAGAAGGTGCATCACTAACAGATCTCAGGAGGTGATACTTCCCATCTATGTGGCATTGATAAGACTGAAGCTGGAGTACTACCTCCGGTTCTGGGCACCACACTGTTAGAGGAATGTGGATAAGCTTGAGAGGGTCCAAAGGAGGGCCAGTTGTATGGTTAAGGGCCTGCAGATAAGATCCTATGAGGAGAGATTGAGGGACCTGAATCTCTTCAGCCTCAGCAAAAGGAGGCTAAAAGAGGATCTTGTGACCATTTATAAATTCATCGGGGGGAGTGGGGGCAGCAAGGAATATGGACACTCTGTGTATCAGGCTGCCCCTCGGGGTTACTAGGAACAATGACCATAAACTGATGGAGAGCAGATATAGATTAGACATTAGGAAAAATTCTTTATGGTGAGGGTTGCCAAAATGGGCTTCCAAAGGAGGTAGAATGGGCTTCCAAGGGAGGTGGTGGTTTCCCCTACCTTAGAGGTCTTTAAGAGGAAACTAGACAAGCAGCTTTCCTGCCCAGTGCTCTTTCCTGCCTGGGGGTCTTTCCTGCCCGGGGCAGGGGTTGGACTTATTGATCTACTAAGGTCCCTTCCAACCCTAAAAATCTATTAAGTCTATGAAATCTATGATACAAAAAAATGAATGAGTTATCCAAGTAACATACTATAGGTTTTCTGAAACTGCAAGTAGTATACTTTTTATGAAGATTATGGTAAATTTTAGCATATCTCTTCAAAATTGCTAATAAAATAAGTAGAGTAAGGAATTAAGGCCCTTAGATTATTATTACAAAGAATATTGGGTTGCCATTACTTAAATGATGACTAGATGATTCCTCGTGTTTTATTTCTTAGATAGTTAATACCAAACTTCATTTAATGTAGCTTCAACATGAAAGTTTATTTGGGAAATTTAACATTCTACATTACCTCTAAATAGCTGGTTGAATGTATGTCCTAAAATCTTAGAAATGCCAATACATTGCTGCTGTGCTTTGCATTATGTCTGGTGAATTAATCCTCACCAAATGAATGATAGTGGTTGCTTTATGTCTAAATCTTTGTTAATAAGTGTGAACATTTAGATGGATCAGAGGACTGCATTAATTATTTGGTTAGCCTATACCAAGATTTATGCTAATTCCAAACATGATCCTGTCACATAATACTAGAATTTAATTTCAGGAAGGATTATACATAGATTATCTGTCCTACACAATCCTAACTTTATGTATGATATACCACATTATGAAACCATCTTTCTTTATTAACATTGCCTGTGATGTCCTATAAGATGTAGGAATTAGATACAATATATTTAAAAATCACCGAAATATGTCTGTAATTTGTTAAAGGGATTTCTACTTGCATGGGTTACAGAAAACTAATAAAATTAGAACCAGGTATAAATGTGGAGAATAATGCAAGAAGAACAAGTATACGTTATGACATGTTGATCTGTAGGGTTAGTGATAGCAACAAAAGCAGATTAATATATGCTTTATTATGAAATTCTAAAACATTCATCCATTGTACTACCACAGAATTAACAAGATTAATCTCAGATTTGAACATAAGTGTGGGTGTAGGGATGATTCTACCTTTCTGCTAAAATGTTTCCATACTGGATATTACACTATACAGAGGTTGGGTAAACGGGTTAATTTTTAATAGCTCACATCCTTTAATACACCCTCTTATCTTTACGGGAAGTCCAATGGCTTGGACATGGCTCTGTGCAATGAGCTAATTATTCTTCAGGTATAGCAAACCTTCTGAACTTCCATTGACTTCTTTGGCCACTAAAAAAGAGAGAGAGAGAGAGAGAACAAAACCTGTCAAGAACTGCTTTTCTGGGTGCAATTTTCAGAAGCAATCAGAACTATCTTAAATCCACTCCCATTAACATAATTGGGAATTTCTGGGTATTTCACCATTGACTTATATGGAAGAAAAATTAGATTAATGCTGAATATTCTTCAAAACCCCACATTTATATATATATCTTTACTTCTGCAACCCAAGGCTTTTAATATATTGTTCACCATGAATTTAGGAGGATTGCAGAGATAGCTTCTTGTAAACTGGTTTATCACTTTATATTTCTGACAATTTTGTAAGGCAAATAAATCATACTTTATGCTGTGTATATATTTTCTATGTTTATCTGTTTTTAGCTTATTTTATGACAAATACCTAGAAAACCATTAATGAATAAGAACACAAGTTAAAAGATTAGTAGTGGGATAGTAATAATATTTATTATTGAAGTGTATGGAGAAAACAGCTTGTATGACCATGTAGAAATAAAATATAGATCTTTAATAACAAAATACAAATCTATACTGAATTTTTTCCTAGAATAAAAATCCCAATAATTTTCTTAATGGTTGTTTATAATCTCTTGTAGGTGAATACTTTCAGGATTCTAACCTTAAAAACTTATTATTACAGTATATAGGCAGTGTATGTTTGGAGGGAATAGTCTGTAACTCTAAGTCTATGACCAAGAAGTGAAGTAAGTTAGATGTCCTGTTGCATCCACAATTTTATCTTAATGTTTTCAAAATTAATGTTCTATTGTTTCTTAGTTATAGAAAGGAATATGCTGGTTGAGCCAGAAGCTTCAAACTTGATTCTAAATAGATTCATAGATTCATAGATTCATAGATGCTAGGGTCGGAAGGGACCTCAATAGATCATCGAGTCCGACCCCCTGCATAAATGTACAGTCAATGAGTTTTTCCACTAAATTCAGTGGGTATAAGATCTCAGTCTTCATGTGTAGTCATAAAAGACAGTATGAGAAGAGAAGGTAGTAATGGAACTGGTGTGCTAGTGAGATAAGCAGTGACTTCTGTGAGTATTTTACCTAAATGACCACAGAACTGGATCCTATAGCCTTTTTATTTCTTAAAGAGACAAGTGTTAGCAAATTTACATGTACTACAAAATGAAGAATGAAATGGCAGTTTTACTTTCAATGTCTCATAAGTTTAAACATTTTTTGCTTTCATTTTTATAATAGAGAGTGTACATTTTTTGTATATTTTATTTTCCTAGCCACCTCTGCATTGTTTGTATGCACCGTGGAAGCAGTGTTTGTGGCTAAAAACTGAATGATGGATTTCTATTGAATGGCAAAAGTGGTAACTGGAACCTCATCCCTAATCTCAAAAATAATGCAACTAAACTGTTAAACCCCAGTTATATATATATATATATATGACAACATGTACCTGTATTACAATCAAATGTTCAATTCCCATGTAGCTATATCCATGAGCAGTGATTCTATTAGTGATCACCAGGGATTCTGGTTTTCTCTAATAAAAAATCCCCAATTTTCAGATTATATATATTGCAGATTATACACACACACACAGAGGCATATATATATATATATATTTATGTATGTGTGTCTGTATATATATGTGTATATATGTGTGCACACATATATATAGGCTTCAGTCCACAATTCAGCTTGGAGAAGATATGGCCCAATTTGGAGGCTGAATCTCCAAAAACTAATTGAATTCGGAGAAGACAAAAAATACAAAACCCAAATCAATTCAGAGGCTCCAAATTGATACAGAAAAGATTCAGAACTTTGGAGGTGGTCTTTCAGGGAAACAGAAACTGAGAAGAAGGAGGGGGAGCAGGTGGGGAAGGACTTACATCTCTAGCTGGCCAGGGACTGTGATCTCTCTCTGAGTCACCTTCCAATCACAGTGCTCTGGGACATAGCAACAACATATAAATCTCTGTCTGCAGCCTTTCTGTGCCTTTTGTGAGCTGTTTCTGCCTGAGCAACAGTGTCTGAAAGGTACTGGACTGGGTTGGCTTCCTAATCAGTATCCTGCTACTTTTTGTTCTTGGAAAGGATTGAATATAGCTTAGCTTACTAACTAGAACCCTTCTACTTATCCTTATCCAATCCATTTCTTTCAATTTATAATTGTTCTTGGGTTTTTTTTCAAAAACTCTAAAAAAAGAAAGCTGTGTTTTCCCTGGCAGTGTGGTTGTCGCAGAGCACTTCAGTGCTCTGCTCCTATAAAGAGGGAAGGTGTGTAACAGGGTACTGAGACACCTGCTACTTAGGAAGCAGTAAGTAAGGAGCCCAGCTGTGGGTTGCCAGGGCAACCAGTAGAAGTCAGCTGACAGGAAGGGTCAGTGCCTGGCCCCTATATAATTCCGAGGCTGAGGCCATAGAGGAAGGAGCTCTGCCAGACTGAATAATGTGGAGAGGCTAGACTGCAGGTATAGCTTTGAGGCTGGGGAAAGGATAGAGCACCCCTGATGCAGTGGGACTGAGGTTATAGCCAAGCAGCTTGAATTTATGTTGTAGCCAAGAGGCTTGAGTTTCTGTTTACTTTTTACCACCAGAGGACCAGGTAAGGCTATTAGGGGTTGGAGGAGGCCTCATAGGGGCTCCACAGTAGTGTGGGGATCCCGGTGCCAGAGAGGACATAGCATTTGGGGGTGCACTGACCTCAGCCCCTAGGAGGGGAGCAGAGAATTGGAGGCCAGGTAAGGCTGAGGCTGCCTGAGCCCTGAAGGAGGTTCAAGACACCAAGGAGGAGATATAGGATCAGGCACAGCTACAGCCACCTGAGCCCAAAGGACCCTGCTCCGTGACAGTGATCCATCACTGTGCAGGGAAGCATACGTTACACACACTCACACACATACATCATAGAAGAATTCAGATATTATTACAACACAAAAGAAGTCAGACATTCATATAAGAAGAAGGAGATATAGTATATAGTTATTAATATTGTTAGTTATAGTTGCATACAGACTAAAACAACAGTAAAGAAGAAGTCAGGTAGAGATTCAGATTAAAAAAGCTTCTGAAACTTTTTGGATGATTTAATCAGAAACAAAAAATTAAATGATGAATTTAAAGCAAACAAACAAAGAAAACCCCACTGAGGTTGGCATATGCTATTTATTTCATTTTGCTAGTAAATAAATAAAATTTAAATAAAATAATAAAATTAAATAAAAAGATTTTTTTTAATACACAGTGAAACCTGAATATCAGCTTTCCCTTACCTTTATTTCAGCTCACTGAGTAGTTATGGCAGAGACATAAGAACAAGGTTAAAGCCCTTTCTCTGAATCAGGAGAGAGGAAATGTGTACCTATATCTTTTGCACCACAGGTGAATACTTTATAATGGCTAGCTATAGGTGAATACTTTATAATAAGGAGCAATGCCCATTAACCAGCTGGCCAAATGTCACCAAGGTCCAATTGTGACTCTAGTTCTTTGTTTGCCAATTGTATTAAAGAGGTATGAAAATGTCCCAAACTGGATGTCTGGAAGGCAAAAAGGAAAGAAAGAAAATAATTGTTTTGTGTCAAGGGTCAAATGAAATATTTCACCTTTTTCTATCATTTTTTCACATTTTCACATTTCTTCAATTTTCTAGGGGAAAAAAGCATTTAGACCAATTTAAAACATCATTTATTTGCATAGTTCTAGCTTGGGAAATGTTATCAGTGGGCTTCAAAGTGAATTTTACTTTGGCTGAAAAATATATATTGAAATGGCATGCCTTATAATATTTTTCTGAATTGAATGTGAATACAACATATATATATAAAGCAAACAAAATGTCCAGGATCACTGATGTATTTACTGTAGTATTTTACCTAAGGAACTCCAGTCAGGTTTTGGCTTTTTAATTCATATAATATACATTTGAGTCATATTTTACTTTTTCATTTCTGTGTGCTAGAGAACACAAGTGAAAACATTTAAAAAAAAAAGAAAAAGAAAAAAAGATTTAATGTCTAGCATTCAGGATTTTTTAAATTTCCTACATAAAACAGCTTATACTGTGATCTCATAGCCATCACGTTTATGTTACCTCCTGTCCCAGGAACATGTCCAAATCTGACAGAAATGCAGAGACTTTATTTATGTTTCCCTTCAGTGTAATTGGTTTCAACAATACATCTTCATCTTCAAACCTAGTTTGTTGTGTATTGTTTCTTCAGGAAAAAAATACCTTTCTTCCTTAGAGATAGTGTTGTTTGTTATGCAGACTTTTATCGACTCTAAATGAAAGGTCATGCTTTTATTGTCTGTTGTTGAAAGCTTCAGTATAGAAAATCCATTTTCTCTTTTCAGTTAGTATTAGTTGTAATTTACAGTTAAGACTTTGGGAAAATTCCAAAATATGAATGATCTCTTCCTTAAAAAACTAACTTAAAAATAAATTGTGTTTAACAATGCACTTGTTTTTTGAGGCTTACTATTCAGGTTAAATTTCAGCAACTTGTGGTACAGAGCAGAATTCTCTGACTCTTAGGATGTACCACTACTTTTATTCATAGATTTATGTTTCTGCCAAAACGGCATCTATTTTTTCTGTTAGATTTTTTCCTCACATGTTTGGTGTAAATGAAAATAGACAGTTAAGATGTTCTGCCATTTTGATGAATAACTTCCTACAAACTAAGACAAGAATAAAATTTTGGGGAATAAAATTTGGGGCATTAAGCATGTTATGAGAGAGACAACTAAGTGGCAATATTTTACATAGCCATATGAGAGATAAATTTATTATTAGGAATGATCTCTGCTTATAACAGAGATAGAGGAACAGATATCCCACATCAAGATCTTCTGCTGGCTATTTTAGGAGTGTCATCTGGTCTTTTCAGAAACTGGTGAAATTTTGTGTAGTCTAGATAGGGGAATATATTTGGTTGAATGTGTAAAGAGATCTTGGTTCTTTTGATGGAAGAGTAAAAAGAGGACAAAGTGAAGGGCATGATAAAACCTACAGGCCACAGTCAGATGAATGAGCATGTGCCTGTTGCGCTGTCTCAAAAAGGTTTGAGATGCCACAGGAGACAGGCCACAAATGAAAAAATGTTAATGCAGCAAGGAATCTAAATTTGATACTAGGAAATCCTGGTATTAAAAAAAAAAAACCCTGGGAAAAAACACAGGGTGCACTCTGGGAGTATGCCCTGAAGCAACCAGAGGTGGGTCCTCTAAGGAGATTATCTAGCAACCACCAGAGCATCTCTATGGCTGGTCCATGCCCCTGCTGTTCCAGTACACTATATCAGCATGCTGAAGCAAATAGAAGTTGGGCAAGGCTGCAACAACAGCTTAGACCCAGGCTCTGTACCCAGTAATCAGGGACATGGGAGTGGAGGGGATTGTGGAGTTTCTGTGAGGGATTGTGGGTGGATATGTGCAGGGTGTGGGAGGATGTGGGTGGGTATGGGGAAAATGTGGGGTTTGTGGGGTGATTTGAGGGGAAGCTGCCATATGCCCACCCCCCCACCCCACTGTGGTGCACAGCCCCTGGCACTGGCAGCAGTACCCAGTTGGGGTGTGAGGGTGCTCATGGCCTGCTACAGGCCCAGCCCCTGGTAGAGGGGTGCAGCCTGAGACCCAGGGGCTGCACATGGTGAACAGAGCTAGCTTGGCCTGGCCTGCTGGCACACATCTTTGAAGACAACCAGAATGGCTTCTCCCATCTCCATGGTTCTCAACACTGTACCTGGGGACCATGGGGGTGGAGGGGAGCCATCCTGGTTGTGTTGGAAGGCACGTGCCAGTGGGCCAGAGCAGGCTGGCTCTGGTAGCCACGTGCAGCCCCCAGGTCTCAGGCAGCACTTGTCTGCTGTGGGGCTATGTCTCCAGTGGGCCATGAATGCCCCAATGGTCTGTCTGGCTACTGCTGCCAGCATCAGGGGCTGTGCACCACAGAAGGTGGGAGGCAGGCATGTGACAGCCCCCACTCAAACACCCTCCATAAACCTTACATCCCCGCATGCCCACATCCTCCAGACACCAACCTACAAACCCCACATCCTCCCATACCCACAAAACCCACACACCTTTCCAACACCCTTCCCATGAACCCACATTCCTCCCACATCACGCACCCTGTCTACCCAGCCACCAGACAAGATGGGACCTTCTGGTGGGAGTTGTGACTGCATGGAGAGCTGTCCCCACATCCTGGTTAGCAAAGAGGTCAGGGAGAGCTCTAATTTTCCTATGTTAAAAAAAAAAGCAAACACCAATGCATATTTAGAATTTATTTTATTATGATGACAGAGGCATAGGTAGGCTTCCAAATTGTTTTCAAATGGTAATTATATCATTAAAACATTGCCTGACTGCTCTGTGTGTGTGTGTGTGTGTGTATGTGTGTGTGCGCGCGCGCACGCGTAGTGGCATTTCATTTTAATTATGGATTTCATTTTAATTATGGAAGAACACAGATTTTGGGGGTTTTTAATGAGTGAATTTGGGATTTTTTATCAGAGAATTTGCAATTTTTAAACAGGGAACACCAGGATTCCTGCTAGTGAGGCAAGCAGCAGGACCCCAGCAGAGGAGCCTGCCTAGGGCTGGTACCAGGGACTCAGCTGGAGGGCAAATGAGGTGGCTGACCTCCTGGATATTTGGGGCCAGGAGGACATGACTTGACAGTTCAAATTGGGTCGAACAAAATGAGTGCATCTTCCAGGCGGTAGCTGCCCAGATGACAGGATGGAGGTACTCATGGCAGCAGTTCTGAACAAAGGCCAACTGTGCAGCCACAGTCCAATAGCATCTGGCTCAGAGGTGCAGGAAACTCTACTGCAGTGGCCATGGTACAGTCCTGGCAGGTATGTAGACATGAGGCTGCAGGTCAAAGAGGCCGTATGCTGTTGCAGGTTGCAGCAGGTCACAGCCAGGCAGCAACCTTCACTGCCACCCTCACCGCCAGAGGGTGCAGGGGCCACTGTAGGTGACTGTGAAGCAGTCCAGCTGGCACAAGGGGTTTGTGTCTCCATATATCAACTGACCAGATCTCAGAAGCTCCTGAGGACAAGTAGTTCTGAGCTACTCATCAGGGCAACTTTTTATACTGCTGGGGCCAGCACAGCCTTTATCTCTCCCAGCTGCAGATCTGGGAGGAGGTGGGCAGGGTCAGTTTTCCCCAAGTGGCACAATTTGCCCCACAGCAAAGTGCATGTTCAAGTGCGTGCACAGAGGCACAAATCTCCAGTACAAATTTGTGTTGCTGCTACTTGAGCTGCAATAAGTGCACATGAATGTATGTGTGGAAGCAGCCACAAAGTTCTATTAAGTCTATTTTAAGATGACCACATAATATATTATTTGCTTAACGCATAAACTGAATATTATCTTTTCCAGATAAATAAATTAGAGAGTAAAAAATAGGGAGAAGAAAAAGTGTTGAAAGTAGTTGGTAACTGTTAATTCTATAGTTTTCCAAAGACTCTCTGTAGAGTATACAGCAGAGTATAAAACCTTTCTCCTCACAGTTTTTTTGTGTTCTTTAATAAAATTTTGAATGTTGGTAAGTATGCCAGAAATAGAGCTCAGGCAATAAAGTATCATTGATCCTTCTTTTGATCCTTGCTATAATATTTTGAAAACCAATTTTTGTCATGAGTTTTAGTAATTCAATGCCACTAAAATCAGTAGAGTTGCAGGGGTGAGAGAAAACTTTAGTTTTATATATAGTATGTATCTGTGACAAATTTATGTTACCACATACAGATTTCCAATAGTTTAACTAATGTGGGTGTAAGATGAGCACCAGTCCTGGGCACTGACTTAGAAAGGGTGCCAGTGAGGTACCTGTTAAGAGTCTTAGCTTTGCCAGGAACAGTCCCACACCACCCTGGCATAGGAGTTGGAGCTTTCTAGTACATATCAGGGTGTTTTTAAGTCCTCTCCAGAGTCATTGGGTGTTTGCTACAGCCAAGGCTGTGGACTTTGATTGTGGTGAGCCAATTCTACATCTGGGACCAAAGCCAAAGAATCCTGGTGAGAGGGTCTTGCCCCTCTGCTCAGGCTCAGACCATTTTAGGACTGTATTTAGAGTCAGGAAGGAATTTTAACCCATAGTCAGATGGGTACAGACTATAGGGGTTTTTACTTCTTCTGTAATAGGGGATGTGGCCTTCTACCTGGGATCTTTTCAGGATATATTGGCAACATTTTGTAGAAGCAAAGCATTGGCTCTGTGGTTCCTTTGCTTCTCCTGTGGCAGGCTAGGGGTTAAGACTGTGTTGTGTCAGAGTTCATGGTAGTCTTATACAGAGTTTAGAATATGTTTTGTATGGGTGGTTTGACTAGGGATGAGCCTGTGTTTGGCAGGCATTTGGCCTAGATGACCTCTGGAGGTAAGTTCCAGCCCTAGTTCTGTGTTATTCCATGAATTTCTATGATTCTATGTCTCTGCATATTTTTATTTATCCTTCAAGTACTCTTTCATACACTAGAGAAGCAAAAGAAGTAGAGAATGGAAGTGATGGTTTTCAAGGATAATTAAATGAGGATAAAATGCAGTGGCTCAAATTCATTTCTGCCCGATAAACAAGAACCTGACATAGAAGGTTGGAAGTAAGACACAGATCATGCAGACCAGCCTGTTTACCTATATAGGAAACTCTTGCCATTTGTGGGGGATACATTCTCAAGATCCCTGTGAATGGTGAAATCCATGAATAAGGCACTGCGTTCATCAACGCTGTCTGCATTCATGAACACAGTGCCCCCGGTAGCTGGAGGAGGGCCATGGCTGTGCTTGCGATGGCAGAAGTGCAGTGGTAGTGGTGGGAGCCTGGCAGCAGCAAGACACAGCTCCCAAGGAGCTCCTGTAAGTGTATTTAAGATGCAGGTTTGACATTCACGCATATTTAAAACTGCAAATAACAAACCCGTGAATAGCAAGTAGTTTCTTTAACAATGGAATAGTGTGTATGATACATGATCCCTTGTGTAAGAAGACCAAGATGCAGCCCGCTAGCGATCATCAGAAGATAAAGCAGAAGGAAAGCCTTGGAGATGGTGCTGAAGTCAGCAAAGAACCAGAATGAACCAGTGACTGACCGAGAGTACCTAGGTTCATGGCCTTATGCAGGCACTCTTAGCAGAGAGACATGTAAATGAACGAAATGCATAGGCAATTATATACTAATGAAGTAAACCATAAACTGAGGTGGAACTTGAGATGGGAGGAAAAATTGTTGGAACAGGAGGAGGGATGAAAGCAGGAGGATGTTAATGAGTATGAACCAAGGTGTATAAAATGTGAAAATAACTAACGTTCAATGCAGGTCCCCTGATTCACAGGCTGTGTGTCTGTGAGGGACTCTTGTTTGAAGTTGTCTCCATTCTTAATAAAGCTGTTGCGAGCAACGCGTGCTGGTGTTTGCTCCCTGCTTGCTCTGGCTAATTAGTACCAGGATCCATGAGCAATTGGAACATCATCTACCTAGTCACTGGGCACCACATGGAGTTGCGGTCTCATATTCAACATCCCCCAAAACAAAGAAAAAGCCCATGTTTAGAGTAACAGACTACAGTTTTATGGGAAAAGTACAATACAGTTTAAATATCTCTGACAACTAAAGATTAAAAAATAATGGCATTGACTTAAAATTGTGTGCATGTGTGTGTGCGTGTATAATTATTACAAAACTAATTTTAATTTGCTCCTGAAAAACTGAAATACATTGAGAAAGAATATTTGAGCTTTTCTCTGCAACAATAAAGACTAGAAATTGATTTTATTTTTAAATAAAAGCAGTAATTATACAAAATAAAATAACCTCCGAAAGTAGAGCTTTAAGAAAAACACAAAATGCCAGAAGTCTCG
The DNA here is from genome assembly GCF_052110815.1 of Crocodylus siamensis. Classification (NCBI taxonomy): domain Eukaryota; kingdom Metazoa; phylum Chordata; order Crocodylia; family Crocodylidae; genus Crocodylus; species Crocodylus siamensis. The sequence continues at coordinate 351,882,271 of NC_143395.1, forward strand.
TGAAAAAATCATGAAAGCTGACAATATGTATTGAGTATTTTCAAATAAATGTCATTATCTTTTTCTTCATTGAGAGACTGAAATATCTATTCAAGTCATAGCTACAGCTTTCAAGAGCCGTACACATCCTACTACTAATTATCCATAATATGATATTTACTTTACACAATAAAATTATATAAAATAATTATGTATAATTATATATCTATACACACACACACACATACACACATTATGTAATAATGTTGAAATAAAATGTCCTACTGTACAAAAATTAACATGGAATTGCATTCAGTTTTGCGGTGATCATTTAAATGTCAGTTCTTTATTTGTTTAAGTATCATTTGTGGGCGCTGATAAGGCGATATCACCACACTGTGGACAACCACATAGGTGAGTGTATCACATAAATAAACTGAGGCTGCATACCCATGTACGTACATCTCCTTCAGGATGTGTACCGGTGTCTAAAGGCAAAATGTAGGTGGCCTAAAACCAATGACAAACAAGTATTGAATGAAGGGGAACACTCATATTTTAGCTAGAGTACTCACCAAGGAAGTAGTATACCCAGGTTCTAGGATGGTCTTGCCCAGATGGGGTTGGAACTTCCCATTATATTGCTCTAACTACTATGAAATAGGCCAGGCTTAAGCTAGGGCCTGCTCCAGAGCTCCTTGTAAGTTACTGGATAAAATGGATAGGAGTTCAGTCCAATGGAGGAACATCTACCTCACTGGAAGCAAGGATCAATGCTAGAAGCCCCACTTCCTTCTAGCCATTTCCTAGCTAGGTAGATTTCCTATATCTTATGGTAAATGCATGGTAGATCTTATAAACTTGTAAATTTATTAATACCCCTTCACTATTTCATTATATCATGATTGGGTTGCTTATGTTCAATGTTTCCAGTTGATACAGTTCGGTCCATGAATTTTCATAGTATTTTTGTAAACAGTAAAAACACATTACTTAGCTTTATGGGAAAAATAAGACTGACCTGAAGCACAGAGGACTTTAACAACGATTAATGCATGCCATCTTTTTATTATCAGTGGGCAATAAGTGGTGGGTGGAAAATTTCACAGATTCATCTTCATACCTTCTTTCTCTAGATTATCTTACTGCTCTTGAAAGCTGTAGCTATGACTTGAATAGATATTTCAGTCTCTCAATGAAGAAAAAGATAATGACATTAATTTGAAAAATGTATAAGACCCGTGTTTCTAAAACTTCTAATATTTCAAAAAAATATATCCTCCTAGCTGATTCCCTTACAGCATTTTTTAAACTTTCAGTGCTGATATTGCCATTAATGTAATTGTCTGGTATATAAATTCAGCTTTTAGAGATTCTGATATTATTTACATAACTTTGGTACACTACGGATGTGTGAAGCATATCTTTTGGAGTGTAGAAATTATATAAATGTTAATTGTTGTTCATTTTAAATAGGTTCTATCCTGATAAAACTAAAACGTAATTTCTTCCAAAATAAAATCATTAAAAGAGAAGGTGTTCAACCCATGTCCAATTCCTAAATATAGAAGTTGCTGTAAAGATGCCTTGCTAATAAAATCACAAATTAGTCATGGGTTGTCCAAATTATTTTTAAATCTGCTGATGGATGAATGAACATTAAGATTCTATATGTTGACAGATGGTTTCAAAAAATAAAAGTTTTCTTGTTGGTTTATTCTTAGGGTTTCTTGTTTTTATTTGTTTGTAATTAATAACAACAATACCATTTATAAAACAAAATTTATACTGAGTCACAGTTCTTTCAATAAGTAATGTGGAGTCAGAATTTGTGAAGACTCCAGTGGATATGATCAGGTCAACTTATATCCTTAATCAGCTCTGAACATTTAATCTTTGAGTTTCATATTAGAATAATGGTAACTTGCCATTAACAGCAATCAGGCCTACTTTACTCTGTAGATGTAAATTATGAATCCATGGCTGAATTGTTATACTGAATTATAGCTGCTGTTTCTTAAAAGAAGCCAACCTATCATTCTATCAATTTGTTGCCTTTCAGTCTTGTTACACAGTAATTTTAGCCAGCTCTTAAACCCTGGACTGTCAAAATATTAACACCAGGAATTAGTTTTAAGCACACTTTAGGCAGCTTAAAATTATGCCATTCCAAGGCAGGTTTATCTCTGATCTATGTTATCAAGCTCATCATAGGTACTGACTTTTATTTTTGCTGGGGGCACCTAAGATGATGTACATGTGCCCCCTGCCCTCAGACCCTCAGTGTGTACCCCCTGCCCTCAGACCCCAGGGAACAGGGTGGGTGTTTGGGGTAGAGTGTGGGCACAGGCAGTGAGTAGGGGGGCTTGGAGAGAGCACAGGTGACTTGATGGGGGAGGGAGGGGCACATGTCTTCTGAGCTTTCTGTATCCACAAGGGGGGGGGTGAGGTGCACATACCTGCAGCCAGGCCAGACCAGCTCAGGGCAGGAGCCACTTGTGTGGCCCAGTGGATGAGACCTGGTGTGTGTGTGTGTGAGGGGGATATTACACCACCATAGCTTCCAAAGTGACGGGCCCCCTGCATGCCTGGAAGTAGTGAGGATATAACTCTACACCGCCACCACTGCCACACCTCACTCTGGTGGCTATGGCAGAGCAGTGCTCCCTCCTATACTGGGTCCTGCCCATTGGGCTGCAAAGGCAGCTCCTCTCTGAAGCTCTACCAGCCCAGCTGCAGCCCTGTGCCCCACACCCTGCTATAGGTGCAAAATCTTGGGTGGCATGTGCCTCCCATCTCTCCACCACATCACCTTGGCTCCACCATGCCAGCTGTGCTCCCCACCCCAATGCATCACCTGTTCCCCTTCCCACTGCCCTAATGTGTTGCCTGTGCCCCCACCTCCCCACTCCCTATACACTTACCTGGAGGTGGGAGCTGATCTCCATTGCTGCTTGCCTGCCATGTGCATAAGCATGCTCACAGTGCCTCCTGCCATGCATGAGCATGCACATGGTGCCCCTGCCTCTGATTGCCCTCCCAGCTCCCCCAGCCCCAAGCAGTCCTTTGCAGGCTGAAACTCTGCCAGCCTGCAAGCAGAAATCCATTGTTTCCTGCATTTTTCTCTTTTTTAAAGGAAAAAAAATATCACCTAATTTTCCTCCAAGGGAGGCCAAGGTCTTCAGATCCCCATGTACTCAGTGCCTATGAAGCTTGTGTTACATTAATGCGTGGCCACTTCTGACAGATAAGCCACCCAACTTTCAATCCTTCAGCATCCCAGGATGCAATGTCCCCTCCTCCACCCTTCTGTTCTATGTGGACAAATTTTCCACTCCCTGAACTCTAAGGCATCTTTACATATGCTCTTGGGTGAGGTGGGGGCTCTTTAACTAGAGTGGCTCTTGGGAGCCACTGTAATTAAAGCACCTGCAGCAGTTTCTGTATTCATCATCCCATGCTTCAAAATGGTGGTTGGAGTACTTTAACTAAAACTTATATGATGGGATCTATTTAAAGCACTCTGCCAGCATTTTGAAGTGCAGGGATGCTGAACAGATGAGCTGTTGAGGCTGCTGGAGTATTTGGTAGGTGTGTAGATGCCCCTGCTGCCCATGGTGTGGTTCTGTCACTAAACCAACTCTCTCCCTCTTTCCCCTGGGGATATGATCTTCCTACTTCCAGGGGTGCAACACCATGGAAACAGCCTACAGAGCATATTCTAGCTCACCAGGTCACAGGGCATAGACAGGTCTGGGAGTGGAGTCTAGAGGGTTGGTGGGGAGAACAAGTTAGGGAGAAAGATTGGGTCCCCATGATCTGGGGATTTCTTCCTTGAGCAAGGGCAATAGCTCCTCCAAAAGCACCTTCATTCACCATTCCCACCTCTGAGCCACCCCAGAAGCATGGGTGAGTGGCGTCTCCTGAATCTGTGGGGGCACACGATCACTGATGGGGTGGCGGGGGTTCCCAGTGACCGTTCATTGAGCCAGCAACAAAATTGGAAGTGCAGTTTCATTGGCACTTCCGCTTTTGCAGCTGGTTCTTCCAGGGGATGCATGGCCAATCTTGCCCCTACACATCGCCAATGCCCAGAAGCATGACTGGCACCCTCACACCTAAGTCTCAAATTCCAGTTTATTAAAACAGGAGACTTCATTGAATTTACTTCCTCTTTAGTTATTTTTAAATTCTTTTAAAATCTTTTTTACTTATTTTTATTTTATTCTTCAGTGAGTGACTTCACTTTCCCAAACCCCATTTTCTTTACACCTCCCATTTTGTTACCCACCCCCTATCCCATCAAGTCTCTAGCTCCCAGCTTCATGTTCCTGCATCCATCTCTCTCCCCCCACCCTCCCCCAAACAGGGATAGAAGCCTGCCCTGGTTCATCAACCCTGTAGTGGCAAATGAAAGTTGTAGCTCCTAGTCAGGCTCTACTTCCCAGTCCTCTAGTGGAAGTCACAGTTATGGAGGTGGGGGATGGTCAGAGAAGGCTTTTAGCTTTAAGATGTTACTGCTCCAAACTCGAGCTAGCACTAACTCTACCCAACATTTGAGCAGCTCAAAGTGAAATGTGTAACAAGGCCCTGAGAATTTGAATGCTCTTTTCTGCACTTTGCTGCTCAAATAGATCTGCTGTTCTACTTCCACAGTACTTTTTAAAAAGCATTTTCTTGCTTCAGAACCTCGTTCGTAAATTTTTGTTTTATTTTATTTTATTTTTTTTTTTGAGTATTGGGCCCTGTGATTTTACCATCCAGGTACACAGATGAAAAATCTCTCATATCTGAACAGAAATAGTGTCTATGGAGAATCTGATAGCTAATGGTTTTCCTGCTCTCTGAATGTACTTAAAAATACCACATTTTTTTTTCTCCCCAAGTGTTTTAACCTAAACTATTTATGATTCACCACAAATAAGCAAGCAGATTTTTTTCTCTGGGAGTTCAGGCCATTAGTGATACAGTCTATCATTTGATATAAGAACATAAAAGCTCAACATCCTTTTTAACATAAAGTACATCCACTACTGAAGTAGGAGGAGTGTGAAAAAAATGAGGGAAATTAGTTAGCATACTTTCAACATGTATGAAAGCTGTAAAGTTGCTGACATGACACTGACAGGAGATTAATCTTATTTTATCATAGCCAACAGCAGGGAAGGCAAATAACAAAGAATGTGTCAAAAAGGCATAAAATAGCAGTTTGCAAAAATTTGGGTACTTTTCACTACAATGAATGTGCCAATCACTTAAAATGAGTACAGTAACAAACATTATTTTGCGAAGAATTTCTACGGAATTATGATGTACAAGATAATTTGTTCTTCCAGTCAAAACTTTATTTATTTAGGCTTAGTCAGGCACATATGCTAGCTGAATACTAAGTATCTTTCTTTAGGGAGATAAGGATCACCATACAAAATCAAACTACTGGAGCATTTAATCACATATCTGGCCTTTGACAGTGACCAATACTTGATTCTTCAGAGGAAATAAAATGAAAACACGCACACCCACACACAAATACATGAACTACATCCTACCTATGAAACTGTAAGATGATTCTTACTGCACTGTGAGAGACTGACCTGCAATAGGTGATCAAAACCAGACTAAGAAACATAAAATGTAAGAAACAATATCATTACTTTAGCTTAATTAAACCTATTATGTTCTTACAGGCTTCACTTAGAGCCTGTAGATTCCATTATTTGATTTTTAAGGGACTTCATATACTGGGAATAGTGTGTGTGTGTGTGTGTGTGTGTGTGTGCGCGCACACACACATATGCATGTGTTCAATGCACATATTTTAGTTGACATTAAGCAGCAAAAAATGTTTCACTAAATTCACCTAGTGTGCAAATATGAGCTTATTGAGAAACAAAACATGAGCTTAGTAACACTTTAGTATATGAGAAAAAGGAGGGTTTAGATGTTCAGCAAACCCTATTTCTGCAAGATTTCTGGAGGCAGCACTGGATAGAGTGAAATGGCAGGGGTTATATAGAATGAATCATCCATGTTATTTATGTCTGGGAGCAAAGGTTGTGCAGCAAAGCCTCCCAGCATGACTGATAAGCTAGCTTAGGTTGGCACCTTGACTCCATACAGTAGAGCATTTGGATTTAGTTGAAATTCAGGACCTGAGATGTGGATTATCAGGGCAAGATAATGCATTGCAATTCTAGCTATCAATCTAACAGGAACGTCTTCCCACATTGCCACTACAATTGAAGATAATTTTCCTGTACTAGAAATTATGGCCCAGAACATCTTATGCCTATTAGAAGCCTAAGCCTATATGGCTATTTAGCCAAAGAAATACATATTTCACCTCAGAGGGCTGATTCTTTTCCAGATACAAAGGTGTACTTCTCTCTTTTTCTAGCTCCTGATCCGTATGCTTTTTATGCATTTTATCTAATGGCTACTTCATGCTAACATACATAAACCGCATTGAAAGCATTACATAGGGCTCCTTCTGCTCCAGGCCATGGAATCCCAGTGCATTTCACATTTTTTCTTCTGCCACTAAGACTCTTTCACTCTGAACTTTTGAGTAGAACAACCTTAACAGGACATATTTAGAACATTTTCAGCCCTGTTCATCCCATAGCCTGGAATTTAGATCCTCTCCTGTGAAGTAGATGCTGGAAAGCCTGTAAGGCAAAGGCTTAAAATCCAAGTCTTTTACTTCTTGGTCAAGTGTCTTAGCATCTGTTAGGCAAAAGGTGGGTGCATCTTTCCTGGACCTTTTATGACATGCATTTAATGTGAAGATAAAGGTATGTTAAAAATTAGATATATTAATGACTTTTCAGTAACTTGCAATTCCATTACCCCTGCATACAATGACAGCAATAATGTATTGGCTGGGCAAGCTCATAGCTACATAGGTGTCCAATCACAGTGTTTAAGTACATGTAAGCTACTGTAAGAGGAAGGCTGTTATATTTTAATAACAGCTAACTGTTGCATGGTTATGGGCCCTTGCTCATTCAGTAGTATCATACTACTTTTGAAGTTGGCACTCTAGGCACCTGGGGGAGGGAACATGTAGGGACAGAAGTTGTTTGACTTAGTGATATAGGTGCTGCCCTGAGTGGAATGGGATTGGTCTCTAGCCTGGACTCTGTCTCCCAAGGGGCAGAAACTTTCCCAGTACAGTGCTCTCCATCAATGTTATCCAATGACTATTGAAGTCAAAGGGCAGTGGCTCAGTTTCAGAAACAGCACTCAAGATGGGATTCAGTTAATACCTAACCTGTGGCATGGTGTTTGGAATACTGTGCTGCATAATCAGAAAAATACATGTTCAGTCCCTTCTAGCAGGTTTTCCTGAAGTTATGCTCAGGTGCAGAATACCAGTGTGTAGCCAACTGAGTAATGCTTAGTGTACAAGTGCATGCTTATCGATCAGCAATTCAGGGATAAGTGCCCAAAAAGGCCTAGTGCAGAGCTACAAACCTGCCATTTAGCCATACAAAGGAAAATAGAATTCTTCCTTTAGATATGCAGAAGCTATCTTAATTGAACTCACACGTCTTGAAAGCAGAACAAGATCTAGGCCTATACAATTATATAATTTTTACCCATACCTCACTGATGTGGGTTGGGAAAGTTACAGGAAGCTCTCAACAAACTCTGGAAAAAGTTCCTTCCAAATTGAAAGATGTTTTGAAATGGTCCCCTTGTCTCTGATTTATACCTTTTCTATAAACCTATTTAATATGACCCAGAGAAGGTTTGCCTCTATAACTGAATGACTGTAACCACTGCTCTGGGATTTGATCCCCAGCCTATTTCTTGTTTTTTAGACTAATGAATGCCCTGTGTAGGAAGCATAAAATTAAGGAAGTTGGGGAGGAGGAGATCTGACTCTGAAGTCTAATGATTAGGATCCTCTCCTAGACCAGGCTTAGGTGGCATACATAAGATATTAGTTTTCAACATACTAGCTTTGAATTTAGGTGTCTAAAATCTTCCTAAATCCCATTTGAAGCATGTAGGCCCTTTTTTAGATCATCCTCTTAATCAAAATGTTTTATGTACCCAGTAAAATGCCCAGTGGAAATACAAATAAATTACATGAACATTCTTATCTTCCTCAACTAAATGAGCAATCTCACTGGAAAAGATTAATAAATCTAATAAATGTGGATTATGGAAATTAGATCAAATATCTTTCTGTCCTTGTATTCTTTAAGTACCACATCACATGTTTCATTATTTTACCTAGTATTGATATCAGACTGGTGGGCCTATAGTCAGCCAGGACACACCATTGTTCCTTCCTAAAAGTTTTTACTCTTGTAGAATGTCCTTGATTTTTATCTTATCTTTTATGAAAGGACTGAAAGAAGCACTAGAATGCAGGGCCACCTGGAGGAATGAAAGGGATTGTAAGGAATAACTGAAGTGGTGTACCACTTAGCTTTCTAGTGCCAGCAAACTTCTGGCTCCCCTGAGGGCTTGAGACAAAATAAAGGCTGTTCAGACCCCTCTTTCTATAATGATGCCCTCCTATGGTCATGTGACTGCCTCATCAGGGCTGGCCCATACCAGTCAGCTACCCTGCTGCCTGCTCTGGCCCTTAGAGTGGAAGGCACCCAAAAGTGCTCTGCTGCACAACTTTCCCTTAAAGATAACTACTACAGGAGGGGATGGGGGGGAGGGGACAGGGGGAGAAGAACTACAAAGCTTTGCTGTCAGGCTGTTGATTCCCAGCCACTGCACCACTGTGACACCCTGACAGGGGTCAAGTGAGAAGGGCAATAAGCTGCTCTTCTGACCAGAGACTCAAAGGAGTCTCAGCATCCATGTGTGTCCAGTGAGCTGCCAGCAATAGGAGAGCTGAGAGGTCCCCAATGCCTTGCTGGAAGAAGAAGAAAAATGAATTGTGAGTTGATTTCTCTGGAAGTGGGTAAAACACTAGGGACTCTTAAATGAAAGTATCCATTTTTTAAAGAGTAACAGTAAAAAGGAACTATCAGGATTAGCCCAATAGGATGTAACATACTTAACCTCCAAGGACTGAGTTAAACAGGGCTATTGACTCTGTGTGTTATAGTGTGAACCAATTGTGAGAACAGGTATACTTTCTATTCTGATGAAAGAAGACCTGAGCAAGATCTGTAAGATCAGGCTGGCACAGGAATGGGGTGAAAGGGGAGGCAGAGCCCTGAGGAACAATACCCAAGAGTTGCAAGTGAATAAGATCAAGGATCCTCCCTGTTTTACATATAAAGATCAAGACATGGCCAGAAAGACAGAGGGTGCACACCATTAGCAACTACCTGCCAGGTCAAACTGTCAGGCCCCAAACACTGGTGAGCAGAAGATTGATCCTCAAAATGTAAACAGCAGGTTTCAATGAAGCCCAGACATTAACAGGTCGTTATGGAATTTGCCCAGGAAGTAGAAGATATAACTCATGTCTCCAAGGGGAATATAAATCTTAGTTTGACCCAGTGAGATAGATGCTGGCCTAGAAGGCAGACTAAAACTACATGCTAAATGTAGGAGAGCTTTCTCCACTGCACTGATCTCCATCTATTTCATCTAATGATTTAATGCCTGAGGCTGTGTCTCAACTTCAAAAAGGGTATGGGAGAAGAGTGTGAATAACCCCAATACCTAGCCCTGTAGCATGATGGTTAAAGCACTCTTATGCAAAGCAGGAACAATGCAGATTCAAACTGCTCTGTCTGATGGAAACCTAGAACCTAAATCTCCAGCTTTCTAGAAGCCCTAGCCACACAGATTTCAGGGCTAATGTATGACAGTTCTGTTCTCTCTTCATGCCTTTTCCTGAACTTACATGCAGATGAACATCTTGCTGGGGTCATTTGACCCCAGTATTCTTTCCTGCCATGGCAGGGGGTCGGACTACATGATCTGCTCAGGTCCCTTCCGACCCTACACACTATGAAACTATGAAACTATATTCTCCTATTGTGCATGCTCAGTTGACATATGTATGGATAGGTGTCCACAAGACAAAGGCAGATCCACAAACAGCCAGGCCTGTGGTAGGAAAACTGTCTCTTAGATATGCAAAAGAAAGTATAATTCTACCCCAATTATATAAATGGTCACTTAGACGTTATCATAGCTGAAGACCTAAATTTTTATCTATTTGTAAAACTGAATGGATGTATACCTAACTTTAGATTATATGTTTGAAACTGGAGTTTCCCACTGTAAATTTGTCTTAGGATAGAAGCAGATCAGGTCACAGATAGTCTGTATTTGCTCTACATGTCAGAAAAAGAATAACAAAGTGTAAATTGTTTAAATTAAGGTTTGATGGCAGATGGAATATATGAAGTGTTCTATTAGCACACAGGGAAAAAAGTAAAAATATGAAGTAAGAAGGATTTTTGGAGTCTGATCCTTAAACATTCAGTGCTTTAAATAGTTTTACTCATTATGTTGACAACAGGTTACTGGACAGTATGCTAAAACCACTGTCTGTCCAGATTACGGACATTATAAGATTATTTCTTTGTGCACTAATATTGTGTGTGTACACTTACTATCTTATTTTGTATTATATTTAGAGTGTACACTCACTGAAGCAGACAGCATATTTTTGTAACATTTATATATATACAGCACTTAGCACACTGAAGTCCTAATCCATGAATGGCAGTCCTATTTACTACTCACATTAAAACATATATGTAATAACAACAATAACAATAAGTGTTCTTGTAATACTCTCTGCCCTGCATTCAGAGATACCACAACACTCATGACATTTCCTTCACATTAGCTTCTAATTATTTTCTCAGGCTCTTTTATTAGAATTACTTTCCTTCAGTTTTCAAATAAATAACTCACAGTTAATTGTTACAAAATGGTTTATGAAAGAATGAAAACATTAATATTTATATGATGGGTAAAGAGCCTGAGCCTACCTATTTAAAAAAGAAATATTGTATCTGTGATTATATTAATAGAAACTGCTGAGAAAATTAATTGAAGTCATATTCATAGAGTTCAAAATAGTAATCAATTATTTAGACTTTATCACATCAAAGTGAATATTCAAGTTTGAAGCTGATACACAATGTATTCTTGCAAGCTTTCCCTCTGTGGCATACCAAGAACGTATAACCATCAAGAGAAAGAAAATCATCCATGTTTTATATGAGATATTCTAATAGATGTTAAAAAGTCTTTGCATGCTAAGCAGTTCAAATTGAGGGCCTTGAACATAAATTACACACAAGCACACTTGCACACACAATGACTAATATTAGAAGAATATTACTTGCAAACTAAAGGATAATATTTGGAAATTCTATAAAATAAAATTTTCTGTGAATCTGTAATTCAGACCCCTTGTGTGAATGGATACAGATACAATATTTAATTACTTGATTATCATTTTGCCCTGATGTATTCATTAAACAAAATAAGATCGTTCTCACTTAGGCCAGGTACAGAAGTTACATTTATTGCCTTACAAGCATGCAGAAAGCCCTCTAAAGCCATAACCAAACAGACAATCAGGGCACATAGAGCACTATAAAAATGATGGATACTGTTCTAAGATAACCCTCAATGGATATGGTATCAGACTTCAATGCTGAAGGTTAGAGTGCCATAAGAAACATCTGAAACAAATCCCACTGTGACTTATGTTAAGTCATATTCTGCTAGTAACCCATAGGACTTTGCAGCAACCTGCTCACCCTGTTTCCCAGGGTAGCACTCTAGCCTCAGCTGGAGCTTGTGTCATTTTCCTGAGTGCAAGGCCACCCCATCACTGACAACATTCACTGAAGCTCCCATTTCCAACCCCCTCCCCACACCCCACCTTATCCCAGCCAGCCAGCCATAAGCCACTGTCTGATATTATTACTCAGTGTGTGGATTCCATTTACCCCATCTGACCAGCCCTGCACAGCTCACTGACAATGCCCCCCTCCACATGGTACACAGTGCACAGCCCCCTCCACAGGACACACATGACCCTTCGCAGTCCCTCCACATCCACCAAACCCCCCAAAATCTACCCATAAACCCCACACCCCCGAACAACCCCCACAAACCCCTCACCCACATACCCAGCCACAAAACCCAACCCCCCACACAAGCCCCATACCCCACAAACTTAAGCCCATAAAACTTTATACCCAGCCACAAATCCTGCAAACCCCCACACTGCTTCCCAATCAAAACCCCACATCCACTCCACCCTGCATGCCCAGCAGGTCACATGGGGTGGGATGCGATTGGACCTGCTGGTGGGAGCTGTGGCTGCAGGGGTAACTGCCACACTGCAACTCTTTTCCATGCCTACACCAGTGCTGGGACATAAAGCTGCAGCCTGGAGGGGCTCCTGGTGCCAGGAGCCACTGGGGGGGATGTGATAGGCTGGTAGAAGGCAGGGAGGTGGTAGCAAGGGTGTGTGAGAGAGAGATGGGGGTGGCTTGTGGGGGAGTACTTCAGGTAGGAGAGGCCTCCAGAGACAGTCTTAGAGCAACACCTCTAGAGCAGCCTGTGCTGGGGAGGCTGTCCTGAGAGGAAAGGGCCCAGGAGGCTGGCCTAGAAGGAAAGGGCCCAGCTCACTCTCTGATTCCCAGTTGAGGGCTTTCCCAGGAACAGCATGGGACAGGGAGTGGAACAGCAAGGGATGGCACTGCTCAGAACCACAAAGCAGATGAGACAGCTGCAGCTCCTGAGGGCAAGTAGCCATGAGCTGCTCACCAGGGCAGGTTTTTATATTGCTGGAGCCAGCACAGGGCAGGTTTTTATACAGCTGGGGCACCCACAGGTGCTGGTCCCAGCCTGTAGCTCCCCCTGGCTGAAGATCCAGGGGGAGCTGGGCAGGGTCATTTTGCCCCAAGTGGCACAACTTGCCCCACACCAAAGTGCCTGTCCAAGCATGTGTGCTGAGGCAAAAATCTCTGGCACAAATTTGTGCCACTCTTGTTTTAGTGTGTGTGGACGCACCCACTGGATGCATCTACATGTGCACTTTGTGGTGAGCCAGTAAGGGGTGGTCACATGCTGAGCCACCCACCTCACTGTGCCTGACCACCTTCCAGGCTCCGAGTGCCTCCCTGGGGGTGCCTGAGCTCTAACCAACTCCCTTCCTGGAGCACACCCACTAGCCTGGGGGTAGTGCCACCACCACCCAGCGTCTGGCCTGATCCTGGCACTGTCCCCCTGGGAAACACAGGCCTAGTTGTCCTTGAGGGTACTCAACCCACTTCAAGAATTTGGGGTGCTTCCCTCAGACTGAAGCACAAACAGTGGTCTTTCTTAGTCAGCCAAACCAAGGGGACCCCAAAGCATAATCTAGTCCCTCTCCCAATAAGTCACCCATGCTAGGTAAAAAGGAGAAGTTTATTGGTTAGAAGGAGTAGGTTTGGAATAGGGTACAGGGTAGAACAATATCAGAAAACAAACAGGGTGGCTGGGTAGCCTTTGATCACACATCTCAGTTACTGCAAGCTATGTTATCTAGTTAGATCTCAGGTGGCTTACTCACGAGTATCATACAGAGGCAGGTGGAGATTCCCTCTGGAGTTTCAAGACAGAGAGCAAGTTTCAGATGGTCCAGCTCTGAGTTGCATCATGGCTATTGCCCTCCTCCTGGCAGTATAGACCTTATGACATAATTTACCTGGTCCAATGAAGGCTAGCACCTTTTGGCCAATTTGAAATGCATCACTGGTTGTTGCATAGACTGGCAGGGTCTCTAGCCCCCTGCCTGTCAGGTTCACATTGCTTAGAACAATAGGGAGCATAAGCCCCTCACCCAGGTATGTGATGCCAGTTAAGTAGGCAGAGGAAGCAGGTTTCCGCCTCCCTCAGGAATGTATCCAACTCAGGTTACCTAAAGAGTTGGGATGTCTGCCCTCTCCAGAGCCCATGTTAACCAAATTGTCACAGAGCAGAGTTTTTGGGGAGAGACAGGGATAGCATTCTGCCACACACTTTACTGTGGAGTTGAATTGGATGAGTAGGGCTGGAGTGCTTTGAGTTGGATGAGTACAGCTGGAAGGCTTTGAGTGCCCCCACACTGGCACCAGGCCATAGATCTCCTCTGGCCCCACATCATGGGCACCACAACCCAGGCTAAACCACAAAAAGTACTAAATAAATGCACAGTAACCAGATTACTGTTAAGTAGTGTCAATAAACATATTTTGAATGATGCTAATGCTCAGTAGCCTAATAATACTGTGCAGTAACATACTAGCACTTTCTGTGCTATGATGCACTACTGTGCAGTATTTTTCACCTACACAGCGTCTTGTGTAGATGCATGCAGTATCACCTAGCCCTTCAGGTCCTTTTGTGATCTCAGTGTTTTCTCCACATGATTCAGCATTTTCCACATGAAATTTAAGGAGATTTTTAACTGATACAATCAAAATATTCTTTACTGAGCATGAGGGAAATGGCATTTTTCAAAGGCTTATAACTTGGCCACATGTTAGTGGATTTTTGCAAAGATGGCAAAGTTACATTACTAGCACAGAGTCCATCAACCTGCCAAATATCAAGGCCATTCTCTCAAGTATGGAGATTGATAAATGCTATTTGAGGAAAAGGTCATCAGAATCTGTTATAAGAACAGGTATTTTCCTCTAGCTTTGTTTTCAGGCGAGACTGAGATCTTTTAGTTGAATTTAAAAATATATATATATCTTCCTGAGGCAGATTCCCCCCACGAAAAATGTTAATCCATATGGTTGACTTTTGGTAAAGTTATAAGCAAATGAACACAAATTGTTATTGTGCAAATAGTCAAGTAAACATGATAAGAGAGAGCACTCAGTCCTGCCTTATGTCAAACTATTTCAGGAAGGCTTTTTATTCACCTGAAGACAGATTTGGTATGTCATAAGGTTTTTGGATGCTTTTACTACTGTGTAAGCAAATGTTTCTCAGCTGTGTGAGTGGAAAATGATGTTGAGTGAGTGGTGTGATGACATTAATAGAAACAAATATTTTTTTAAAGATTACTATTGCATAATTTGGATGAATTACAGTAATCTATTGTTAATATCTTTCAAAAAAAAATTCTGATGCATCTTACAAGTTGTATAAAAAGACTGCTTCACCTTAGTCATTGAACTGTATCATTATTTAAGGGTAACATATGATAGGCATACAATACAAATAATACTGAATATAGCTACAAGGGGAATTTATAAAACACAATATAATCAACCAAACTCCAGTTTAGCTCCAAAATAGAAAGGGTACTTAGCCTCAGTGCCGTAATGTGTAATAGGTATCTTGCTGTCTCTTGAAATGCCCAGCCTTGCGTTAGGTGCCTGTATCACGCAAGAGAATTATTAGGTGCTTAAAGGAGTGTTGTAACTCAGGGATCTGGACTCCTTACTCTGAGATGTGCCTCCTTCCAATCAGAATTCATAACTAGAAATCATAGTTTTGGGATTATATGTCTTTGCTGGACATTTATTCCTTATAAAGAGCAAATTGAGGATGATAAGGCTTAACAGCCCCTTCATTTTTTTAAACTTAATAAATACAAGCTTTAAAGCATTTTTCTGGGATGTGGAAAAAAACAATTTCAAACCACTCTCCCAGATTTGGAACAGGAACCTGAAGCCATATCTCCTATCATGAAATACCATATTTTGTCACATATAACACTCTTCCAAATCAAACATACTTTGAAGCAGAATGTAGGGAAAAACAGACTTTTCTAGAGTTGTGGTCAGCCATGTGACATAGAGTATGTCTATGGAAACACGGATTGTCAAAGAAAGTGTGGCAACAGGAACTTCCTGGTGTGGCCGATTGTATTCTGTAATTCTACAATTCCTGGACACTCTAGAAGGAATTATTCTATGGGTACATCTACACGTGATGCCATGTCACTGTAGTGATATGCTATGGCAACGTAGCATCCACAGGTCTACACCTGACCAGGAGCTACTTTGCCGTAGCAGTGTGCTCCCCAATTATAGTGTGCTGCTACAGTGAAGTAGCTGCCAAAAATAACTGTGCACAACACATACAATGTTCCAAAAGGAAGTGCTAAAGCATGGAACAGTAACAATGTTTCCATAGGGCAATGTGTAGATGTACTGTATGTCACACAAGGCTAAGCCCCAGATCCTGGCAAAGCGCAGTGAAAAGGTTGTTACTTCTTCACTGTAAGTCATTCTTTGTATAAATTCCTGTAAATAAAGTGTTATTTCCATTTCACAAAACATATCAAGATACAATCAGGAGCTCACTTTCTGATTGGACAGAAGATACAGTGCTTGGAAAATAGCTATGGATTAACACAAAATTCCACACCTTCAATTTCCTGAGCAAACCCAATTAGTAGTCATCTTGAAAAGTGCATAACATGCACAATATTTCTAAGAGTGCTTCTTTTCCGTTGAAGAAAACAACTTACCTATTCAAACAGCAGTGTAACTCTGATTTTGAGGGGCTGGTTTTGTGTGGAAGATGTGTGTTGTATATAAGAAAATACAATAACTATCTTAACTATTCAGTTAACACTTTACTTAATGCTTTACGCTCTGGTAGGGCATACTCTGGGATTGCCTACTCTGAGAATGCCAATAGGCAAAATAGGTAGAGGAGGTCCTACTTACTGAATCCTACCAGAATTGGGCAGTAACTTGGGCAGCAGTGACCATGTGATGATTGAGTTCATAATTCTGAGTGAGGAAAGGAGTTCCAGGAGAGCTGGTTGTATTTTAAAGAAAACTTGCTGAGGGCATGGGAGTAAACCATCCTGATGTGCAAGAAGACTAGCAAGTATGGCAGAAGACCAACTTGGCTTATAAGGGATCTCTTCAGGGACCTAAAACACAAAAATGAAGCTTACAAGAAGGGAAGACTTGAACAAATGATTAGGGAGAAGAATAAGAGTATTGCTCTGGCATGAAGGGATGAAATCAGGAAGGCCAAAGCACAATTGGAGTTGCAGCTAGCAAAGCACATGAAGGGCAACAAGAAAGGTTTCTACAAGTGTGTCAGCAACAAGAGGAAGATCAGGGAAAGTGCAGGTCCCTTACTAAATGTGGGAGGCAACCTGATGACAGATGATGTGGAAATGCTTGAAGTACTCAATGCCTTTTTCACCTCAGGCTTGACAGTTAAGGTCAGCTCCTAGACTACTGCACCTGGAAGCACAGTTTGAGGAGGAGGTGAGCAACTGAGAGTGGTGAAAGAACAACTTTGGGACTATTTAGAAAAGCTGGATGTGTACAAGTCCATAGGGCCAGATATGATGAACCCAAGAGTACTGAGGGAGTTGGCAGATGTGATTACAGAGCCACCTGGCCATTATCTTTAGCAACTTGTGGCGATTAGGAGAGGTCCAGGATGATTGGAAAAGGGCAAATGTAGTGCCCATCTTAAAGAAAGTAGGATTTGGGGAAGGATTTGGAGAACTGCAGAGTGGACAGCCTCACCTCAGTCCCTGGAAAAATCATGGAACAGATCCTCAAGGAATGAATTTTCAAGCATTTGGAGGAGAAGATGGTGATTAGAAGGGATCCTGGTTTTCTCTGATTTTAAAAAAATCCCCAATTTGGGGGATTTGGGGGAGTTATATGTTTTACTGGCAGTTAATTTTAATCATGGAAAATGTGGACTTTGGGTTACTTTTTAATCTGTAAAATAATACACTAATTATAACAATGACACCACTCCAATTATAACAATGACACAGTCAATGACACCACTTCCAGTAACATTTATATAGTAATATTAATATTACATATTACATATGTAGTAATAATGTAATCAACATTCAGACCCAATTTTGCTTATGTTGGGATATGATTTCATAGCCTGAGATTGTCTAATTAGGGGAACAAAAACATGTCAAAGTGAATTTCTACTATAAAAAGGACAATGTGTGACTGAAAAATTGTCAAGTCTAAACAGGAGAAGACCTGGCTGCTTTACGATTAGATGTTATGCTTTGGCACTTTTCATTTTATAAAACCTAATGATTGTAAAGAAAATATCAATTCTGAGTGTGAGCAACAGCTTAAATGAAACCAATAAAGTCTAAATAATCCAATTTGTGCATGTTAGTTGTACTTTTATCTTACAGAGTTAAAGTAGATAATGACCAAGACTTGCAACCTAAAGGACTTATCTGTTAGAGTGAAAAGGCTGATAATTTTGTGGTGCATGTCTAGGATATCAGAATGACATATGATTAAATATGGGAGCAATGGCTGATGAGAGATCCTATGGGTTATGAATTAATACTCTGTGAGAGAACAAAAATAGAGTTAGTAGATATTCTTTTCCCTCTTTATTTCAATTAGAGATAAAAGTCAATTCCCTTTTCTGCTTCTAAGTGTCTCTAAACACATATCTCTTAAAAAGAAATAATAGAGAAAATCTGTTGTTGTATGATACCAGTTCACTTAGAGGAGCAAAAGTGCTTCATATTAGGAAATTACCTGGATAAAGACCATAGAGTTAAACACTGATAATCTGATAACACTTATAATGATGCTTATTTTTCAAGAGCTACTAATTCTTTAAGAGCTTTAAAATGCAGACTAAGCAGATGGATAGGAATGTTTCTCTGACAGGAATCATACTTCCTTTCACTCAACTAAATGACAGTAGCCTAGCCATATAAGTGTCATTTTAAGTGTGTATGTGCAGTTTTACATTCTATTCTAGGCACAGCTGAATGTGCAAGGTCCACACAGCAGTTGAACATACAGGAAGTCCTTATGACTTTTCCAGTTATAACAAATGGCACTTAAGTCACTTATAAATTGATACCCTGCTTCGACCTTTGGACTTTATGATGCTAGATACAGCTGTGTCCAGCTGGTAAGTATGGTGTGGTGGAAGGAGAGGGGTAAAGGATGGGGTGTGTGGTGGGGGCAAATCAAGGCTCCCCATGGTGAGGGAGAGGTTGGGGCAAGTTGTTCATCTGGTGGCTCATCCAGCAGTTCCCACCGAGCATGGGTGGGGGGGCAGATCTGTCCAGGGTGGAGCCAGGTGGGTGGGGCCAGGTCTGTACCAGGCTGTGCTGAGAGTAGGGCTATGCCCTCCCACTGCTCACCCAGCTGGGACAGGGTGGGCATGAGATAGGGCCACTGCATAACCTGCAGACAAGCTGCGCATAGCAGCAGGAGCCAAGCCATTTCAGACGAGCCACAACTCCATCCCGTGCCTGGCCTGACCCATCTGGGCAAGCAGAAGGATAGCATGGGTGGGCATGTGCCCCTGGATTGGGGTGGGGTAGGCGGGTCTGGGACTGCCCCATCCCACGTCCATCCCACCCCAGCTGGGAGGTCATAGCCCCCACTCCCAGCACAGCCCTGTGGAACCTTGGTTCTGCCCACCCTGCCCCACCCCATGCAGATCCAGGGGCCCAGCCCCCCACCCCGTGTCCTCCTGGACAAGTGACAGGAGTTTCCAGATGAGCAACTTGCCCCAGCCCCAGTCCCAGCCCCTCCCACACTGGAATGGGTCTTGATTTGCCCTCCCACATCCCTTCCCTTCCCCCTCCCCTTCCACCACACCAGACATACCAGATGGACACACAGCTGTATTAAGCATCGTAAAGGAACCAATCCCCCATTTATAACATTGTTCCTATGGGAAAATTGGTTCTGAGTTACGATGTTCCGATTTAAGACGTAGTTTTCAGATACCAGTTGTGTCATAATTCTGAGGACTGCCAATAATAAATAGTGCTACACTCCATATGGGCAGGTATCTACCTCAACCTTCTTCTCACCTAGATCAGTAGCATAACTAGGGGTGGTGAGAGAAACACCTGCCCTAGGCACCAAGGTGAACTGGAATCAACCCCCACGCCCACAGATTCTTCATTCTATCAATATACCAATTCCAGGAAGTCTAGAACAATCCCTCGCTGCTGCTTCTGCTGTTGCCACTTTAACAGAACCAGCCAGGGCAAAGAGCATCGAGCTGCTGCTTAAGATTTTGCAGCATGGGTAAGGCTTCTACCCTTGCCGCCCCCCACCCGTACATCTGGGAACTGTGTGGGCACCCCTCCACGCACACGCAGGATACTCAGAGTCTAAGCCCTTGCTACCCAGACAAGACTTGAATCTGCATTTCCTGCTTCCTAAGAGACCAGATCCCAGGTTAGGCATCCAGAGCTCTCTCTTTCTAGCTTGATAAAGGGTGTCAAAATAAAATCCTAAATCCTTATTAGGTATCTAAGTAAAAGTATTAGTACTCAGCAACTCTGAAAGCAGATGACTTGATAAGTTTCTAGATATGGATTTAAGAACCTAAATCTAGACATTCAATTTTGAAAAGTAAAAAAAAACCTGGGTGCAGTTTTATCCATTTTAATCATCTTTTTAATATTTGCTTTCATTATATAACTTCCTGAATTTCTGTACCTCAAGGGTCCCTACATACAAATTGCTATAATGATAACTGTAACATTATGAATTTAGAAATAGAAGGTCTTCTGATGTCACTTGTTTTATTTACTAACTTTCAGCCAAGGCAATATCCCTAAGAGTTCTTTGCTGGTAGAAGTTCTCTTTTAATAGACTGTGTCAGTAGCCCCATAGTCCAAAATGTATTACCAATTAGTAAATCTGGGATAAGATCAGGATAGGTAACTTTGACACAAAAAATAATATGTCCATGCCAAGAATAGATACAATAAAGATTACCATATTTACTCAACAAGATGAGGTTATCCCCCTGCCCCCATCAACACCGGGGGTGGGGGGGAGTCTTGTCTTAGATTCAAGTACCAGCTCAGATCAGGCAGTGGCTCAGCTGTGGCTTTGGCCCTGGGCCTAAGGCTGAAGCTTCAGATGAGCTGCCTGTTTGGTTCAGGCAATCATGGCTTATGTGGCAAGGGAGGCAACATGTACTTGTGGGAGCACAGGGGAGAACTCAAAGTGTGAGGAGGGCACAAGGAAGATCTGCAGGGGGGGAGAATGGCGGAGACCTGCAGCATGCATCTCAGGGGGAGTCAGGAAACACCACACAGTCTGCCCCACTTTTCTTACCTTCTGTTCCAACTCTGGCCCCTCTAACCTGACCTGGATGGGCTTAGAGTTGCTGCCATTGCTTCTGCCTGGGCAGGATGGGGCAAAGCTGGGCTGGGGCCACTACTGAAGATTGTCCTGGGGCTTCAGCAGAGCTGCAGTGGAAAGTAAATAGTAGGGGCATAAGCACTGGGAAAGGGGGCATTAACTACGAAGCACGTGGCAGTGGTCAGGCTTAAGCACAGCAAAACACTTGCAAAGGGAAGTAAGGGGCGGGGGATAGAGAGTGGTGTGTGTAGGCACAGCAGCCAAGGGGTGTCAGGGGAAGGGGGCACATGGTGGAGGCAGCAGGGAGGACAGGTGTCAGGGTGACAGGCATAGGCATGGGGGAAAGGGGTATAGAGGACAGGTAAGGAGGGAAAAGGCTAGGGAAGCAAGAGGCTCTGGCCTCTCACCTCCCCCCACACCCAACTGCTGTTTTCCCTGTCACAGAAGTAGGGGGAGTACAAATTTAAGACAACCCTAAAAAAATTAAGTTCTATATCATATCATAATAAAGTTATATACCTATACCTTATAATTTTCCAGGTATAGAATCAAATTATTGGGGGATAGTCATCTTAAATTAAAATAATCATGGATTCAGTTAAAATATAGGCATGTGTATACAAAACAGGGGCCCTAAATTGAAGTTGTAGGTTTTTAGAAACACCATTTCAATTTAGGGCCCATTAAACCCCTGTGTTGTGCACACACCTGAATGTACCTGCCTCTCTTGCAGCAGGGAAGGGAGGGCAAGCTGCTGGAGGGTGGAGCAGTCTCTGGGCTCTATGTGTGTGTATGTGGGGGGGTGGGGATTGGTATTTCCCTCCATGGCAGCAGCGCCCTCCCCCAAACAGCACCCACCCACAGGTACCTGGCTCATGTGGTCCCAGGGGGCACCACAGCTGTGGAGGAAAGCACTGGGCCCCCGATGCAGGTCAGGCAGGCAGGTTCCATAGGACAGGGAGGAAGATCTTGGGTGAAGCCTGCCTTCCCAGGCTGTTGCCAGGCTGTTGCCAGGCTGCCTGCATTGGCTTTCTGCAGAGCCCCTGAGCTGTACGGAGCCCAGTGCTTTGCTCCACAGCTGTAGGACAGCAAACTAAAACTTCTCAGAGGAATTTTGTGCCCTATGTCATTTAAGGTGCATTATGCCGCTGAATTTTCTACAGCAGCTGCAATTACTGCACAATATGCTGCCAACGCATGTAACCACCAACACCATTAAAGTGGCACAAAAGCATTTAACCCACTTAAAAGTTCCATGCACACATGCCCCTCATTTAGTCTACACACAGCCTATGGTACTAATTCACAAAAAAAATTAGACTAGATAATGGAACTGTAGACTATGAGGTGCAGAGACAGTAGAAAGAAGATGAAAAGAAGAAAAGAACAAATTCTTATGGTATGCTACCAGTTTGATGGCAGAAAGTAAAGAAGTACTAGAGTTTTTTTAAGGACTTGTCACTTCAGTCATACAAAAAGAAAAGAGAGAGAGCATATAAAAGAAATAGAAGTTTCTGGAACCTAGAGAAATCTCAAAGATAAATAATTTCTTAAGAGGGAAACAACCACTGTAAGTGGAAAGTGTTACAATTTATGTACGACTGACATGAGAACATGGCAAGTGGCTAAAAACTCAGATTGAAATTCTATGTTCTTTATAAATTTTGAAAGCAGCTATGATTAGCATGATTCTTTGAGTACTGTGAAGTATACCCTAACTAAATTCTTCTTGAACAAGGCTGCTTGATTTCAGTGGCAGTGCTTGAGAAGACATAAGCACAGAATGCCATCTTTCATTGAAACTACTGGGGCAGATTATACCAATTTAATACCAGCTGTTTTAATTAATTATAAAACTAGTGAAATACTTCATGTATATTGTGACAAAAGCAGTATAATATGGAATGAATTTTATTATTTAAAGTGCCCTGATGTTTTGTGAGCCATAAAACTTTTTTTATTGACAAATATTTCATTTTCTTTAAAATGTTGTTGGATGAGCAAAGTCAAGAAGCTGAAGGTTATGATAGTCACGTAACATTAATTTTTCTTTTCCCTTTACACAAGCAGGAAGTACCTGAAGATTCAAATATTTTCTTTCCCATCCTATTATGAGGAGATGATTTGAGAGTTTATGGAGTTTGAACTCCTCTTACACTGCTCCAGCAACACTTGAGAGAAACTAGCTGCCTACAGCCATAAAAGCTATTAAAAATTTACAAAAGCTCAGCTCAGCAATAGCACTCATCAGTGTAGCCAGATTTTGCTACCTGCAAATTGCAAATATCACAGGGCTCATGGTGAGAATTGGTGCCTCTAGGTAGACATCCTGCAAACTGTACTAGCTGTGTAGCTCAATATTAATGGGCTGTTAGGGAGGCTGGGGTTAAATTTTCAGCATACTTAAGTTATTTTTCCAAAGTCATGAAGTCCACAGCTGCTGAACCCTTAAGTAGACTAATCACACTGGCTGCATCCAGACGAGCATGGGCATGCATTTGCAGCAGCAGAAATAGTAGCCGCACAAATTTGTGCTGGGTCCATGTGCTGTGGAGGGGCTGGCTAGGGCACTGTATGCCTCAGAACGGGGGCTCTGCAGCATGTGGAGATGAGGGAGCAAGCAGCCATCTCCACATTTGTCCCAGCACATGCCTTTTTTTTTTTTTTTTTGCATTACTAGCACACTTATGGGACTGGTTCACTCACAAAACAGAGTAGTAGGTACTCTCTTTTCAAGCAGTAGCCCACCTTATATATATTACTCTAGTTATTAAAGCACTCTCCAGGAACATGGAAGATCTGGGTTGAATTCCCTTTTCATTATGAAGGGTTTCAAATGCAGGGGTCCCACTGTCAGGGACTCGAACTCCAAATTCCCAGGTCCATTATCTGACCGCAAGAGACAGGCAACACCAGCAAAGTCTTATCTCTAAGCTCTTTATTGAAGTATGCATACAACAACAAAGAGCAGCCTGTCTCCTCCAAGAACCAGCCTCCCTTGATAATAAGTAAGCAAATTTATATAGACAGTTTTGCGTCACAAATTCTACACTTAATTGACTTAACCTCTATGGTTAGTTAAAAACTTCTAGTGCGCATGACACGATATGCGCATAGGTGGGAATTTCCCACTGTAAGAGAAAGCAAGATATCAGGTTAGTGTGAGAAAACTTCTAATTAGTTCAAACTGGCTTTTGGCTATATACTTGTTTTGATATGCTAAATTAGGGAGGAGGATTGCATCTTTGATTGTTTCAGCTGTGTCTTTGAAGCACTGAGTCTGCTTTGTACACAATAATAGGCTTTGAGCAGTTCTTATGTATAAGCATCTTCCTTATCATCAAATATGCAACTTGCTTTTCAGCACTGTTACTTATGCTAGTGGGTTCAAGGTAGGTTCAGTTTGTACCATCCCTATTTATCAACTCACATTCCAAATGTCATCCTGCATACAGAGACTTCATGATCATCCTGTTTATGGCCTCTCAGTAGTATTTTTCTTTGTTGGCTTTTGGGCCTGCTCTCAAACATCATATATATATCACTACCTTCCAGAAGAGTACTCTAACAGCGGCTAGCCTGGGTAGATGAACCCATTTCTCTCACTGAAATTGTGTTGTCAAAGATCAAAGTCTTTGATTTCAGATGCCGATGGCCAAAAGCTCAGACACAAAAGGTCAGAGACTAACACAACAAACTCTGTGGTTGTAATTTATCCCTCTGTATTAACAGTGCTGCATATACACACCCCTATCTGTGCCTCATTTCAAATCGCTTGAGCTTTTCATATGAGAGAGAAAAACTGACCTTGGCAGCCCAGCACAAAAGATAAAGTACCTATAGCAACGAGATTAGCTGACTTTAGTAAAGTTGTAAAATTAAATATACTACGCGTGCCATCCTGTGACCAAACAGAACCAGTACCACCCAAGTAAAAATAACCCCCCTTTTTTCTGAAACCTGAGCAAACAAAGAAAGTACAAGTGCCAACTCATTAATTATTTATAATTGGCGTATAGTAATTGGTCACCTGCGGAAAGTATAACTTTGAAAGAACTTCCGCCCAAAGCAGAGAGAGAGCAAGCAGAAAATGGAGAACTGTGTATACTCTCAAGAAGAACAGATTGTGCACAACGAATGTTATCTCTTCTGCCTACGTATTTTTTTATTTTACTTTTTTTTGGCGTACCTCGTCTCGTCTTACCGGTCCGTTTATCCCTTTATCTTTGACTTTATCTTTCTTATCAAGAGCTCTTAGTAATCTGCAGACTGCAACGGCTTATATGAATCGCTCGGAAGCAACTGCCTTACCCACCCTGTAAATACTGGGTAACATGATATCTGCAAGCTGTAACTAAATCAATCAGCTCCTCTGCCTACGCTGCAAGCCATCAGAAGCGTAAGTAAAATAAATCTTTTGTGAAACCATCACACTGTGTTTAAATCATACTGACTCCTGCTCACCGTTATCACCCACCTGCCCGGTCATAAATCCCCCTCCTCGCGCCAAGCCGGTCGTGCCGACCCAGGCTCGCAGGTCAAGGGTGCACCGGCGTTGGGGGCGTGACGTGTCACTATGCATACAGGATTAATGACTCAGCAAGAGAGAGCACAGGCTTAAGCATGCATCTGTAGCATAGGGTTACTCTTCTAGGCTACTTCTAGGACAGCAGATTCCTGGCTTTGAGTCCCAGGGCTCTATATGCATTTATATTAAACACTCACTGGATAGAAGACAAAAACAAACTTAGTAGGTAAGAGATATGAATTTTGGGACTTCTTGGGCTGAAGAGGAATTCCTAATTCCTGGGTAAATATTTTAACTACTTGTTACTATACAAAATGTAGTTAGTGGCAGAAGTACTTCTTATTTGAGTGACCTTGCTGTTAATAAATAAATAAAACTTGTCATTTCAAGAATTAAAAAAATTTTTTTTTTCAAGAGTAAGAACCTACCCTGAAGTTTACCCTCAAGGGTAGAAACCTACCTACCCTTATTCTTGGCATAGAAAGGTATTTGCCTGCTGGATATGAGTCAAGCACCTAAGCTAGAGAGAGCTGTAGGCTTCAGACATAACCCTCTGCTTAGTGCTTTCTATTGGTTTCTTCAGTGTCAGGCAAAATCACTATACCCAGTGAGGGATTTACTTTATATTGGGTGTCCTAGGGATTAGGGTCACAGGCCAATACGAAGGGACAAATACAAGTACATAGGCATCCAAAGTATAACAATATACACTTACAAGACAAGTAAATAAGTAGTGGTCAGTACCGCTGGGGTACATACATTCAGCACATAGGGTCCCATGCACACCTGCCCAGCTCCAAGAATCAGCCTTTAGTCCAGAGTCGCTTTGCGTAGGTCTGTAGGTTGAGGATCATGTGCAGTCAGTCTGTGGCTCATCTATGCTGTGCAGAGGCTCTCTTCTCCTTCAGTCCATCTCACAGCAGGCAACACAGCATCTAGATTTCCTGGCAGGTAGCCAGCGAGGGCTCTGAAGTCATCACTTCTTGCTGCTGCCCCCAAGGTTTTTCTGGGATTTGCAGTCCAGCAGCAAGACTCTGAAGGGTTTATTGTTACTTCTTCTTCCTGCTTCCAGGTGCCTCTGGGATTTGTAGTCCATGGTCAGTTAGCAGGCCTCTACGTGGTTGCTCCCCTTTTGTCACACTCATATCACATTTTCAGTGCACCCAATCCATTACATTACACAATACATACTTTACAAGGGGAACTCTTGTCTTACTCCAGTCAGACTGCACTGGTTCTGGGCAAAGAGGATGACAAAAGTGGGTTTCCCCTCCATGCCTAGTCCTCCTGTGTGTTTCCTGACACCGCAAATTGACCCTGGCCCCTGTAAAACTGAGTTGAAGTGGTTCTGAAGCTCCCCACACTTTGAGACAGTGGCAGTGGCATATGGAGGAGGAAAGGAAGGGAGCAAGGAGCAGAGAGAAGGAGAGGAATTCTTACCTGCTCTCACGGTATGGTCTGCCTGGCCTACAGTGAAGGGTGGCTAGGAGTGGTGGGTGCAGCCATCTCTCCAATGCTGGTTGCTGCTTTCATACCCCACTTATAAAATCCTGGATTCACTTATGCCCATCCCCAGTCCCTAACAGTTTCTGGCTCTGCTCCAACCAATTTACAGGTTTTCATTCTAGCTGTTGAGCTACTTTTTGAGGATATTGTTATTGGCCTTTTCACGGTATGACAGAGGCCAGCTCCCAGGCCCAGTGGTCACATCAGCCTGCCTCCTGTCCATGGGCAAACCACTCACCTACTCACCTACCACACTATGTTGTTAAGTAATTAGGACCATAACAAGGCGGGAGGCTACCATTCATGCACCCCATTGTCCATGGGTGATACGTACACGCTCCTATCATCTCTATACATCACATACCTCACAGATGTCACACTGTGTGATAACACTCTGGCTCAAGCCTGGGTCAAAGTGGGTACGCAGTTGGATCATTGTCATATTGCCCCCTTGAGGCCACACACATACCACCCCACTCTTACCAGGGGCTCTCTCACTCTACCGGCTCTCACCTGGTCTCTTTCACACTGCCGTCTTTGGGGCCACACTCATACTGTCCTGCTCATGGAGGTCAGCAGGTTTAGCTCTCCACTCTTTGGTCAGTACTGGCATAGTTTCTTGGAATCTCCCCAAGCCCTCACCTGAATGGGACTGAGCAATTACTCAACTATGGGCCTACTGTACCCCTGGCTCCTCCCTGGACCACTATACCTCTCTCTCAGGCCACAAATCTGCCCCCTACACTGGGACCTGGGACTCTCCACCCCAGCAGGTTCAGGTGCTTCTCTCCCTAAGTGTGCCTGACCTTCACTCTACCCTTTCATCATGGCCTGGGGTCTTATAACCTTGGGCTCAGGTGCCCCTTCCTGAGCGTACCTGGCCCACCTCCAGGGTCCAATACTCCATAGGACTCAGACAATTTTCCTAAGCTTACCTTGCCCCCCATAATCTCTCTATAGCCCACCCAAAGGTGGGGGGAGGTGTTTAGATGCCCTGGCTTGCCTTACACCAGGTAGGTTCTTGGTCCTGGCATTTAGGTGGGCCTGTCTCACCACAGGCCGGTCCATCAGGCCTCCCTATCCTGGCGAAGTAGTTTCAGATCATATCCAGCATCATGAAGCCTCCTCCTTCCCCATTGCCTCACTCTTACCTCTGAGATGTCCCACAAGCAGGAGCTCAGTAAGGAGATATTTCTCCCCTGCTGGCTGATCTCAAATTGCCCCTTTCAGTGCTGAGAGCTGGGCATTAAATGGCCGCCCTATTCAGGCACCTGCCCACTCACTACTCTAGCCCTTAGAGTGACAAGCACCCAGGGGGTGCTCTGTCACACAAGGAAACATATTTGTTTGTTTTATTCTTGTTTGATTTTGTTACTTTTCCTGCATGAAAGAAGTTTTCCACAAAGTTAAAATTGTCCTCGATCAAATGTATGCCTATCTTTTGTATACTATGTATTTTGGGATAAATCCAGAGATATACAATTGTAAAAAGATCCAGAAACTTTCAAACAAACATTTTCTCTCTTTTTTTTCTCCCAATCTCTTTTTCCTGAGGCCTGAGATGGAGAAAAATGAATTTTGTGAATTTTTCTAGAAAATTTAATTTTCATATAGATACATAAAGAGATTTATAACTGCATCACCCAGTTCTTCAGTGTCCCGACACCTGTAGAATCCTCATTCCTATTTTAACTGCCTCAGATCCCTAAATAATTTGTGGCATGACTTAGGCTCCTAAGAATAGGATTTGCAGTCACAACAAACCAAGTGAGGAGCTGCTTAATCTAGTTGGTGGGAAATCCCAAAGACTCTAATAAAGATAATTAGGCACAAATCTCTGGATTTGAGGATAGTACTATTTGAAATTCTTAGCTCTGCACATGGTCAGCATATAACCATGTGAGGTCTGGCCATTAAATATATATATATATACAGATATACATATCTGCAAGGGGATAGATCCAGAAGAAGACCTATCTGTCATTTTAGGTGGCTAAGTTCAGCAATGCTACTGAGATACAGAGCTCCACAATGTCCCAATTCATTAATCAGGAGGAAAAGACCTATTTACAAATCTCTGATGTGCCTAGAGACTTGGATCTACATCTTCCACCCTTTAGGTAAGCTCTAACCATGACACAAAGCTCTCTATTTTTTTATGCTGAAGCTGCTCTGTTTTCATAAATGATTAATTGGGCCAGAGACTTAAGCATGGTTCTTTTCTTTGTATTAATCATGGAACAACCTTCCAATCACCAGACTATGAAGTTTATTTCTTTCAGTCTGGCTCTTGTTTTTGAATCTTGTTTTCTGCACAATGAATCCTGCTGTTGTGGTATGTAGGTGGCATGGCATGTCCCTGATCCAAATCAGGCAAAGAGCTCTAAGACTGGGCTATTGGGTAGAATGATGCAGATATCCCCATAAAATCTTGTTCCTAAATTTCTTGTTTGTGTAATGCCCAATCTGTATGTGTGCTCTTATAGTGTGCACTGGATTGGTCTCTTAAATTAAGATAGCTAGGGAATGAACCAGTTGGCAAATCCTGCCAGGATCTAGTAAGAGTTAGGTCTCCAGGCACCTTAGTAGTGTGAGGACATAAGCAGGTCAGTTGCCCATCATCAGAAAATTAAATGCCAAGGGGACCTTATTAGTGAAGATTTAAGTGTCTGCATGCTTTCTTTGGCAATTGCTTAGAATAGCGCTGCTCAGTCATTTGGCCCTGTGGACCAGACGAGTGGCTCAGAGACAGTCTGCAGGCTGGATTGAGCCTTGTGCACCAGGATCAGGCCTGGGCTGCCCCTACTCAGCCCTGAATGCCTAGCTTGGACCCTCACCACTTCTGCTCTGATTAGGCCCGCACTACTCCAGGCCAGTCGTACTTGCCCTGATCAGGCTTATGCTGCTCTGTGTGCGCTGATCATCTCTGGCACCACCTCACCTCAGCCCTATGCTATCTCTGGCCAGCCCCCAAAATGAAGATCAGTGCAGTGCTGCCCATACTCAGCCCTGCCTGTCCCAGTTGGGTTGGTTCTACAGTTACCTGGCCCTGTGTGCCCCAGTTAGGTTTTGCATTTCTTCCACTCAGTTCTGCATGGGGCGCTCAGATCAGTCATGTGTTGTTTAGAATGGGCCCCCAGCCACCCCCACCTCAGTCAGGTTTTCCTCTGCCTCAGCCAGGCCTTGCACACTGGGGTTGGGCCTGATATCACTTTGCACACTCAAATAGGCTCCACACTACTGTGCATGCTCAATTTAGCATGCAGTACCATGTTATCTGGGCTTCAGTGGTCCCACAAGGCCATAAACTTGGCAGCAGGGGAGTGGTACTTAATGCTATCAACTCTTCCCTGTGCACCCCACCTGGATTACATGGCTTAGTGTGTAGATCTGACCCATAGGCCTGTGTTGAGCACCTGTGGCTTAGAAGAGATCTTGAGAATCTCAGTAGCACTGCTGAACTTAGCCACCTAAAATGACAGATAGGTCTTCTTCTGGATCTATCCCCTTGCAACTTAGTGGTCAGACAGGCAGAGAAGATTTCTCTTAAGCATTATTAATTCAGGCTGAATGTAATGAATGTTTATAGGGAAGTCAAGAAGAGGTGCAAAGCTTTTTTGGATTCTCAATCATGATTCCAGTAACTGAGAAAGTTGTGAAACCCTGTTTAACCAAGATCCAACCCAGTGCTTGTATGGATGGGTTAACTGTGACAAATTGCTTTAGGTAACATTCATTTAAACAAATTGGAACATAACAACCAAAATTGTTTATAGTTAGATAAAAGGCTGTTGTAGGGACAATTTAGATTATTGCAAATAGACAAGCAAGCATCAAATTTACAGAATTTCAACCCTAACTTGTCACAGTCCCTGCTTACTCGTGGCAGTATTGAATGTGTTCCACTTCATATTTTTTCTTATGTGTACCAGGCCTCAAGCCAACACATATACCCACATATGGGGAATGATCGGTATAACCAGATGTTAAGAGATGCATTCTTCTAGCATTGGCATCTGGGCCTGTGTCTGTTCCCTTGGCACATTCTCTCTTCAACTTCTTGATTGGTTCCACTGCTGGCTGTTGTGACAGCTGTTCAGCTGTCTGTGGGCTTTGTGAAATGTTGCAGTGCTTCTTTATCTTTCTTGATGTCAGATTTCTTTGATTCTCATAGGGGCATGTATAATTTAAATTTTATTCCGTTGTGTTGGTTAATAGGGCAAAGTGAGGATTTGCTAAATGATCCATATGAAGACGCAGGGCTCTCATACGAGGAAGGAGCGGACTTGCTCCCCATGTCTCTATTTGTTCAATGTGAAACTGTAGAAACTTGTTTATGCATCTATATTTTCTTACATAATTTATATTAAATTTTTTGTACATAATGAGTAACAGCCACTGAATCTGCCTTAAAGAAAAACACTCATTACTTAGGCTGCAGCTGTAAAATCCATCCCTTTAAAACAGGACCCACTGTGATCACCAGTTTAGTACTTAAATCAGTTCCTTATGAACAAATCTCATTTAGTTATGATGTTGCATTATTTGGTAGCATACTGTAATTTTAAAAGTGGAAAAACAAAAAAAGAAAAGAGTTCTCACAGCAAAAATGCAGTGTAATTCTACAACTATATCCACTATTCTATGGCTAAGCTTAGCTGTTATTTATTATATACACCCATCTATGGTCTCACACTTATCTTCAAGATTTAAAATACAGTCAAAATTTGTGAGTAAATTAAAATGCAATATTCTGCATGGAAAAGTAGCATTTTAGGGTTCTTCCAAACTGTTTCTGGACAAACTGAATATCCTTCTGGCAGGTGTGATCATCATGAACAAGCAGTATTTTAAGAGAAAAAAAGTATGATCACATTTAATATGATAATATTGAAATGAGATACTACTTCTTTTCATACATACTTCCTCCAATTACAGGCCTCATGCCTACCCTGCTCTCAAAGTTGAATCCCCTACTCACTCTACTTTTAGATGGCTTTCCAACTTAAAGTACCCCTCTTTATACAGGTTGGTTCCTCAGCAGGTACATTTATGTTTGGCCCTAGCTATGGATTTCCCCCTTGAAGCAGTGGTTAAAATGACAGAGTATAAATCAGAAGGTCTCCTTTAAAACAAGTATTATTTGTTGTTCTACGGGATTGTAGTAGTCAGAGAGGAAGGGCTGCACAAGTAAGGCAGAATCCTCTCGTGCATAATATGCCCAAATGGCAGTTACAGAGCCACAAAAGTGTTGGTTTTGACAGTTATGCACAATCTGTGGGTGCATACCATGTGACAAGAGCACAGCCTACTGCACATGTTTAGTAGTTGTGTGAGCACTTGGTGTGTCCACACTGAACATGAAACAGGATCCCAAACTGTGTTTAAGTACCAAAAACAGCAGTTATGGGACTGCACATTTACTACTTGGGCACTTAATTAAAATAGGATTATGCCTTTTTGTCTGAGGCTTTGGATTCTGTTTTATCTGATGTTTTGGTTTCCCTATGAGACTTAGGCTGATCCAGCTGATCCCCATTACCTATGCTGTTTCTGGAGATGTGACCATAGGCTGTGGAATGGGGTGGGCCACCCAACCAAATTTTAGCACGTTAATTTATATAACCCACAAGTGCACAATTGTCATTCCAGTTAAAACTGTATAGGTATTTTTTAACTTCATAGTTACCTAAATTAATGTGCTAAAAGTTGGTTGGGCCATGGCCCAGGTGGCCCACCCCTTTCCACGGCCTATGGATGTTGTCCACAAATCTTGTCTCCCAACTTATGTCTTCAAGACTGTGAGTGTTCTTATTTTTCCTCTGATGCCAACCTATCCCTTTTTCAAGAGCAGGTCTCCTTTCAAAATTACTTTGGAACAATTTGTGTCTTCTTATCTTTCCACTGAACTAGTCCTAATCTTTTGTAAGCTGCAGCATCCAGCCCTCTTTGTGCTGGATATGTGAAGTGTTTGTTAACTGTGACAGTGTTTGACAGTAACTGCTATTGCCACATCAGGATAAGGGTTAGTCAGTTGCTGATTACCAGGGAACCTGGTTTTCTCTGATAAAAAAAGAAAAATCCCAATTTTTTAATGAAAAAAGTAACCCCAAATCCATGTTTCCATGATTAAAGTGAAACAGTAATATAGATATATATTAGTGGTGTTTCATTCTGAACATGGAAACATGTGGATTTGGGGTTCATATTACACCCTTCATCCAAAAATTGGGGATTTTTTTTTTAATCAGAGAAAACCAGGTTCCCTGCTGATTAGCTGCTTCTTCAGGAACAGACACCTAGGTGCCAATCTTCTTTCCCTATAGAAGAGCCTATTTTATCTACTACACTTCCTCAGCAAGTCCAAATGCCAGTAGCATAACTGGGGCAGCAACTAGGGCAGTAGTTCTGAGCTCAGGAGGGTGGCTCAGAAATAACCGCAACCATGCTGATGGCTAAGCATGCTGCTGTGTGGCACTGGGGCAGCTGAGTGCAGAGTTGACTCCATATACCTCTGCCAGTTGGGTATGGCCCTTGTAATAGACTTTCCTTTGGCCCCTGTGATCAACATGAATAAACAGCATTTTAGCACAAAAAGAATCATATGATCTAATATGACAGTAGACAGTGAAAGTTGTTATAACAAAGAAGATGTCGAACAGAAAACCATAGAAATCAAAAGGAATTTTAACAGTTCACATAGATTCCAAAAATGTTAAAAGGCTGCAGACTGAATCACTCAATTGTAAGGAAATACTGAATCATGGGTGTATATCTAACCTTAACTCTGACCCTGGTATATTGATACTAAGTTTCATCTTCATTATCATGTAAGATTTTAATAGGAACTCCTGATGTCACAGCAAAACTAGTCCATATGCAGAATTCCTCATCAGGTTTAATGCATGTCTTATGGTTTACCTAAGCCATACTTTGAGGGCTTAACTGGAACTTAAATGTTTTATATAGAATTTGCATGGGATGCTGCACAAGTGTTGAATTTCACAGTCAGTGTTTAGGGCATGAGGCAGCTGAGCTATTCATTTTTATTCTACTTATTCTATCATTACTTTACATTACATTAACTGCATACCATCCACCCTGCACACTTAATCAGGTATGGGTCCTCTAAACCCCTGCCTCATTAACTACACACCAAAAAGTCATTACTATCTGATTGCTGTTCAGCAGCCCTTGTGAAATAAATTGGAGGTCTCAGGCAATTGTCCACAACACAAAAAGCTAGCACCACAGTTGGCACCACCATTACTAGATGACTTGGGAAGTAGGTCATAGCTTGGTACAGCAGACACTAAATTCTAAGGTAGCATCCTAAGGTAGTTTTCATCAGCTACATATAGAGATTAACACAGGAACAGTGCCAATAATCTTGCAGTGCTCAGTTTCTTCTGTACACAATGAAAGGATTTTCAGTCTTCTGGACTGTCAGTCTGTCATCGTGGGCATTACATTGTGACACATTAAAGAACAGTTGAATCAGGTGAAGACAAGAAGACAAGGTGCGTGTGCCACAAGGAGGTCTAACAGAGTGCAGCGTGAAGACTGAATCCTAGAGTGTGTAAGGTGAAACATTTTTGAAAGGGCTTTTTTAAAAATAAAAGCAGTGCCTGAAAGGTCACTAATGGGATGCCAGGACACTTACGGGTTTTGCGATCAATAAAACCAGAACTAAAAGGGAAAAAATGCTTCTTCTGTGTTCTATGCATCATAGATATAATACCTCTGTGAAAGCAGGGATGAGTGACTCAGAGACAATGTTTTGTTGGCCCCAGTTATAAGCTGTTCTGTAAAAAACTTAATTGCCTGCTTAGGAAATTTAAATAAAACATTAAAAGAGTTTCTGACTGAATTTCATTGTTTATTGTATGGGAGAGAAATCGTGGGCCATGTCCAGATGAGCGCAGAGGTGCAATATGTGGCACTGCAGACTCATCTGTGATGCCGCACATACAGATGTGCCCTGCACTGACACCTTACAGTGAAGGATGGGGGGGGCGACCTCAGGAGATCCTGGGATGAAAAAAAAGCCCACGCCAAAAAAATGCAGGAGGCACATGTGGCAGCAGCGCATGTTACTCAAAACCAGAGTCTGTCTGGCTGGGGCCATGCTCTGGATGCCAGCCAGGCTTCCAGCTGCAAGGGAGCCATAGCTGCAGCTCCCCAAGGCCCCCAGATAAGGCTACTGGGTCCAGCACAATTACTGGCCCCAGCCTCCCTTACCCCACCTGGAGTAACCTGCTGCACACTGGAGCGCATGTGGCATGGGCATTCCCCAGGGACAAGTAGCAGTGGCACAAGGTGTGCTGCTGCTAATTGTCCCCAGGGAAACAAATGGCTGTATGCTCATCCGGACATGGCCATGGGAGGAAAGGATGCCATTTCTGCATGTGGTATAGATTGTGACTGGGTTTTAATGCAGCCAGACTACTAGGGGTTTCAAAAGTGCACTTTCCATATTTATAGTTCTGAGATCTCCCTGAAAATCTCCCAAAGTACTAAAATGGGGCAAGGTTGTATGGCCCTTATTCATATACTGAGCACTTTTTTGTAAAAGTAGTACCCGAGAAGTCAATGGCACAAGTTGCACACATGAAAATAAGTGCTTACTAAAGTGAGGGATGTTAGTTTAATAACCGCTTACTAAACTAACCTCTACAAAGTAAAATAAGGGGGGGTTGTTTGGTTGTTTTTCAGAAAGCAATGCTCAACTGCAGTCAGTTTAATCTCCATATACCATTTTTAAATGTCATGGGTGTTATATTTAGCTATACATCCAGTGAAGTAAGTAGTGTAGTAATTAGGAACCCTAACCTCAACCTACAGAAATCAGAAAAGGCTGTTTTGCTATTGACCCAGATCATAGAAGCATGAGGCCTTGGGAATATAAACCTTCCCATTGTAACCGCCTCTTATGTACTTTAAAAAAATCAACTATCTTTTCTTTTTCTTTACTTTTCTCTCATTTTTAGGTTACGCTTTCTCCCTTTTGCTGGAGGGATTCTAAACATCCACAGCCTAAGGAAAGACTATTCTTTGAGAATTTATACAGTTAATTCATTATGGGGTAAAAGAAAAAAAAACACCCTGTAAATATTCTAGGCTTTATGTAGAAAACTCACCCAAAATATAACAAAGAAAAATTACATAAGACTGCAAGAGTAAGATAGATTTAAAAAAGGTTTTGATTTCTTCTCCATGAAACATGCTAGTAAGAATGTACATATTAATTTAGTTCACGGCTCATCAAACTGTGGGAGTTCAGATTATAAAGGGTCAAAATGCCCCTGAACAGTTGGTACTTAACTAATGGTGATGCTAGTTAAGTATTATGTAGATATTCATGTTTCTGTATCATTGGAGGTAATGTTGTAATATTATATATTGATGTCATGTCAGTACATAACGATATTCTAATACGAGATGATACTAGGAGCAGAGAATCAGATAGAACTTAAAATGTATTTCCAGTTCACTTCACTTCAGTTATACTATTTTGAAGGACTACATTGCTTGGTAGTAAATGATTCACATTATGTCATCTTAAGCCAAAATATTTTAGGAAGTTATTCCCCCCAACCCAGAGTTAAGTTCACATTCAGCTGAAATAGACCTGTAGTATATGATATGACCAAATGCTTCCAGGATGCATAACAAGAGTGACATATTACTTGGCTATGTGATAGATGACATCTGTGTTTCAGTGTACATTATAGCTTTATGGAATCTAATACTAAATGTAACTTCCATTACAGTTCATTCAGAAGCAAACAGTATATGGGGCATTTCAGCTTCGATACATTTATGGAAATGTGACCAATTATCCAAGAAGCAGCTATCCCTCAAGCATTCTGTGGATACATTTAAATATTTCAGTGACTTCTTCCTTCCTCACATTTTAACCCTGCATGGATATTGTTTCAGGATAGGGTACAAGTATGGACAAAAGTTGTGCTGCATGCTATAAAGGATGATAGCAAATCTCAATTGTGTCGGAGGCCATACACTTCTGTGTACATATTTTTTTTTCATACATTCAACAGTTAAACTGACTATAAGTTTTATATTCCCTGTTATTTATAGGACTTTCAAAAATATAGATCTAGTGCTTTGTTGCATATAAGAAACTAAAGTTTTGATTTCAATAAGGTCCTGGGATAGCACAAAAGCTTGACATGTCCTGCCTAACACACTGAAATCTGAGATAAAAGAGAAATATGTTATGTTTTCTCTACAGATATGTACAATTTTCACTGTACAATTTACCTTGTAACTTCAGCTCTAACTTGTAGCTCATACTCTTCTGATACAAGTTCAAAGCAGTAGATTTTCCAGGGCTGACAGTTGTGATGGAGTCAACTGTAGACTCAGCTCTTTCCTTATGGAATAATCAGATGAGAATGTTGGGTTGTTAGAGAGAGAGTAAAATATTGCTGGAAACACTTTATACACATATATTTACTGAATAGAAACACCCCCTTTCCAACAAAAAAAGAAAGAAAAAGAATACAACTCAAACAACTACAAAGAAGACATTAACTGCAACATCAGAGAATAAAATTGTGTACACTTGAAAGGAGTATGTATGATAAATGTGGCAATTACTGTGAACAGACAAGGCAACAAATGAAGGACTTAGAGAATAGTGTAGATAGACATTCATGACAGATGTTATGAGGATGCCGATGGACAGATTGCCAGACAAGTAAGTCAGAGAAGACACTGACAAATATACTGCAAGGAATAAACATTCAAAGAAGGTCAGAAAAGAAGAAGAATGAGCCTATTTAATGCAAATCTATAGCAAGCCTATTCTCAGCATCTTAAAGAATTATTAAGAAGTGCTTCACTAAAGAACGGTAGAAGAATATCAGATACAATTCCTGAACTGTAAGGACAGATGCTTGATTTGGATAGCTACCTCTTTTACTATGCTATTAAATGAATAGTTTCCAGGAGCAAAATCACAAAGAGACATAGGCATTACAAAAACATTGCAATGCCTAAATTTTTAGGTGGCCTGCTGACTGCTAGAATCATCAATTCTGAGTCTGGCATCCATGCAAGTGCATAGGGAGTGG
This sequence comes from Crocodylus siamensis, assembly GCF_052110815.1. Taxonomy (NCBI): domain Eukaryota; kingdom Metazoa; phylum Chordata; order Crocodylia; family Crocodylidae; genus Crocodylus; species Crocodylus siamensis. The sequence goes on from NC_143395.1 coordinate 351,920,424, forward strand.
TAAGTTTCTCAGAAGAATCTCAGACCCTGTCTACACTACAGTGGTAGCATGCACAGCCAGGTAGCATGGAGCACATCCCACCATACACAACATGTACACATTTCAAACCAGGATATACATGGGCCAAGACACTCTGAGGTCACCACTAATGGTTAGTGTCAAGCAAATTACAAATGGAGGTCTTGACAGCAGCATCCTTATTGGAGTATTTCTGAGTGTGGACTTTCCCTGTGGGAGTGGGTAGGCAATTCATGCTAGAAGGAATCACAACTGGGACCCAGAAGGCAACAAGCTGGACATCCTAAACCAACATTTCAGAAATGCTTCAACTATAGAAAGGGGTAATACCCTCTACTTCAAAGACAATTAAGCATTTCCCTCTGTACCGGAGGTGAGCAACTATTTAGCTCAGAATTCTCAATGGAAAATGTTCTTGATATTACACATGTAAGCCACATCAGAAGAACAAAACAAAGTCAAAACAAGACAATGATAAAAGAAAACTCCCCAAACAATCCCCAAAACAAAATAAACACTAAGCACATAAACCCACTATAGCAGGGTCCCCTAACTTCTGCTACTTGAGAGTTGGGGAGCCAGCACCAAAAGTCTGCAGTTAAGTAGGTGGCTGGGTAGAGGCCAGCTGTAGAGCTCCATGCAGGCAAGGAAACCCATAAGGGGTTAAAGAGCAGCAGGGGAGAAGGTAGTGGCTGCAGCTCAGGACTTAAGCTGCAACACCTGAAAGCTGGCTGAGCCATATGACCTGAAGGTGCCACAGCCTGATAAAAGCCTGGTTCCTGAGCCAGTCAAGTTGGCCAAGTTGAGCCCAAGGAGGAGTGGAAAACCACAAAGATTACCTAGAACTCACCCACCCGTAAGGATAATGGCAGCAGAGCAAATCAGTCACTATTATGGTGCCTATAGGTTGGGCTTAAGTACCTAAATTGTTAATCTGACACCTAAGTCCCTTTTTTGGATTTAGCCTCGGGTGTCAGAACTTGAAAAGTCTTCAATGAGTAAAATTAAAGGAGTAAGAAAATCACTAATTCCAATGAAATACACAGAAAGACATGGAGGCAAAAGGAGAAATGACTGGAAAAAATACCCTTCACATTAAATAAGGAACATACCAAATACACATAACAGTATTATTTATGGTGAAGGTATAGCTCTTCAGGGTCAAGGAAACGTAAAACCATAGGGTCAAGGAAACGTAAAACCATAAGTGAATGGGTTGTTTTGAGAGGACACAAATAAGGAGGAATTCAATAAGAAAAGCAAAAATAACAAATACTGTAAAGAAAATAAGTCATTTCTTTGATCTACCTTTCTCATAATGTAAGGGAGTGAAGGCAAATAATTTTAAATACACAAAATAAAGAAATAACTTTTTATGACTAGAATTCATTTTCTAAGGAATAATCTCTCATGTTTCAAGGAATCAGTCTATCTTTAATTGGCAGGTTTAGGATGCAACTTCCTTTGTAAATAGGAAAGTTTCTCCACAATTTATGTTGTATGGATTTCACCTTTCTCTAAATCATTTCCCAGGGATCACAGGAAGGGACAAGATGCTGCTTCATCAGAAAAGTCACTGGCTTGATGTAATGCAGCATTTCTGTGCAGTTGAATAGAGATCAAGTGCAGGAAACCAAGTTAATGAAAAGGAACACGACTGTTTAATTATTTGGTTTCATTTTAACCAATAAAGCTTTTCATTAAGGGAAAAAAGAGAGACTAAAATACTGTCTGTTACATTTTCTGTATAAATGAAAAATGAAATGTCTATCATAGTATAATTAAATCACTAGGTGCTGTTGGATTAGATTTACTGTATTCACCTTTTATAGGCCTTGGACATACAAAAAAAAAGTTACAGCTAATAAACATTGCATTCATTAACACAACTTATGTAAGAAAGAAATACCTCCCATTTAAAATAAATGGCTATTTAATTCTTTGCTTTTAAATCTTATCTTTGCTAAACCACTTTTTATTGACTACAGAAAATATATCCTGAAGGGAGATGGCAAAGTGCTTTAAAAAGTGGCCTCTAGGTAGAGGGTCAGAATAAGTCACATTTAATAATCTATTCAGTGAACATAGTTTCTTTATCTGACGGCAAAATACATTTGTTAAATCACAATTTTCATAGATATTTATTATATGAATTCTACAGAGTCTAGTCTGCCACATATATGTGAGAACCCAAGTCCAAAGTGTTGTAAAAGGCATTTATCATAGAATATGGGATTCCTCTTCTGGAGTGAGGTTACCAACCTCTCAGTGAATCTCTTTAAATAAATAGTGATCATGACTAAGTAGTTATGCTGTATTAGATATCTCAGTTGATATGACGCACATGCCAGCACTGGTGAAACAAATACCTGCACAAACGTATTTCCAATATGAATAGTCTCACATATCTTTTCAATTCATTTTGCATAAACATTTTAACGCAAAAATTCATCCATCCAAAAGTTTATTGCATGCAAACACAAAAGGGAAGAATTAGTTCTAGGGTGAAACTTTTTTGTTTTAAAGTTCAAGAAATATATAGAAAAGCCTTCTCTTTATTAATTGACTACTTCAAAAATTGCATATAAGGTGACAGTTGCTGCATGAAAAATACATTTATTTATTTATGTGTTTATTTCTTTGATATGTTGCCACCCAAAAAGAGGTTTACATCCTGGGCAAGGATGAAGGCTGCAGCTCCTATATTGGATGAAAATGAGGGATAGAGCTGGTGTCATAAGCATGCCACTGGAACCTCATTTCAAATCTCTGCATAATCTCACTCAGTTATCTCCTATACACTTTGGACATAAATGGCAACAAGGTTGAACCTTGATGCACCTGACAGGGAAGGTCCTAAGTGGTTGACAACCACATACTTATTACTGCTGTCTGGGACCTTCCTGTTAAGAAAGAGTGATCAACTGTATCAAAGACCCCTGAAGGATTTAATATGATAAAGAGAGTACAGTTTTTCTCCTCACCCTCTAGGAGATAAAGTAGAAGGGTCTTCAGTGACCTTCAGTGACCAAAATGGGGAGTTATATAGGGTGATAGTTAGCTGGGGATTCAGCATCAAGAGGAGTTTTGGTGGGGGGGGTTGGATATTGGTGGGGGCCACAAAATTGTAGATTTTAAAACATCTGGCACTCTGACTTTGCAAAAGGAGACAATGACAGCACCCACTAATACTAGGCCAAATCCCTGCTGGCCGGTTTTTACAAGCTGAGATGGGCCTGGGTCCATCCAGTTTACAACTGGTCACCTGCTTCCCCCAAACACATTCTCTACATTGCTAGGCAGCAACCAGTAAAACTTATTTACACAAACTGAACTAGACAGAGCTGTGGGAAGGAGGAAGAGAAGCATTCATATGGCCTTGTTGCTATTCCAATTATTCCCAGTGATGTTATAGGATGTAGATACTACAAATGAATGCACAGAAAGGACAACTGGAGTGAAATAGAAAAAAACCCCATCGTTCTATACTCACCATTATAAAAGCTATTCAGCTTAGCTTCCTGCAAAACTTCTACAATTGCCATGTATTGCACAATAAGGCTAAGTATGCACTCAGCTAGGGTCTTCATCTATGAGGGCAAAGGCTTAACAGTCAATTGTTTTCCCTCTTAGCCAAAATCATTAAAAAAACTGAAAGAGTACTTTGATTTTTTTCAGTCCATGAAAACAGCAGTTTATTGAATCACATTCTCATTGAATGCTCATCACTTATTTTACTCTCTAACTAACTCTCAAGGTTGTCTAAATCCTACTTTATATTGCAGAATAAAGTAATCTTCAACCAAAAATGTGGATTTGCACAAAAGATAACAGTCTTCTCTTGTGAATGTACCATTATGTGAGCCTTGCGACCAAAGTAAGTGCCTTAATGTAAATTCTTGAATGGAATAAAATATGGCCTTGAGGAGGTATAAGAATGTGTTAAGGACAGCAGGTCAAGCTTCCTTAGATTTCCTTTTGTTTTTGTCCCAAAGTGTGTTGTGTTCTATTCATATTTTTATACTGTCCTTCTCAACAATTTTATGATTATTCCTCTTATAATACTCCCTGAATGAGGTAGTGTCAGTGTAGAATATGTAGTGTAGGTTTGCACAATCAGAGACAACAGCATAGTATATACACATAGAGAGCTTTTACTTTAACTTTTGAAAACTTGGCAACTCTATTTTTTTATTTTAGAAGAAGATTATATTTCTGTGTGTGGGGATTGGGGTGAGGTGTATGTACATTTGTTACCTTAAAAGGACATCCAGGTTACAATGGCAAGAATTCAAAAGTTAAGATGTCAAAACTAATGTTACCTGTTCTATTTTAATGTTGTCCCTTTGTATATATGATTTTTTTTCTCCTACAGCTCCATGCCTCACTTATTGCCAAAAATAGAACTGCATTCTTGTACCAAGGTGGGGAAGAGTGTCACCTTCTAATTTATAAACTTTCTTAATCAGCAGTTTGCTTCATCAGATGTTTCTTCATAGAATCTGACTAAGTAAACTGTTGCTTATAAAATCATATGCCTCTCTGAATTAGTTTAGAAGATGTCACCCTTCCCTGCCTTCTCCCTGATTTGACGCTAATACAGTTAACTACCTAATCCTGGTAGCAAGTCAGGGATATGCAACAAGTGAAGGACTTGCCTCTAGAACCTCTTCCATGCTTCTTAACAGAAGCCGGTAGCATGTAATGCATGAAATAGAAGAGAACTCCAAAATTAATCTTTATCTATTAGGATAATACCACCTAATCTCACAGTGGTTTTGTGAAAATAAAAGTGTGAATGGTTGTGTTTTGTTCATGTACTGGAGCAGTGAGCAAGGATACTGGTTTTCACTGATAAAAATCCCCAATTTTCAGATTAATCTGAAAATTGGGGATTTTTTTTTCTACTCAGGGAAAACCAGGATGTCTCTGGTGGTGACTAAAGGATTACTCCAGTGAAAATAGGAAAGAAGCAGAAATTGAAGTTAGATAGGCAAACAATCCCAAAATATCTCTTTACTTTTAGATCAGTTGACTTGGAAATATTACGCTTTATTTAACTTTTGCGTAATACACACACAGAACGTAGAAGCTCTCAGCTGTCAAGGAATTAAAAAAAACAAACTAAATTCACAGATGATGGATGACAGAAACATGCAGCAAGCTTCACTCATTTGTAAAAATGATTACTTTTAGGCATCAGGTATCAAACTATCTTGACAACCATAAAGTGCCAACTCCTGAAAAGCATGCTGGGGGAAAAAATCCTATATAAAGGCAATCCTACTAAATGGATGGGCAATAATTATAAGAAATTACAAGGGAAGAAAAAAGGATATTTTTGCATGTTACCAATATGTTATACGTACTCTGTTCTTCTTTGAAGCATTATCTCTAGAGATACTGGTTTTCTCTGATAAAAAATATCCCCAATTTTCAGATTTAAAAAAGTAATCCAAAACCCACATTTTCCCATGATTAAAATAAAATGCCTCTATCTATCTATCTATCTGTCTGTCTGTCTGTCTGTCTGTCTGTCTAAATATAGATATAGATATATAGTGGCATCGGTGGTGTTTCATTTTAATCATGGAAAAATGTGGATTTTGGGTCACTCTTTTAATTGGAAAATTGTTCTTTTCTTTTCTTTTGTTTTTTTATCAGAGAAAACCAGGATCTTTGGTAATCTCTTAGTCCTCATGCGATGAAAAGCTTCTCTCATTCTTTAGGTCCCCATGAAAACTGATTTATTCTACAAATCCTTCAGTAGCCCAGAACAGATGCACCAATTAATAATTTCTTTCTTTCTTTTGTAAGTATCAGTTATGTCATGCTAAGGTTGATTCCTCCAGCTATGCATCGTTACTGTCTGGAACTGTATCATCTGTGCCAAAAGTATATGGGTAACTGCAAGGGGTTTTCATCACTGTACCAGTACCTGCTGGACCAGGCTGTTAGTTTTGAATTTAAAAAAATAATAATTTTACTATCATTAACTACTTGTCTGATGCTGAATGTACTAAATACTTGTGGTAGAATGCATTACATATATGGTTATGTACAGTAAGTTGCATTCAAGTCTCAGGACTCAATTAAAGAACTTTCAACTCACAGATGCAACCATTACTAAATACAGAATATAATGCAACAGCAAGTGATTTAAAAAGAAAAAAATATCTTCCCCCCCCCCCCATAATACAAATCATACCAAAGTGCTTTCATACAAAGTACCCTTCCGTCCAGGGAGGGGCAGGAGAAAATTCCTTTTTGAACAGAAGAGATCTTCCAGGTATTAAACACAAATATTTAGTTTGTAGATAAAATGTCACTCCAAACAGAAAGGAAGGCAGGAAAAACAAATATCCCAGCTAAAACAAGCATGAAGGAAACAATTAGAAAATGTCACCATTGTCTTGTGCCTGCATGAGGCAAACGTGGGAAGATTTTTAATAACAATCTTGATGAGCCAGTGAAGTGAGTTTAAATGAAATGAAACCAGGCTCTGCACTTTGAGGTAAAAAGAAGCATTTAGTGCCTTTCATCTGAGAATCTCAAAGCAAATATCAAAGCATGTCAAGTAATCAAGGAACAGCGGCTTAATCCTGAAAAAGAATGATTATGTCCCAGCCTGTTTTTGCCTGCTATTAATCTTGTTGTGTTGTATTTTTGCCACCTCTGAGCTGTATTTAGACAATCTATTTTGATTTCCTGCATTCTTGCAAGGACTTCCTGATGGGACTCACACAGGACTCACACAGGCTATGTACAAGCATTTAAGAAGCCTGAAGTGATAGTGCTCCAAGTTTCAAGCTTTACGCTAAGCACCCAGGGTTAGGTCAGGCCTGAATAGATCCCCTTTCAGCAGTGGGGATCTCAGAGCCTGCCTGCACTTGCTTAGACTAGCAGGTGGGATGTGCAGGCTCTCACATTATTCCCAGCATACCCTGTGGCCTCCCTGGGCTGTCAAAAACTCCAGAGCACCCTGCCATCAGCACTTGCCTCTGTGCCCCAGCCTGCCTCTGCCTGCACACACCCTGCTATGGCATCCTTGCCTAAGCAGTTCAACCTAGGAACTACAGCAGGTCTTGTTGGTTACCCTGTGTGAGTCTTGCCGGAGGCTGTGGGACATTATGGCTGCCCACCTAGACCTGATCTGGCAGCAGCTTGCTGTAGCATATGCCCTCATGCCCATGAGCCACCGGCTGGCTGCCCCACGCATGGCCAGGCAGTGTACCCTGATCCTGGTAAGCATTCTGGACTGGGCCACCAACTTGCACACAGCTGATGAGGATAAGGTCCACATCTTGCACAACTTCCTGCTCCTTGGGCCAATGGAAAATAGGCACTATGCTCCAGGATCCGGTTTTGTCATTGGCAAGGTCATCATCCCTCCAGTCCTCATATGGGCCCTAGCTTCCCTCCTTCTGCCCTGGCTGATGAACCTCAATGTGGGGTAGCTCGACCACTGGAAGGAGTACATCAGTGCCTTCAGGTATGCTGATGGGCTCTCAGAGTGCATCTCAAGGTGGATGAGGAGAACTGGACTTGACTGTCACCACGTGCATCCTCCACAACATCTGCAAGACTGAGAGGAGGTTTTCTATGAAGCTGAAGCTGAGTAGGAATGGTGTGTGGACTGGGCTTGGCACCATGAACACACATGGCACAGGGGTGAGGGAGGAGGGCATGCCCCCCACCTATGTTGGGGGCCCTGGCCCGACACGGTGGCACATTGTTGAGATCTGTGAAGCCCTGGCCAACTACCTCCTCACTCTCATCCACTGAAGCCCTCCAAGATAAACAGGGCCAGAAGACTTTGAGTTCCCATGCTCTGGCACCAGGCCATGAGTCTCCTGCCACAGGGTCCTTTGTGCCTGCATCACGGGCAGAGCTGTTCATAATCCAGAATGCCCAGATACTGTTCTTCTTCCCCTCTCCTTCCTTAACTCTTTTCCTGCCCCACCACTGGCAAACACTGGGGTGCAGGGTATATGGCATGAGGAAGATATGTGCTCGTCATCTTAATAAAATATTGCAGCTGCCAAACTTTTCATGTGTTTAATAAATAAGACCTGTTGAACATTGTCTGTGACACAAATTAGTCAATTAACACAAGCTAGCAAACCTTTGGAGGGAAAGGGTTCAGGAATTGAGAACAGGGTGAAAGAACCTTGAAGGGGTGGTTGGGTTGGAAGTGGAGGTGGGATTAAGGGGACTGCCGCAGTGGAGGTGGGATTAAGGGGACTGCCGCAGGGGCTAAACTCAATAAATATGAAACCTTGAGGGGGATGGCAGGCTTTTGGCTTAGTACCCTACTTTCAGGGTTTCTGAGTGAAGACCAGAGACTTCTCCACGTAGGAGCTGGACAGGTGTGTGATCCCAGACCCGCTGTCTGTCCAAGAGTGCTGCAAGGCAGAAGGTTGCTGTTGGGCCAGGGTAGGGGGAGGCTGCAGGGTGGGAGACATTTTCACAGTGCCGTGGACTCCTGCCTCTCCCATATAGGACCCCCAGGCCCAAAGCCCCACCCCCAGAGCCATGTCTCCCTCTTCAAGGGCCCTCAGCCCTTGCCCATGCCTGGTACTCATGTCAGGCAGCTGGCTGGAGCATGGGGACTGCCTATCCCCCCCAAAGCTTTACTACTCTCCCCAAGCATGACCCAGACCAGGTGTGGGGTCACAGGGAGCAGAAGAGCTCCCCCTCCCAATCCTCCTGGCTGATGAGTAGATGAGCTGGGGCTAGCAGTCTCTCCTGCCAGAAGCTGTTCCAGTGATAGCCTGTCCCAGCAGGCTGGCAGGCTCTTTTCCCCATTCTGAGTACTTCTTCTCCTCTTTAGGATGGGCCTAGAACTGCTTGGGGGCAGTGCAGATGGGGTGATTACCAGCTGTTGGCTGTAATGAGTTGCATTTGGATGAAGGGCAATGTCTCTGATAGCCTTGGTATCAGGTCTCAAACAGCCTGGTGCCTCTCCCCTCATTCCCTTCTGTTCCCAAGAATGGGTCCTTCCAGATGCCTTTCTGCCTCCTTGGACCATGGGTCAGAGGTTCCCATATGCAACATCTCCTGTCACAGCTCCCCATCACTCCTCAGCACCTCCAAGTCATGGCATGGTAGGGAGCATTCTCCCACAACCACCATTCTGCAGTCCCCCCTTAGAGACCCTCATTCATGTCACCCCTGGGACAAGTCCCTGGAGCAGGGCACAGCATGCCATGGGGGAATGGGTAGCAGCCTGTTTTCTACCAGGGAGGGTCATGCATGAGCCAGTACTGGGGCTGGTCAGGGACCTCAAGCAGTCCAGGACACTGTGCATAAATTCTCTGTCCTGGTGCTGGAATTTTCTCAGCTCCATTGCTGCATGGGTTGTCTTCTCCAAATTTTGGGTGGCCACCTGGAGTATGACTCAGCAGCCTGGGTGTAAACACCCCACAGCCTCTCCCTTACCCTACTACATGTCTCAAGTCATTCCTTGAGGCTGCTCCAACATGCTGTAATTACACATTAAATATACATTTAGTGTTTACTAAAGAGTTACACATCAAGCATGATTCACTGAATATACTGAGAACAATTCATAGTAACAAATGTATTTAAGAATATTGTAGTAATTATAATTATTGTAATTGTAAAGTAATTTACAATTTATGTAATTACAGCACATTGGAGTAGATATGGTTAATCAAGTCTTCTGGACCTCGGTAATTACTCCAGCATCATGTGTATCGGTGTCCCCATGCGGAAAAATGATGGTGAAGATGCTTTAACTAAAGCTGGTTCAACAAGCATTAGTTAAAGCAGTCCTGGTGCCATTTTTCAGCATGAGGACACTGGTACACGTGGCACTCTAGGCATGTTGATTAGCCCAGCTCCTGAAGCTGCACTAATTAAAGTGAACCCCTCACTTCCCACAGCATGTCTATAAATGCCCACAGCTCCTAGTATCAGAAGTCTGCAGTGCATGCCCTAAATGCAGAGCCTGTGACCATGTAGCAGAAAGCTCCCTTTGTACATTTCCCTTCTGGACATTGATATAACAGAAGGACCTTCTTGCCTGCAAACCCCTTCCCCCAGTTTTGTGCATTTCTTTTCCTTCTCAGCATTGGCAAAGACCTAGCATGCTCTTTGCATGGGCTCAGAGAGAGCCAGAAAGTGGAAGTGACTTTTTGTAGAAGAAACCTACAAACTACATCTACATATCAATTAAGCTCATGGTCACTAAAGAAAACAAAAGAACTAAAATATCCATTGCAAAGACTGTAAATATATTCTGTACAAGGCCAACTCACTCACTGTCCCCAGTTGCCTTTGATCCTTACATTACATTTTTATATATTACTCACAGTGCATTTTCATATTTCACATCTCATCTTTACCATGGCATTTTGTATTTTCTATTTTATATTTTTAAACTCTTAAGGAAAGTAGTCCCTATAGAATGAAGTTACACCCTGGACCATTGTTAAAACTGCATTCAAATTGTAACTGTAAAGTGATGAAATCTGTTGAGTGAATGTGAGTGAATGATGATCATCAGTAGACAATAGCCTAGCCAAAGGAACTCCATTTTAAGCTAATCAAGCTAAACAATTGATCCTTGGAACTGAGCACTCGCCCTATGGACTATTCCTGTAACCCATGACAATACAGCCATTAAGTCAGTAAGTGAAGAGTGGACTCCCAAAATTTCAGGTACCAACAGGCAGAGACCCCTGTGACTAGCAGCGGTCAGGTGCTATGCAAGACCCATGTGGGACAGCAACATCTGGATTGGGTAGCCAAGATGATGCTGGGGGATCACACTAGTCTGCCAGAAAGGAATAAAAGGCAGTGAAGTGTGACCCTCAGTGGCACCCTCTCATTCAGCATCTGACCTACTGAGACAGAAGGACAAGCAGGTAACCTGCTTCTGGAGGAGACATCGCCTTGAAGGAAGCTGACCATCAACAGCAGACTTTAGCGCATCAGATAGGTGCATATACTGAGACCAGTGCTCTCACAATCATTACAGCAGCTATTATACACTCTACTACATGGATTTAAATGAGTGTGTGTGTGTGTGTGTGTGTGTAAATGTACTAGGGTGACCAGTGCCACCCGTAAGTCAAAGTTTGCATTTATGATTTTATTGGTATCTTCACATCCTGTCCAATAAACTAGAATTTATTATGATCCCAGGAGTTGGTCCTTTGTAGCCAACAACCAGAAGCTTCTTTACTTCACCAGAGACTTACATGTGCTTTGCAAGTGTTCAGGTGACAACCCTAAAACCATCAACCGTGCCACAACTAGCTGGCCTTCTGTGCACAGATGTGAAGCCTGAAGACAAGGGAGACACAGGGTCTTTGTGTGAGGTAGCAACTTTTAGTGATAAAAATTAAGTGTAAAGAGTAGCATTTCAGACCCTCTTCTCACTCACCTGAGCACCACCCAGACATACCAAGGGAGCAATGGTGACTCCCATGTCTGGTCCTTTCCCACAGCTGGGGCCATGTCCTAAATGGCTGCTCTCCATTTGGTATAGTGGAAACCATGGGTCCTGGCTGTGCTATCTTGATAGGAAGGTTGCCAGGGAGTAACCTTTTTCTGGTGGGCATTGCTCTGTTCCTGAATCAGGGTCTGAGGACCCCAATTCCTGCAGTGACTGGGCCCATTCCCAAGGTGGGCAGGGACTAAGCACTCAGAAGAATGTCACCAGTGCTCTTGCAATCCTCCCTTTCCCCATTCTTCCCTTATAGGAAAGGTGTTTCAGGGCTAGGTCCCTGTGGAACTGGCACCTGGGTCCCACCACTGCTAGGGTGAGATGTGGCTAGGGCAGCAAGGCTCTTATCCACCCCTCCCATGCTTCCCTTTCATGAAAAGCATTTTGGAGGGATGAGCTTTTCTGATTCTCCAGGGTTGGAGGGGGCCTGTTTTGGGGCCAGAATGTGGGAGTGGGGTTTGGGGTTGCCCTGACGGGTTGGTATAGTGAGTGCCTGTGACATGAAAATCTGAATCAGACAGCACCTATTGAACTTCACTCACAGATCAGATCACAGGGGATGGGAAAAAGTGTTTTTGGGCCACTTGCAGCCTATTCAAGTGCACAACCTGGAAGTAACTCTGGCATCAAGTGCCAAGTGGCTGATATAGCAGCTCCCATGTTCCCACGTGTGTCCCTTTCCTGGACTGGGAGGGAGAAAGGGCATGCCGGTGGGTTCTTTTGCAAAGGGTAATTTTTCTTCTTCCTACTGTACTGTGACTGTAACAGTTTTCTTACCTAGTTGTATGTTATCTCCTGTCCCTGACCTAGAAGTTCTCTCTGCAAAAAATGCTTTTAACCCTTTGCTGCTGAGCTCAATAAATGCTATTTGTGCCTTTCCATGAGTGCATTAGGGGAAGGGGGAGCTCTTTTACAAGTGTTTGAGGTAACTGTGCAAAGACTCATGGGCGACTGATGCCTCCTGAGTCTGTGGGGGCACCAGATCACTGATGGGAAGGGTGTCCCCCAGCCACCAATCACTGGTGGGGTGGTGGGTAATTTTAGCAAAACCCCCAGTTTTTCTCTTTTTAATTCCCTTCCCTTGCCCAATTATTTTGGGCTTCTCTTTCTCTCCCTCTCTATTCCCTATAGACAAGCATAAGCAAACTCAGACTTAGGGTAAGCTTTAACATTTTTATTTTGGTAGCAAGTTTTTGGTTTTGGATATCCACTGTTTTATATTGTATTATTATTAGGTTTGTATAGATTTTTAGTGTTGTATATTGTATTATCATCATTTTTGTATTGATTGTTATTGTTTCATATGGATATTGTATGGGTTAGGCGTGTGTTTGTAAGTGAACCAAAGTAATGTCAAGTTTCCATTTTGTATGTCAAGTCTCCATCTTGTGCCCTCTGCCTGGGCATTCCCTGTGTTGCAACTGTATGATTCATGTACCCCTCCCATGTAAATTGATTTACAGATGAATGAGAGTGATTGGGAATGATTGAAATAAAATGGTAGCAGGCCTCTACTGAATGGGCTGTAATGACCAAGCCATCACCTTGCATTGATTCATCCAGGAACCACAGACCTCACCCAGGAACAGAGACAAGAACTCAGCATTTGAAAGACAAAAGACCCTGCAGAACCAGCAACTCTACCATTGTACCCCATCATTACAGACACCCAAAACTGCACATCCCTATGTGGAGCACACATGCTTAGTACGCCAGGGGCTGACCCCTGCCTGGGAGTGCCTCCTGTCACTAGGGTCACACAAAGTGTGCCCCTATAAAAAGGGGCAGTGAAGACTGACCCAGTGGGACTCCCTCTCCATCTGGACCAGTACCATGCCACACTACCTATCCACCCAAAGGCCCTGCCGGCGACCCCCCCCGGACTACATCTACTGGACAAGGACCCCTTTCCAGCCTGGGTAGGTAGCTATCACTCCCCACCCCCTCTTCAACCAAGGTCTTGGAGTCTACTTCTCTTCCCCACCTGGACTCCAGCCCTTCCACTGAGTCTCTTCCTCCTGCTGCCATTGTGAGTGCTTGAGTGTGTGTGTGTGAACCAATAACTTCATGGGGCTGTGTAGTGTGTTGTCTGTGTAATAAAACTGTTATTTGAATCCCTAAGTTGGGTTTTGCTTTAGTATGGTTTGGCCCGGCTCCAATCTCTGCTCCTCACCCCTTTAACTTCTGTCTCATTTCTCCCTCTCCTGCTTCTGGCTCACCACCACCTCCAACACCTGAACTGAGCTATTCTCTGCTTTTTTCCTTTTCCCCTGAGCAACCAGTTTTCTGCCTCAGTTTCTTTCATGGCTGTCTTCTCCTTGCCACCACTTATCTCCACCCCCCCCACAATATCTCAGCTGTCTGCCTCAGTTTCCAGCCCCAGTCTACCTTAAGTAAACCCAAGCCTCAGTTCCTCAGCCAGCTTCTATATAGTCCACCATTCTAAACCCAGTTCTGGAAACTTTCACTCCTTACACTTTAACTCTCTCTCTCTCTCACTTAAACCTTCCCCCAATTATCCCAGGTACCCCAAGCACACACATATACACTGTATCATCCAAGTTAGGAACTTACCTGTGTGTATGTGTAGGTGGGTTGTACGTGTGTGAACTGGTGAGTGTGTGTGTATGTATATAGATATATAGATATATAGATATATGGCATTGTGTGCATGATATACAAATTAGTGATCTGTGTCTAACTTTTGGTGTGTATCATGTATGTGGTTGAATTGGTGATAGGTATGCATGTGCCTAGGCTGGTTTGGATGTGTATGTGCCTGAGCTGGTAGTGTATGCATCTAATTGATTTGTGTGTTTGTGTATGTGCAATTGTGTCACACCCTTTTGTCTAACAGCACAATATTGAGATCCCAAGAGTTGTCCTGACCCCACAGGGCAACATACTCTAGTGGCCAATAGCTTACCAGGGGGTTGTCCCCTCAGTGACTGACTGCTGAACCAGCGGCAAAACTGGAAGTGCACTTCCGGTTTTGCAGCTAGCCTTTCCATGGAGTGCACAGCCAATTTCAGGGGGTGCACATGCATCCGTGTGCACCCACAATGCATGGCCAATGCTAAGACTTCATTCCACTATGGAGTGCATCATGGCTCTGAGAAGTAGAGCAAAGAGGTGTTAATTAGACAAATCCCCATGCAATATGTGGGATGCAGCTGTCTATAGAATGGAAAACACTGGTTCTCAGAGCAGTGTGAGTAAAGCAAGCATATACAATGTTATTCACTATGAGAAACTTTAAGACAGGAACACAGAGAAACAAAGGCTGTGTCCTTGTTGACAACCACCTGTGTGTGAAAAGGCTGCATTTTTAGTTGCTAAAAATGAATGGCTACTAAGAGCAAAATTAACACAGTGATTGGCATCATGGTTCAGAAATGCCAGTGGAGAGATTTCTAATTTCTGATGCCAAGAGGGTGAGATCTAGTAAAGGAATTTTAAATCCCAGGAAATAAAGCTATGGAGATAGATAGATAGATAGATAGATAGATAGATAGATAGATAGATAGACAGATAGACAGATAGATAGATATTAGTGGAGTTTCATTTTGATCATGGGAAAATGTGGATTTTGGGTACTTTTTTAAATCTGAAAATTGGGGATTTTTTTTTTTTTTTATCAAAGAAAACCAAGATCCCTGGATATTTCTACTCATATAGCCAGGAAAAGCAACTACTGTAAAATGGTACCTAATAAGACAAACAATGTGTGAGTTTGACAAAAAAGAGTCCCCAGACCTAGTTGGTCTATATATCTATCTATAGGAGTCCCAGCAGCATACCTCAAGCTCTGTAACAGATTATCGAAACAGATTTCTATGAAAAGCACATGATTCCAAACCATTACTAGAGTGTTACTAGCACAGTTCTTTACCAGGGCAAATGGGGCTGACATGGCGAGTCCCAAGACAATGGGACTGACTCAGCAACTTGTCTGATATGATACCAAGCAAGTTTTATTAATACTGTACAGAAGAATAACTGCACGTGACCTGACAGGTGGAACAAACTTCATAGCGATGGTCTTTGATATAGACCACAGAATTGTATATCCCTTGGCATATCAGCAGTTCCTGCACATGGTCTGTGGACCGAGGGTCCAGGAGATTGTAAAACAGGTGAACTTTTACCTTCAGTGAGGTAATGACCTATTTTTCTAGTTGTTGGCATGCACAGTTCAGGCCTAGAAACAGTGGTATTCGTTACCAAAAATGCAGCCAACACTTTCTGACATGAGCCAGATAATGACTGGCTCAGGTGCTAAAAGTAGATAAGTTTGTATCAAAAGGCACGAGTGACAGGGCATGCTGTGCCCTGATTGGTTGCTGGAATGATTGATGGATGCCAGTGACACTCAGTTATGAAAGGACTCCGATCAGGGGAATCTGGGTCTCCTGTAAAATGAGTGTTTTCTGTCTCTTCTGAGTGGAGGTGAACTTCTGTCTGTGTGGTGGGCTGAGTGTGGCTGGAGAGCCTGGGTGGCCAAAGGCCAGTTTGTGACTGCAATAAACAGGGGATCTTGGAGGCTGTTTGAGCTGAAGAAAGTGAGTGAATGAGGAGTGAATGAGGGCTGGGATGGCCAATATCCCCTCTGTATATAGCCAATATCCCCTCTGTATATAGCCGTGGCAGCAGGCTAATGAGGGAATTAGGTAGCACCTGTACCCAGTCAGTTGATGAGCAGAAGGCAGGGCCCTTGGAACATATAAGCCCCAGGGCTGGGACTGAAGGCTGTTAGTGCTCTGGCAGTTGCCAGGGGGAGTGGAGTTTGAGCAGAAAAGCTCTATGGAGATACCTGAGTGCCTGCTCTCCTGCTGATGGGACTTATGAACTTTAGGAGCTCCTAAAATATCTGGGGCTAGGAGGCACATTGTTGAGGGAGAAGCTCACCTCCTTAAAGGGGCAGAGTGTGACCTCCAGTGTTATGGTTGCTGTTATGTTATGTGCCAGGGACTTGTATTTACATTGTTAGTTGAATCTGGTGGACCAGGCTGAGGCTATTGGCAAGGAGGAGTCTTCATTAGGTCTCCCTACCATGTAGAGCTCCAGCACCAGAGGACACAGCAACAGGGCTGCAGAGAACCCAGCAACAATGACAACATGCAGACAGGGGCCAAGGGCCCAGTGACAGCAGGAGGCCAAGCTAGACTAGGGTCTCAGAGGGACAACATTTGAATACCACCTGCGAGGCATGGGGCATGGTAAAGGGGTGGTTTTGCAGCCATGCATCTATCCCATAAAGCTCAGGCTGTCTTGAGAGGCACGGACTTGAGTAAGTTCCAGCAAGCGATCCAAGGGCAGCAGGATCTAGTGGGGTTCAGCAGGACTGTGACCACACAAACTCATGGGCAGCCTCCAAACTTACTATTTCAATCAACATGACATGGCAGGAGAGACTAGAGGGAGCCTGCAGGGCAAAGCTGGCACAGGGCCCTAAAGACATCACAGCTGTCTCTAGGAACCCCACCCCATCACAATGGATAATTAAAGAATTGTAAAAGAAGGTAAAATATTTTATTTTCTATTCCTATTCATTATGAACAGCTCAGTTCTGCACCTCCACTCATACACATCCATGAATTCTCCTTTTAGTAAATATTGATGTAGCATTGTAAGCAGCTAAGTATTCCCACTGTCACTACTGTCAATGACAGTGTTAGGACTGAAAACATCTTAAGCATTAACTCAACTTATGTAATAATAAAAACAACAACAAAACAACAATAACAATGATAATAAATTATTATTAATAATAATAATATTAGGGTTTTAGGTTTAATCTCTATGAATACTGTTTAATGGTTTGGTAACTCAAATGAAAGTAAAACATTAATAAGTGAGTTTGATTGCACAACGTTGTTGACAATGTTGCTGCATATGCTGACAGAATTAATCCTGTTAAGAATAATTTATTTAATTGACCTTTGGAAATTATAGCATTTTTTTCTTAGATTTTGCCCCAGGATCTCTGTTTTCAATCTATTCATTTCTCATTGTAGCCTCTAAACACTAAGCACACAAGACTCTAAACAAGCATTCACATGGATTTACAATCCTAACAAACTTTATGGACATATTATTGGCATATCGATTTACTTTATGTTTTAACATCGTAAAAATTAGCTTCACCTTAGTGAGATGGTGCCCTAAGAACTGAGTTTAAATTGCAGAAATAATTAGGTCTTCAAAAACAGAATGTTATCAAGCTATCACAGTATTGAATTAATGAGCTGACAGATGGTCAAAAACATTATTTATGTCCCCAAAAAATTAACTGCATATATTAAGAGACTGGACGGGGATTTTAATTAAGTCACATTAATGCACTGCCTGTAAAAGCTATTATTTTTTGTTGAAGATCTGGTCCTAGATAAAGCTATTTAAAATATTTTTAAGTTAAGATTAAAGTCATTCTATCTGGCAACATATAATGTAGATCAATACAATTAAATTACATAAAGACAGTATGAAATACATTTCTGTTCACAAAGCTACTAGATTAATTTGCCAATTCTGTTTAAGAATGGCACATCTAAGTGTAGATATGACTAGTGAGAGGTAAGTAACATTTTAGAGAACACACGTATTGAGACAGATTATATCTACAAATTTCCACTGGATTCTGTTCTGGACTGACACAAAGGTCTGCTCGGATGGCTCATTAGATCATGGGAAAATAGCTCTGGAAGGGACCTAAGGATATTTTCTAGTCCAACTCTAGATTTGACTAAACCATTCCAACCAATCATCCAAACGTGTTTTTGAACATTTCTAGTGAAAATGCCACAACCACTTTATGTAGCTTAGGGTGGGCAAGTATTGGAACAATACATCTCTAGGTAGCCTATTCCAATACTTGACCAGCCTCATAGTCAGAAAATTCTTCTTAATCTCTAACCTAAATTGCCTCTGTTGCAGTTTGAGATCCTTGCTCCTAGCCCTGCCTCCCACAGTTACAGAGGACAAGGAAAATTCTATTTTCTTTATAGTCTTCTTTAGTATTTGTAGATTGTATCAAACGCCCCCCATCCCCGTCTTCTCTTCTCTAATCTAAATGCTTACCTGAAAACATCAAGCTTATTTTAATAATTGTTAACCTGTTCTTCCACGACCCTAGACTGTTTTTCTCTTTTCCTGTATTTGCTTCCAACTGCATTCATCATCTCATTTTTCTCCTTTCCTATATTTGCTGTTAACTGCATTCATCATCATTTGCACTCATCTTCATGCTTCATAAATTTTATTTGTGAAGCCTGAAGTAAAAAGACATTAAATACAGTAACCTTCTCTGTATCAAATGGAACTAGATTATCTTCTGCATTCTGTAAGGGACATACAATTTATTTATTCTTCCTCTTACTTACGATACGCATTTTTAAATTATTATTTTACTACTTAATAGTTCCTTTTACATTCCTTGCCAGTAGCATCTCAAATCACTCCATGGCCTTCACATGATACTCTTATACTCTTCCCTAGTAATATGACCATGTTTCCTCTCTTTTTGATTTTCAACTCACTGAGAAGATTGTTGTCTAGCCAGCCCAGTTACACAATTATTTTGTAGCATCAGGTGGGCTTCTTCTGAATAATTCTACTTCTTAAAACACTACCCCAGGATGAAGTTATGATTTCAGCATTGCATAAATAGTATCTGGAAAAGTAACATCTGTGTTTAACATTTTAAGATTCTTAAGTTCAGGGAGTTTTCATCTCAGTACCAGCCACTGGTGGACCAAGCTATTGGTTCTGAATTAAAAAATAATAATCTTACTATCATTAACTACTTGTCTGCTGCTGAATTTTCTAGTTCTAAGTAAGTGTGGTAGAAAGTATTTGCAGTGATGGGGAGATTAAACTAGCAGAGAAAGCACCACACAGTAACATGGCTAGTAACTTTATTGTTCTGCACAGAAACCAAAACTGAAAGTAAAACATAGTGCCTAAGGAGGCAAACAGACTAACCACATTTAGAAAAACAGTACCATATATAATGAATATACAATATATCACATTCTTCCCCGCAACCTTAAAAATACTACATTTTAAAATAATAACACAAAAGCAACAACAAAAGGAAATATTCAACTCCTCCTTACAGCACATCAACTAGACAATTTAGAGGTCGAGGTCCATGACAGGTTTTCTCACCTTCTTAGGATAATATGGTCAGGATAAAGTGGTGTTGCTCTGTATCACAGGATCAGCTAGTGTTAAGGAATCATTAGTTTCTGGCACTTCAGTCTCCTCAAATCATAGAATCATAGAGAAGTAGGACTAGACGGGATCTCCAGAGGTTATCTTGTTCAGCTCCCTGCCTGAGGCAAGATCACCCTTATTCAAACCAGCCTATAAAAACCACAATCTAAACTTTGCATAAGACTAGCATCACCCCTGAAACAACACAAACCTAACATCCTAACCTGCCAGGTAAATCAGGGGGCTCATGACAGCCAATGTCCTGCTTCTATGAAATGCTTCCAATACATGCTCAAGAGGTTCTTGGTAGACAGTAACAGCCCTTGCTACAAAAGAAGGCAAAACCCCCCACAGTCTGTACCAATCCGACCATGGGGTAAAATTTCTTCCTAACCCCAAATATGGCTATAAGTAAAACCCCCTAGCCAGGAACCTCTGGTTTTGGTCCCAGTAGTAGCAATGGCACACCCCAGTCAAAATCCCCAGCCTTAGCTTTAGCCAACACCCAAAGCATCTGAGGAAGACTTGAAAAAAACCCTGACAAGTATAGCAGAAAAAGTTGGGGTGGGGGAAAAAATCATCAAAGCCTAGAAGAATGAGAAATACCCATGGTGGGACATAAGCATAACCATGCCTAAATCATCCCTGACCAATAGACACTTCTTCTTGAACACCTCCAGTGGTGGAGGGTCCATGGGCAATCTATTCCACCACCTCACTATTCTAACAGTCAAGAAGTTTTTCTGGATATCAATCTTACTTTGTTGCTACTTCAAGACATTTATCCTTGTCCTCCTCTCTTCAGCTTTCCTGCTTCTTTATAGCAGGCCCTTAAGCATTTTTTTTCTAAAAGGTGAACTTGCCTAGCTCCTCTGCCTCTCTTCATTTGACTTGCCTTCAAAACCCTTGATCATCTTTGTTGCCTGCCTCTGCACCCTCTCTAATTTTCCAAATACTTTTTAAAATGTGGAGCTCAGAACTATACACAGTACTCCAGATGAGGCCTAACTAGCACTGAGTAGAAAAACACTATCACCTTCCATGTCTTGCAACTAATGCTTCTCTCTATGCACCCCAAAACCACATTTGACTTTTGTGTGGGTGCATTGAACTACAGACTCATACTGAGCCTGTGATCCATCAAGATTCAAAGTATTTTACAATAGTGTTGCCATTCAGCCAGGTGTCACCTGTTTTATATTTACTTTTGGTTATTCCTCCTGAGGTGTGGTACCTTGAATTTGTCCACGTTGAACTTCATTCTATTAGCCTGAGCCCTACTTTCCAATCTGTTCAGATCCTTCTGAATTGCAACATGTTTAGTTCCATGTCATGTAAAAACTTGCTCAAGAAGTTTTCAATGCCAGCATCCAAATCATTAATAAACATGTTGAACATCACTGGGCCCAGGACAGACCTCTGTGGTTCTCCACTCAAAGCCTTCTGCCATTCTGACATGGACCTGTTAATAATTACCCTTTGCTTGCAGCTATTGACTCAGTTATATATCCACCTAATCATTGTTTTTTTCTAGAGTACATTTCTCCAATTTGCTTATAAGAAGGTCATATTAGATCTTGTCAAAAGCCTTGCTGAATTCTGGATACACTATATCCACAGCATTCCTTTCATCCACCCATATAGTTAGTTTGTCAAGAAAGGAAATCAAGTATGTTTGACATGATTTGTTTTGGGGTTTTTTTTTTCATAAATTCAAATTGTTTGCTTATAATCAGCCTTTTTTCCTCCTGGTGGTTGTAAATGGCTTTCCTTAATATATTCTCCAATAACTTCCCAGGAACTGATGTGAGGCTAACTGATCTGTAATTCCCCGAGTCCTACTTTTTTACTTTTATAAAGAGGGGAATTATGTAGGCCCTTTCCCAGTCCTCTGGTACCTGTCCTGTCTCCAACAACATCATAAAGATCACTGCCAATGGTTCTGAGATCTCCTCTGCCAGTTTCTTCCAAACCATGAGATGAAGCTCATCCAGCCCTGCTGATATGAATTCATTCATATCCATAAAAAGCTCTCTCTTTGTTTCTTTTGCAGAGAGAGCACCACACAACTCATATGGCTTGTAATTTTATTGTTCTCCACATAAACTAACACTGAAAGTAAAGCATGGTGCTTAAAGAGGCATACTGCCTAACCACATTTAATGAGATGGTACTACACCTAATAACTAAAGTACAATATATTGCAGGCCCACCACAATAAGTCACATTCAGCTAAATAATTTTTAACTGATAGATGGCATCATTAATAAACCCAGAGTAAAATGCACTAGCAAGTGATTTGAAAAAAAAAAATCCAATTTTCATATTATTCCAAAGGGATTTCATATAGCACCATCTATGCAACTGTGTGTTCATCTGCAGACCCTACCTGAGCCTTTCTTACTTGGGATACCATACTCTTCATACTTGTACCCAGAGCATGTAGTCATTTTTGATCTGCTCAAGGTTGTCCCTGGAGGTGCTCACCTAGATGAATA
Organism: Crocodylus siamensis; assembly: GCF_052110815.1. Classification (NCBI taxonomy): domain Eukaryota; kingdom Metazoa; phylum Chordata; order Crocodylia; family Crocodylidae; genus Crocodylus; species Crocodylus siamensis. The sequence continues at coordinate 351,942,633 of NC_143395.1, forward strand.
GCATGAGATTGTAGCTGGAGGGCTAGAGTCTCAGCAATTTTTCTGTGATATCTCCAATACTGGTTCCTGACAGGCAAGACCTCCTGAGCCAACAGGTAAGGATCTGATGGTAGTGTCTGTACCTAGTTTGGAAGCATTCTAGACTCTGGTTCTTGAAAGCATGTATGACATCAACAACAGCAGCAATCCCTCAGAGTCAAGGATAATTGTCTTCCATGATTGTTTTATCTGTGCTTCCAAAGATAGGTGACAAGGCATATCTGAGATTGTCATAGTGGGGAGTGTCTTGGGATATGTGGGAAGGGGTGTGGAGCCTCCGGGAGACAACCTGAATGAGAGGCGGGACCTGGGCATGAGCCTCTCTTCCCATGCCTCAACCAAATACTTACTAGCAGGGCTGTCACCGGTGCAGATGGCAGAGCCTTGGATGCAGTGGTAGCTCCAGTTTATTAGCTTGTGCTGGCTACAAATTGGCCAGTAGCAGCCCTGATGAGATCATAAGTGCATGTCCCAAACCACATGGAGAGGAGCCTGGGAGACACAGGTGACAGAGGACATAGCCTGGCCATAGCTGAGTCCCAACAGGGGCAAAGTGAGCCATGGTAGACCCACTCATGAGTAGGAATCCTGGTTTTTGCTGATAAAAATTTGCCAATTTGGGGGTTAAAAAAGTAACCCCAAATCCACATTTTTCTGTGATCAAAATACACTGCTATAGATACATTTATGTATTAGAGGCAGTTCATTTTAATCACAGAAAAATGCGGATTTGGGGTTGCTTTTCTTAACCCCAACACTGGGAATTTTTTAAGTCAGAGAAAACCAGGTTCCCTGCTCATGAGACTGTAGGCTTGGAGGAGCTTTCAGTCTTTTGACCTTCAGTTTTGGGACGGAGAAGGAGGAGCTGCCCCTTGGTGAGGATCCTGAGGAGGCTGTGGCAGCAGTACAAGTACAAAATGGCACAACAGTTACTGAAGTCAAGACAACAAGGGTGAGGTACCCAAGCAGTTGATGCTCTGGGATTAGTTACAGGGAGAGCTTCTCTTTTTATTTTGAGTTGAACTTTATTTTGTATGTGGAGTGGACTGGTCCAGCCCAATGTTTGGAAGATCCTGGTCAGACAACATTAATTGTGGCCATTACAGGAGTCCAGGGCTGTGCCTTTATATTAACAAGGCACCCTTTGGGACCAGTATTGAATTGGAATTGAACTCAACTGTGAACTAACGCATGTACCAGTTAAAGATTCCATTCATGTCAACCTGAGGCACCACAGGAATACCCTGCAGCCTGCTGACGTGTCCCATCAGGGTTGACTTGTGGTGAGCTAAAATCATCTTTGACAAGGTATCACATCCCAGCAACTCCTTGGAGTATAGGACAGACAATCATGGACTGTAGATCTGGTCGGCATGTGGATGGCATATTAAGGGGAAGAGGAGTCCCAAGGACCATCTACATGAACCACTCTGAGGGATTAACCCATCTGATTTAGGACCCTCCCATTTTCTTATAAAATCAAGGCATGGTGGGTGAGTAGGAGGGCATATCCAATGAGTGTGGAGTGCTAAGGGCCAGACTACCCAGTCCCAAGAGCTGGCACTCAAAAAGTTGGGGCACACAATCCAGGTGACTGATCCAGCTTGAGTACATCCACTCACAGGGATAAACAGACTCTGTTACAGCTCAGGCACATGTTTCCATGTGGGGTGCATGGGTCTTGGCTCTTGGTTTGGTCCATAAGGTGCTGTTTCTGCCACTCCAATTTTTCTGCCTCCTGTTGTCATAAATTTTCAACATACTGAGATCCTTTCAGCAGACTCTTCTTCCATTTGTGGTGGTCCTGAGTTAGGGTGGTCCTATATGTTGCTATCGGTGTTGTGTTTTTTCAAGCTGGTCTTGAGGACATCCTTGACATCACTGAGTAAATGAGTAAGTGATCAGTCAAGCAATTGTCATCTCCTAGTATAGCTCAGGTGATGGAGACATTTTTGCGATCCCAGGCATGAACAATAAGATAGCCAGTCAAGTGCCAATGCTTGGATTTCAGGTGTTGCCATGGTGTCTTGTGCTCATTTTTCTGACAGAATGGGGTATTGGTGATAGTGAGTTTGTGTTCCACGCATTTAGTCAAAGGAGGATGCTATTGGAGTTTATCTCCCCCACTCTTTTCTTGCTTATGGTTATGCTCCAGATGATTTAGCCCCTTCCAACACCTTCTGGTGTTGAAATTGCTGCAAAAAATAAGTTTGTCTCCCTTTGGATCACCAGAAAGGACTTGGCCAAAGTTAGTGTAGAATTCTTCCTCAGTGTCACTGGCAGCATCAAGAGTCTGGGCATATGTGCTGATGACCAGGGTTCCTGATTTTCTCTGATTAAAAAAAAAAAATCCCCCATTTTCAAATTTTACAAAGTAATCCAAAGTCCTCATTTTTCCATGATCAAAATATCAATGATATCAATTATATATATATATATATATATACACAGAGAGAGAGAGAGAGAGAGAGAGAGAGGGGTGTTTCATATAGAGTGGTGTTTCATTTTGAACATGGGAAAATGTGGATTTTGGGTTACTTTCTTAAATCTGAAAATGGGGGATTTTAATTTTTTTATCAAAGAAAGCCAGGATCCCTGCTGATGACAGTGGCATATTGGCTTCCTGCCATTTTAAGACAGAGCATCATGAGGCACTTATTAATTCTAATAGGAAACTTGCTGAGTTGGTTTATGAGTTAATTTTTTATGACAAAGCCAACTCTGTAAAGCCAGTGTTCTCCTTCTTTTTTACCCTTCCAAAGAAGGTACAGTTGCTTCCTTGTCCTTTGAGCCTTCCTGCTTGTCAGGTCTCACTTTGGGCAGTTATGTCCACATTGTGTCACCTGAATTCTGGAACAGTGATTGTGGTGCGGGACTCTGAGTGTTCACTATTAGGATTGTCCATGAGGGCCCTGATTTCACAGTCCCAAAATTCATTGCATGTCTTTTTTGATTTCGACCACAGTAAAAGTGATCCCACTAGACATGGTTATCCAGTTAGGAAAAGGGTTTATGACCTAGACAAATACTAGATACATTTTAACTGTTCTAATGAGTTGAGATACTATTTATTGCTCTTCTGTGTTACTTGCAGGTCTGTGAGCTTTTATTCTGAAATTATATTTCTTTTTGTCCTAGGAATAAGTAAATAAATATGCCTATTAAGTGGATCACAAAACAATATGCTTTTGTTTCCCTGAATAGTGCCTTAGGTTTATTTTTTCATTTCCCTTCCTGTACCCTTTACCCTATTTCTTATTTTAGTCTGTGGTTTAATTAATCTTCCAGAAATAAAAGAGTATTTCAAAGTAGTGAAATACAGGCCAGGCTTATAAAGTTCTGCATTAGTCATTTTACAAAGGAGATTAAATGATAAAATATCTTACATATTATAGTCATATGTTACACAAGAGCTAAAATAGCTAAGAGACACGCCCCCCCTGCAAATTATGTAGTGAGTGTGCTCTGATTCCACTGATGACAGAGAGATATAAACATGTTTTCAGAAAGCTTTAATCATACATCTGCATGGGCCAAAATAGGTAGAAGCAGAGGCTGCTATGCAACACTTGAGTTCAACATTGGCTTTAGAATGAATTGGTTATGTTTAGATTCACACAAGGCTTCCTTGTACTCAGCATCTTTCAGTCCTTTCAGGATGTCATTGACTGTGAGAAACTTAAGATAGCATTTGTGGCATTAAGTAAATAAATAACAATAAGGAAACTAAAAATGAATGCTGCCTGCCTTCCAAGACAAACAATCACTTCAGCTCATAACACTAAAAATCTTGTCTTTTCTGCTTTTTCAATCCTATACTGTTAAAATTGCCTGATTCTGGTTTAGGGGTTAAGAGGCTTGAAGTCCCCTCCCACTTACCATTTTTACAATAAATTGTGGAATGTTTCCTCCTTCCTGTTTTATCTCTTGGGCTATGTGATGTGACTACAGTCATTGATTCTCTGATTAACTGTTTCCGTTGTTTTCCTGCTGTTCCTCTTAAGAGGTGAGAAGAGGGAAAACTCCAATACTGATTTACACTTTAAAGAGAGGCTAGGGATGCAGCATACATAAAGTGCATGAGCTTGTACAAACAGCCATCTACGTTATTTGTATATCAATAATAGTCAAAACTCTGATTTAACTAATAAATCAGGTCACAGTAAAAAAATCTTGCCACCCTTTGAGTTCTCCTCCTACCTGAATCTATAAAACAATATTTTAAATTAACTCTTTTAATATGGTGAACTGTGATTTACCTTTTCCCATACTCCACCTCTTTGTGCCTATTGGAGGATCAGCCAAGAGTGCAAGTACTTTCCCCTGCAACAAGGTATTCTTGGCACTTTAATGTAAGGAATGTCTGAAAACTGTATAGACTAGAAAGAACATCATAAAAAAAACCAAGGCTTTAGGATCTAAATTTCCATAGTTGTTTTACTACATTTCCAAATGTCTGAACATTTACATGTATTGTCATTTCCAATTAAGATATGTCCTTATGTCTTTTCCTATATTTAGCACAGTATGGGCTTGCTTGGGATTATCTGGAGAGATAACACCAAAATATCTTAAGGAACCTGTTGTGTTAAATAATTTAGAAAAGTAAAACAGATTCTTTCTCAGCTTAAAAATGGAAACCATTCTGGGGGTACTCACTTTATGTTGGTGTTGGCATAACAAAGCCTCTGAGGATGTAGCTTTTTGCAATCCCTATTTTATTAAATGTCAAAAAGTGTAATGTTGAAGGCTCATGTTGAAGGCTCATGTAATGTACCTTGCCTTACACACATAACCTTCACTAAAACATCTTCCAAAGCCACTTGCTGAAAGATTTATAGCATCATGCAAGTTTTACACCAGTAAGTGCACTAATGGCTTTCCCTGATGAACCCCACTGGAACCATTCTGCCTGGAAAATACCAAAGTACAGAGCTCCACAACAGTATGCTAGTTGGTGTAAAAATTTCTAGGGCAGCACAGAAGATAAAATATTAAGACTTATGAAAATCTCAGGTTTAAAAGTTTAAAAACCTTATGCCTTGAGGGATACTTAAACAGCATTAACATTCATAGATTAGGTCCTGGTGATGACATATTTTATTTGTAGTTCAGCTCTGCACATTATCAGGGTTATTAAAATGATTATATATATGTCATGGGAACATAAATCATACAGCTTAAAGAATACAATGTAATTGTTGCAAATCAATAGAAGTTGAGATTGTTAAGGCCTCATGGAAGTATTAGGTGTTAAGATAGAACTGACTTTCAGTGGCAGTGGGGTGACCTCCTGTGTGAACTCTTGAAAATCTCAAACATAAATAGAAGATTAATTACTATGACCATAACAAGGAATTTGTGGCTTTGTAAAAGGTTGACAAGTACCTGGGGCTACTAAACAAGGTAAAACAATGAAGGTATATGAATTTGTCCTTTCAGAAGAGGGGCAAACAACAAAAGAAGAACATTGGCTTTCTCCACACAGTGTACTGGTGTAGACAAAGGTTATTGTCTATAAGACATTCTTACAAGTTAAAAGTTGGAGCGAGTTTGACATAAATTATAATATACCCCTATACATACTCATTTCATTTACAACAAAACTTTCCATGGCAATTTTGCTTATCTCATTAGTAGAAGTAGAATCATTAGTATTATCCAGGATTGGTACAAGCATTTTTGACAAATGTAAAGATATTTTGTAATTAATATATTTTCTACATTTTCAATGCATACTACAAATTTCAACTGAAACTTTGGCATAAGTACTAATGCATAATGAAAGTAATGTTTATAATTTACTACAAGTAAGGAGAAGGATTTCATAGGTAAAATACATAAATGATAAAATTATATATATGTTCTTCACTTCATTTACTGAAAAAAAAAGAATTTCTGAGGAATGAAATAACTTGAAAGAAAGTATTAAAATAACAGATACAGTAATGGGCAACAGTCCTGAAATAAGGTTTAATAATAGTGAAACCTCATTTTAACTTGCCTTCTCCCTCACAGAAGACACAATAGAAGTAGAGAAACAAAGATGTGCTTCTAATGACAGAGTTTTGGAAACTACAAGATATGAAAAATCTTTGTCTGAAATATTTTTCACTTTGTTTTCCTTAGTGAAATCATGAAAGGGACAAAGACAAATGTCTCAACTGAGGGGGCAAAGTCTTAACCTGACATATTTTTACATGTATTTATTTATGTTCTTTTTTATTTTTGCCATTTACTTCTCTTCAGAGAAGCCAGTGGTATAGGACAGAGTTTGGACAGAAGACCATTCTTGTCAGTAAATGTATTAATTGACCTTTAATTTAGAATGCTTAAAACTTCTGAGATGCCAAGTCAAGTACTTGAGTGTTTTGGATCAAATGTTTTGCAGACCAAAGTAGTTACCATATAATTCAATTTAGAAATGTTTTTAAAAGGACACAAAACCAGTAGAGCAAACTCTGCTTTAATTTATTTAAAGTTACATAACTCAGTTGATGATGTCATACTAATAATTTAAACTGGCCAAAAACCCTCTGGGTGACCTGCAAAGGCTAATACAAAACTTCCCCAAGTGCATAATAGCAAAGGCCTTAACTTCTACAGAATCTAAAGTTTCAGTTTTTTCTAATAATGAAAAGTTTCTGCCCACAGGGTTTTGAAACAAACTTTAAACACCTGCATCCAGAGGAACCAATGCTGCAAGGGCTGTGTAATGTTAAAATAGTCTCTGCTGTTATATTGATGGGACTATAGGGACAGCACTACTAGCTGTGCATCTGCTGAATAGAAGATAACATGAAGGAACAGCTGCAATGCTTCTCCGTCCTCAACCACAGTGAATCACTGGAATTCTGGCTCCCCTAGCAGGGACTCATGGGCTATGGAAGTAAAGATCAATAACTGCTAAGTTCATCTTCCCAAGAGTCAAGTCTTTTCTCCAAGTTCACACCATCTGTCTGGATGAGTAAGACCCAGAATACTACTCAGCAGTTCTTGTTTTTTTCTTTTGTTGGGACTCTGTAACTTGTAGTTGAAACTGGAACAGAAAAAGAAGTGCCAAGAAATTGCAGGAAGTATATTTATTGGGATATTTCCAAACTCACTGAAAGCAAGTAAAATAAATCTTTTTTGAAAGTGTATGAGATATCTAGCACAATTTTCAGTATTCAAGAGATGTGGATGAGGCTCGGACAAAGACACAAACTTATGGCTACTTATCTGAGCTCAATCAAAGCTTTGATGTTCGCTTAAGATCCCTCTCTGGTTGTAATTGTTCTAGTATTCTGGCCATTAGAGTCATAGACTAGGTACAGATATTACACTTCTAAGTATGCAGAAAGCACTCTATGTCAATAACAGAACAGACATTCCCAGCTCATAGAGCACTTTAAAAATGGTAGATTTCACTCTGAGTTAATCCTCGATGGATGTGCTTTTAGACTAAAGTGTTTTAGTTTAGAACAGTTTTTTGAATATCTGTGCCACATTCCATCAAGTGTTAAGCTAGGTCACATATTCCAGCAGCCTAAGGGCCCCTCACTGGGTGGCATGCTTGCCTCAGGCAGAGCTCATCTGCTCTGTTTGAAAGCCAGGCTGGGCCTGCCCCATCAGCTGTCCCGAGTCAGTGATGTTGGCTCTGGATTTAGGACTCAGATACCTTGTTCTGGGCATGCTCTGTTCCAGGAGGGCGGGGGGACCCACCCTCAGACTGACAACAACTTTTCCATTCGATAATAGGCAAATTTATTGATACACAGTGATAACAGAAAAGAAACAATACAAGCAATTCTATAGCTACCCACCCTAGGACTGTCATCAGAGTCAAAGTACATCTGCCCAGGACACAAGCATCTTTCTGAAGGCTCCGTCTTAGGTTTACACTGGTCCCAAACAGGGCTATGGTTTGGTGGGTTGGGGAGCAGAGCCACTGCTTCTGCTCCTGCCACTAGAGTTTGCTGGTGTGCAGACCTTGGCGGGAGTGGGGGAAGTATCCATGTCTGTATCTATGTCCAGCCTGGCCCCAGGTAATCCTGCCCTGCACCTGTGGCAGAGCCTAGCAGGACAGGTGTCCCCAGCCCCCATCACAGCTAGGGAGATACTGATGCCCAGCTTGCTGCCTCCAGCACTCAGCAGAGGGGGTCCCTTACCTGGATCCTGGTCACTGGGTGTCCCAAGCCCAGCCCAGATGTCCCTTCTAGCCCAGCTTCTCTGTGATTCTCTGATTCCTGTCACTAGCAGAGCAGCAGGGTGTGAGACTGCTCCCTGCGGAAGGCAATGTATCAAGGATAACTCCGCTCAGGAGTCTCTGGCATGCAAAAGTTCCCCCTACCTGCTGGTGTCTGGCAGGGTGAGACTCCCCTGCTCCCTGCTGAACAGTGAATGTCTGTTTGGTTCAAATGTGCTCTAACTTATAGCACTTCAGGTAAAGCATGATAGGGTGCTTTCACCACAGGCTTCTTGAACGTCTGTACTTAGCCGTACTATTGTTCTGAGGAGTGCCAACTTGGAATATTTGGGGTTTATGTAATTAGATACAGTACCTTAGCTCAGGGCTGTCCAACTTGGAAGTGGTTACCCTATGGACTGCAATAGGGTAAACACCTCTGCTGGGCTGCATACCTTATGAATGTCCTTCCCCATGCTACACCATATGCTGGTGGCTCCCCCACTACATGCTTATGATCCTTCACTGATGTACCATGCACCTGATATCCCTTGTGCTTCCTGATTGTACCAGGTACCTCAGCTAACCCTCAACTCCCCCTGCTGTCTCCCTGCCCTAGCCTCTGGGGCAGACAGGACAATGTGGGCAGTGATGGCCAGGCAGGAGCCTGGGGACTGCAATTTAACCCCTTACCTGCTACATGTGGTATGTAGGCCATGAGACGACCCTGCCTTAGCATCTGAATAATATAATTGAGGATAATAAAAATAATAACTACCTAACAATTTCTATCTCTTTCTTCTTAGAAAGGGACTGAACGTCTGATTCTTGACAAAATAAAAAAATCATTTTCCACATTATTTGCTTCTTACATGTAAGAAGACAATAAAAAAGGTTTGCTTTTTTTATTTCAGCTCTGAAATTTTTGACCAGATCTTTTTATATATATTTAATGAGAAAACATAAATCCTAGAGCTCTTCTCAAGCATGCAAAGAAGATAATAGTCTGACAACACACACAAGAGAATATAATCACAAAAAAATTACTGCACTTAAAATTGAATTGTTCAATATTTTATTTGAGCTTCTCTTTCCTTGACTATACATAGATATAATAAAATGTAATATACTGATCTGACATATGAACACATGTCTATATTAGACTATAGCCATTATTTTGTAGCTTTTAGCGACAAAGTAGATTGTTACACCCAAGTCAGCTCATCACATGAGTTCAACAGCACATAAGGGATCGCTTTCTGTGTGAGCTCGATGCCGAATTATATAAGGACTGAATTAAACACAGGCTCAGACCTGTTCAATTTAAAACTTTTATTGTTTCACAAAGTCATAAACTAAAGGGGGTCTGTTGGTTCACGAGGTTCCCAAATGAAGCCCTTGCTCTCTACCCCGGAGGCTAGGTGCAGCTGCCTGATTCAGTAGTCTCAGAACTGGTCAACAGCTCATTTAAAAGGAGTCCCTTATCTTTTTTTAGGCAAAAGATACAAAACTGTCCCCATGGTAGAAGTGAGGCATCTAACATAACTTTACTATTAGTTATATATGATAACACTTATACATATGCATTTCTAATTCTTACTTCTATTGGTTATTTAGTTAACTTATCTATATTATAATATCAGGTGATATGCTTTGTATTATACTTTTTACGCTTCTTATGTTAATTCTTAATGACCTTTATATTTCTTATGCTAATTTTCTATAACCTAAATACATTATTCATCTATATGTTTTGCTGGTTTTTGCAGGGTTAAAATGTCAAAACTGACATAATATGCGGTGGTTTTTTCGTCATTGCGGTTTAGCCATGCAGTTCCCTATTCTTAACAACGTAAGCGTTGCTATTTTTATCATTGTTCAAAGGTCAGAAGTTCAGCATTTTCATCTAAGGGTCAGAAAGTGATTACCAGAATGTCAATCGCTGACTTCTCAACCTCCTTGAAGCATTCTGGGAGTTTTAGTGCATTGTCTAATGCTAGGCCTTGCTTAGCATAAGCACTCTCTCACACTTCCATTAAATAGAATGAATGGTAAATATTAAGATATATCAGAAAGCTGTCTTTGCATTGAAATAATAATCTTTCATTCTGATTTTTTCTACTGAATAAACAAATATAAAAATCCTCATTTCTACATTTTATATTTTGACCCAAGTCTTTAGATTGCATTTTTACTTTGTACCCAGTGAAACATGCATCTAAGTTTGCAAATTTATATTGTAGCAACTGCTAACTACTCTACTGTAACCTTTCAGTACAAGAGTAAAGTCCTTTACCTGACCTTTTTATAGAAAGCACTTTAGCCTGGCTCTACCTGAATGAAAGAGTTGATTGTCACCTGTACAGATAAACCTAACTTGGTTCAGCAAATTAATTGGCATATCACATACTGATGTCTCCTTATTTAAAGATCTGTGCTGAACTACACTATATTGAAGTGGTTTAGGCCAGAAATAGCCTAAAGTTGTTGGTAGGCAATATGTACATTTATCACAAAATCATTGCTCCTTCTGAGAGGCTTTTCCAGTCCCCTAAGTGCACAACTTAAAAGTGTTCCCTTCTCTCTGAGGTGAGATCAAAACTATAAAACCATTCTCTGACACATGGTTATACTCTCAGGGTTGCAAACCATATTACTTTGAAAGGGCAATGGGCTAAGCATTTACAACAGTTTTCGTTCCTCAGCCTGTGAACATTAATAGCATTCACTGACACAAAAGTAACTTTCTCTAAAACAAACTTAAATTTTTCTCTTATTTTTTCTAAGGAATGCATAGTACTTAGAGAAATGGATTTAAAATAATAGGAATCTATAGATATAAATATAGATATATATCAGACTTTTAGAGATGTCTTGAAGAGAATATATATATACTATGTTACCTACTGTCTTCAAGACATTGGAGCTTTGGTGCTTCTTTCCCTCTGGGATGACCTTACAGCTTGGTTGCTGGATGCCCTATGTCTCAGTCAGTGTCAACAGACAATAAGTTATCGCCATCCCTGAAAGGCTGATCTTTTAACACATAAGTGTCTTTTCAGTGTCTTCTCAACATTGGCCAAAAAATGCTGTCATCGAGGTTGTGGCCAAGGAGTTCCTTTTCATGGCTCCTGTTTGCCTTTCCATTTTGGTTTCTTTAACACCCACTTCAAAATAACTCCATAACAAATAACCTATCAAAAAGACACATAAGCAAACAAAAAATATTACACAAGGTTACAGAAGTGTTTGAGTTCTTTTCATTACTGAACATGTATTTAATACTACACATCAACATTTTTTTCCAATTTACTTGACCACTGATACATGTTCTGGTGGGAGTTCTTTATTGTTTTCTATTAGCTGCAATCATTTATATCAAAAGGTGGAATTATTATTTGGTAATATTCCACAAATATTTCAAACTTGGCTTGGTGAAATTGATCTGCAATGCCACAATCAGCACAGAAAGAAAGGTGCTGTAAAAACATTTCTGTTTCTTTTTATTTGGGCTTCTATGCTATAAGGTACAGCATCTTCAGGGCCTCAGGGGTATAACTAAATTTCTCTGCCTGCAACAAAGCCATGATAATGGCTTTGTGCCACCCAAGGAAATCTCTGTGGCAAAGGGAAAACTCAGCTATTCTTGTAGGCTAGCATCCTAGTTGCTGTGCTTACCTTCAGATGAAGTGAATAATTGAGCCAAATATAAAAGCTGAATTTACAACGGGGGTGTCATTATGGTCATGATATCTTGAATGTGTTCTGAAGGTTTATTATCAAGGGTAGCTTGACCAAGCTCTAAATACTTTCAGACTTTTCTAATGTTGGTGCAACAAGAAGCTTCACTAGCTTATGTGGAGACATATATGATCAATGAGGCTTCACATGAACTTTAATTAATCACATTGCAACTTTTATTCTGAGGTTAATATGCATTAATAATAAACAGCATTTGTGTCTTATTCACTAGGGTTTCAACTGTGATAGATGACTGCCCTTTTTTGTACCTTTCTCTCCACATACAATTTTTGTGAGAGTATAGTAAGCCAGATGAATGTAATGAAGTATCTATCTTGATATTTGCTCTGTGAGTGGAAATACCAAATGATTCAGAAGAACATAAAGTGAGAATTGTAGCTCACACATAAGTTATAGTTCTACAAAATGAGCAACATCATGGTAAGAATCAAGAAAAAATCATAACATTATTTCTGGAGTCTAGAACTCAAAGGCTTACATTTTTCTTAGGTAAGTGTTAGGGTCATGGGAAACAGAGCTAGAGATAACAATGGTAGATTTTTTGCAGAAAAAACACTTATTTTACCCTAACATATTCAGTGAAAACATGACTTGCTTCAACTTAGGAGAAACTTGACACAACTCAGTGTCTTAGGCTTTGTTTCAGCACCCCCTTCTTCTCTGAGATCCACTTCTGGACCTGGCTATGATAGTTTTATATGACTCTCCCAAAAGTATGATAATCGTTCTGATAACTACTTTTCTGAAGGCAATAGCTCAATTAATATAGGAAAGAATGCTTCAGTTCTATGAGTCCTTTTTATTTGTGTGGTATTGTTATAGAATAAGGTAGTAGTCTCCTTGGTTGCTTTTTGATGATGGTCACCCTGCCTTTTCTCCATTCACTTTCTAATTCTCCATGTTTTCAGTATGAGATTTCAATTCACTTCCCAGCTAAATAAATCAAAGTTTCTCTGATTCTTCAACACAAGACAGTAACAGGTTTTTTACACTTGGGAGGAAAAATAAAAAAGGCAAATAACAGTTGGTGAAATACAAATAAAAGTTGGTGACACCTGGATGGATAGCAACACTACAGAAAAAAGATCTGATAGTCTTGGTAGAGCAGACTCAATACGAGTATGCAGTATCATGTAGGTGCAACAAAGCACAAATACAGTTGTCAGCTGCATCAATGGAAGCAAGATATGGGAGATGATTATAAACCTTTACTCAGCACTGGTAAAACCTCATCTAGAGTATTCTATGCAATTTTGGACTCCACATTTTAAAAAAGGACATGGAGAAGTTAGAGCCAGTGAAGGGATGGGCAACAAAAAGATAGAGGTTTTAGAGGAAGATGAGTCACATGATAAGATATTAAAGCAGTTAGATATGTTCAGCTTAAGAGGGGGCATGGGAGCAAAATTTAAATACCTTAAAGGCTCTGGTAACAAAGGGGGAAATACCTTTTTCTCTTGCTGCAGAAAGCAGGATGTAGAATCCTCATAATAATATGAGGCAACTGTGGCATTGATGCCTACACAGTCAGATGGGTGGCAGATTGGGTTGTGGATGGGACCTGGAGGGATGTGGGCAATGGAGTTCCCCAGGAGTTGGTCCTCGGGCTTGTGGTATTCAACATCTTTATCAGTGTTGGAGGTGGGCATGGAAAGCACACTGTCCAAATTCACTGATGACACAAAGATGTGGGGAGAAGTGGGCATACTGGAGGGGAGGAACAGAAACCAACTAGATTTAGACAGGATACAGAGGTGGATGGATGAAAATAGATTTCATAGATTTCATAGACATTAGGGATGGAAGGGATCTTGGAAGATCATTGAGTCCAGCCTCCCGACCCAGGGGCAGGAAGTCAGCTGGGGTCATAGGATCCCAACAAGATAATAATCCAAATTTCTCTTGGAGGTGTTCAATGTAGGTGCTTGAACCACCTCCGATGGCAGGCTATTCCAGACCTTGGGGGCTCGGACAGTAAAGAAATTCTTTCTTATGTCCAGCCTAAAACCGTCTTGCAGTAGTTTATAACCGTTTGACTGCATCATCCCTTGGGGCACTCTGGTAAACAAAGGTTCCCCCAGATACTGGTGGTCACCTCTGATAAACTTATAGGTGGCCATCAGATCATCCCTGAGCATGAGCTTTTCTAGGCTAAAGGACCCCATAGCTCTCAGCCTGTCATCGTAAGGTCTATTTTCTTGATTTCTGATCATGTGCATGGCTCTTCTCTGGACTCTCTCAAGCTTCTTCACATCCTTTTTGAATTGTGGGGCCCAAAACTGGACACAGTACTCCAGCTGTTTGCATTGTTACCATTGTTGTTAATATTTATATACATACCTTAACTATTCTTCATTTGAAAGTACAGTTAAACTGTCACATGATTCTAGTAAATGTGGTGCATGACTTTGCCAAAGAGAAAGGACATAGGGTAATTCTTTTTTATGATTGGTAGTGATGGATCACCTGATCAAAAATGTGAGGATTTCCAGACTTAGCAGGTAACAGAACAGAGGTTTTTGCAATATGAAAAAAAGTCAAATGCTTTCACTAGGGGCAAGGTTATTTGACCACCCTACTGTCTTTGCCCTTCAAGTTTTTTTTCTTGCCTAGAAGCTTTTCCTTGGTTTCCATGCAATACTGAGAATGGACCTGTTTAGGAGAATATTCTCTTTCATGTGTTGTCCATTTACTCTGCATTACTGTGAGTTGCCTCCAGGCAATACAGAATTTGCCTCTAATTTCCATTGGTTGCTTCACACATTATGTCTCTCTATCATGGCTGAGTAAAGCAATTTGAATGTGTAGTACTTGTGATGTTTGAGTGTACAGGAAATATTACTATTGGAAAGTTTGCTGTATATAATCTTTTGAATATGAGCATTGATTATACTTTCATTTTTTGAGAAAGCCGTTGCTAATTTTCCTAACACCTTGATCCATGTCTTTGAATAGCCCAATGCTCTACAGTGCATTTTTGAATACTTATGCATAACAAGGTATTCCCAAGTCTGCACATTAAGGAAGCTACATATGTAAAACAAGGATACACCACACTCATTTTAATTTTCGTGCATAAATTTCAGTCTTTATAACAACCTTTTTACTGATACACTCTGTTTAATATCCAGATTTTATGAGGTTTGAATATGAATACTACATGGGGCCAGGTGCAATGCATCCAAGGGTACTGATGGAATTAGCTGATGTGATTGCAAAGCTGCTGGCCATTGTCTTTGAAAACCTGTGGTGATTGGGGGAGGTCCCGGATGACTGGCTGGGATGATCTAGTCTAGGATGATCCTGCTTTGAGGAGAGGGTTGGACTAGATGACCTCCAGAGGTCCCTTCCAACCCTAATTTTCTATAATTCTATCATTGGAAAAGGGCAAATATAGAAAGGAAAGAAAAGGATCCTGGGAATTACAGACCACCTAGAAAAAATCATGGAACAGGTCCTCAAGGAATCCATTTCCAAGCACTTGGAGAAGAAGAAAGTGACCAGCAGGGATCCTGGCTTTCTCTGATTAAAAAAAACCAAACATTTTTGGATTTAAAAAAGTAACCCCAAATCCATATTTTTCTGTGATTAAAAAGTATATGTATATGTATATAGTGATCAGGAACAGTCAGCATGGATTCACTAAGGGCAAGTCATGCTTAACCAACCTGCTTGTTTTCGGTGATGAGATGATTGATTCTGTGGATGCAGGGAAGTCAGTGGGCATGATATTCCTTGACTTTAGCAAGGCTTTTTATTTTGCCCCCCACAGCATTCGTGAAAGCAAGCTGAGGATATATGGGTTGGGTGAATGGGCTGTAAGGTGCCTAGAAGGCTGGCTGGATTGTCGGGCTCAGTGGGTAGTAATTAATTACACAATTTCTAGTTGGCAGCTGGTATCAAGTGGAGTGCCGCGGGGTCAGTTCTGGGGCTGATCTTGATTAAAGATCTGGAAGGTGGGATAGATTGCACTCTCAGCAAGTTCATGGATAAAACCAAACTGGGGGGGTGTAGTAGATACACTGGAGGGTAGAGCTAGTGACCTATTCAGAGTGACCTAGACAAATCGGAAGATTGGGCCAAAGAAAACTCATGAGGTTCAACAAGAACAAGGGAAAAGTCCTGCCCTTAGAACAGAACAATCCTATGCACCACTACAGCCTAGGGACTGACTGGCTAAGCAGCAGCTCTGCAGAAAAGGACCTGGATATTACAGTGGACAATAAGCTGATTATGAGTTAGCAGTGTACCCTTGTTGCCAAGAAGACTAACAACCTGCATTAATAGGAGTGTTGCCAGCAGATCAAGGGAAACAATTCTATCCCTCTATTCTGTGCTGGTGAAGCCACATCTGGAGTACCGTGCCCAGTTTTGGGCTGTCCACGATACAAAGTGTTACTTACAATTGCCAATAGCTCAACTTAAGAGCGAGATCTTAAAAAGGGGGATAAGGCAAAACGCCATGTTTTTTGGTTACATGAAGCAGATACATAAGCTTGGACACACCAGTCATACAAGCAGACATACAAACAGGCATACACAGACATACAGACAAAACCACTCCAGTAAGAAGGTATAGTTACCAGCAGATGTTACTCAATATTAGCACTGGATGGCCAGGTCCAGGTTTATTGAGGGTATGAACGGGAGTATAAAGGCATGCATGCCTGTGCTCCATGAGGTTGCAGAGACTGAATTCCCCATCTTGACTTGTCCGCATCCCACTTTTATAGGGATTTCAAGTCTTTGTTCTGCATTGGAGCTTTTCCATGATTAGTCTTTAGGTCATTCTGGTGTATCTTCAATGAGGTCATTTCAGTCATTGTGTAGTTGGTATCTTTGCCTTGAAGCATTATGTTCTTGAAGCTTTGTGTATTTCAAATGGCAGGCAAGATATGTAGAATTCCTGTTTCTCACTATCTTTGAACTTGATTGCAGACGAGTTCTTCAGCCATCCGTTAATTAGCTTGATTAGTTTACTGTCTGGTAATTTATACATTGGTGCCTTGCTGCTTACACAATCAGTTAAATCTGTTTTCATTCAAATAGTTACCATTCTTTCACCATTCGCCCTCTCACACAGACACTCATGTACACAGGGCATATGGCATTCATCTACTCATGTCAAGGAGGGAACAAGCACAAAATGGAGTTTTAGTTGTACATACAATCATAGAGGTTGATCAAGTCAATACTATTATCATTTAAACATAATAACTAATATGCAGAAATTCATACTACAAAAGGATGTGGACAAGTTAGAGAGAGTACAGCAGAGAGTGACAAAAATGATTCAGGGGCTGGGTCAAATGACTTCTGAGGAGAGGCTTAGGGAACTGGGTTTGTTTAGTTTGGAGAAAAGAAGACTGAGTGGAGATTTGATAGTAGATTTTAACTACCTGAAAACGTTATCACTAGGAGGAACACATTACCTAGAGAGGTGGTGGGATGTCCATCGTTGGAGGTTTTTAAGGCACAGCTCAATAAACCCCTGGCTGGAATGATCTAACTGGGGATGTTTCTGCTTGAAGCAGGGGTTTGGATTAGATTATCTCCTGAGTTCCCTTCCAACCCTAATTTTCTATGATTTTGATGAAAAAATTAGAAAAATATAATGTCAGCGCTCTATTCGTATGAGTTATTTAATAAAAACTGAATTGATAATAATAATGTTTTATAGCAATTTTCATGACAACTATGTATATACAGTAGCTAATTAAAAATAACCATTTAAAGTAGTCTTCTAGTTATAAATAAATGGGTATAAATAATTAACAATCATAGTTAGCATTATGGCAACAATATGTGGTTTTCCCATGTATTTACAGTAATATTGGAGATCATCCAATTGCACTTTTATTGCAGATTAATTGCAATGTTATTGCCTGTCAGCAATAAGCTGGAAGACCACAGCATTACCCAAATATAACTAAAAACTATTATTGACTAGCAGTGAACAAAGACTTTACAAGACTCTGACCTGGGCTGGTTCCAGCAGCCTTACTGGGGGGCTCAAAGGGCTCCAACAGCAGTGATCCGGGTGTGTGGAGCCTGACTGGCAGCTGGAGCTCTATTTTCAGGCAGTGAACACTACTGCTACTGCTTTAAAAAAAAACAAACCCAAAACCCCACCACGCTGCAAATTAGCAGTATGATAAATGCCTACATGTGCAGCGCATGGAGTTTGTGGCATGGCAGACAAGTCTGGAGCACCACAAATGGCATATCTGAACTCACCTGGATGCACCACTGATGTCTATCCAGAAACAATATCACTCAATATACTTAAATAACAAAAGAGAAACTTTTAAATAAAATGAGGGAGAAGCCATCGCACCTTAGGGAGACAAAGTTGATGTTTAGTTTGCAGTAAAATAATTGAAAGCCCATAAAGATTATAGTTTCATAGTTTCATAGTAGCTAGAGTCGGATTATATCAAATCAATTCAGGTGACATTTTTGGTGATATCTTTTATTGAATCAACTTTATCATATGCTTAGTTTTCACATCTGCACAAATACAGATGTGCGCTTACACATACACACATGCACAGAAAACTCAAAAACCCATTCAAACTGCTATTGGCATAATCCCCTAATAACAAAGAAAGAGTAATATGTGGGGAAGAAACTATGCAAATTATGGTTAGGATATAGTATATAATGTGGCCACAAGTCATTCTAAATGACTTAAGAGACTCAAGTCATTAATCCAGCATTTAGCCTTGCGCTCCAAATCCACCGACTCAAGCAGCACTTTTTCTTCAATTACTGTTGTCCACTTATGTCCATCTGGTTCAGTTTATGGGTAGGCCTACGAACTTGATAAAATACACTCAAAAATGGCCTTTGCTGGCATCTTCAAGCCATTGATGTAGTCTTGTATTCCCTCAGGTAGAGGAGGTATTGCAATCTGGGACCTGCATGTCTTGGGATAGTGCCTTAGCCACTAGGGTATTGGGCTAGAGGTGAAAGAGCCCTCCTCCAGATTTTTGCCAGGGCAGAATTTTTGGGACTTACACACAGGTATGTGTGTATGGAAATGTGTAACTGCCTAGCCATAGTTCACAGAATCATAGAAGTAGTGTCGGAAGGGACCTTGTAGATCTTCAAGCCCGACCCCCCACCTGGGTGAGAGAAAAAGACTGGACTCAAATGAGTCCAGCTAGGTAGTCATGAAGCCTCTTCTTAAAGATCCCCAGGGTAGGAGCCAGCACCACTTCCCTAGGAAGTTGGTTCCAGCTCCTAGCCACCCTAACTGTGAAGTAGTTCTTGCGTATGTCTAATCTAAATCTACTCTCTAATAATTTGTGTCCATTGTTCTTTGTCATGCCAGGGGGCGCTAGGGGAAACAGTGTCTCCCCTAAACCCTTCTGGTCCCCCCAGTGAGTTTATAGACAGTCACCAGGTCCCCCCTCAGCCTTCTCTTGTGAAGGCTGAACAGGTTTAGGTCCCACAGTCTTTCAATGTAGGGTCTGCCCTGTAGTCCCTGGATCATGCGGGTGGCCCTCCTCTGGACCCTTTCCATGTTGTCCACAACCCTCCTCAAACGGGGCGCACAGAACTGGACACAGTACTCCAGCTGTGGCCTGACCAGTGTCACATAGAGGGGGAGGATCACCTCCCTGGCTCTACTTGAGATGCACCTGTGGATGCACGACAAGGTCCGGTTAGCCCTGCCAATCGAAACCTCGCATTGTCGGCCCATGTTCATCTTGGAGTCAATAATGACTCCAAGATCCCTTTCTGCCTCCGTGCTCTCAAGAAGGGAGTTTCCCATTCTATAAGTGTGCTGCTGGTTTCTACTGCCTAAGTGCAGCACCCTGCATTTGTCAGTATTGAAACGCATTTTGTTTATGTCAGCCCACTCCTGTAACCTATCCAGGTCTTGTTGCAGTCTTTCCCTCCCTACTAGCGTGCTCACCTCACCCCAAATTTTGGTATCATCAGTGAATTTAAACAGGTTGCATTTCACCCCATCGTCCAAATCGCTGATGAAGAAATTGAACAGCGCAGGCCCCAGGACCGAGCCCTGGGGGACTCCGCTGCCCACTTCCCCCCAGGTCGAATATGACCCATCCACCACCACCCCCTCAGTACGACCCTTGAGCCAATCTGCAATCCATCTGACTATGTAGGCATCAATGCCACAGTCGCCTAGTTTTTTAATGAGGATGAGGAGGAAGACAGTGTCAAAGGCCTTGCTGAAGTCTAGAAAGACTACGTCCAGGGTAACACCTGCATCCATTGCCTTTGTGACCTGATCATAAAAGGCAATCAGGTTGGTCTGACATGACCTGCCCCTAATGAAACCGTGCTGGTTGCCCTTGAACATCATCCCTGAAGCTGGCCCATCACAGATGTGCTCCTTGAGGATCTTCTCAAAGAGTTTCCCAAGGATAGAGGTAAGACTGACAGGCCTATAGTTGCCCAGGGTCCTCCCTCTTCCCTTTTTTGAAGATGGGGACCACATTAGCTATCTTCCAGTCATCTGGCACCTGGCCTGAGCTTGAAGAGTGCTTGTAGAGCCATGCCAAGGGCCCTGCCATAACCCCAGCTAGCTCCCTTAACACCCTGGGGTGGAGAGCATCTGGACCCACTGACTTGAACATGTCTAGCCCTTCCAGAAGCTCTCTAACCCAGTCCTCCCCAACCTGAGGTCTGGAGGCCATCTGGCATCCCCTTGAGCCCATCTGGCATCCCAGCGGGGAAGTCCCGGTCCCTGCACAAGAAAACGGACATGAAGAATTGGTTAAAGAGTTCCGCTTTCTCCTCTGGCACAACCACCAGATTGCCCAGTGTATTTTGCAGGGGTCCCACATTACCCGGTACCTTCTTCATCCTCCCTATGTATTTGAAAAAGGACTTCTTATTATCCTTGATCTTGGACGCCAGTCCTAGCTCTATGTCTGCCTTAGCTTTCCTAACAGCCCCCCTACAGGCCTGAGCAGAGGAGGTATACTCCTCTTTGGAGATAGCACCCCCCCTTCCACTGGGTGTACACCGCCTTTTTGGCAAGCAGGCATTCCCGGACACCCTTGGTGAGCCAGGGAGGCTTCCGGGCACTCTTGCCCCTCTTGCTTCTTGTTGGGATGGACTCCCCCAGGCCCTGAGTATCGTTTCCTTAAGGAACGACCACTCATCCGGGACACTGAGTTCCCCTGTCCTCAAGGTCCCCAGCGCCTCAACCACTAGTTTCCTCAACTTGTTGAAGTTGGCCCTCCTAAAGTCTAGGGATACCGTCTTGCTGCAGGTGCTTGACACCCAGTGCTGGATGCTGAATTCCAGCAAGCGATGATCGCTATTGCCCAAGTGATCAAGAACCTGGAGGCCCCTTACCAGGTCATTGCCTGTGGCCAGGACCAGGTCCAACAGGGTGTTTCCTCTGGTGGGACTGTGCACCTCCTGGATTAAGTAGAGGTCCTGTATCTCAGCTAGGAACCTCCTGGAACGGTCTGTCCTGGCTGACTGTTCCTCCCAGCAGATGTCTGGGTAATTAAAATAACCCATGACAACTACATTCCTTGCCCTAAATGCCTCTGCAAGTTGGCCCAAAAATTCCTGGTCCAGCTCCTCCCCTTGGTCTGTAGTAGACCCCACCATCAAATCACTCTCTCCACAGTCCCCTTGAATCTTAACCCAGAGCACTTCAGCCTGCCCTTCCTCTGATCCCATTCTGCTGGCAGAGGATGTGTAGTGCTCCTTGACATAGAGTGCCACACCCCCACCTTTCCTTCCTTCTCTACATACAGTAAGTTCAGCTTACTGTATGTGCTCAGTAGTTATGTGGATGGCAGTTCACATGGAGTACGATCACAAACTACATACATGCCAAAAATGGCATAAAGTGAAACAGCATTCTATTTATCTGCACAAAGAGGGGTAAATTATATTTCACACACTAGGTGTCTAATGCTTAACTTCTGGTGAAGTCCTGACTTAGATGACCCAAATCAGGAAGACCACCTACTTCACCTGTGTAGACATTAAATTATAATATACCTCCAAAGGTGAACTAATATGCAACTCCAAAACCCCAAAAGGTATATTGTATTTTGCCCTCCTGAACAACACATATCTCCCATTCATTTCAATAGGCAGCATTTAGATGCCTCCACAGATAGATTCTGGGTTATTCCAGAGGCTCATGGTTCTACATTCATCCTAGCAGGAACTTTTATTTTAGGGTTGCTTCCATACACTCAGAATTCTGCCTTTCCCATATTGCATAAGCCACACACACCATAGCATGTATTTTAATTTGAATACAAAGACATCTATGTGGGTGGCAACATAAAGCTTCCCCTTTTCCATAAATAGGCCAGAAATGTCTCATGACTGTGGTGGCTTGGGCCACTAACAGAGGACTAAATGCACATGTGGGCTTTCTTCTTTAAAAAGGTAAACATTGAGATCTGCCCCTGCTAATTCCTCAGGCTTGATTTTCCTTTCTCCAAACACAGGGACATACCTCTTCCTGTTAAGTCTTCCAAAAGGCATTTTATAAATGGAAAACTAAAGTAATGATGACTTCCATTCAAAGGGTTTCCAAATAGGATAGTCTCAGCTTCTATTCAGCCCAACAGCAAGGGAGTTTCAAGCTGATGGATAACTATGTGAAGAAGCCAGGTTTTGCTCCCAGTTCTGTTTACATAGTTTTCCCAATGGCCCTATAATGCAAAATGCACAAATAAAGCTCACTTCACACAGCAAGGCAGCAACCAAATACAGCTTTCTGAGTCAGTACTCCTTGTGCTTGTATTTTTTTCTGTCCTCAGAGTGCTTTCTTCTGGGATGAATAGTGCCCTTAGTACAACAGGTAGGTAATTTCAGCCCTGTCTGATATGTAACTTGGTATTTAGCTTTCAGTCTTGTAATATAGGTACTCAGGGTTCAACACCCCTCAGGGTCTCTCAGGCCCCATCATATTGTGGATTGGTGCCTTGATCACTAGGTTTTTAAGCACCATTGCTTTGCTGGTCTCAATATGCCAACATATAGTTGTTAGTCATACCTTTGAGTTAACTACAGTTTCAGGATTTACACAGAACAATTATGTGCACACTGTAAAGTTGAATTGTGATTGAGTGTACATACAGATTTTCAAGGAGGTTAAGGGCAGGTTAAATCACTTTAAAAATGGCTACCTCATCTAACTTAGGGTGCAAGCAGAAGTGCAGCTCCCAGCTGTAACTCAGAACATTTTCTGCAAAGTGTTCTGAGTTAACCATTACCACAAACCAAAAACAAGTTCACTGTTGGTTTCAGGAGGGAAGGGAATATGGCTGTGAGCTGGGAGCCTGTAGCCAGCTTCCCATAGCAACATCCGTGGTTTTCTGCCAGTGTTCGCCGTTTTCAGAATGAGATGTGAGGGGCAGAGGAGGGACCTTGTTCTTCCCCATTTCCCCACTCCCATTCTGAAAATAGTGACAGGTTGGGAGCTCCACAGACACAAGTTACAGAAAACACTACATTTTGAAATATCTTCATCTGATATTTCATGCAATGATGGGTCAGATTTTAATTTGGCTGGCCATTTTTGGAGCTGTCTGCAGTCATGCACTTGAGTTTGGTCATAGCTATAGGATGCTTTCTGTAGCCAGATTGGGCAAAATTTGTCACTTCTGTCTGTGCCATTAAGTTTGTCTGGGTGCAGACCTTACACTTAGATGCCTAGTTAGGTCCATCTAAGTATGAACTGTACAGAAATTCAAAAAAGTTAGATCAGTCTAAAAATGACCAACCCAACTTAAGCTAACTACCTCAGCATGTTGTGGAATGACTTAGATACTTCAAAACTGAGTAAACAACATTTATACTTCTTTGGAATGAAATAAGAGTTCTGCCTAAATTCAAAGGTGACTGTGTGTAGTCAGGCAACTGAGACCATATTTCTAATAGGTAGCTTGATTTTCAAAGTTGTCAACCATCCACTTTTCCCCAATGACATGAAATCCAAGACTCATAAGCATGAGTGACTGGTGCGTCCTAAATCTTGGGGGGGAAACCACAGAAGCCACCGAAGGCAGTGTCCCTGTCAGGGAAGCATCAGCCCTACTGATAGCATCAACGTTGGCTGGGGGGAGGGGGCACCAACACCTTCAAGGGGAGCACGTGCACGCCCTACCAGTCACCTATGCTCATAAGTGCTTTGGGATGGACTTCAATTTCAAAGATTATGCATTGCATTTGTCTTTTAACTCTGATGAAAGCTGATGAAACTCTTGATCTATCACCTGGAGAATTGCTTCTTGTTGGAAGTGAGCTTCAGTGGTTCATACTAGTAAAGTCATATTGAAGGAAATAAATATATTCCTATTGCATTCATAATACAGATATGGTATGAACCAAATTGAAGCACCTTTGAAAATCTGGAGATGTTCAGTTTTTGGCTATGTATCACCACATCCTTTACAGCACTTCACAAAGTAAGCTTTTTTCCTTCCTTTACTGGTACACAACAGTTCTAATACATTGTCAAAAAACAAACTTTTTGAATAAGGTATTAGTATGCAAGCTTTTCAGATTGACAATTGGCTCTCCCTTATTTCTAATAAAAAATAAATTACATAAACCTTACCAAATAGAAGAAAAAGCCTGGGAACATAACAAATGGTCATTTGAAAATTCATTAAATAATCTTGCTAATAACCTACAAAAGTATCTTCAGTTTCATCACAGATGAGACAGACCAGTTTGCTTTTATAAATTATTCAATGAAGATTAAAACACATCATCAGTTTATTGTATTGTAAATTATTTTCAAAATTCTATTTGATGTATGATATTAGAGAGAAAAACATGATGGAGGTTCCATATATCTTATCTAGGTGGCTTCATTAGACAAAAAAAAGACATGACATTTTCTGCAGAATTTAAAATCTGATCCTGCCAGGAGATTTTTATTAAAACGGTATTATCATTTTTCTCCTCATTCGGAAGAAGCCTATTCACTAGATAGCATCAGCTAATTCTTTTTGTTCCTAAGCTTAGACTTAAAGTGTAGGCTTTTCTGTTCTCAACAGATAGGAATGTTCAGGAAGTTATTTTATAGAATACCAAAAAGATAAATTAGAAATACACATCTACAAGCCATGATAAAAAGAGCACATGAACTTGAGCTTGAAGACAAGTTAGTAATAAGGCCAGGCTACTTGCAACAGAAATGAACATGCAATGTGTTTTTCACTAGAAGTTACTGAAAAAAAATGTATGTTATTCTACATTAATTCTGGCTAAATTTTGTCTTGCTTTCATCCAGAATACAAACCAGGAATTGTCCTTGGAATGGCTTTATAATTAACAGCTGAAAGGTGCATCAGAACTATAAGATTGCACATAGGACAAATATGATACAAAAACTGATCTTTGAACTTTCCTCAAGGAATAGCAAAATCAATGAAGTATAACTTATATAAGGCCATGGTGGGATCAACAATGCCTAATTTGGCCTATAAAAGATATCATGGCACTTTTTAATATAGCAAACATGATGGTCAACATATTCATAGTTTCATAGTCATTAGGGCTAGAAGGGACCTTGGAAAATAATCGAGTCCAGCCTCCTGCCCCAAGGCTGATCAGCTGGTCATAGAATCCCAGCAAAATAAACATCCCAATTTCTCTTGAAGGCATTCAAAGTAGGTGTTTGAAGCACCTTCAATAGCAGGCTATTCCAGACCTTGGGGGCTCGGACAGTAAAGATGTTCTTCCTTATGACCAGCCTGAAATGCTCTTGGAGGAGTTTATAACCATTTGACTGTGTCATCCCTTGGGGTGCTCTGGTGGACAAATGTTCCCCCAGATCCTGGTGAACACCGCTTACAAACTTATAGGTGGCCACCAGATCACCCATGAGGCTGTGCTTTTCCAGGCTGAAGAGTCCCATAGCTTTCAGCCTCTAGTCATAAGGTCTGTTTTCCTAACTCTGATGATGCATGTGGCTCTTCTCTGGACTCTCTCAAGCTTCTCTACATCCTTTTTGAATTGTGGAGCCCAAAACTGGATGCAGTACTCCAGCTGCAGCCTCACCAAGGCCGAGTACAATGGGAGAATGACGCGCCGGGATTTGCTTGAGAAGCATCTATGGATGCAAGCCGGCATTTTGCTCGCTTTACTAGCATTCGCATCACATTGAAGGCTCATGTTCATGTTGTGGTCAATCCTGACCCCCAAGTCCCTTTCTTCCATAGTGCTAGCCAGCGTAGCACTGCCGAACCTATAGGGATGCTGCAGGTTTTTCCTCCCAAGGTGGAGAACCTTGAATTTTTTTGATGTTAAACACCATCAAGTTCTCATCCACCCATTTCCTGACCCTATCAAGGTCAGCCTGGATTGCCCTCCTGTCCTCAGGTATGGATGCTTTACTCCAAAATTTGGTATCATTGGCAAACATGACCAGTCTGCTTCTGATACCAGTGTCTACATTGTTAATGAAGCTGTTAAACAAAACAGGTCCAAGGGCAGGTCCTTGAGGGACACCATTGGTCACAGGGCATCACAACAATTGACTTCCATCAACCACCACCCTCTGGGTCTGACCACGGAGCTAATTCCATAGCCAGCAGATCATGGTGGACCTGAGGCTGCAGTTAGCCAGTTTTGCCAAGAGGTGATCATGGGATACCAGATCAAAGGATTTTTTAAAGTCATGTTATATGACATCAATCTCTTCCACCTTGTCCAGGCCATAGATCGCCTGGTCATAAAAGAAAATAAGATTGGTAAAGCAAGACCTACCTGCAACAAATCCATGCTGGATATCCCTCAGCCAGTCTATTAAGAATGGCCTCTTTGATAACCTTTTCTAAAACCTTGCACAGGATAGAGGTCAGGCTGATGGGCCTGTAGTTTGCCGTATCCACTTCCCCCCTTTTCTTGAAGATAGGCACCACAATGGCCTTCTTCCAATCTTCAGGCACTACTCCAGAGTGCCAGAAGTTCTCAAGGATCCATGCCAGGGGCTGAGCTATGATGCTAGCCAGCTCTTTTAGTACCCTGGTGTGTAGACTGTCAGGGCCACCTGACTTGAAGTTGTCCAGCCTCTCAAGGTATTCCTTCATGAAGTCAGCATAGATGGAGGGAAAGGAATCTCCCTCACCCAGGCCTCCCTGTCCCATAATGGATAGGTGCATGCCATGGAACTGGTGAAAGACCAATGCAAATTTCCCATTTAGTATGTTGGCTTTTTCCTGGGCACCAGTTGTGGGTTGTTCCATCTGGTTTACCAAGGGTCCAATGTTGCCTATGCTTTTCCTTCAGCTCCCCATATATCTAAAAAAGGACTTTTTATTATCCTTGATACTAGCAGCCAGTTGGAGTTCCATCACAGCCTTGGCTTTCCTGGTTTGCTCCCTGCAGGACTGGACCAGTGCAGAATATTCCTTCTTGGAGGTGGATCCTGTCCTCCATCCTTTGTAGGTTTTTCTTTTTAGATGCAGGAGATCCACTAATTCCTTCCTGAGCCAAGGGGGGTGCTGCTCCCTTTTGGTGATTTTCCTTTCAGACGGAATAGCCTTAGCTTGTGCATCTAGGATCACTTCCTTGAGAAGTAACCACTCTTCTGGAACTCCACTGTCCTTGGGGTCGTGGTCCCTTACAGCCTCACTGACAAGTGTCCTGAGCTTAATTAAAAGGTCTGTGATGTACTACTGTCCTTTGTATGTCAAAATATACACCATAGTACTTGTAACAGATTTTGATGCATCAGTATTTTAAAGGATGAAGTGCCTATTTAGTGACAAGGGATTTATCAATGTGGAAATATCTAATTGGATTAAGTTAATTACATCTGTCAGTAAATCAAAGCCTTCAAGCCATCAACAGATATAAACTACTGCAAGATCATTTCAGGCTGGACATAAGCTTACTGTCCGAGCCCCCAAGGTCTGAAATAGCCTGCCATCGGAGGTGGTTCAAACACCTTCAAAAAAAAATTGGATGCTTATCTTGCTGGGATCCTATGAACCCAGCTGACTTCCTGCACTTTGGGCGGGGGGCTGGACTCGATAATCTTCCAAGGTCCCTTCCAGCCCTAATGTCTATGAAATCTATGGAAGCCAAATTCTTAAATAAACCAATCATGAGAAACTACTGCATAAAAGAAATGGAGAGAAAGAAAGAAAATAAGTTCATGATTACAAATGTTCACTGTAAAAATAGGGATGGAAA
Organism: Crocodylus siamensis; assembly: GCF_052110815.1. Lineage (NCBI taxonomy): Eukaryota > Metazoa > Chordata > Crocodylia > Crocodylidae > Crocodylus > Crocodylus siamensis. Next base: position 351,970,771 of record NC_143395.1, read on the forward strand.
AATTATTTTAAAATGTATTTACTAATACCAATTATTAATAAGCAGGGATCCTCATTTTCCCTGATAAAAAGAATTCCCCAATTTTTGGATGTCACGGGGTGGGGTGTAGGAGCGGCCGTGATCCCACTAGCGCCCCCTGCCATGCCCAATTAGGGCGATCCAGCACCCTCTTTTCTCACCCGCCACATCTTGTTGGTATATGGTTCTATAAGGGAGGCTGCCACTTATCACCCTGGACACTGTTCTATGCTTGTACTATTCCCCGTTCTGTATGGGGTGACCTGGTGCACCCCCAGCCCTATAGGCTATGCGTACCTCCTACCTCCCCTTTAGCACACCCCAAGCCTCACTGCTCTTCCAGACGTTATCAGGTCCTTTTCCTTTTCCACACCCTGCCCAGCGCCCCCCGGGCTTGTCACACCACCAGCGCCCCTTGTCTGGCGCCCCTGGGCTTGTCACGCCACCAGCGGCCCTTGTCTGGCGCCCCTGGGCTTGTCACACCACCAGCGCCCCTATATCTATTACCCCTCTCAGGCTTACTGACCGTACTCTTGCCAGTTGGGCTCAGGCGGCTTGAGCCTTACCTGGCCCCTTTGATCCTTCGGGGTCCCCACTACTATGGAGCCCCTCCGGGACCCTTTCCAGTCCATACCCCTGCTGGGGTTTCTATCAATTACCAATGGGGCACAGGCAGCCTAAGCCTTACCTGGCTCCTTTGGCCCTTCGGAGTCCCTACCACTGTGGAGCCCCTCCAGGACCCTTTTCCAGTCCTACCCCAGTTGGGGCTCAGGTGGCCATGGCCATGCCTGGCCCCCTGGAACACCATCAGGTTCTTTCACTTTACTGGGGCTTCTCCGCGTATCGCCCCATCGGGTCGGGGTCAACACCCCTCAACACCGCGCCCCACTGGTGGGAACAGCTGTGCCCACCTGGCAATGCTCACTGTGCCCCACTGGACACCAGGAACCCCCAGATTACTGGGGAGCTCCCGTGAGGCCTCCTCGTGCCCCTACAGCCTCACCCGGTCCTCTGGTGTAACAGTAACTAAACAGAACCATAAGCCAAACAGCTGAAACACAAAAATAAGCCTCCTGGCTATAACATAATATCTAAGCCCACCTGGCTGTCTTGCAAAGGCCCCCCAGTCAGGGGCCTCTCCACCTTCACCATGCTGTAGCCGCTTGGGTGGTCAGGCTGCAACAATCAGTTCTGCTCTGGTCAGCTCTCCTTCAGAGCTCCTGCACCTCAGGCTGCCAAAAGGGAACTGCTCCCTAGGCTTCAGCCTGGGCTGTTTATAAAGGCCCGGCCCTGCCCCCTTCTGGTCACATGACCAACCCGGTTGCCCCAGCAACTGGCACCTGAGCTGCCCCTGGAGCTTGGCAGCTGGCCTTCTCCCTTCTTAGGAACAGGGCACCTGAGTGCCCCTGTGACATTGGATTTAAAAAAAAGAACCTACAACCCATGTTTTTCTGTTATTAGAATGAAATCCCACTTATGCTTAGGGGCAACCAACACGGGTTCATTAGTGGCAGGTCCTGTTGGACCAACCTGGTGCCTTCTATGACCAGATCACCAAATCCTTAGATGCAGGAGTAGCAGTGGACATAATCTTCCTGGACTTTCGGAAGGCCTTCGACACTTTCACTCCATTCTCATTAAGAAACTGGGGGGCTGTGGTGTCGACACCAACACAGTCAATTGGGTCGCGAACTGGCTGGAGGGCCACACCCAGAGAGTGGTGGTAGATGGGTCATTTTCAACCTGGAGGGATGTGGGCAGTGGGGTTCGCAGGGCTTGGTCCTCGGGCCTGTACTGTTCAACATCTTCATCAGTGACTTGGACGAGAGGGTAAAAAGCACCCTGCTCAAATTTGCTGATGACACTAAGATGTGGGGGGTTCTGGCCATGCTAGAAGGGAGGAATAGGCTGCAATCAGACCTACGCAGGTTACAAGGGTGGGCAGATGGGAATAGGATGGGATTCAGCACCAACAAGTGCAAAGTGATGCACCTGGGGAGGAACAGCTGGCACCATACCTGCAGGTTGAGAAACTCCCTTCTTGTCAGTACAGAGGTGGAAAAGGATCTTGGAGTCATCATTGATGCCAAGATGAACATGGGGCAGCATTGTGGGGATGCAGTCAGGAAGGCCAACCGTACCTTGTCATACATCCACAAATGCATCTCAAGCAGCTCCAAAGAGGTGATCCTCCCACTCTATGCGGCACTGGTCAGGCCACAGTTGGAGTACTGCATCCGGTTTTGGGTGCCGCACTTCAAGAGGGATGTTGACAGCATGGAGAGAGTCCAGCGGAGGGCCACTCTCATGATCGGGGGCAGCAGGGCAGACCCTATGAAGAGAGGCTATGGGACCTGAACCTGTTCAGCCTCCGTAAGAGAAGGCTGAGGGGAGATCTAGTGGCCTGTTACAAACTAGTCAGAGGGGACCAGCAGGCATTGGGGGAGTCCCTGTTCCCCCGAGCACTGCCAGGAGTGACCAGGAAAAATGGTCACAATCTGGCAGAGGGTAGATTTAGGCTAGATATCAGGAGGTGCTACTTCACAGTCAGGGCGGCTAGGATCTGGAACCTACTTTCAAGAGAAGAGATGATGACTCCTACCCTGGGGGTCTTTAAGAGGAGGCTAGATGTACACCTTGCTGCGGTCGTTTGACCCTAGTACTCATTCCTGCCATGGTAGGGGGTCAGACTAGATGAATTACTCAGGTCCCTTCTGATCCTAGAAACTATGAAACTATGATGTGATATCATTAATCTTACTTCTGTATCTTGCTTGCCATCAGACAACTTCAAGGTAAAAAGACTTTTTCAACCTTTGTGCTTAACCTGGACAAAATGAACGATTTCAAACAGGAGACTTTACCACACCTTCAGTTGTCCTGTGAAATATGAATTTTCATTTCTATCTAAGGGAACTTGTACAATCTTTGCTGTCTCTGATGCCTGATGAGGGTGCCTGAAAGCTTTCAAAAGAAATAAAATAATTTGCTTGAAAATATCTAGTGTATTTTGGGTTAGTTTTTTAATCTGAAAATTGGGGAATTTTTTTTTATCAGGATCCACGTTAATAAGTAGTTGTGGTGGTGGACCTTGCCTCTCTGTATCCTATTATAATCTCCCAAAGAGCTGTAAGTACTCTGACTTTCCCACCTGCCATGTCTTGGATGTTATTATAATATGTTCTGCTTTATGATGTCACTTGTTCAGAGGATTGTTATATATATATTTGTTTTATTTTGCTCTTTGGGTGTCTCTATTAGGAATCCCAGTATTACAAAGGAAAACTTCACTCGATTATTCCCACACACTCGCCGATATATATATTCACAATCAGATGCAGATTAACACTTTTCTTTATCTTTATTCTTTATAATAGTATAAAAAATTCATTATCTTTAAACATAAGTGGCCCTTTTTTTTAACAATTATATCAACTTTGTAATTCTATCTACATTGTGTTCTTATTTAACATTTATCAGTTTGGTTGGACTGAACTTGGTTGGATTAAACAAAGTCCCTTTAACTCTGCTTTGTCTGTTTATTTCCTTTTTTTTTTTATTTTTAGAAGGAGGCTTTTCTCTTCAAGCCTTGTTATTTCTCTGTCTTTACTTTTGCTATCCTGAACGTGTACCTTTCATCTGGTGCGTGCCTGAACCCTTGAATCCTTGTGGTCAGCACTCAGTTGTTTTCAGTAAGCTTGTGGGAGTGTATCAATTCACTCCTCTTTTTTGTTTGTTTGTTTACTTTTCCGTGCGGCTGCCAGCCATGTCTGTGGTGCATCTTCAGGGATCTGCCCCTCTTTCTCAGAGCTCCGCTCTTTCTAGCGGTGAGAAAAATCCTGAGGTAAGTGTCTTATCTCCTGGAGATCTTCTTTCTCCCTCACTTTCTCCTTCAGACACTTTTTCTTTCTTCTCCCTTTCTAAGACTCCCTTCTTCTCTTTCTTTTCTTTTCCCGGAGCTTCTATCCTAATATGGTAATAGCTCCAGAAGCGGCATTCTCCAGCTCTTTTTGCCGCATCGCTGTTTACTCTTTCAAACTTGGCACAACATGAATTCTGATTTTCTTTTATTCTAACAGTGGGTAACAGCAAACAGCGGGTGGCTTAAATGTTCAGGTTCTTAAGTAATGTCAGCATCTGGATCCACTCAGGTCCTCAGTTTTCATTATTTCATCAACCTGCAAATAACAAAAGCTACATTATCTCTTACTTTCTTCCTTGGAGGAATCTCAAGAATCTTCTAGTTCTTTCTCTTGTATATGACTTCAGAAATTCAACTCCTCCAACCATTTAAGAGTAGATTGATCAATATTACTGAAATCTTTCACACTGTTCACTCCTTCTTGTGAACCATATAGAGGGCAGTCCATTAGTATATGTTAGGCTGTCTGATCTCCTTTACCACATGGGCATGATGGTGAGTTTGTAATGCCCATTTGATGTTTGATTTTATTAAAGGTTCCATAGCCTGACTGCAGTCAATTCAGGTTTACCCATGCTTCATGTGGGAGTCTATGACCAGGAGGATGTGAAGATGGTACTTGTACATAGCTACATAGTGGGGTGTGGTTGTTATTCAATTACCCTTCCCACCTTCTCTGGGTTCATGATGACACTGCTTCCTCTGTGATGTTTCTGTTGGATACTGGTAGTGTTTTTGTGCTTCTTAAATGTTTCCGTGATAAGTATTTTTCAAACATATCATGTAGTGGATGGTCTTCCTGTTGGGGTTTGATAGCCAGGTCAAGCAATATTCCAGATCTCTTGATGTCATGAGGGGGGATTCCTGACAAGCGAACATGTTTTCCCATTCCATGTATAACAGACAACCATGTATAGTTCATAGTGCAGAATTCAGGGCACTGTCCAGTTTGTGGGTGTGGGCGCTATTTGCCCATATAGGGAGTCAGAATTCTGCTAGTACATAAACCATGTCTTGGGTAGTTATTCTCAAGGTAGAGAAATCAGCTCCCCATGTACCCTAGGTAGGTTGGTGTCTTCTTGAACCCTATTCTTTTCCTTCCACAACAACTCTAATCTTGGTATTCATGGCATGATTGTTCAGGTGAAAAATTTTTGAGGTGGTCTTCTGTATATTCAACTTCAGTCACCACTGTTTCAGGTAGGTTGCTGTGAGTTCCATGTCATGGTTCAGTTTGGTCTCTATTGATAATATGTTACTACTGACAGCAGCAAGTGCCAGGTTGTCTACATACATGTATTTGGTCAATGTGGTGCTTATGTAGTCTGCTGTGTAGATGTTAAACAGGGTGGGAGCTAGGATGGAGCCTTGTGGTACTCCATTTCTGAGTAACTTTTGATGACTTGTCTTTCTACATGATGTACTCAAAGTAAAGGGCTAATTCAAGATCATTTCCATGATGAAGTTAACCAGACTTTGTTAGCTTATACTAAAGGCCTAGGTGCCAGACCATGTTGTAGGCTGCTGTTAGGTCAACTAGAATCACTCCAAACTTTTCTCAGTTCTCAAAGACTCTCTCTATATCAGTTGTAAGTGCTGCCACACAGTCAAGGATTGATTTGTTTCTTCTGAAACCTGATTACTTGTGCAGCAGCTGTTGGTCAACAGTGGGTGTGATTCGGTTCAGGATAAGCCACTCTGAAAATTTATATATAGTATATAAATTAGTATATCACCACTGAAAGAAGTGATATGGGTCTGTAGCTCTTTAGGTCCATTGTGTCATTGCCTGGCTTCTGTATTGCAATGAAGTTGGCCTTGTGCTAGGTTTTTGGTATCTTGCAATGATGCATGCATGTTGATAGAAAACTGCATAGGCATTGTTAGGGTATAGGCCCGAGTTTGGTGAGGTGTTCAGTAAAATGTGATCAGGGACAGCAGGTTTGCCTATTTTAATGTGAGATAGTTCTGTCTTCACCTCTTCTTCAGTGAAAGGAGATGTCAGGGTTTGATTTGCAGTTGATGATTTTAGAATGGATATAGTTTTCTGCTCAATGACTTTGTCAAAACTCCTATCTGGTTCTGGAAAATTGCCATTGTGACTAATACACTTGCAATGTCATTTGGGTAAACTGGGCAAAGTCTCTGTGGCTTGCCCTCTCTGGTTAGTCTCTTCATAGCTGACAAAGCTTTTCAGCTTGAATGTGTCATGTCTAAGTTTTGTATACTATTTAGCCACCTGTTTCTCTTCATTTCAAGTGGTGTTCTAGCTTGTTAGTGGAGTGATATCAAGCCATGCTATTACATGACATTTCTATTGTCTGTAGTAGTTTGCTGCATTTCTCATCCCAGCAGGGGATGTACTTCTTACAGTGCCCTCTGATGATGGTGGCATGGGCTGTTGTGAGGATCATGGAGGTGAAGTTGGTGTATGCCTTCTTGATATTTTCAGCAGTAGATGCTAGTAGTTCAAATTCAGAATGATCTTGTAGTTAAAAGCTCTGAATGCTTGGGATAATAGTTATTATACTTTTAAATTTAGGGAACAGAAAAAAACACTGAAACTGAAAAGCAAAGGGGGAAAAAGAATATTTTCCAGAATATCTAATCACATTATGCATTAAAATGTACTACATAACCATGTGTTATAAGGAAAAGAAATATTTCTTTAATGGAAAAGTCCTTCAATTTCAGGAAAAAATGTGTCAGGGAAAAGAAAAAAAACCTGAACACTTGAGGTTAGTTGAATCAGTGAGTTATGTTCTCTGCAGCCTTAGATTCAAATATTGCCTAAGGTTACAAAGCAAATGAGTCTGGCCCTCAAAAAAAACCCTGGACCATAACACAGAGAGCCCTCATTCAATCCAGCAGAAATCAACAATAGTTACTAAACGAGATAGACATTCTTGGGACAAGCTAATTGGAAAACTGTATGATTCCAATCAGAACTTCACTTTTTCAAGTTATATGAACATCAGATTGTATTACTTTTATTTTTTATCAATTCATAGGTTTTAAGGCAAGGAAAGACTACTAAATTTAGGTATTACAAGTTCCCACAAATCATAGTCTTTTTGATTAACTACCAGCTTCTAAGTAACTATCTTAAAAGTTCCAGTTTTTAATTATGTGATTTGATATTATGTATATGCCTCACTTAATTGAAGCCTAAAAGGAATGTTAAATCAACCAAAAAAAATAAATAAAAGGATTTTCCTAATGAACAAGAAAGAAAAACAATGTGCTGTTTCTTCTTTTGAAAATCCATTGGCTTATGATTGTTACTAGCTCAAAATGAGCCATGATAGAAAAAGCACTACATAAATAAGAGTAAAATTAAATAGTATACTGATATATAATTCACTGACTTCTATAAAGTCCAGTAGTATAGCACAAATTTCATATAAACTAAAGTTTCCATTCCTAAAACATTGTTCTAGATCTTAAGAAGCCTACTGCCTTCTGCATGACCTTTTAGCTTTGTAAATAATGGATCAGCAATTGAAACATGGATTTCTATGTCACTGAGGAGTTTTTTGTCACTATGGTGTTATAAAACAAAAAAAAATGTAAGTTAAAATACATTATTATTAAAGTAAATAATATTACTAAATTGAATTCTAAACTATAGGGTCTAATGATGTTACTACTACTATTACTCTTAATCTGATTTTGTATTTTTACTGTCTTCCTTAAAAGGATAAGGGAATGGACATGAAAGGGTGCCAGTTAGCTATTTTGTTCTTCTCTCCTGTCTCTGCTTATGGGGCAGAGTGTCTGTCACATAGTCTATGAAGCTATATTACCTTGTCCTCTTGCTCCCATACTTTAATTGGATGCAGGTACCCAACCAGCTTAACTGCCAGTCTTGTTTGTAGCCAATAAATCTATGGGTTTTGATCATGAATGCAAATTATTGTGATCTATATCATTATGGAGTGTTGTAGGAGCAGGTATCAAGCTCAGGGTATTACCAAGTACTAGATAGTTTTGTGGGAAAAAGGACAACAGGGATTGCTTCATGTTCATACTTATGGATTTGTTTATCTTCTTTCTGGGCGGAGGAGAGCATTATGACTTCCTGATAAATATATGTCTTAACACAGAAGGAATACAAGAATGGGTGTCCTCCCTTTCCAACTTCCCTTGCCCCATTATCCCATTTCTTCTCCGGCTACACTATTTGAAGTGTTCTTCAGAGTCCTGAAAATTAGTATTTTACTTCTGAAAAAATGTGGACCCAGGTAATTTTTAGGTTTCAGAAAAAAAGTTCTATAGGTCAAGCTTTTATGATTGGTTTTCAACATCCTGGCACAAAGTTGGCAAAAAAAAATGAAACAGGCAGAAAATTTTCAGAGACCTCATCTCCAAAAATTCATTCTCTACAGTTCTGTCAAGGACCTTAAAAATCACCCTATGCAGCCAAATCTGTCCAGAACAATATATCTTGATCTGTCATTTGATCAATATCAGCTAGTCATTGTTCTGACACAATGCAATGCAAGCTGATAGACAGGTACCTACTTCAGAAATGCAATTATTATAAATTAATCATTTTAATGGAACATCTGCTTTTCGAACCAAAGGCGAATATGGAGATTATGTTGTATAAATTATCTGCATTAAGAATGATTGACTTAATTATGCTTTTTTTTTACATTTTTATTAATATAATTAAAACAAATGATACATAACTAAACACTGTCCTTCCAGTAGTGAAGATGTTAAATGATTTTATATCCTCACGTTGTTATCCCCTAGACTGAAATAAATGAAAACTGTTTTACAAGATGTATATGCAACCCAGATACCATGATATAAATATTATGTGGCAGAAAAAACATAACAGCATCATAGCAAATCTGATTCTACTGAAGTATGCTCATTTTTTCAATCTGGAAATGAAAGATCCATCTGTTTATGTCAATTGTTATTTGAAAAGCAATACCATATGGTTTTATTTGCTTGGGCATAGTAATTCTATCTTTTCTATTTTCCCATTTTTCAGATTGAAAAACTTATAAAGCCATTTTTATAACCCAACCACATTAGTAGTTACATTTAACTTTTTGGTTATCACATCAACATAAATGTGTTGATGTGAAATGCTACACTATTTCATGTTTGTGGTAAAAATAATATTTTGTATTACGCTATCGTGCGAAGGAAAAATGTGGTGGGATTGAAGAGCAGTTTTCTGCATTTAAGTATTAATCTATCCAGAGTTTTGACTTCAAATATAAATAATAAAAATGAGGGCTCCCTCAGCTGTCCTAGAAGATAATGAATTATGTGGGCCAAGGAATCTAGTGATGCTCTCCATATTACTTCTTTGTCTGCTGTTCACTGCAACAACGGGTGTGCCTTAACCATGTTTGCCCAATGGTTGATCTAGGCTTGGTTGGACTTATAACTATGAAGAGCAATATTCCACAATATCTTTCCTTGTCTTTGATTAATTCTATTTTCACCTTGTTTTTCCATCTTCATATGAACTATTGTAGATGTGACAAACTGAGGACATAAATAAGAAATTAAATTGAATATCACATCTTTATGGGCCTTAATTAAAATAAATAGTATACTGACTAAGTATTTACGCACACATGTCAATCACACACACAAATCTACAATAAAATACTATTATTAAAATGCAAAATGAAGTAAGTATAGGTTAGAATTTCTTGTGCTTCCTTTGACCGGTTTCCTTGCATATATACATTATGATCTAACTGAATGAGCACTTGCTTCATCTCTTCCCCTGCATTTCTAATGCATGAAGCACTAGAGTTTTTATGGAAACAGTTAACACATTTCTTAACATGAGGAAAGCAAAATATTTTTCCTTAACTTTATTCTTAGAAATCCCTGCATTTTTGACTGAAAAACTGAAACAGCAGGAGCAACAATATATATTTTACCCTACAAATGCACCCGGCATGGAAATGCCCAAATGGTTCAGCCCAAGTGGTTATAATGTCAAGTAAATGAAAGCATGATTTTAGATATATGTACCACTTTTCTTGTGTATATATTTAAGTGAAAAAGAGAGAGGCCAAGAGAGACGTGTGAAAGGGAAGAAATTCTAGACCTAATGAAGTCAAATTAAGTTTTTTTTATTAGCTTCAGTGCAGCTAGGAATACACTTTAACTGGTCAGAAATATGATTTTCCTTATTTAAGACTAATTCATGACCTACTAATGTCAACATGAAAACTCCCTTTGAGATCAGACCATTAGCTAAAAGGCCAAACCAAATGATCCCTAAAACATGGTTGAATCCCTGAAACAATCATTTAAAGTAACTTCTACAGCTAATCCTTTTGTATGAACAAATATATCCAGCTTAGCACTGATGGTCAATTTTCAACTAATAAACATTCTCAACACAAAGTTAGGGAAAACTTTCAGTTCAGTGATGGTAGAATTAAATAAAGCAAATAAGACCTTTTTTTCCTGTGGGTCTTTTACCTACTAGCCAGTTGCCCGCCAAGAATGATGGGAGTGGGTGGCTGGCAGGGATGGAGCACCACCACCCAATACCCCATACTGCCACCACCTCCCAGGAACAAGGGGCAGGGGGGGGTGAAGGCCGTCACTTCTGCCTCCTCACTCAGAGGAGCAGCGGGGCTTGCAATCACCTCCCTGCCTCAGGGGGCAGGAGCAGTGGAGATGGAGGCTCCCTCTCCCATACCCACCTCCACCTTTGCCTCCTTCTCCTCCCACTGGAACAGTGGGGCTCCCACATCCCTGCCTAAGGCAGTGGCAGTCCTCTCCCTGCCTAAGGATGCAGAGCCTGTGCAGTCAATTGCCACTCTTTTGCACAGTTGCCTAAAAGCATTACAGGCAAACAGACACACAGACAGACAGAGCCCTTTATTATATTAGAATTATGGAACTCCCTTCACTGAAGTCATTTGGTTCTGAAACAAGGGAAGCATACTGACCTGAAGAGTTTACCAAAGCTATAAGTAGATTTTTTAATATTTTATTAATGTTTATATTATATGGAATTCTCTCTCTTATTATATTAATAAGAGAGAGAATTCCATATACAAAAGCTCACAAGTAAGGGGCAACCATTAACTATAAATTATCATTGTTCTATTTACTTCAATACAGATGTGAATATTTACATATTCTCTTGATCTGATCTTAACTGTTCTACCTAGACCTATAAAGCAATATGCAGAAATCTCCAGAAAGTCCAAGGAAATATGTGTTTTTTCTTTCATTGTCTTGTATGGACTTTTAGTCAAGTTCTATTGTTAGGAAATTTAATAGTGGTTAATAAACACTAAAAGAGATTGAAGGAAACAACACATTTCTGACTACAGGAGTTTTAGTCTGTGATTTTCTTTTTCTTTTGTACATTTTCATGAATCTCATTAAAAAAATCAAAAGGAATTAAGAATATGCTTCATGTTAAGCTTGAATGATTTTCTAAGATGAATACATTTAAAAATGTATATTAGCATGTTTCCAAGCTATAGGACACATTGGCGTTACAAAGACTGCACATGACCTCTATGATATAATAGGGGTTAACTTCATTCCTTTTTCAGCTGTGTTTCATGATCCAGTGGAATATAAAAATATATATAATTTGAAATAGACTACTTTAGTGAAATTGGGTGGAAGTATGTATAAGAAGAATAACTCTTTCTTGCAAGAGTTTTATTCTGGGACCAAAAGCTATATATCTATGACCATATTATTTATTTCAGGGTTCATCCCTGTGACAAAAGTAATCCTAAAGTGAGCTTGTTTAAAGTCAAGTCATTTTCAGGCAAAATTCCCAAAGATAATTCCTGAAAATTACTATTGTATTTGGAATAAGCTCACTTTAGGATTCCTTGTACCTCAAGGATGAAACCCTGAGTAAATTAACTCTCCAAATATTTCTGAACTTACAATCCCACTGACCTTTTTGAGTTTTTGTACTCAAAATATTTGTCATATTTGTCTTAGTGTCTTATGCAAGATTCCTGTTCTTTTCATTCCTTTCATTTTGTCTTCACCATCTTTTTACTCCATCAGCTTTCCCCTCTTAGTTTCCACCAAGGCAAACACAACCCTGATATATACTAGCCTCAGTTTCTTCCCAAAAAAAGAGTGGCTTTCTGACCACTGTGGCCAGTCAGCCCACAGCCTCAAAGATCCTGACAGTGCCTGGATATCCTTATCCCATACATGATGGGCTTGGACCTTACCCAGCACACAGTGATGCATTCTCTGGGAATCTCTCAAGATTCCCAGCATCCTTGGGCACTATCAGTGAGTGAGACATGTATAAACATCCACAGACGCCTACAGAATCCTTTTTTGTATTCCAAGTGTGCCACATCCCAAGTGAGCAGCCTAACAACCAGGCTATAATCTCAATCACTTTTAAAATACTTTATACAATTGAAACAGCTCAAACAAGAGGTACTGAAGTTAGCTCACCTCCATTTTACCTTCTAGCCATTGGTTAAGATAATAATTAAATAAATTATGAGTCATTGAAGACTAAAATTCAAATCCCTGTTGTGAGAGGTGTAGAAATTGAGGGTTGGCTGAATTGAGGGTTGGCTGAAATTGAGGGTAAATTGAGGGTTGGCTGAATTGAGGGTTATATCATATAAATGTATTTATTTATTTTTACCAGGGACACTCTGAAGCTAAATCAGGACTCAGATAATAGTTCTGTAATTGATTGATTGATTGATTTTTATTTACAAAACCACTCTAAAAAAGAAGAAAACTTGCTTTTTACAATCAGGACCCTTTATGTAATAGATCTCTAAGGTAGTGGGACCACACCTCAGCCTTCAGTGGATCTTCACTTATGCATGCCAGCCAGGGATCTGACTCCCAGTTGGAGAAAAGGTGAAATTATTAAGTATACTAAATACTCCAAGACAGATATTTTGCTGGTGTGCATTTTCATAACTGACCTCTAGCTACTATATACTGTCAGTTCTCCATGGAACTATGACCTTTTAACTCAACTGAGAACACATGTTTGCTTGCCTTGGGGAGAATTTCCTACTCAGTACAGTGAATTCCATCAACATTGATTTCCTGTATTAAAAAAGTTACATTTCTATCTTACAAGAAGCATAGATTTTTAAGGCAGTGGAAGTGCTGTATTGTTATCCGTTTTCATTATGAGGCAGTCTGGGTTTCTGGGTTGCTTCTGATAACTGATAATAAAGGCACATATTTCTTTTATGCAGTCTTATTTCTTTACAAAAAAATGTACACATAGCCCTGAACCTCTGTAGACAGCAAAAAGTAGGAAAAGTACAGGAAACAGTTTTCTTGCTTATCCATGATTCCATACATTTTTCTAGCCAGCACTCTCATGAGAAAAGCTTTCTGCTTTCTCTGAGGGCAATACTGCAGATTTTTCTCTTATTATCTCCTGCCTTTTTATTTTTTTCTGCTTTGTGCCTTTTTTCTGACTTATAAACAAATTTAAACACATATGGCCACAAACAACACAGCTACAGCCTTCTGTTTTCATTCACACTAGTCTTTGTAGGGTCACTTTTCTTTTCTTAGCTAACACTGAACAAAGGAAAATTTCCAAGGAGGATTTTAGACTGCCCATAAATTAAAGATACACTGAGAAGAGCTATCCAACCTCTGGCATTATAGAATGCCTAAGTCTGCAGGTGTTTTATTTTCATACTGAAAGAGCACTTTACTCGGGCTTTATTATAATTAAAGGTGGGTGTAATCCTAGTCTTGAATATTGCATATACCAAGAGGATAACCATGGCTCTTACCATAGTCTCTCCTTTTTGGATGAATAAGTTCTTACTATGAAGCAACTTCTTTTCGTATTATTTTTTCAATAGTTAATGCAATTTAAATAAGAAATTTACACCATAGATTTACTTTTTCAAATATTTTTATTCTGGAGAAATATACATCTAATTGCTGTAAGAACTAATTTTGCAAGTTCTTTACAGTTCTATTTCAGGCACAGTGCAGATGTACAAACATCTACATGCCCAGGGAGCATGCTCAGGAGGACTGTACTCTGGTCAGACAAGTCGATTCAACTCAGGGGCCTGGGAAGCAAGACTTACAAGGAAAGACTTAAAAATCTCTATAAGTTCTTTAGTCTGGAGAAGAGAAGACTGACGGGGATCTGATAACTGTTCAAATACCTGAAGGGTGATTATAGGGAGGATGAAGATTTTTTTTTCTCTGTGCCTGTAGGAGACAGGACTAGGCACACTCGCCTCAAACTGCAGCAGAGACAATTCAGGTTGGAGATTAGGGTGGTCTATAATTTTCTGACTATATAGATGATCAAGTATTGGAATGGGATACCTTGTGTATTTGTGGAATTTCCACCCCTGGAAATTTTCAATGGGAGGTTGGACAGACACTTGGGTGAGATGATTTACTCAAGGATGATTCGGCCTGGAACAAAGGTCTGGACTAGGACCCTTCCAGTCCTGTTTTTGAATGATCCCATGATGATCATCATCATACTATGTCTGAATTAAAGTAATACTTTCTCTCTGGCCTTGAAAATTCAGGCTTGCTCCACACATATTAATTCAGAGTACTGCTACAAATATCATTTTCCCAGACTGTTATTTAACAACACCTCTCTGTGCACCTTTACTTTGCTCCCTTCTCTCTAACACATAAAAATAAGCTATTTATTCTTCTCCCTTTCCAAGCACATACTGGCCTTACCTGCCTATCATCTTTTTCCTCTATTAAGGTGTGAGTTCTCTCTAGATAACCAATAACATTTATTACTCCCTTGTTAACATTTCAAAAAGCATTTTTACATTTTGTTTACCACTATCCTGATGCTTGGAACGTAGACCAAATCTGCAAAAACAGCAGATTTGTATATCCTTATTCATCACTCCTTCCCCCTTAATTTTTTTTTTCCGTCAGGCCTAGAAAAAAAAGGATAATGGGTAGGCAGATATCACATAAAAAACACTACTCACCATACTGATCAATATTATCTCTATTTCTTTGTACTTCACTTTTAATATTATTTTCTGTTTTTATATATATAATCTTGTAAGATCCACCAATTTCTCAGGAGGCCTTGAAAGCCATTATGAAATTGAAAAACAACAAAGCATGTGGTCCTGAAATTTGTAAGCAAGGTATAGTAAAAGCTCTCTCACCAACTGCACATTCTTGCTATTGCTATTATGGCAATCTGGAAACATGAACAAATTCCCAGTGACTTCAGAGATGCCAGAATAGTAACCATATTCAAGAAAGGAAATAGATCAGATTGCAGCAATTATCATAGTTTCATAGTTGGTAGGGTCAGAAGGGACCTGAGCAGATCATCAAGTCTGACCCCCTGCCATGGCAGGAAAGAGTACTGGGGTCAAATGACCCCAGCAAGGTGATTATCTAGCCTTGTCTTAAAGAACCCCAAGATAGGAGCCAGCACCACTTCACTTGGAAGTTGGTTCCAGATCCTAGCCGCCCTGACAGTGAAGTAGCGCCTCCTGATGTCTAATCTGAATTTACCCTCTGCCAGCTTGTGACCGTTAGTTCTAGTCACTCCTAGTAGTGCTCAGGGAAACAAGGAGTCCCCCAATGCCTGGGGGATTGAGTGGGATAGAGTGCACCCTCAGCAAGTTTGCAGATGATACCAATCTGGGGAAGTAGTAGATACACTGGAGGGAAGGGTTAGGAGTTAGAGAGATCTTAACAAATTGGAGGATGGACCAAAAGAAATCTCATGAGGTTCAAGAAGGCGTAGTGCAAAGTCCTGCACTTAGGAAGGAACAATTCCATGTATTTCTACAGTCTGGGGACCGACTGGCTAACAACAACTCTTCAGAAAAGGACCCGGAGGTCTTATTATAGTTATTATAGTTGATAATAAGCTGAATATAAGCTAACAATATACCCTTATTCTGAAGAAGGCTAATGGCATACTGGCATACTGGGCTACAATGGTTGGAGTTTTGCAAGGAGATCAAGGAAAGTGATTATTCCCTTCATCTCTGTTGCAGCCACATCTGGAGTACTGATCCTATTTTGGGCCCCCCACTGAATGGATGTGTACAAATTGGAGGGAGTCCAGCAGAGTTCAACTACAATGGTTAGGAGACTGGGACACATGACATTTGAGGAGAGACTGAGGCAACTGGGGTTATTTAGTTCAGAGAAGAGAAGATTGAGAGGGGATTTAATAGCAGCCTTCAACTACCTGAAGGGTGGTTCCAAAAAAGGTGGAGCTAAACTGTTCTCAGTGATGGCAGATGACAGAAAAAGGAACAATGGTTTCAAGTTGAGGCAAGGAAAGTTTAGGTTAGATATTAAGAAAAACTCTCTCACAAGGAAGATAATAAATCACTGGAACAGGTTACCCAGAGAAATTGTGGGCTCTCCATCCTTGGAGGTTTTATGACATGGTTAGACAAAGCCTTGGCTAGGATGATCTAGTTAGAGATGGTCCTGCTTTGAGCAGGGGATTGGACTAAATGACCTCTTAGGCTAAGTACAGACAATCAAAAAGCCTGAGGCTAAATTGATTCAATCTTTACAGGTTAGTTTAAGCTGCAAAGATTGAACCAGTGAGCAAATGAACAGACATGCACTTCTGAATCTGAAAATGCAGCGACATGCCTGCAGTGGCTCAAGCCAGAAACTGAGGGTGCTAGAGCATGGCCCTCTGGCACAGTACCCAGCATGGCCTGTGTGTTCACTTCCTCTTCCTGCTGCCCCCCAGGTCCCAGGGATTTGCAGTCCATAGGCACAACAGAACACTACAGGGTTGCCTATCACTTCTTCTTCCTGCTTCTAGGTGCCTCTGGGATTTGTAGTCCCTAGTCACAGCCAGCATTAAGTTTAGCAGGGCAGGGCAGGGCAGCTCTGTATATGAGGGAAGGTAAGTTTAACACCTCTCCCAGACCCCAGACCCCAGCTGGCACTTGTCTGAGGGGGGCAGTAAGCCAGCTCTCAATGCCCCAGCCCTGCTCTCTGGAGTAGGCAGCACAGCCCAGGGCTGCAAAATGCTGGGATCCAGTGGGGACTGAGAGTTAACTTAACCATGAAAGGGGCCAGGACAGAAGTTTAAAAAACTGGTTTGACCTAATTCGGATACTACATTCAACCATGTTTATTTTAAACCAGTTCCTGCCATTTTGAAACTGGTTTATATTTACAGAACTTCTATTCTGTTACAGGTTTAAACCAGTTTCTGATGACTTAAATTGATTTATATGTAATTTCTGTCCATGGCCCTGAGGTCCCTTCCAGACCTATTTTTCTATTATTCTATGATTTCTCATTGTACAGTGTTCTGTGTACCAGGTAAACACATTTTAGTAAAGATATTTTGTTTATAGTATGCATAGTCTTATTCACCTAATATATTAAATATCATAGTAATAGAATTAATTATTAAACTTAGTGCTATGGCTAATTTTCCCTTCATAAAAAATAATGGAAGCTTCAATTTTTGTGTCTCCTTTAGTACAATAATAAATTTAGTTTAGCAGTGTAGTTAAAACTATTCCCTGTTAACGTAAGTATGTATCAGGAGCTTCATTTACAGACTATTTCTAGAAATCTAATTACTATCAACTTTTTTCTTCAGATAAAGGATTGATTTATACAAGTTGGGTTAAAATAAATGCCTTGATTCTAACTGAGAGTCAAACTTTCTAACACATTCACTGTCAATTAAGAATGAAGAAGATAGAGTAATCCAAAAGATTTAATTAAACAATAATGCTCTTTTCTAAGGCTTTTAACAGTCATGGGGTCATATGGATTCAGAAGTTTGTGTCTTAAATGTGCTATTGAAGGAATCTAATCAATATTTTTTTATTTAAAAAAAATTAAATGGAGGGGCCACAATTAAATACTTATGTGAAACATGTGTTTATTGTTTTTGTAAAATGTCTTTTATGTGTGCTAATAATACATGACTCTTATGGTGCTGATGTCTTAAGAAGAAAGTAACTGAGAGGCACATGTGTTTGGGAATCAGGTGGACCTAGTAAAAACTTTTCTAGAATTTTTTTTAATTAAGAAAATGTCTTTTTTAATTAAACCAGATACTTTTGGGGGGGGAGAAATAGATCATTATTTTATCATGTTTTTCAACTTGAATGCAAGAAAAATAAACAGTTCCATTAAATTTGGAAAACAGAGGTGATTATCCACATTAGTCTGAACTCAGAAGGTAGGGTAAGGTGGCATCTTACAGACTCACTAGGTCAGAGAGTCATGAGCTTTATCAGGCAACAAGCTGCTTCATCAGATGTTGATGAGACTAAGGGATTTGGGATAAAATTCTGGCTCTCTTGATTTCAGTAGCAAATCTGAAAGAATTTGGATTTGTAGTTACACATTAGTCAGTCTACATCAGCTCATGTTGGCACACCTGAGTTAGCTTTATTTTAATGAGTTCAGTTAAAAATAGCAGCAAAGATTGGCTTCAGCACAGCATCTACAAATTTGCTAGGAGTACTGGCACCTACTTGAATTGCTAGCCTATGAAATTCATACCACTGCTTTATCGTTATTGTTACTTATGCCAACTAAGTTACATTGCTTAAACTCACCTAGTGTCAGAGCCAAGTCTATTAACTATCATGTCATTGCAATAAGGTTAGGACTACAGTTAGTTGTCAGATCTAAAGAAATAAGCTTTTTTAGTTTCCTGATCTGAAAAATAGGACTAGTGATGTTTATTGCACTTTTCCATAATGTTATGTGATTAATTGATGTTCCTGCAACACTTTGAAAATCATTTCCTCTTCAAGCACTTTGGAAAACAGAAATGAATAACGCAATAGGGATTATCAACATTTCCTCCTGTGCCCTTTCTCTGCTATCTCTTAAGGTCTTCTATTGGCCTCACTCCAAACAACCCAGACTATATTAATGGTGACTAACTGGGTTCCATCTAGGAACAGAGAGAAATCACTCATTTAGGCAGTGAAAAATCTGGACGCCTAATATCAATAAAATATTATAATATTGACTTTACTAGTTAACTTCTCATATTCTCTAGAACAAAGCATATGCAAGTATCCTATGCAAAGTAACAATTGTAACAGGAAGGATAAAAATCTGCTACTCCAGAATATCTACTGTTCTGGGGATTACAGCATTTAGCTATGGATTATAATGCACAGGTTCAAATGCACAGGTTCAAATTCTCTTAATCAAAGGAATGAAATGGACTCCCACAGCAAAGGTGAGCTATCAGATAAAGAAAGAAATTGCTGCATTTCCTGGCAGCTGTGCTTTGGAAGAAAGTATTGGTTAAGGCTCCTAATTCCAGCAGAGGTTATACAGAGATAAAAGCCAAGTGGAACGGTCACATCCCTGCAGTCCAGACTTAGGTGACTAACTCTCTTAGAAAAGTATGCCTCAAGACATGCTCCTCTTCTCTATATTTCCTGCTGAGTAACTTAGTTCTCTTCTTAGCCTGTCGGCTTTAGTGGTCTTTCTCTTCTGCAGTTATCTCTCCTCATACATTGTATAACAAAATCTAGGTGCCTAGGATGGGTTGATATACAAAAACTTAGAACTCTTGGTTCCAAAATGATACCTTTTACTAGACCAACTGGGAAATCACGAGGAAATTGTTCTTTTCTGTAAGCTTTTGGGATCAAAGTCCCTTCATCATGCTCTGGGAAAAGTTTAAATGGTACAAGGTGGTAAAAAGTCCCCAAGAAATAAACTTCATTTTTGCACAGAGGGAGCTGAAGATGGAAGGCTGTCTCCCTCTGCATCCATGAGGGTGTCTTTGTGAGCTGTGAGCTTTTTGATGTGTAGATTAGATAGAGTTCCTTCCCTGGAGGTGTCAGATGACAGGCAGGGAGGTAAAAAAAAGCTTTCTTATTGTTTTGCAAGGAAGTTTAAAATCCAAAATCAGCTAAAATTCGGCATCTTCCATGTTTCATGTGTAGCTGTGTTGGTCTAAAACAAGAAGACATACAAAAAAACTAAAACTCTTGTTTCCAAAATGATACCTTTTATTAGACCAACCGGGAAATCACAAGAAAGTTGTCCTTTTCTGCATGGTTTTAGGATGGGTTTATGAATATGAGTAGGAAACAAGGCATGCACAAAAGATTGAGGCATTGTAATACCCTCTGTTGTGCTTTCTGAATTCTGTCATGAATGTATACATAGCTGCTCATATATGAAACTTTGGGAATTTTGGCCACAATATTTGACTTTTGGAAAACATGCCTGCACATTGTTTCATCCATTTTGATAATCTTTTCCCATGTTTACTCTCATGCTTCTCATTATGCATGGAATACCTGCCCCAGGCATATTTACCAGTTTTTTTCTTACCTTCCAACCAAATCCATCAAAAACACACTTTTGATGTCTCAACTGTAAGATCCAGGGTTGAAAATTAACTCGGCTAATGAAACCAGCAGGTGTTTGTATGCCTTATTCAATAAGAAAGATTTTTCATTATTTCAACTCTTCCCATTTCCCCATCCTTTTTTTCCCTTTTATTTTTGATATGTTCAAATTGTATGCTATTGAGAGGAGATGTTGGGTTATTATGTATTTCTGTGAGATACCTAGTACAAGTTACAGGGAGCATCTACACATGTGATTAACATACCTGGATAAACTTAGTTGCACAGTGTTTATATGTGCACCTGGCACCACAGCACATTGAGCTGTAGCAGAGAAGGCCCAGTTGACAGAGAGCTGGGGCAGGGTGGAGAGAGAGGGTCAGCCTGCCAGCCCAGAGCTGCTCTGCACCAGCTCAACATGCTGCAGAAAGGCTGGCTGGGGCATGATGGTGCTACAGTGCAGGGCTAGCTGGCAGACAGCCCCCACACTGTAACACCCTTGTGCCTCAGCCAGCACCAGTCACCGTCTACCCATACATTGCAGCAGAGTAAATAACTCTGTTGTAGGATAGTATTTATGTCAGGCAGTACTATCCTATAGTGGACTTAATTAATTTACTCTGAACTAATAGTAGTGCATGTGTAGACAGCGACACTTTACTGCGGAGCTAGTTAGGCAGCCCTGCAGTAAAGTGCAAATGTCGATGCATCCAATGGGCTCATCTGCATGAGACACCATAATGCACACTAGCCTGTTTTTACTGTTCATTAGCATGTCACAGTAAAAACCATGCTAATGTATTGCTGTGCAGCAGAATTAGTCTACTGCAGATTAAGCATCACAAAAAAGCCATGCACTTTTACTACTGCACATTAGTGCAGGCTAATGTGCCTTCATGTAGTACCTCATATTAGCAGTATTAAATTTAATGCACACGTAATATACAAAGGCATATTAAAATGAATGTGTAGACATGCCCAGCATCATTGAAAATAATGCTATTCATTTCATTTTGCCAGTCTAAATTTTGTTCCCCATTGAAGACATTGTGGATGTATTTTGTATATCACATCAGTAATGTGACAACTAGACTGAACAGATTTGTCACTGCCACAAAACTTAGCAGGTCACCATATAAGAATGACAGTAAATCAAGCGCTATTGTTAATATATATAAGAGGACAGTGAATTGGTGATCTGTGTAAAGACACTAACAATAACTTGTCCCTAGTTAGCAGAAAAGGAAGTGTGATGAAGGATAAGTAAGTAATCTTAGGGAAATTGTTGGCCTGTAAGTGGGCATGAAGTTTAGAATAAAGAAAACAGAAAGTTTCCAATCCTATGATTAATACTGCTTTGGAGTATAGGCTTTCACAATTCACTTAACAAGATCCTGCTTTCTGTAAAATGGAGGCAGTCCTTTTATTTGACTAAGAAAGGTGTGAGGAATATTTCATTTCTTGTAAAACACAAGCCTTACAATAGCAGAGGTTGAACCAGAATTTAAAAATGCCTGTCTCCTAGCACTTCATAAACACCAGACAGTAAATTTGTTTGTATATATGAATGTATGGCAATGATGGATCATGGAGGTTTTAAACATTTGAAATAATTATGATCATTAGAACATTTTGTGCTTATTTAAAATATATATAGGGATTGTAATATAAGCTTGATTACTAGAATAAACACAATTATTATTTGCTTTTAGGAAGAAATTGCTGTTAAATCCAAATGTCGTCTCTTTACTAACTTTAAGAAGGAAAATTCATATTTGCTCAGTTAACTGAAAAGAAAGAAGGTATGCATGCCTTTCTTAATAGTTTGTTGAGATAGATTCCCTACATATGGAGTAAACACAAATAAAATGTTTTTTCCTAAATAGAATCGCGTATGGGATGAAATGGATGGATGGTTCTGAGAATGGAAATATACTCCTCACTGCCCCCTGGGGATGGGATATTTCAATTTTATACAAGTAAAAAATAGCTCCTGACTCTTACAGAAAATGAGAAAATAGCCTTTCACCCCTGCCTCTTGAGTACTCTTCCTTTTACTTTTAATGTGCTTTATTGTTGATGGGGAAAAGTGCACTGGCATTTGACAGAAATTGATTTTGATGTATGTCCACCCATGTCCACAGAAACCTTCAGTGATTATATAAACAGAAGCTGTATACCTAGCTTCCTGAAACTATTTGTCTGTGTTGCATGAAGACCCCAAATAACCCCAAACTAGATTTCAAATTGATCAAGCATTACTCTTCATTACTTTTTGAATTACAGCAACTTCCAGAGGCTTCAATGAGATCAGACCCTTGCTATGCTAGGCACTGTACAAATACACAGTAAGATACAGTTCTTCCAATCTAGAAGTACTTCCATTCTAGATTGATAAACCATGAAGTCAGTAATGAAATGTGAAGCTAAGGTGTTTCTTTAGCATTTGGGGTGAAGGTTTCAGTTCAGGGCCCCCAATGGCTTCTGGAAAAAGTGCCCTATTAAATATTATATTTATATACTGTTATATAACTGCAGAACATTTGTCTTTCCAAGCTTCTAAAGACAACTAGAATATAGCAATTCATGTAAAAAGTTCTCTTTTCTCTGTACACCTTCTCACCTCTCCTCATCAATTACTTTTCACTCTGTCTTACAGTAGACATGCACCTTATAGACTTAGGGCTGACCAACTGGTTATATGTGGCCTGTAGGGGTTAATGTGCAGCCCCTGGGATCCTATCCATACATTACTCGTTCTACTGCCCTGGCTGCTGCTGCAGCTGGAGTCTTTAGGCTCTTCCTTCCTCCCTCAGTTTTTGCTTCTTGCTCCTGCCCCAGGAGAGGTGAGGTGCAGCTTACAACTTCCAAGGAAATTGTAGTACAGTGCAGTGAAGGATGTGAGGTAGGGTCTGCCTGCACAACACGGTGAAGGGGTGGTGGACTGGGGGTCCACATGCATGGTATAGAGGTGGTGGGGGGGCCCAGGGGCAAATGACCATCACTAATGTAGTCCATGGAGCATGCAGCTTCTGATAATGAAGTTCCCAGAACCTTAGAAGTTAAACAGCCTTGGACTAACAGAATCAGAGATGCATAACCTTTCTTATTCCTGTTTTATTGAGTTTAGCTGGAGTTAGGTACAAATTTGAATGCTCTCACTGTCCACTAGAGTAAGCCTAGCAAAGAAATGGGTACCCCATGTTCTTGACAGACTCAGGATGAGCTGTTCCCAGTAGATGCCCTACACTAGGACATTCTTTTTTTTCTCCTTGTAGATCTCCAAGAGGTAAGGGTAGTAGCAAAATTCTCCTCATCCCCTAGGACCATTTTTCTCCCAGTTGGTCTCCATTGACTTCCTCCCAAAGACTGGAAGAAGGCCAAGGTGGTGCCTATCTTCAAGAAAGGGAAGAAAGTAGAATCGGTGAACTATAGGCCCATCAGCCTGACTTCTATCCTGGGGAAGATCTTAGAAAAGTTTATTAAAGAGGCCATCCTTAATGGACTGGCCGACACCAACATCCCGAGGGATAGCCAGCATGGGTTTGTTGCGGGTAGGTCTTGCTTGACCAATCTCATTTCCTTCTACAACCAGGTGACCTATCACCTAGACAAGGGAGAAGAGATTGATGTCATATATCTTGACTTCAAAAAAGCCTTCGATATGGTATCCCATGATCACCTCTTGGTGAAACTGGCCACTTGTGGCCTTGAGTCCACCATGATCCGCTGGCTGGGAAATTGGATCCATGGTCAGACCCAGAGGGTAGTAATCGACGGAAGTCAATCATCATGGTGCCTTGTGACCAGTGGAGTCCCCCAAGGTCCTGTCCTTGGACCCATATTGTTCAACATCTTTGTTAATGATGTGGACATTGAGTCAAAAGCAGACTGGCCAAGTTTGCTGATGACACCAAACTTTGGGGCAAAGCATCCATGCCAGGAGATAGGCGGGTGATCCAGGCTGACCTGGACAAGCTCAGCAAATGAGCGGATGAGAACCTGATGGTGTTTAACACAGAAAAAGGCAAGCTTCTCCACCTTGGGAGGAAAAACCTGCAGCATCCTTATAGGCTCAGCAGTGCTATGCTGGTTAGCACTATGGAAGAAAGAGACTTGGGGGTCATCATTCATCAGAAGATGAACATGAGCCTGCAATGCGATGCTGTGGCTAGTAAAATGACCAAAATTCTGGCTTGCATCCATAGATGCTTCTCAAGCAAATCCTGGGATGTCATTCTCCCCTTGTACTTGGTGAGGCCACAGCTGGAGTACTGCATCCAGTTTTGGGCTCCACAATTCAAAAAGGATGTGGAGAAGCTTGAGAGAGTCCAGAGGAGAGCCACGCGCATGATCAGAGGTCAAGAGAACAGACCTTAGGATGACAGGCTGAGAGCCATGGGACTCTTTAGCCTGGAAAAGTGCAGGCTCAGGGGTGATCTGATGGCCACCTATAAGTTTATCAGGGGTGACCACCAGTCACTGACTGAGCCCCCAAGGTCTGGAACAGCCTGCCATCAGAGGTGGTTCAAGCACCTACAATGAACACCTTCAAGAGCAAATTGGATGCTTATCTTGCTAGGATCCTATGACCCCAGCTGACTTCCTGCCCTTTGGGCAGAGGGGCTGGACTCGATGATCTTCTGAGGTCCCTTCCAGCCCTAATGTCTATGAAATATAAATTCTATGAAATCTCCTTCCTGCTTCAGAAAGTTGTATTTATATTAGCCTTAATTCTGAGACAAGGTACAATTTGGCCAGTTGTTTTCTTCCTTATTTTTTTTTTTCTGAGTAAATGGATTGTTAGTTCTGGGTATCTGTTCCAGGTTCTCTAATGTGCTTTGTCTGTCAGTAAACTCCTGTTAAAGTAAGAATATGATTTTCTGGTACATTTGAGAGAAGGGGTGGTCTTGGAGAAGGTTGATTTGAGGTTCATCATTGTTGTGCTTGTACATTATGGGGATGTTCAGATTTATTTGCTAGGTATCTACTGAAGGAATACTAAGGTAACAAGGGGTACTTACTGATCTCAAGTCCACGTATAAGCTTTGAAGCTGCTAGAGTAAAACTTGTAAAGGTAAGTAGTGTGGTGTGGTATTGGCCATTTCTTGTTTCTTTTCTAAAAAGGAAGGGTTGTTTTGCTTTGTTGCTGAGAAGTTAACAGATACCACAACTTTAACTGAAGAAGAAGAGTGCTTATTTAACTCAGCTGAAATAGATTAACGCAAAACCCCAATTAACACAAATATAGGACCAAGTTGACACTATTAGCTTGATTTAACAGGTTGACTAATATGGCTCCTAAAAATGTAACTCCATAAATTTATCATGTGCTTAATTACAATGCCTTTATCTTAACTAGATTTTGATGATATATCTCCACTACATTCATAAAAGCAAGATGGTTTAATGACACCCGTACTAGCGTTAAATTAGCTAGTTCAAGCACCACTAGCAATCTAGCCATGGGAGCATAGTGCTCAGTATGGACTAATTTACTTTGCTTCTGAGACAGGTTTTTAAGTCTTCACTGAGCTCTGTGTATTATGGCTAGACTACAACCAACGCCAAGCTAGTTAGTTTAAAACTAATTGAGGCATCTTTCAGAAGGCAAGAATAGGTTTCAGGTAGGTAATGAGATCCATAATTATATTTTTAACCCCTAACATAATTAAAAACATAGATCTATTTTGGAAATTTAGAACAAGGCTTTTGGTTTTACTCCTCCCCCTTCCCCTGTTAGAACAATATACAAAGTTCCATTGTTCTGCTCAAGCCAATCTGTGCAACACATCCAGACAGTTTGTAAAAATAGACATCTCCAGTCCTTCAGTGTCTGACAGTACAAAAATAACAAAAATGCAATCAAACGCCTGTTTTTAGATGTGACAACACTCAAGCTAATATATTAAAGTCAAAGAAAAGATGCATATGTATCATCTAGTATCCTGCCATAGGGAGAGACAAAGTGAAATGCCAACTTTCAGTGATATGTGTGCAAAAGGTTTAGGAATTTGTTGACAAAAGTGGTTTTAAAAATAGTTGCTATCCTCTAGCTGTTCCTATGAAGAACTTTGAAAAGAAAATATTTTCTTTGTTTGTATGCTGATCTAGTTTTCCTCTGACATTGCTTTAAATCTGTATTCTGAGCTTTCTAGCAAAAACTTGTATTCCTACTCAGACATGACTGAATACTGCAAAACAGTGATTGCACATTTCTTTCTGAATTCAGTTCAACTGTGTTTGTTCTCCTTGGTTATTCTCTAGCAACGCCTGCATGACCTGATTTTTGTTCAGTACAAATGCTTCAGGAATGTTTTTTTTCTTTTCGTATTAACACCCCTTTTTCATGCGAAAAAAGAGGATTTGTGCACAAACAAGGAGATGTATTGTTCCTTCTGTGGTTTATGTTCATGTTTTAAAAGTTTCCAGTGCTTCGTCAGGGAACTGAGGCATTCCACTGAGTGCCAGAATCAAACAATGTCTTTAGTCCCAAAAGTAGAACTTAGGCAGAACTTCAGTGTTTAAGCTCACAAGTTTTGTTTTTGAGAACCTCCACTCACCTGCTGTCTAACCCTGGAATACCTCCTAATCTCTATGTATGCCATTGATTTTTACATTAATGTTCCCTGGAATCCAGTAGGTTCTATTTCTGTGCATGCCCAGAAGCATCTCAGTTTTAACAGGGGGAAGCTGCTTTAATGCTTTGCTCTTACCTAAGATCACAGTCAACTTGGGCTTTCTCTGTTGAAGATATATGTTCTCAGAGCATCCAAAATGCATGCTGACCAAACTGCCAGAGGCAGGTTCTGGTTCTTACTCACAAAACTATCTCTATATCAATGGTGGACAGCTGTTTGCCACTAGTTAAGCTCCATCCAAGTGCCACTCTGATCTGCACTGTCCAGAGACATATCTGATAAAGTTTATGCCCTGGGAACCAGAATAGAGGCAGGGGCCTTTGAGCCACTGACTTCATAGAACAGGAGCAGGATGCAGCTGCAAGAGAGATGTCACTGCCAAGAGTTAAACTGCCTAGGCCTTTTCTCAATGGGGATTGTAAATTGTGATGGCCACCTCAGGCAGATATGTAAGAATATGTTTTATTTTACAGCATTTTACAGTATTTTACACTGTGGGGAATTACATAATTATGCACCCACATAATTTTGCACATAAAATGCATGGCCATGCGTAATTGCATAATTGTGAATAATTCAACCCCTGCAGGCTCTGTGCCTCTACCTCCTCTAGACAGATGGTAAGTGAGGAGGGGAAGCTCTCCAGAACTCCAGGAGGAAACCACATGTGGAGGCACAGATACCAACCAGCCCAAAGGTGCATGATTCCAGGCCTCCACATGTAGCTTCCCACTGGAGTTCTGGAAGCCCCACATGGAGGCATGGAGCCAGCCCAACCCAATGACATGCAGCTCCCTCCTTCAGTGCCATGAGCCCCATATGTTGGCATGGAGTCAGCCAGGTCTGGTCTGAAGATACATACCAGCCAGCCAGGCTAGGCCAGTTCCATGCTACTGTGTGCAGCCCTTGGGATTCAGCCAGAGCCATGTGCCTGCTGTGGCCAGGAGTGCCCCAAGAGCCTGCTGCCTGCTGCTGTTCAGCTGCTGGTGGAGGGGAATACGTACCATCAGAGGAGACATGTGGGGAGGTTCCACACAAACCCTACACCCACCCATACTCCCCCACAAACCACACACACTACCTGCTAAATCCAGACCCCATACCCACAAAGCCCACACAACCAAACCCCCACACCTTCACAAATCCCCCTTATCCCCCCACACACCCCACTCCCATTTCTTCAACCATCCAAAGTACCTGCATCTATTTCTAAAGAAGGTTCAAAAGGTATTATATTTAGTGTAATTTTTTGAGTAATTAATTTTACATAATTTTGAATTTTTCTGCACATAATTTCCTGGGGTGTAAGTAATGACAAAGGTTGTGTACATCCTTTCAAATGATCTAGGATAATTCTGCAAGGGAAATTCTACTTTTCTCCTGGTAGAAAAAATATCTAGAGGCATCTGAACAGACATTCAAATGTTGAGCTGCTAAAGAGCAGAGAACCTGCAGTGTTGATGCAGCTCAGCTGGGAAGGGCCCTATGTGCACATCTCAGATGTTTTGCAAACTCTCTTAGCCAGAGACAGAATGGCAGCAGGGCACAGGGCAGCCCTGATGGACTTATCCAGACTCTTCAGAGTAGGCCTGTGTCTCCCTGCAACACAATGTAAGATTGTGAAGGGGATATGCCAAGGGCAGGCAATTACTCTTGCCCTTGGAAGTACTCCTTTTGGGAGGGGAGGGGTCAGCATCTTAGAACCTGAAAAAGCAAATCATACACTAAAAGTCAAATGCCTACTGTAACATAGTTTAATTTTATTACAAAAAAAAATTGTTATGATTTGTGTTTATGTACTGTATATAGAGGTGATTGCATAATAACTCAAAATAAATTCTTAGTCTTTTATATCGTGTGGGGGGTGTGGTTGTGTGTGTGTGTGTATGGTGGGGGGCTTATGGTGGAGGGTGGGTGTATGTATGGTATGGAGTTCTGTGTGTATGGTGGGGTGTGGGGGTGTTTATGGTGGGGTATGTGTATGGGTGAGGTTGTGTGGGAGTTTGTGAGGAAGCAAGGCTATGTGTCGGGGGACATAGGGTATGTTAAGGGGTTGTGTGGGATGTGGGTGTGTGGCTCTGGATCAAACTATCCTCTCCTGCAGTCAATACAGGTAACACTGGGGGAAAAGGTGTGTGTGTCTGTGTGTGGTTTGTGGGGTGTGAAGGAGCATGGGAGGGGTGTGAGGACTCCCCCCAGACTCTTCCCATAGTGTAGCAGCAGGTGGGGGCACTGGTGCCTGGTTCTGGCCAGTGCTGTACCTCAAAGCAAGGAGTGCAGCCCGTTTTCTTCCCTGGCACTCCCTGCACTCATGAAGCACAAGAGGGAAATCCGGGGTGCTGGACCTGGCTTCTTTCCCTGCCCCAGCCCACTCCAGTGCCTGGGGCTTTCCTCTTGTGCAGGGAGTGCCAAGGAAACAAACAGCCCAGCAGGGGCTGCACTCCTCACAGCACTGGCGGGAGCCAGGAGCCAGGTATCAGCACTAGAGCACCCCCCACACACACACTACTGCTGGGGTCCCCACTGCCTGCCAGGGCTGCATGCTATGGGTGGAGTGTGTGGAGGGGTCCCCATACCTCCCCCTCACACCCACACCCTGCCCAGCTGACCACATTGCTGCTGCCCCTCTGGGCATAGGCTCTGCACTGCAACCAACCCCAGCCCACACTGGATGCTCCAGCCCAGATGCAGCCTTGCCTCTGTCCCTCCTTTCCCTACCTGCTGCCCAGAGAGAGCAGACACCGGGGAAGCCTGCAGCAACAACCTCATCCTAGCTAGTGGGGCCAGCCCTTCTGCCCATGAGGGACGTGGGTGACACATAATAAGATAAGTTGGGCATGGGTGTAGGTGCCTCATTCCATCCTCATGAGTGGAAGAGCTGGGTGGGGTGCAATTTATTGGGGGGTGTCATGGCTGGAAGAAAGTGCCAGGTGGACCAGATCCAGCCTGCAGGCCACATTTTGCCCACCTCCGGAATATGTTGTGCTCAGCCAGAGCAGTGGAGCCCAGTCCAAATGTCTCCCAGGAGATGCGAAGTGAGGGAGGGAAGGAGATCAAAGCACCCAGGGATGCTGGAGGACTGTGCTATGACTTCTCTCAGAAGAGAACCTGTAATAAAATCAGAGGTCTTCTTGTTTAGAGAACACCTCTATGAAGCCAAGTTGTATCGAGCCAAATTGCATATAAATATTCTGAAATAAAAATTATTTCAAGCCTCCAAGTCTGAATTCCAATTTTAATGCACCAAGGTGTTCAGATTCACTTAGTACAGTAAAAAATAATTTTCCTGAGAAATTCAGATCCACTCTCATCCATGTTTCAACCCTCATGTTTAAAGCTAATATATGTTCATTTTTAGTTTCAGTTCAGGAACAGCTCTAACCCTAATCTATAAACAATAACCTGCCATTCCAGATATCTCATCATGCATTATCAATACACATATATTAATCATTATTTAGATTGACTTTTATATTTTTTTAATAATGATTAGTGTGAAATAATTCTTAGCACTAATGATATATAGCCATCAGGCCTGTAAGTCATAGAGCCGAACAACCCTACATAAAGCTAAGCCGAGTAAAATGGGTACTACTGATCTCAACATTCAAATGAGAAAGAAAAAGGTATGGAATGGCCTCATCCAAGGTCACATAGGAAGTGACAAGATTGCAATCTACTGCTATAACCACACTGCCTCTCATAGTAGGGTATATACAAACTATATCTCCATGTGTATAGCCAAACCATATGTTAACTGATCTTTAATAATCTCAAAATGTTTCTTGAATTCAGCCCCAGGAAAAAAATTATGTATCTTTTCTTCAAGTTCACTGTCTTCTGGGCATGACAAAAACATGAAAATACATGTTTTAAAATGAATACATTGGGCTTACATTTTCTCATATGTGACTTTTCTCAGGGGTTCCATATCTCTAGAATTAAAATGCATGCTTCATTGCTTTCCTCACTTTTCAGTAATTATAAATTCTGATGAGTATAAACTGTTGCTAAGATATATTCGCATGGCAAATGCAGCCAAGCCTAAACATAGAAAGGTATAGGTTATTGTTTGGCTTCTTAGTGAGATCTCATCCAGATATAATTACATTTTCTCTCCATCACTAAATTACATTTTTTTCACCTGTTGTCTATTTATTTAAACAAAAAAAACCCTAAAGTCATGAAATCTTAAGCTACTTACCAGTAACAAATTGAGAGCAAGTTACTAATTTTATAAAAGTATGCATATTCCCTCATGGTTTTATAAATTAATCTAAAATTATCACTGTCTCAGAAGAGCATTATATCTGGCCACAAATGTTTTTAGATTTTGTCAGATATTGTGTATCCAATAGCTCTGCATTTTTTTTTTTTTTTCAATTCATAGCTTGGGCATTCTGCTTTGGCCTTTCTAATGCAAGCTGGTTGTTGTCTAAGACTGGCTAGATAGCTACATATCATTCATCTGTGACTTTCCAGGCTTTGCATATCATACAAGTTACATATTGTTTCAAAAGGATTCATTGTTTATGGTTTTATGCTTTTTTATCTTATCTAAGCCAGGGAGGACAAGATCAGCGTTATTTAAAGACTTATTTATAATTTGGTATGTATAAAATGTACCCATTTTCTCAATGCATTTTCTTACAGTCACTGAGGATTGATAAGAATAACACACGTAATTACTTACATGTATAAAGTACACGAGTAGGCTTTATAATAAGAGATTAATTTTGGGAATTTATTTTATTGTACACTTATTTTTATTAATGCTCCCTAATGAAGAAAATATGTGCTTATAATCTCCCCATATTCAAGCACCTTTTCGTGTTCTATTCTGTGGGTATATTAACTAAATTATCATAATAATGTACAGGTATTTTCCATGCTTCCATAGAGTTAAGCAATTCTTGTAAAACAAGACTTTATGTTCTAAATAGCAACAGGTATCCAGAAAAAGCAGTAGAAAGTAATGTCAGCAGTCTATTTTAGTTTACATTCCACATGGGACTTACTTAGACACTCAGGAACTAGGAAACCCAGGAGATTCTCCCCCTCCCAAAAAGGGTTTGAACCTGCATCTCATCTGCTTTTTCACCAGCAGTGTGACCACAGGTTTTATAGTGTCCTGGCCCCAATGCAGCTATTTTTTTTTAAGCTAGTTCAGGCAATTAAGTGATGGAGGTCTCAAAATAAAGCTAACTAGGAAGTGAAGGAACCTGAGATTCTAGCCTAGACCCTTGATCTCAGTGGAGTAAAAATTGCCCTGTTGTCCTCCATCCATTTAAGCAAGTGATTATAAAATTCAACGTGGAGTAGCTTAGTTTTAAAAAGAAGGCTGGTTAAGGGCCTGGTTAACATCTAACCTGTGGTGAGAACAATATATTAAGACATTAGGGAGATGAAGGTTCCTATCCCCTCTAGGTAAAGGGGAAGATTAGAGCATGTATCTATTTTTTGTCTACCTATGTATATTTTCTGGGTGTGCCTTAAGTATTAAATTAAAATATGAAAGAGCCCTACTTCTCCAGTGTGTAATACCTGATTCTGATGGATCTTCACCTATGTACAATTTCAAGACTTATGTCTGTGCAGGTATGCAGATATAGAGCTCTGTACCTGGCTTGAGAGAGTGCAACCTGCTGTACAACTTAGTAGACATATCAGCACCTGTGAGTTCACCTAATAGGATGTCTACCTGTGCACAATGCCAAAACACCAGTTTTACTGCTAAGCAAGTGCCATTTAGGTATGCAAAATGAAATAGGTTTATACCCTAAATTTGTTTTCTTGCACTCAGAACCATCTGAGAAATTTCCCACTGAAATCAGTGTGGCTTTTTGGCAGGCAAAGGAGTCATATGAGCTCTTTGTCTGAATAAAGTCTGCCTTCCACAGTTGTTCTGTTGAGGGTCCACAATAATCAAAAGAGCATTATATCCAGCCACAAATGTTTGATAGATTTTCTCATATATTGTGTATCCAATAGCTCTGTAACTTTTTGGTACATGGCTTGGGCATTCTGCTTTGGCCTTTCTTTGTTGCTGGGGATAAGAGGGATAATGTAATTTTTGAATGTGTATGTAGTAGGCTATCGAGTAGGAGTTGAGGTATGAAATGCATTATATGTATATATCAGTGGAGAGACCATTACTGCAACACTGGTGTCACCCCTCTCCCTTCCCCCAACCTTATAGTGGACTATTGTGGCTGTTGAAAAAAAATATTAAAAAATGGAAATGATTCAGAAAAGGGCAACAGGAAAAGATCTTTGTTTGAAAAATACATATTAGCATTTGTAGTTAGCCTTTTCTGGAACCTACAGATGCCATTAAAACCTTAGGGCACAAATGGTACCAGTTATGCTGTTTCCATAGAGAAGTGAAGGACTTCAGCCTGTTTTCCTTATCAAGTTTAACAGTATCTTGCTTACCATTTATAACACCTGCAAAACAGAATTATCTATGGTCACATAACTTGATCCAATGTCAGACCCAATGTTTGAACTAAATAAATTCAAATAGTTATGATTAAGGAAGTAGTTTTGAGTTGGAGGCAGAAATTATTGGGTGAGGTCCAGATCATAATTGTCCTGTCTGGCTAAATAAACAAGATGCCTTTTTCCAGGTTAAGGACTGAAGAATGTCAATTCATGTAAATGTAAATGTAAATGTAAATGTTTATCACTTTGAACGAGTGGGATAGTAACGGTCCAAATCAGTGGCATTTGATCAAAGCAATGAGCATTTTCACAGATTTAAATTTGAATCGTATTTCTGCCATCTTCTGTTTCCTTTATTTTACAAATTTCTGTCATTACAATAAGATATTAGAATTTCAATACCTGATATTATTCTAGAAAAGTCAATAATATGCTGTGAAAAACTGACCTTTTCAATATTCCTTTGTTTTATTGGTTGGTGTAGCACAACATGCTACACTAAAGAGGTGTGAGACTTTCTACCAATGATTTTCCAAATTTAGGAATGCAGGTAAGAGTCAGGAATACAATAAAATGCTTTGCTAAATACTATACCAAAAGCTTCTAGCATTTATAAAGCTTTGTTAAAATAGTGTCGAAGGTGTTTAAGTACTTTCCAGGAGTAAGAATGGAGAGTAAATTGTGGATCAAGCTATATTTACACATCTAGACTGCAAGCTTATCATGATCAGCAGTGACACCCTCAAACACATTGCATTGCTTTGCCTATACCCCCTTCCCTGTATTGGGAGGAAGCAATATGGCTATGCCTGTATGGTACAAGAGGTAGGATAATGAGTACAGTTACTCAATCATGCTTACTAGCCAATCCTTGGTATTGTGAATGTAGCTATCCTGCTTCTGCTCAGGATGGATACTGTATGTGATGATAAAATTATGTATTTAAGAACATCATTGTTTGGCACTGTAGGTTTATGGCCTAGATGTGGCAGCAAAGTTAAAAATTGTGAATTTTGGGTTACTTTTTATGACCAAAAAATTGGGATTTTTTGTTTTTTAATCAGAGAAAAGCAGGATCTCTGATCATGATATACAACTCACAGGCTGCAACCACCAAGACACAAGCTGATGACCTTTCTTGTCCATCAAGAAACGCCCCCCCCTCCATTTTTGAAAATTTTAAAGGCAGTCACTTGGCCACAATGATTTAGACAAGGGCTGTCTTCCCTTAATCCAGAGACTGAACTAAATTAACTTAAGAGTTCTCGTCCAGCCCTACTTTCCTATGGTTTTATGATCCTATTTATAATTTATGTTTGCTTACTATCATCCAGCACAATAATTTTCAGTGTGGGACTGGGTAGGGCAGAGCAGGGGGCACTACGATCATTACATTTCCTCTGTTTCTGCATCATCACCTTCAAAAGAATAACTTGTATTTATTCAACTTGCTGTCATTGAAAACCAAGTTAGGCACTTAAATATATTTGAGCATCTGGGCCATGTTATATTACATTGCTAAACGTTAAACACGGAAGAATAAGAACACTGAATACAGTCTTAGATAATGTACAACACTGGATAAAGCCTGACTGATGTATGGGGATGGCTGAAGCTACATCTTTTGGAGGGAAGATTGTCAAAGTTAGGGTGCAAAAACAAAAAGAGATAAGATTAGGACATAGATTACAAAGTCCTTTTTTAACCTAAGGGCAACATTTTTTCAGATTTGGAATCATCCTTTAACATGAAACTATGAAACTATGATATAATGTAAGGGAGGGGGGGTTGTGTTTTTTTTTCCCCAGGGGGGAGGTTGTTTGTTTTTCCTCATTGAGTCCAATTGTGTCATAGTTTCATAGTTAGTAGGGTCAGAAGGGACCTGAGCAGATCATCAATTCCGACCCCCTGCCATTCAGGAAAGAGTACTGGGGTCAAATGACCCCAGAAAGGTGATTGTCAAGCCTTGTCTTAAAGACCCCCTGGGTAGGAACCAGCACCAGTTCGCTTGGAAGTTGGTGCGAGATCCTAGCCACCCTGACAGTCAAGTAGCGCCTCCTGATGTCTAATCTGAATTTACCCTCTGCCATCTTGTAAACATTATTTCTAGTCACTCCTGGTAGTGTTTGGGGAAACAGGGATTCCCCCAAGGCCTGCTGGTCCCCTCTGACTAGTTTGTAATAGGTCACTAGATCCCCCCACAGCCTTCTCTTGTGGAGGATGAACAGGTTCAGGTCCCATAGCCTGTCCTCGTAGGGCCTGCCCTGCTGCCCCCTGATCATGCAAGTGCCCCTCCTCTGGACCCTCTCCATGCTGTCCACATCCCTCTTGAAGTGCGGCGCCCAGAACTGGTCGCAGTACTCCAGCTGTGGCCTGACCAGTGCTGCATAAAGGGGGAGGTTCACCTCCCTGGACCTGCTTGAGATGCATCTCTGGATGCATGACAAGGTGCGGTTGGCCTTCCTGACTGCCTCCTGACACTGCCGGTCCATGTTCATCTTGGCATCAGTAATGACTCCAAGATCCTTTTCTGCCTCTGCACTGATGAGAAGGGAGTTCCCCAGCCTGTAGGTATGGTGGTGGTTCTTCCTCCCCAGGTGCATCACCTTGCACTTGTCAGTGTTGAATCCCATCCTATTCTCGTCCACCCACCCTTGTAACCTGTCTAGGTCCGACTGTAGCCTATTCCTTCCTTCTAATGTGCCCACATCCCCCAATATCTTAGTGTCATAAGCAAATTTGAACAGGGTACTTTTTACCCCCCGTCCAAGTCACTGATGAAGATATTGTATAGTGAGGGCCCGAGGACCGAGCCCTGCGGAACCCCACTGTGCACATCACTCCAGGTCAAAAATGACCCATCCACCACCACTCTCTGGGGGCGGCCCTTCAGCCAGTTGGCGACCAATTTGACTATGTAGGTGTTGACACCACAGTCCCCCAATTTCTTAATGAGAATGGGGTTAGAGACGGTGTTGAAGATCTTCTTAAAGTCCAGGAAGACTATGTCCACTGCTATCCCTGCATCTAAGGATTTGGTGACCTGGTCATAGAAGGCCACCAGGTTAGTCTGACAGGACCTACCTCCAATGAACCTATGTTGGTTGCCCCTAAGCTTAATCTCCCCTGCTGGCCTCTGACATGTGCCAGAATAATTCTCTCAAAAAGCTTACCCAGGATGGAGGTAGACTAACTGGCCTAACTGTTCCCCAGGTCTTCCTTCCTTCCTTTTTTGAAGATGGGAACCGCATTGGCCCTCTTCCAGTCCTCTGGCAGTGCACCAGAGCACCACGAGTGCTCGTAAAGCCGTGCCAGGGGTCCCACAATGACCTCAGCTAATTTCCTCAGCACTCTGGGGTGGAGATCAGCCAGATCAGCTGATTTAAATACATCCAGTCCCTCCAGAAGTTCCCTGACTAGATCTTCCCTGACCCTTGGCCTAGGTGTGCCTCCCCTGGGGCCTGAGGGAGGCCCAGTCGGGGGGCTGATCTGGTCCCTGCTCAGGAAAAAGGAGGCAAAGAAGTTGTTAAATAGGTTAGCTTTGTCATCTGGTGTGAAAACCAAATTTCCTAGTGTGTCTTGCAGAGGCCCCACGTTACCCGATACTTTCTTTTTGCCCCTATGTATTTAAAAAAGGACTTCTTGTTGTCCTTGATACAGGAAGCTAGTGCAAGGTCCATCTCTGCCTTGGCCTTTCTGACTGCCCCGCTGCATCCCCAAGCAGCCGCTTATAATCCTCCCTGGTGATGGCCCCTCCCTTCCAGTGCGTGTACGCCTGCCTTTTAGCTGGAATACATTCCTTTGGTGAGCCATGGGGGCTTTTGCACCCTCCTGCTCCCTTTGATCCATGTTGGGATTACCTCCATTTGGGCTTGGAGGATCATCTCTTTAAGGAGTGACCACTCTTCTTGGACACCTGGCTCCCCTCCCCTCTGGGACCTCAGTGCTTCCCTGACTATTCTCCTTAGCTCATTGAAGTCTGCCCTCCTGAAATCTAGGGCTGCTGCCTTGCCACCTTGTGCTGGATGGTGAGTTTCAGCAGGCAATGATTACTGTCACCCAGGTAGTCGAGCACCTGCAGCCCCATCATCAGGTCATCACCCGTGGCCAGCACCAGGTCCAACAAGGCGTCTCCCCTGGTGGGGCTGTGCACCTCCTGGGTTAGATGGAGGTCCTGCATTTGGGCTAGGAACCTACGTGAGTGGTCAGACCTGGCTGACTGCTCTTCCCAGCAGATGTCTAGAAAGTTCAGGTCACCCATAATGATCATGTCCATTGACCTAACTACCTCTGTGAGCTGACTCAAGAATTCCTAGTCGAGCTCTTCCCCTTGGTTGGGTGGTCTGTAGTAGACCCCCACCGTTAAGTCTCTTTCCCCTTGACTACCTTGTATCCTAACCCAGAGCACTTCCATGTGCCCCTCCTCTGACTCTGTGCTACCTGATGAGGATGTGTCATAGTTTCATAGTTTCTAGGGTCAGAAGGGACCTGAGCATATCATCTAGTCTGACCCCCTGCCATGGCAGGAAAGAATACTGGGGTCAAATGACCCCAGCAAGATGAGCATCTAACCTCCTCTTAAACAACCCCAGGGTAGCAGCCTGCACCACTTCTCTTGGAAGTTGGTTTCAGACCCTAGCCGCCCTGACCGTGAAGTAGCGCCTCCTGATAGCTAACCTAACCCTACCCTCTGCCAGCTTGTGACCGTTATTCCTGGTCACTCCTGGTGGTGCTCGGGGGAACAGTGACTTCCCCAATGCCTGCTGATCCCCCCTGACTAGTTTATAACAAGCCACAAGATCCCCCCTCAGCCTTCTCTTTTGGAGGCTGAACAGGTTCAGGTCTCGTAGCCTCTCCTCATAGGGCTTGCCCTCTTGTCTCCTGTTCATATGAGTGGCCCTCCTTTGCACCATCTCCATGCTGTCGACATCCCTCTTGAAGTGTGGCACCCAGAACTGGACACAAAACTCCAGCTGCGGCCTGACCAGTGCCGCATAGAGGGGGAGGATCACCTCTTTGGACCTCTTTGGATGTGTATTCCTCCTTAATGTAGAGCGACACACCCCCACCTTTCTGCCCTGTCCTGTCCTTCCTGTACAGCCTACAGCCCTTGATATTCACTGCCCAGTCACGTGTTGGGTCCCACCACGTTTCAGTGAGCTCCACTATGTCTGGGTTGGTGTCAGCTAGCAGGAGGGTAAGTTCCTCCTGCTTATTTCCTATACTATGAACGTTTGTGTAGAGGCATTTGAGGCCTGCTGTGGATGTGTGCACTGGCCCCCTAATCACAGCATTGCCCTGGACCCTGTTGCTTACCTGTTCATCAGTCTAGACTGGGCTGTACTTGTGAGTGCTGCTTGGTTTAGTGGTCCAAGGCTTCCTCCTCCCTCATCTTCTCCTTCCCCTGATGAGCCTAGTTTAAAGCCCACCAGAGGAGATCTACCAACCTAAAAGAAAACAAGCTCTTACCTTTAGGGGAAAGGTGGAGCCCATTCCAGGTGAGCATGTCTCTCATCGTGATGTGCGGGCCGTTGTCAAGGAAGTCAAAGCCTGCCTCAAGACACCATTCCCAAAGCCACCAGGTGGTCTCTGAGATGCATGTCTCATGCCGTCTTGCATGTCCACTCACTGGTAGAACAGAAGAGAATACCACCTGTGCACCTATCTTCTTCAGCACGCCCCCAGAGAGTGATAGTCTGACATCAGGTGATTAGGGCTTCTCCTGGCCGCATCATTAGTACCCACATGGATTAGAACCATGGGGTAGTAATTGGTGGGCTGGATCATGGCCTGGATCATCCCTGTCACGTCATGTATCTTTGCTCCGGGTAGGCAGTAGATCTCGCGTGTTGAGAGGTCCTGGCGACAGATGGGGCCCTCTGTACCTCTTAGGATGGAATCACCTATGATGATCATTCGACGCTTTCTCCTCCGGGACTGCTGAGCTCCTTTGGCCTGTTCAGAATGTAGAGAGTCTGGAGTTGGCTGCTCTCCCTCCTTCTCCTCCAGTGTTGCCAGGGCCTCATACCTGTTCTCCAGCCAGACTGGAGGAAATGGTACTGCTATGTTATGAGCAGCTGTGGTTCTGGAGGTGACTGTCTGTCACTCTGCAGTGGAGGGCACTTCCCGAGGTGCTTCTGCCTTGGGTGTGTGGCCCTGCAAGGAAAGGAAATAGTCGTCAATTTCTTCCTCCACCTCCCTGATTCCCCTTAGCCTGCTAACCTCCTCCTGGAGCTCCCTCACCTGCACCTCCAGGGCCCTAAGGCAGGTCCCTGCAGGACAGGTGTGGGGGTCCCCAATCTCTTCCCCCCTGGGCCTTGCTGGGCAACCCCCACAAGCCAGGGGGTGGGAGGATGCCAGCTCCCCCATGGGCTCTGTCTGGGTGGAGGCCTCAGACAAGCCTTGGCAGCACTCCACATCAACACCATCATAAGAGCTTCTGCTTGTTTTTAGCTTAGTACAGTGCCTTTGCCCTAGTAGGAGTCTCCCTCCTGGCCCTTCCTGCTCACCTGCCAGCGCAAACACCTACGCAAATGCTGGTGCGCTCTTACAGAACATGCCTGTTTGCGCATTCTGTTTGCACGGCGTGGCTTGGGAGCATGGCTCCCTACCGGCTCAGCTAAGAGGGATCTGGAGGGAAGCCCTCCAGATCCAGCTCAGCTGCATCCAGTTCCTATGCCCACTTACCTTAGGGGGATCAGCTGCTACTGTGTCTGCCTCTGCCTCGGGTCTGATAAGGGGGCACACTTATGTGCGGGACACACATGTGCCTGGATCCCTCCTCTCCCCGCTGTTCCTGGCTCCCGAGTGCTCCTGAGTGTCAATTACTTGAATTTCCTAAATGTAGATTATAAATTCTATTTTTACTGGGATAGTTTATTAGTACTAGTAAAAGGCACTTTCTGAGTTAAAAATGCATTGAAGAACTTTGGAACTGATGGTTTAAAAAGACCATTGTCTTGAAACAGCTTCTGGATAAACACTCCATAACATTTTTCTCCCCTAGTGCTCTGCTTAGAAACTTTCTCTGTGGCTTCTATTAAAGTCACAAAATGTTGGTTTTTTTGCCATTCATAAGGTGAACTTTCATTGGGTCTCTCATATATTTAAAAAGTTAAAGTTAGATAAAGGTCTGCTGTACTATCGCTTTAATGGTTCTCGATAGGGACAAAGTCACAATTTTGTCATTTAAGATCATTTGTTTGGAAAAATTGATGTCATACAAGTGTACTTTACTATAGAAAGCAAAGTAACCAAAGGCCTGATTCTTATTTATACTGAGTATATCTACACATGTGCCTAACTGTGCAGTAGACTAATTTGCTGCAGTGTAAAGCATCACAGTCTACACATGTAATGCTATTAGACCACAGCAAATTAATTTTTCCCACTGTTGGGGACAGTAGTGTTTTACAGCCATGAAAATACTTGCACCTAAACGCAGATGTAAACACTGACTTCTGTGTACATAGTACCCGGTCAGCCCATGCAGCAGAGTGCCAGACCCCTGCCTGCTGCCAAGCCACAGGACTCCACATACTAGGGCACTCTCATATCCCAGCCATCCTCTCCGCCACCTGATGCTGCCTTTCATGTCCCGGCTGGCTCCTCCACCACCCAACAGAGTCTGGAGCTAACCAACTGGCTCCCTGCCAGCTCGTGGCTGCTCTACCCCAGGTCAAATTGTTGTGGTCCTGGGCACAGCATCTGTACATGTGCCCTGGACCACAGCAGTTTGAATATCTACATATGCTGTTAAGGTGTAATGATAAACTCTAGTGCAAACTGTGCCATAGTTCATCATGTTACCTTAATGGCATGTGATGCATCCACTGATACCATTTTACATTGTCTACTCAGTAGAACCTGGATCATTCTTATCCATTTAGTTCACAATCTGCTTTACCCACAGGAGGATGCTGAATTAAAAATGACTCAGCCATCTGTGTATTACTCCACATGGCTCCATTTCAGCAATCATCTCATTAGAAGTGCCACGCAGCTCACTGGAGGACCATTACTCTTTAAAATAAAAGCCAGAGCAAACCAGCAAACAACTAGAGACCTGAGTAGTCTTGTGCATCGGTTTATTGTGATTTTGTTTACCCTGGATACTGAACAAATCTTGTATCTTATTGCGGGGGGGGGGGTGTCGAGGAAGTAAGAAACTAATCCTTAAAAATATCTAGGTTCTACTATGTAGTATAAATTCAAAACTTAATCATACCCAAAGGTCCCTAATACAGACAAGAATAAGAATTGAGTTTATGAAGTGGCATATGAATAGGTAGAAATGTTTCTATTATATTAGGTTCTAGTCCACAAAAACATATAAGCATATGCTTAAAGTATATGAATAATCTTACTGACTTCAATTGGATTAATTAAGCAACTGCACACATATTTTTACTGTAGTATGCTCTGTAGGAGGGGTATTTTTCTTAATTCATATTCTATTGATGCTGAAAAAAAAATTCATCATCACTGAAACCAC
The DNA here is from genome assembly GCF_052110815.1 of Crocodylus siamensis. Lineage (NCBI taxonomy): Eukaryota > Metazoa > Chordata > Crocodylia > Crocodylidae > Crocodylus > Crocodylus siamensis. The sequence continues at coordinate 352,012,624 of NC_143395.1, forward strand.
CTTGAAGCAGAAATTGGCAGAATCAAATTCTCTCTTCTTGTTGATCTATTAGAGTTCTAGGGGATTTGAAGATATTTTCAGCATTTTCTACATCACATTAACTGATTTGCATCCCACAGTTTGAATTGGCCTGAGACGGGGCCAGGGCTTATGGAAGCCAAAGGTCCCATGAGTGGGGCCACAGTTAATGGGCGAAGGGGACTGTTGAGCCAGCTGCCTGAAATGATATCTACGAGGCTTGGGCTGCAGTGTAGGGGTGGAATGGAACGGCAGATAGCCGCCCCCCACAATATCACAGTGTAAAATGGGAAGCCTCCCACCTTAATTAACAACCTAATTAATTACAACAAGGTGTGGCAGGAGAGACTGGTGGGCAGCATGCCCAGAGGCAGGCGGGAAACTAGCTCTGTGCTTAGTCAGTGACCCCCACTTTGCCACAGTAAACACTGCTACATTGTTACAGTTATCTAAAGTTTTGTTCCAGAAGGTGCAATTGACCTGATACTTAGGAGGGTGAGGTGCTGTTGGCACATTTGACTTTGAAAAGGTGGTACTTTGTTCCTGATAGCCTCTACTTTTTCCATTGATTTTCCCTTGCAGGGATTAGGGTTGTTGGTTGTAGCCACGTTGGTATAAGGACATAAGCAGATGAGGTTCTTTGGGTAGATATGATATCTTTTACTGGGTGATATATTTCTAATAAGTTTTCAGATCTACCCAAAGAACCTTGCAGGGATTAATATTTGCAATGAGTATCTTCTTCTCTGAGTTTCTAAGGACTGTTTTTCCTAAAAGCAATGCTGTATATAAATGCTAGTTAATATAGTTTAAATTGCCTGATTCAGACTGCCTTAGTATGCATTAACTTTAATCCTCATTCAATGAGGATTAGTTAATTGGATTGGAGTCCACTTTAATTCAGACTACAGACATCCACATGTATATGATTACAGCTGTAGTCCAGATTAAACCTAAAAAAGAACATATATGAACAGCCCTAGAGCTTAATCCATTTTTCTTCTAATGCCAAGTCATACAGAAAGTGAAGCCATAAAAAAAAGTCTGAAGTGCAAAGAAACCTAGAGGAACAAGTGTTGCAATGGAATCAAATATTCACAAGTAAATTCTATATAAATTAAAAAATAAACCACTAATTACTGTTCATGTTCATAGTAATTAGATTATGGTCTGTATATTTGTTGTTTTGAGGCTATTTTTTCACTAGTACCTAAAAGTTTAGTAGTTTAATTTAAGTTACTTATTTAATTATTAAATGTTAACCTTCTACAAATAGAAGATTAATTTAATGATTTAGACTTTAAGATAATTTCTGGCTAGCTAAGGCAGAAAACAAGTTGTTTTTAAGATTTTACCTTTACTTTTGTGATTAAGAAAAAAATCTGTCCGCAAAATATAGTAGAAAATGGCATGTGTGCACCCTTTGAGAATTATTTTTCATCTCTAAACTATGTGCTGTCTACTACTGGGGTGGTCAGGTTGCCTTGACTGCCTAGATTTGAAGTGAAGGAACAGCTTTCTGATTAGTTGTCTGTAGAAAAAGTGTAAAATTAAAAAATTCATCTGTAATGACTCTCTGCAATTGTGATATAAATTAAATGAGATTGTCCCTGTGTAAATTACCTAGCCCTAATAGAGTCTTTCCATTCATCATCTGAAAATCTCAGTTATGTTGTAACCCATTAATGGTTGTGGAGGACTTCTACTCATATTGACCATTCTGAGAATTTATGTAAAGCGTGGGGTTTTTGTTTTTAAATACCATGCCCATTTTCAAAATACATTCAGCAAAATGAGATATGATTTCAGATGGCCTGAGGCCAACATGCTCAATGATTGTACAGTTATTTAGTGTTATGGAAAACTAGGGCCACATTTGCTGACCATTCAGTTCCAGTTCCTTTCCTAAAGATATAAAATCTGATTTCCTAACAGTAGTGCTAATTTCTCTAATTACTGAAAGTGAAAATAGATATAGGATATAAATAATACATACTTTAATTGTATTATGCCCTTTAAGAATATATGCCACTATTTTTAAGAAGAAAACATATATATAATGTATACACTTATATTTGTATTATATTGCAATAATGTAAAGGAATATGGTACGGTATAGTCTGGGTATATGGTATGGGCATGGCATGACATATTTTCATTTTAGAAAAACTGGGTGCATCTACACATGCAATTAATTCAAAACTATAAACTCTGAAGCAGTTTGAGGCAGGCTAAACTACTCCCAGGCACAGTATCTACATGTGTACCTGGGGAAGCAGCAATTGAATTGGGACCGAGCAGTTTACATTGGACCCACTCCTAATATCAGGGGGCATCAGGGTCAGTACCAGAATCTGGGTGGGTGCATCAGGCAGTGGAGGGGTTGGCTGTGGTGTAATGGTGCTGAAAGTGCAGAGCGTGTGGCTAGATGGTAGGCAGGAGTCTGGACCCCCTCTGGCTGATCTGACCAGGCACAATATACACCTGCAGTCAGAGTCAATATGTGCATTTAATCACAGTAAATTACCTCACCATAAAATAGTACTATTCCTGACAGTACTATCCTATGGCACCATTAATTAGTTTACTGAAGCCTAATAGCATCACATGCTTACACGCTGACACTTTACTCTGCAGCTAATTAGTCTACTCTTCAGTTAAGTGCATGTGTTGTTGACCTGGCCACTGAGAAGGATTCTCATAAAGAAACAATATGTTCAGTGGCCATATCTACACGAGATGCTTATTGCTCAGTAGCTTGTTACTACTGCACAGTAGTGTCGTGGGGCATAAACCATGATACAGTGCACATAGTAATGAACTGTTGCACAGTAGTAACAAGCTACTGCAGTCTGTATCACCAGGAAGCTGAGTGGGGGCACTGCTGCACAGTAATGCTGGTTACTGCACAGTCATTTAGCATTTGGGTACACAAGCACTAAATGGCTGTGTAGTAACAACTGCACAGTCAGTGTCTCATGTAGACACGACCAGTGAGAAGAATACTGAAGACTGGAGAATGTTATCACCTTTTTAAAAAAAATCCTAGTTACCTTAAGAACAAATTATTGTTGGAGGGTCTAGCACATTTCATGTTTTGTTTGGAAGGTGAATGAATTTAGGCTAAAATATGCTAGCAAATTATCTCAACCATTACTTTGACTTAATCAGGTAGAATCAGTATTTGTTTTAGTGTATTAATGATTTAAAATTGAATCATCACACATTTTCATTGTTCAAATGTAGATGTAAATGACAGCTTTGCCAACCATTTAAACCTAAACTGTTACAGCAATGCTAAGTAGCTGTTTCAGGAGTATTTGAGATTCCTTGTCACACTTCCACTCTTATCACTGTCAAAAAACCTGATGACTAGAATATTACATTTGATTAATTAATATTGTTTCAGTATCAAGCATCTCACTCACAATTATGGTGAAAAAGGTAACCAAAATAAAATATTACAATAATTCATTCGATTTTCTTTTTATTGCTGTTTGATGGTGATTTTCAAAGTAGTACAAACAGATAGTAAAAAAACAAAAAAATCCTGTCTAAAGTAATCTAAATCATGAACAAAATGTAGACCTTTATCATAAGAGAAAATGTTCTGAGGGGACTGGGACAGGGGGAGAGAGAGTATGTGATCTTCTACATTTCCCATTAATATTGTTTACGCAACCAAAGTATTAGATGAACTAAACTGGCCTGATTTTGTATTCACTTCCTTTTACCTGGTGAAGGTGTTTACCTGTGAAATGTCAATACAAAGTATGTTATACTGATTGGAATTATATCAATCTAGCTATAATGGAACACTTATTTCAGAATAAGTAAGCCAGTCAATTTCCCTGGTAGACAGCACTTAACAGATGGATAATAGCTGAATGTGGATGAGGCTGTGTTAGAAGCTGTGTCTCTCTGCAGTTAGCACTGCCTTTTAACATGAGTCCTATGTAACTGGAAAAAACATCTACAATTTTTCCCAAGTACAAAACTCACTGTTAAAGCAAAAATATCTTCTGCTGTATGATCCTCCCTCTCTCTCCCTCTCTATCCCCCGCCCCGCCCCCAGAAACAACAAGCTACATGACAATGGAAGTCACCATTTTAAAATATTTCTGGATTCAACAAGACCTGAATGGAAAATGATTTCTCATGATAAGGAATTTTGGGAAATATTGGCAACTTTTCTTCCTCATTTTAAAATGATCTAGAAATACACCAAAACAATCTCATTGGTACTTGGTATTCTAAGCTGACACTATATTTTGAAGAAGTCCTATAATATGATATGTAATCATAGTGATACATCATTAAAGTTATTTGATGTTTTGCATTCTGAAAATGGTTGTTTTCTGGATAAGATTAAAGCATGGAGAAATATTAGGGGAAATTAGCCAGAGTTCCTTTGTCTAAAATGATGCGTCTCACCCTGGAACAAATCTACTGTTTTAAAAGAATATAAAAGACCTTGTTATTGTATCAAGGAAAGTGCACTTTTCTTTCTTTTTTAAAGGGAAGCCTTGCTAGTGTTAATAGTAGTTTTAGACAGCTAATTTCAAACTGAGTTACATTAAGGAAAAAAAAAAGAAACATTTCTGAAATCACAAAGTACTAGGTCAGAATGATATATAGCATTCCATGACAAATATGCAGTATCATATTTTATCTTGTCAGTGTCCTGGAATTTCTATATACTAAGGACAATGTGTGGTTCACTTTCTCCATACTTGTCTATATACCACAAATAATATGTTTGCACATACTTATAATTAACATTGCTGTTCTTTTAAATGAATTACTCAGCAAAATAAATTGATATGCATAGCACATAAAGACAGAAAACCCTGTTATTTTGACCTTTCAATTTTGTGAAGTTTTTTGGAATTTGATACTTCTGACAGTCATAAGACCATGCAGACATGAAGTATCTAAATAGCATTTTCTCCACATTTTCAATTGTTCTGCAGTTTTGCCTTGCTAGGTATACTTGGCATATTGTATCTTTCCATTTTACCTATCATCCCAGACATACAGAAAGAAAGTCAAAATAGACAGGGCTCTAGTTTAATTACTCTGCAAGTTCATTAGAATAATTCATCCAGAAACTACAGTAATGGTTTATACGATGAAGGTCAGAAATGCTTTCTTAATTGTTCTCAGCCCATTGTTAGGACCTCACTACTGTGCCCTTGAATTAGGATTGAGGAGTGGCAAGAAGGTTTTGTTTTGTTTTGTTTCTCTCCTCACTCTCTGAGACTTTAGGGAGGCTTTTACCTCGTCCCTGGCATCTTAGAGACATTGTCCCCTAAGCCTATTTTCAATCTGTCTTTTGAGGGAATTGAGCCCCCTATTATTCCCTGTTTATATTGGCAGGGGAATCTGCAACCTGCCAAGTTGTGACACCCAGTCCATCTGGATCCCTAAGATGTTGACTTGAAGGCAGAAACTTATTCCTTCTGCATCTGAGCCTGCATCTTGCTTTCAATGTCAGTGTAGTTAATTCATAACTCTACTATCAGTCTATAGTCCTTTTGTTTATTGGAAAGTTCCATCCGGCACTTGTACCTGAATAAAGGATCCATCTGTCATTTCTGGAACAAGCTATGAGTCATCATTAATTATATTTACTATGTCCTATTCCTGTTCTTTCTGAAAAAAACAATGACTGAATAGAAAGGTGAAGTAAAAGAGGTCTATTCATTTTCTTTAAGAAATAGAACATATTGAATGTTTACTTCAGGCACTGATTATTAGTCCTTTTTTGATAGAGACGCTGACAATTTAATTTTGGTGCCTATTGCATAACTAAATGAAACAGATTACAGTTATCAGTGTGCAGCAGACTTCAAGCAAATGAGGAGTCACAAAGTTTTTAGCTTATGTTAGAACTTCATCAACACTTTTTATTGATGGTGACAAATATTTCAAGTATTCATGCACTATATTCATTATCCATGACAGTATATATTATATGAGACCTAGATAAATGCTAACTGAGGTTGCAAATGTTGAATTCCCCAAAGCTTCCTTTTGATTATGCTAATGCTAGAAGATTGGGATAGGTTTGAGGTTCTGCATGGCTTAGAACAGAACAAGCAGACAGCACTTAGCATAGGAGCATATAACTCAGATTCCTGAAACTTGAAGTCAATGGTTACTCAGTTTATGATAATAAAATATAACCCTCAGGTTCAGCTGTTCCTTCACTATTTTGGCCCTACATGGCTTTATTCAAGTTTTCCATTCATTGTGCTCCAAAAAACATACTTAATCCCCTCTTGTTTCCTGGTTGGAGTTATAAGGATCCAGCTGCATTCAAGTTTTAACAAATCATATCTGCATCTTTAAGTATGATTCTAGCAACTAACACGTCGGTTCTTAGCCAGAGTGCAGGACCTCCATCTAACCCAGGAGGTGCACAGCCCCCCCAGGGGAGACGCCTTGTTGGACCTGGTGCTGGCCACGGGTGACGACCTGGTGATGGGGCTGCGGGTGACGGACCACCTAGGAGACAGTGATCATCGCTTGCTGGAATTCACCATCCAGCGTAAGATGGCAAAGGGCTGCAGCAAGGCAACAGCCCTAGACTTTAGGAGGGCTGACTTCAACAAGCTAAGGAGGATCATTGGGGAAGCACTGAGGACCCAGAGGGGAAGGGAGCCAGATGTCCAAGGTGAGTGGTTGCTCCTTAAGGAGACGATCCTCCATGCCCAAAGGGAGGTAATCCCAACAAGGGTCAAAGGGAGCAGGAGGGCACATAAACCCCCATGGCTCACTAGGAGCATCCGGGAATGTCTCCTTGCTAAAAGGGAGGCATACACCCAATGGAGGGATGGGGTCATCACCAAGAAGGACTATGTTACAGTCGCCCGAGGATGTAGGGGGGCAGTCAGGAAGGCCAAGGCAGAGATGGAGATAGGACTAGCTTCCCGGATTAAGGACAATAAGAAGTCCTTCTTCAAATACATAGGGGGTAAAAAGAGCGTCCCGGGTAATGTGGGGCCCCTGCAGGACACGATGGGCAACTTAGTCGTCATGCCAGATGACAAAGCTAACATATTTAACGATTTCTTTGCCTCTGTCTTCCTAAGTAGGGACCAGTTCAGCCACCTCCCTGCTGGACCCCCCTCGGGCCCCAGGAGAGACACGCCTGGGCCAGGGGTTAGCGAGGAGTTAGTTAGGGTACTTCTGGAGAGGCTGGACGTGTTCAAGTCCGCTGGTCCGGACGATCTTCACCCTAGGGTTCTACAGGAACTGGCCGAGGTCATTGCGGGACCCCTGGCGCGGCTCTATGAGCACTCGTGGTGCTCTGGTGAGGTGCCGGAGGACTGGAAGAGGGCCAATGTGGTCCCTATCTTCAAAAAGGGAAAAAAAGAGGACCCGGGAAATTACAGGCCAGTTAGTCTTACCTCAATCCCGGGTAAGCTCTTTGAAAAAATTATCCTGGCACACATCCAGGAGGGCCTTGCGGGGGAATGCATGCTCAGGGGCAACCAACATGGGTTCATCAGTGGCAGGTCTTGTCAGACCAACCTGGTGGCCTTTTACGATCAGGTCAGCAAATCATTAGACGCAGGGGTTGCTGTGGATGTAGTCTTTCTGGACTTCCGGAAGGCTTTCAACACTGTCTCTCACCCTGTCCTCATCAAAAAGCTGGGAGACTGTGGTGTCGATGCCCACACAGTCAAATGGGTCGCTAACTGGTTGGAGGGCCGCACCCAGAGGGTGGTAGTGGATGTGTTCTTCTTGACCTGGAAGGACGTGGGCAGTGGGGTTCCGCAGGGCTCGGTCCTCGGGCCCGCACTGTTCAACATCTTCATCAGGGACTTGGATGAGGGGGTAGAAAGCACCCTGTTCAAGTTTGCTGATGACACTAAGATGTGGGGGGATGTGGGTGCACTAGAAGGGTGCAATAGGCTACAAGCTGACCTTGACAGGTTGCAACGGTGGGCGGATGAGAATAGGATGGGGTTTAACACTGATAAGTGCAAGGTGTTGCACATGGGGAGGAAGAACCGGCACCACACTTACAGGTTGGGGAACTCCCCTCTTGCCAGCACGGAGACGGAAAAGGATCTTGGAGTCGTCATTGACTCCACGATGAACATGGGCCGGCAGTGTGGGGAGGCAGTCAAGAAGGCCAACCGTACCCTGTCATGCATCCACAGATGCATCTCGAGCAGGTCCAGGGAGGTGATCCTCCCCCTCTATGCGGCACTGGTCAGGCCGCAGCTGGAGTACTGCATCCAGTTCTGGGCGCCACACTTCAAGAGGGATGTGGACGATATGGAAAGAGTTCAGAGGAGGGCCACTCGTATGATCAAGGGTCAGCAGGGCAGGCCTTATGAGGAGAGGCTACGGGACCTGAACCTGTTTAGCCTCCACAAGAGAAGGTTAAGGGGGGACCTTGTGGCCTGCTACAAACTGGTCAGGGGGGATCAGCAGGTATTGGGGGAGTCCCTGTTCCCCCGTGCGCTGCCAGGAGTGACCAGGAATAACGGTCACAAGCTGGCGGAGGGTAGGTTTAGATTAGATATTAGGAGGCGCTACTTCACAGTCAGTGCGGCTAGGGCCTGGAACCGGCTTCCAGGGGAAGTGGTGCAGGCTCCTAGCCTGGGGATTTTTAAAAGGAAGTTAGATGAGCACCTTGCCGGGGTCATCTGACCCCGGTGCTCTTTCCTGCCAAGGCAGGGGGTCGGACTAGATAATCTACCTAGGTCCCTTCCGACTCTAGCTACTATGAAACTATGAAACTATGACAAGCACTCAACAGAAGTTTCCTTCTTCTACATATGGGGACTTAAGAGTCTGATACTCTGCAAAGCTGTGCATGTGTATTTTTTCCCTATACTTTAACCTTGCCGATTGTAAATAATTAATATGATTATGAAAAAGCTATGTAACTGTTATGGTTATGTTATATCTGCATTTCATGTTTGCATCGTACCTGCCTATCTGAATGAGTAATTGTGCTTTTTGTGCATCCAAATGATGTAAGAAGTTATATAAGAGATCATAGGACATATGAAAGTGGGGCTAAAAGGGACCACATCTAGCCCAATCTCAAGGTGGGAGCATCCCTGACTAAACCACCTCTATCAACTGTCTTCCCAACCTGCTCTTGAAAATTTTCAAGAATGGTAATTACACAATTTTTTCTAGGGCTAGGGAAAGACATTCAAAAAGCCTGAGCCTGAATTGATTCAATCTTTGCAGGTTGGTATAACATGCAGAGATTGAATCAACTTACAAGTAGATAGCCATTCACTTTTGATTCAGGCCATGCAGCCACATATCTATTGTGGCTCAGGCTAGAAGCCGGGGGTGCTAGAGTAAGCCCTCCCTTGCTTTCCACAGGGCTGAGCTGGGGGCGGGGGCGGGGGCAGGGGGAGTATGGCTAGGCCCTAGCAGGATGTTATGATGAGGGAGAGGTTTAAACCCCCACCCTGGCCTACACAGTCCCCAGCCACGGTATGCCTGAGTGGGAGGGGGAAACATCCCTTACCAGACTTTTCCCCACTCACTGCTCTAGGGGTGGGGAATGTTGCCAGACCCCAACCCCTGGCTAGCACTCTGACGCAAAGTGGGGGGGCAGGGAGGCTGGAGGGGACTGCGTGCATCTGTTTGTGATACTGAGCTTTTCAGTCTCCCTCTTCCTGCTCCTTCATACTGTTTGCAACAAACTGATAGCACTCATGGGTCCCACACATTGCAAACCAGGTAATTTCTCACACTTCTCTCTACCCTGTTTTGAACACTGGCAGAGTGCACCCTTTAAAGCAAGAAAGCCAGCACCCAGCAGGGAGCCTATCAGCACAGAGCTTATGAGCCCATCAAGAAAACAAAAGCCTCTTTCTCATTCATTCAAGATTTTCTTAAACAGCTTTTTCTAAAACATTTGTAAGGAAGAATGGAGGGGCATTACCAGCTGACCTGTTGATTAGTTCTAAAAAGTCATAAGCAGACACTGTTCTATCCCCCTTTGTTCCAGTGAACTTGGAGAAACATACACATAGACACTTCTCAGCTTTAGCTAGAATGGGGGTGACGTGACCATGGCCAAATGCTGGCTGGGGTCCATGCCAGTGGGGTCCCTGCTGTCAGGGAGAAGGGATCCCTGCTTCAGCAGTGAGCAAGGGGAGGGTGGAGCAGGGGGAAGCCAGACAGATGCTGCTGTGCCTGCAGTCTGCATCTCCTTCTCATCCAGCTGGAAGTCTGGTTAGGGAGAAGAAGGGTGGGGCCAGCCCTGCTCTCTGGAACAGACAGCTCAGCCCAAGGCTGAAAAGCATGCTGTGATACTGGGGGACTGTGATTTAACTTAAACCAGGAAGGAATCTGGGACAGAAGTTCCATAATAAACCAGTTTGACCTAAATCAGTTAAGTCTGATACGACATTCAACCAAGTTTATCTTAAATCAGTTTTGGCCATTCTGAAACTGGTTTATGTGCACTGAATATATGATCTGTTACAGGTTTAAAACAGTTTCTGATCATTTAAGGCATGAAAGTGCCGCAGCATTGGGCACTTTAAAAAGCACCTGGTGCTGCGATGCTTGCAGTTGCATAAATTACGAAATGTGTGTCAGTGTTGAGAAATTGGTGGCAGTGAACTTTAGAACTAAAACACATTGGAGGTCCTTTAGTTCAAAAGTCCACTGCCACCGTTTTCTGCATGCTGGCATGCATTTTGCCACTTATACAGCTGCACATAGTGTGGTGTACATCAGTTTGTGTGCAGAGCAGACTTGATTAATTGAGTCTGCTTTGAAGTGGTGGATCTCTGGTGCATTGCAGGATGGAAAAGTATGTGTGTAAATGCCCTTAAACTGGTTTATGTGTAACATCTGTCCCTAGGTTAGGTAACCTGTTCCAATATTTGATCATCCTCGTAGAAGGTTTCTCCTAATCTCCAACCTAAATTTCCCTTGCTGCAGATTTGGCCATTGCTCCTAGTCCTGTCTCTTACAGCCAGAGAGAAAAGGCCATTTCCATCTTCTCTGTAATAGTCTTTCAGGTATTTGAAAACCAATATCAAATCCCTTTTAAGCGGGTGTATCTAAACATGCATATTTAAGGCGGTTTAACTCAATTTAAGGAATGTTAAGGGCACGTATATACATGTGTGTGCTTTTAATGCATGTTAAAAATGATGATTTTAGACTATTCATGCAGAATAGTGATACCTGCAAAAGCAGGTATGAAATTTAGATGCAAATAGCTAAAGTGCATTAATGCACCTGTAGATGCATTAGGGTGCATTAACACTGTGTATCAACTAACCTGGGACTAACTTTGGTTCTACATCAGTCCACACACATGGTGTTAATATACTTTAACTTGTGCATGTGTGGACACAAGTCTAAATTGCCTTAATGTGCATTAAGGTAGTGCACATTAAATTTAGGTACAGCTAAATACATGTGTAGACTTATCCAGTGTGCTCTTGGCCATACTAAACAGTCCTAGTTCTTTCAGCCTTTCTCTGAAATCACACTTCCTAGGCCTTTAATTATTTTTCTTGATCTCCACTGGACTCTTACCTATTTGTCTATGTCTTTCTTGAAGTACTAGCAAAATGTCTGTCATGAATGATGGGGGGCCAGGGGCAGAGTGGGGATGGAGACCCATGTCTTGCCCCTCACTCTCCCCATATCAATCCAGGTCTAGCCCTGCTGTCCCCCATGTTGCTTCTCTAGGTCCTGCCCTACTCTCCCCACCCTGCTGCTGCTCAGGGTCCTGCGCTGTTCCCCCACTCCCACCACCATCCTGAATCCTGCCCTGCTCCCCCTGCCACTCTGGTTCCAACCCGTTTCACTCCCCTCCTTGCTGCTTTCCTTCACTCCCCACTCCCCTCCCCACTACTCCACATGTGAGGGGGTTGGCATGCAGCCGCAAGGTATGGCACAGTGGTGTGGGGAGCATTTGCTGGTTGTGTGGTGTGAGGAGTGGCCCCAGGGTGTGGTGCAGGGCATGTGGTGGGGGTTGTATGCATTGTGGTGTGGGGAGCTTCTACAGCAGAGGGAGCACCCACCAGCTGTAGTTGTGTGGCATGGAAAGTGGTTCTGTGGTGTGGCACAGGGCACATGGAGGGGTGTGGCATGCAACCACAGGGCATGACACAGGGAGTGGCCATGTCTTGGGAGTACAGGGAACGCCTGGTGGCTGTGGCCACATGGCATAGGCAGCAGCCCTTGGGTGTGGCATGTGGTGTGCAGGGGCATGGCATGCAGACACAGGGTGTGGCATGGGTAGCGGTTATGGTGTGGGAGAAGCCACAGAATGCACCCACAGGGAACATCCCTGGATTGTGGCATGGGTTGGGAGGGGCATAGTGCATGGTTGTGTTGGGGAGTGTGGCTCACAATGGCAGGACACCATATGGAAAGAGGCCATGGTCTAGGGGCATAGGAAACACCCACCAGCTGTGGCCATGTGACATGGCCAGGGTGCATGGGAGGCAGGGTGCAGGTAGTGCCCACAGGCTGTGCACACATGACATGGGGAGCAGCTCCCGGGTGTGGTGCGGGGTGAATGGGGGGCATGACACACTGGGGGATGGCATGGCACATAGGGGGACATGCCATATGGGTATGCAGGGGGTGTCATGTGGCTGTAGGGTGTGACACATGAAGCGACCCCAGGCTGTGGCACATGGTGAGTGCATGGGGGGCTGGCATGGTTGTGGGAGGCTGGCTACATTAGCATGTGGAAAGGGTGGCATGCGGAGCATCCACTGTGTGGGGAGTGCCTGCCAATTATGATAATATAGCATGGGGGGCAGCCCAGGTTTATGGTAAGTGGCTGTGGCTGGGTGGCACATGGTCAAGGGGCATGGCATGAGGAGTGGCCATGGTGGGGGAGCACTCACTGGCTGCATGGCATGGTACGTAGCCCTAGGGTGTGAGACCCCCTGGGCCATGCCCCCCCATGGCCTGTGTACCCCACAGCCATAGCTGGCAGTCACTCCCTGAGGGGGGATTGGGCATGGGTGGTGTGCCCCCTCCTATAGCCACATGATACAGCTGGTAGGTACTGTCTGTGTGCCCCCATGCCAGCTTTCCACACACCCATGAGCCATGCCCCCCCATGCCAGGGGGGCATGGTTCATGGCTACAGAGTACCTTGTGGGGAGCGCACCATGCCCCACAACCGCATGCTGCAGCCAGCTCCCCATGTGCCCCACTCCCCCATATAGGGGGTGTTGTGGCATATGGCTTCAGGGTGCTACCTGGGATGTGGGCACAGGGAGCATGCCCGACCCAATGGCCACGTGCTGCAGCCAGCAGGCTGTGCCTGCACACCTGACACTCACTCCCTGTACGGCACTCTGTGGCTGTGCACGAGGCCCACCCCCATGCCTATCCCCACATGGCCATACACCATGCCACCCTCACTCCCCAGAGGGCCACAAGCCACATTCCCCTTCCCTTGCCTCCCCTCCCCCTCATGTGGTGGAACACACCCTGGCTTCCACTGCCTCTACCTCCACCTGTGTATATGTGTCATTAAGGCTTAGGGTGGTGCACGTGCACTTGGTCCACAGCATTATGGACAGACAGACACACAGCCAGAAGTCCTGCAGTTTTTATTATATTACAGTGGGGCCCAGCATCCCAGGTGAAGCCTCAATAGTGCTGAATAGAATGGAGAAATCATTTCCCTGATTTGCAAGGGACACTCCTGTTAATACAACCTAGTATTCCTTTGACTTGTTTTGCAAGAGCATACCTATGGCTCATACTCATCTTATGGTCCACTGTATCCCCAGGTCCTTCTCTGCAATAGTATAGCCTAGCCAATCGTTCCTCAGTCTGTATTTATTTGTGCATGCAAATATTTTTCCATCTCAAGTCCAGGACATTACATTTGTCCTTGTTGAATTTCATCTTATTAATTATGGGCCATTTTTACAGTCCATACAGGTCATTCTGCCTTCAAGATTGTCTACAACTATATTGAACATAGTGTCATCAACAAATTTGCTAAGCATGAACTCAATCCCACCATTCAAATTATTAACAAAGATCTTAAACATTGACCTTCTCTGCATCATCATAACTAAGTTGTCTTTTGTATTTAGTCAGTGACCTGTATTTACTTTGGTTTTTCTTTTACCTTTGACATACTTGTAGACCCCCTTTTTATTGCCTTTTTCATCCATTGCCAGTTGAATCTCAAATCATGCCTTGATCTTCCTGTTTTTTTTCCCCTGAATGCCCATTCAATACTTGTATACTTCTATCAAATAATATAACCAGGATTCTACTTTTTGTAGGATTCCTTTTTTAATTCAACTAATTGAAAAGTGGCAGGCTGGTCTCTTGCTGAACTTCCCATTCTACATGCCATGTTATCTCATGTGTCATGTATCCAGGTTGCAGCCATATTGGTCTAGAGGAAAAAGCAATCAGGACTTGTAGTGGAGATGATACCTTTTATTAGACCAACAATTACTCCCCCGCAAAAAAAATCTTTAATTGCAAGCTTTTGGGCACAAACACCCCTCATCAGGCATTGGAGAAGATTGTAAAAGTTTTCCTGGGTAGAAATGAAAGTTCATATTTAATAGGATTTCACAGAGGAGTCAATAGATAAAAATCTCCTATGGGCAGTCAGTTCATAGCTGGTATGGAGTTTCTCAACTCTTATGAGGTTCTGTGATAATGCAGATTACTTTGAAACAAACTTAGGAGCAGGAACTCATGTTTCAGGTGGTCATGGTTGCTTCCTGGTTGGGGAAATATGAAGATTTCATTTAAAACGTTGGCTAAAATTCAATACCTTTTATGTGTCAGGTATCCAGGTGGTAGCCATATTGCCCTAGAGAAAGAAGCAATCAGGACTTATAGTAGAGATGATATGTTTTATTAGACCAACAAGATTTTTGCACACAAAAAACAATCTTTAATTGCAAGTTTTTGGGCACAAAAAAGGAGAACTTTTACATTCTTTTCTCCAATGCCTGATGAAGGGTGTGTGTGCCCAAAAGCTTGCAATTAATTTTTTCTTTCTTTTTTGGGGGTAAAAATCTTGTTGGTCTAATAAAAGATATTATCTCTACTATGAGTCCTGATTGATATTCTTTCATGAAAACTTTCTTTTTGTTTTAACTTTGATTTATTTCTTTCAATATGAAATAAATATATTTATGGGTGTGAGCAGGGCACTAGCCTTAGGACATATTTATGAAGGATGCTAGTACTAGTGTTCTGCAGCCCTCTGTTTTTGCTCGCCAGTGTTTTTTACTTCCTTCCTTGCTCTGAACCCAGAACACTGACATTTCTAGTTTCACCTCTAGTGGGTGAACCTCATCTTCTTACTATACTTCAAGAGAACACTCTACAGAGGTTAAAGCACAGATAGTAACTAGGAGCTTGAATCTGTGACATTCTGAATACTTCTACTCTAAACCAGAAAAAACACTTAAACAGCAGTTTTATTTTTAGGTGCAGGCAGAAGTGACAATTTTTGCCCAATCTAGCCCCTGAAAGCACTCTACAGCCATGACCAAACAGAAGTGCATGGTTGTAAATTGGTTTAAAAAGACCAATCCCATAAAAATCTGAACCCTTATTGCATGAGGATTCAGATGAAGATGCTCCAAAATGAAACAGCTCCAGTAACTTGTGTCTGCGCTGCATCCCAGCTCCAGCACCCTGGTCTGAATGAGAGGAGGGAAAGGTTGCAGAAGTGTTTGATCTGGGTTTTTTTCAGCGAGCTCTGGCAGGTGGGATGGGTGGATTGGAGCCCCCCTGCGGAGGCTGGGCTCCAATCCACTCACCCCATCTTCCAGCATGGGTTGGGAAACCCCAGAGTGAGTTCCCTCTGCTCCCTTCCCCCCTCCCATTTTGAAAACAGTGCTGGAGCTGGAGTGGGGAGGGGCATTGCTAGGGGAAGAGCTGCTGCAGGCTTGCAGCCACCTTAAACAGCCCCTGATTTCCCCAACCCTTTGGACACAACAGCAAACTTCTGTTGGATCTTGGGAATCTTTGTAACTCATGGTGCTTCCTGCAAATTGCCATAAGTTACAACAGGGATCTGCTTTTTTGTCTTCATCTTCAAGCCTATGGGTAGTCAAACTGAAGTTAAGTTAAGTACTTGCTTGTAGTCTTTCACTGAATCAGGGCCAGATTGCTGGATAGCTTGCAAGATTCCATTCACAATAGGATGATTAATAGCGAGGTTTTCATTGAAAAAATAAAACATGAAAAGGGTAATGGGGCTATATTTAATTTATTTAAACCATTACAAAACTGGAGCAGAATCCTGATAGTTGGTAGTGTTGGGATTTGTACCACTCTCTCCTACAATTCATCATAACTCTTTGGAGACAGTAATGTCTGCATAGTCTGATATAAAAATAATGCAAATACACAGAGCAGTTAGTCAGATGGTTTACAGTTTTAGGTACAAGGTTAGTTATTCTTGTGCCAAGAAAATTTGAAATGTGCAGAATTGAGTGACTGCAATATGTTTTCATATTGAGTCTCTAGAAACTGTATTATCATTTTTGTTGATTTTCTTCTATTCCTTAGGAATCTTATAAATCTTTAATGACTAAAAAGTGTAGGTTTAGCTAGGAACAATGTTAAAATAACAGGATATAGTTTGTCTTTTTAGTTACACAGCTGAACTTACAATTTTTTCATCACTGGGTTAATTGGTAAAACTCAGAGAGATATAGCCTAGCACATTGCACAGAAGCTATTAAATAGTAATTTATACAGTAATTATATCTCCAGCTGTGACATAATCCTACCCTCCCCTGCTTATCACACTTACCAGTATGACTGTATAACAAAAGTGGTGTCATATGCTATTAAAGCTCCCTAATCTATAGCATCCATACTTGTAATAGTTGCAAGAAGAAGAAAAAAAGAAAACCCTCTCATATCTGGTCTGACAGCATTCTGAAAACTGATCAAAATAAGATGGCATGGGCAGGATTTATTTTGGGGAAAAAATTATATGGCAATATTCTATGGCCTCTTGTAAACTACCACAGTCATCCTACCACAGTTATTCTTTTTGATTACTTTGACAAAAATGTTATGTTGCTATAGTGATGGAGTCTTAAGATTTCATAATGGATTACAAAAGTATTTTTTTCATTTGGGATTATAACAGAAGCAAGCTACTAACCTTTACCAGCTACTGTCTTTGAAATGATCTTATATTTTAATGAAATATTTTTTTTTATCCTAGTAGCTATCCTGAAGCAGTTCTAACCTTATGGTACACATATATATAATTAAATGAATGAGGTTTTGTATAACTCCACCTTCTTTTTAAAGTAATTTCTATAGAAACTTGTAGAATTTAATGGAGAAGGACCTCTTTTCTATAGTTGGCCTGGTTCATGAATATAAATCTGTGGCCCCTCTGGAAGTTACAGGTATTCTGCAATTAACTGGCTAATTGCATAATTACCTTGAGACTAGACACATGTGCAAAGTAGCTATTGCACTATAAAAAGCTCCTGCCAGCTATGAAGTTAGACCTTGAAAATGTGTCCTAACTTTAAAACTGGTTGCTATTGAGCTTTCATTTGCACATGTAGCAGGGTTTCTCCTTGTGCTCAAGCAGCAGCTCAAGCAGCAGCACTCCACAGCTGCCAGGACCCAGAGCCCTGCACCTGCAGATGCTGGGTTTCTGCAGTGTGCTTTCTACTGCCAGAGCTCAGCTAAGTCCTGACAGCCACAAAGCACGGCTGCCATCTCCCAGCCCCGGGGGCATGAAACCCCCACAGCTAAGAGATTGCAGCTATCATGCTTCTAGCCCCAGGGGTGTTTTGGGCACCCCTGCAGCTGGAAGACCATAAACGGAACAGGCTCTCAGGCATAGGAACTTGCTTTTTGCCAGTGCAGGGGGATATTTGGAATGGAAGGAAGCTCAATTGTGTGGCGTCCCAGTGACTTGGTTATGTCTCTTGACAACAAATAGTGTCTGCTTAAAAGAGTGCTTGCTGAGGCATCCTGTGACAGCTAAACCAGCATTCAGGGGGCTAAACCTGGTTTTCTGCTGCTTATCTATGTATTGCGGAATGCTTATAGCTAGAAGAAAGAGTGTAAATGGAAGCTGTTGTGGTTAAGCATTTCTTGTATTTTGTTAATGCATTTTGCCATGGCTTAAAGCCAGTTTCATTTGGCGCAGCTAAAATTAATCATATAAGAAAAACGCAAAGGCTTGTTCTGCTATTGGTTAGTCATATAAGGAAAGTTTGAAGTATAGAACTATAATTGGCTTCAAGCCAACAGCTGGCTCAAATAATCTATAAATTTGCTGGTGCATCTGGAAATCGGCTGAAGGAAAGTGGTGTGGTGAAGGAAGCTATCATTGTGAAAGAGAAGCCACAGACCTAGATTCAGCAGAGCAGTGGGTCCTGATAAGCTTGAAGACTGAATACTAGTGTCCTTCCTGGTACAGCGTAGAGTGGGGATGCCTGACTTCGCTGGACTTCAAGAGGCTTGTCATATGCCAGGCATAAAAGGGGACTGCCAATAAGTTGCCGACTCAGAGATTTACTGTCTGTCTTTCCTGTGCTGTTAAGCTTTGTGTAATTATGTGTTTATTAGATCAATAAACCTTTCTTACATTTTTATCCCGACCACTCTCTCAATCCTGAACAAACCCACTGCAGGCAGCTGGGACAGTGTGGATCATTCATTAGATCCCATCATGCCTTTACCTGAGTCCTAACTTGCATTACATAGGATGTTTAAAAGCCTGTCCAAAAGTTACCAGGTTATAGTTGTTGTTTTATTTTCTGTCATGAAAGGGAATATTCTTTATTCCGGTATATAAAAAAAGAATGGTTCCAGAACCATTAGGTCTTCCAGGACTAATCTAGCTCCTTAAATGCAACATCACTGAGGAACAATTCCTCTCTCTACCCATCCCTTCTTAATAGTGGCTATGGAAGAATGCAAATAGGATTAAAGTAAATGTGTTCAGCTGTGGGTAGTTGAGGGGTAAGACCTAGAGAGTCTTTACACGGATTTACATAAGAGATGGCACTTTAGTTAGTGGCTTCTGAACTGTCCTGTTTAATAAAGATAGATTCTTCCACAATGTGGATTTGTGGGAGTCCCCAGCAATCAGTGTGGATGGGTGGAGAAAAGAACCAGCAAGCAAGCAAGTCCCTACAGTATGCCCAGCGAAGACGAATATAACAACTGTGGCACTTTCCTGAGAGAGCTTATTCACCCATCCATAATATGTCTTTCAACACACATACGTTCTTCAAGACTCATAAGACTTAGATGAATCAAAAACTTAACATTAAATATAAGTTCACAGAAAATATTGATGCCTTTAAACTTCTGCTCCTTCTTTTCTTCCTCTATCATTTTTTTTTAATATTAAAAAGAGAAGGAAATTCTTTCCTTTTGCTGTCTCAGTGTGTTAATATGTGCGCTGTATCCTGCCTTCCTTCCTTCCGCTTTGGACGCACCAGACCAGGCTCGCTTGGAGCTGCATGGGGCAATCCCGACCGTAAGACTCCCTGGCTTCCTATCTCTTTCCTTTTCTCACTCCCACCTGTCTAAAGGTCTCTAACCTCTGTTTATTTAGCTTTCTCTTTCTTTTCTTGCTGTTTTGCAGCTTTTTCCCCCCTTTTTCTCTCCTCTTTGTCCCATCCCCCCTTACTTCCGGTCTCTCTGTCTTCGCAGCCTTCTTTTTTACTGTTTCTTTCTCGCTCTTTCTCTCTTCACTTTCTTTTCTTCTTGCTTGTAGTGGGGAGTTATCTTCCATTAGCTTGCCTTCCATGGGGTGCTCTAAATTACCCCTTTCCCCCCCTCTCTTTTGTTTTTTTCTTTTTTTTCCACTTTTTCAAACCCCAGCCACTTTTTTTTTTTCTCCGCCCACTTCCCTTCTCCCATCTATAGTTTTGTGGCCACTTTCCAGGACACTTATCTTTTTTAGATACTATAAACTTTTTTTGTTGTTGCTTTGCTTAGTTAGAGTTGGGAATTAACCCTGTCCTATCAGGAATGGCTGCTCCTACACCCAGCAGCTGGCATGAAGATGCCTCCCAGAACCCCCCCCATTACCTATGGCTTGAGAGTGCACACCCCTCCCTTCGTTGGGGTTGAGGTCTGCATGGATGCTCTGGCTAGTCTCTTGGGACAGCATACCATCCGTTACGCAGGTCATGTCAACACGGTCCTGATGATCTACCTGAGCGACCCCACCCTAGTCCATAGGGTGTACGTAGAGGGCCTGGACATTGCAGGCACACATTATTTTGTCACACCCCTAGACACGCTAGCGGTGAGGGTGGTGATTTCTAATGTGCCCCCGCACGTGACCAATCGAGACCTGGCCAGGGTACTCGAGCCCTATGGGGTGCTTTCGAGTCCCATTCACCAGTTGACCATAGGGAGTAAAAACCCCAAACTGAGGCATGTCCTGTATTTTTGTAGGCAGGTTTTCATGCTCTTTAGGGAGGGCTCACGGTCTGCCTCAGTCCTTGAGCCTCTTGTCCAATGGGTGGAGGTATGTGATTTATTTTTCTTGTGGGGAAAGCACATGTTTTCAGCGTGGGAGCTCTTCCCACTGAGCAGCTCAGTGCCCACGGGGGGGATCGGCCAAAACGTCGGCGACTACAGCAACGCTGACAAACGGCCCATCCACTTCTGGGACGCATATCCCACCCAGTGAGCCTGGGAGTCTTTCCCGACCTCCTCCTGCCCCTGTTCCATCTGAAGGGGCTGAAGTCTCTGGAATGGGAGTGTCATCTGGTGGAGGGGCTGGGGCTAGGCCCCAACCCTCCCCCCCACTCATTCCACCTATGGTGCCCACCCCCACCAGTGCAGAGATGCCACCGGGGGAGAGGTGGATGCTTCTGCTTCTGCCCTGCCTGCTCTGACTTCCCCAATTGAGGCTGGGATTGCGGCACCGAGGCCCCGTCGGACGACAGGGCTCAGGCCTCCTGCAAGTTGCTCTCCACCACGGCTTTGGCTGAGGTGGCTGGCTCTGGGGAGACAGGCCAGACACAGTCTGGCCCATCCTCTGTGAAGCATGGGTCATCTGCCACAAAGCAGAAGAAGAACAACAACAACAAGGAGAAGAAAGTGAAATGGACCCCTAAGGTGGCTGGTGTTGGGGAGGCCCCTGCTGGAGAGCCCAGCCCTGCTCCAGCTGTCACATCAGCGACCCTGCTGACCAGGGATAGGGGCAGTTTGGAGGTGGGGGAGGCGAAGACAGGGGTTTTTAACGCCTTGCCCATCTCCCAGCTCTCGGGGATGGGGGGCAAGAAGACGTATGCACAATGTGTTGCTTCTGGAGGTCTGACCCAGGGAGCAGCAGAGGAGTCTGCTGACGTCTTGGTCACGTCCCAAGTCACTGAATTAGATGAGGAGGCTAGTGAGATGGAAATCCAGCTTTCTGAGTGTCATAAATGACCTTGAGACCAGGATGACCTCTCTCCCTCCAAGAAGGTGGGTCTTGCTCTTCAAAAGCCAGACCTTGACCTAGATGATCAGAGGAGGTTGATGGGTTTATATATTGAGGGTGTAGATGCAGAGCTCCCAACCTGTGTGCAGCCTTGCCGCTCCTCTGTTGGAAATGTGCAGCCCATGTTGGCAGACCTCCCCCCCGGGTTGGTCCTGACCATGGGGGGCTCCTAACCTTTTTAAAACAGACGAAAGGACAAAAGAACATACCGGCACGCATCACCCAATGGTGCGCGGACCCTAAAGTTTTCATCAAGGCTGCCAGAGCTGCGGCCAAGCTAATGCAGCAAGATCTTGCAACTAGGCAGATGGCTTATCGTCTGGAGAAGCTTACACAGCGGGTGAGAGATGAGTGGGGCCTGACGGGGTTCCTGGAGTAGAGTAGGGCATGATAGGCCTTTTTTTTTTGACCTGTCTCTGCCTTTGCACTGCTCTTGGGGGCTTGCTCTTTTGTCTACATCTTACCTTGCTCTTCCTCTCCCATACCCACACCCATGGAAGCCACAACCATTGGCACTTTTAACATCAATGGCTGTCGAGATCCGGTGAAGTGGGAGGCCGTCCTGCAGCTCCTGCGCCAGGGGCAGCTGTCTGTCACCTTCCTCCAGGAGACGCACTCCGACAGGCACAACCAGTTGGCCTGGCACGCTGCCTGGCAAGGCCAGTTCTTCTGGAGTCATGGCACCAAACTCAGTGCTGGCGTCATGACTCTACTATCGTCACAACTTCAGCATGATACGGCGGTGGCACGAAAGATTGTCCCTGGCCACCTGTTGATGGTCCGTGTCACCCTAGCACAACACCATCTGCTGCTCATCAACATCTATGCACCTTCTGATGGCCAGGAGAGGGTCACTTTCTTTGAGACCTTGGCTGGCCTTTTGCATGATGTCAGTGAGGATGACGACCTGCTTCTTGTAGGTGGGGACTTTAATTTTACCACCAATACCCTGCTCGACCATACGGGGCCTGAGCCTCACCTGCTCTCATTTTTCAAGCTGCAGTCCATTTTGGAGACTGCAGGCCTCACTGACGTCTGGCGAGCCCTGCATGCCAGTACACCTGGGCCAGGATGAGTGCCGGGGGTCTCACTATGGCCCGCCTTGTCCGCATTTATGTCACCAGGCACCACCTGCCATTCCTACGCAGCAGCCACATCATTCCCTTGGGCCTGTCAGATTATGGCCTGGCTTATTGTGAATTGAGCCTGCCAGGGAGAACCTGCGCATGAGCGCCTTATTGGTGCTTCAACGTCAGCCTGCTTCAAGACTCTTACTTCCGGGACTGGTTTGCCACCTTTTGGTGGGGCTGGGAGGCCACAAGTCTGAATTACTCCTCCTGGAAGCTATGGTGGGATGTAGGCAAGGTACAGATCTGGGCTTTTTCCCAGCAGTATACTCAGCTGGCCACAAATTAACTGCGCCGCCATATCAGAGAGCTGGAGGAGGACGTAGTAGAGCTCGAGGCTGCTGGCAGCCGGCAGTGATGCAGTGCTGTTCGAAAGCCTCCAGTTCCATAAGAAGTGCCTGCGTGACTTGGCAGAGAGTGCGGCCCATGGAGCGAGGATCCACGCCTGCTGCCAAAAGCTGGCCGAAACAGATGCGCTGACCCGCTTCTTTTTCAACCTCGAGTGATGGTGGGCAGTGATCAAAGTCATAGATCACCTCAAGACCTCTGAGGGCCAGGTCATCACTGACCCAGGTGAAGTACATGAGCATGCTGTTGCTTTCTATCGTGACCTGTTTGCAGCTGAGCCATCCTGCCCTAAGGCCACACAGGAACTCCATGCAGGCCTGCTGTGCCTTGGTGCCCTGGAGGCTGGCAAGCTTGAGCAGGAGATGTCTCTGGTGGAGCTGGCAACCGCCGCAGGTGGCCTCACCTCTGGCAAAGCCCCAGGCCTCTATGGGTTACCTGCTGAGTTCTACAAAACTTTCTGGTCTCTTCTCAGCCCCTGCCCCTTGTGTGTTTTCTAGGAAAGTCTTGCCGACAAGGTCTTGCCGATCAGTTGCTGCCATGAAGTGCTCACGCTGTTGCCCAAGAAAGGAGACCTTGGCTGCATTAAGAACTGGTAGCCAGTCCCCCTGCTGTGCACGGATTACAAGATTCTGGCCAAAGCACTGGCCACCTGCCTTTGCACTGTCATGGCCTCTGTCACTGGGCCTGAGCAGAGTTACTGCATGCTGGGCAGAACCATCCAAGACAACCTGTTTCTGCTGCGTGACCTACTTACAGCCAGTGAACTCTTTGGCCTAGACGTTGGCCTTATCTCTCTGGACCAGGAGAAAGCCTTTGACCAGGTGGACCACGCCTACCTTTTTCAGACCTGGAGGCCTTTGGCTTTGGGCCCCTTTTCACCAGCGCCCTCCGGGTCTTGTATCGAGACACTTCCAGCCTGCTCAAGGTGAACAGGGTGCTCTGTGCCCCGTTCCCCACACACAGAGACATCCGTCAGGGCTGCCCCCTGTCGGGCATGCTCTATGCCCTGGCTATTGAGCCACTGCTGCATGCACTGCAGCGCTGCCTGAGCGGTGTGGCCTTGCCACCAGCTGTGGGCCTGTCTGCTGCCCCTCCGCTGTGGCTCTCAGCATATGCAGATGACATGACCATCTTCCTTAACACCCAAGAAGACGTGGAGTCCCTGACAGCCTGCCAGCAAGCCTACAATTGTGCCAAGAGTGATACCCTGGTGCTTGGAGAGTGTATCCCCACTTGCCCGGGGGTCTCACCTAGCGCCGCAAGGGCCTTAAGATCCTGGGCATGTTCCTGGGGCCATTGACCTTCATGGTGCGCAACTGGGATGGCCTCGAGGAAGGAGTGAAAATCCACCTACAAAGGTGGCACTGGCACATACCCATCCTCTCCTACTGTGGACGTATCCTCATCGTGAACAACCTAGTAGTGGTGACCTTGTGGCACCGGTGTACCGTACTTGATCCACCAGAGGACCTACTCGAGAGACTTCAGCACCTCCTGGTTGACTTTTTCTGGGATGAACGTCACTGGCTCCCACAATCTGTCCTTTACCTACCTGTAACTGAGGAGGGCCAGAGTTAACTTAACCTTGCGAGCAGGGTGGTCGCCTTCCGCCTTCAGGCCCTTCAGTGACTCCTGTACAGCGAGGAGCGCCTGCCTTGGCAACGCCTGGCATGCCAGTTTCTGCAGAGGGTGCGGGGCCTCAGCTTTGACTGGGAGCTCTTCCTGTTGGACCTTACACTTTTGAACTGGGCGGTGCTTCCAGCTTTTTGCCGTAGTGTGGTACGAGCCTGGCAAACCACTTTCCACCTCCTGTCCCAGGCCCATCACCTGCAGTTCCCACAGTTGCTGAGGGAACCCCTGGTGCACAACCCAGCGCTGATGCTCCCCGTGCCGAGCCTGGCCTCTGCCAGTCTCACGGCCGTTCTCATTCAGGCGCGTGTTCTCTGCCTGAGTCATCTCCTTGACCCCGCTCGGTCAGCCTGGCTCTCACCAGAAGCCTTGACCACCCGGCTGGGCATGTGCTCCATTCGCAGCGTGGGCCGTCTCCTGTGTGACATCCGGGCTGCCCTCCCATTGGAGGCATCAGCCACCCTGGAGGACCATCACTGGGCGGGCCAGGTCCCCTGCACTGAGGATGCCACGAGTGAGGCTTTTCCTGCTTTACCAGTTACCCCAGTCATGGCCGATGATCTGGCTGGTGGCCCTGACACCCTGCTGATGCTTCCTGTGCCTTCTGACAGTGACACAGGTTGCCCTTTTGCTTTTCTATCATGTAGAAGTTTATAAGCTTGGGTGCTTCATGTCCGCCATGCCCAAGTGCTGGCGGGCCACCCTGATACACTGTGGTGATAGTGCCTGGGGCCACCAGATTCTCCACCAGCCCACCCAGCATGGCGCACATTGTATAAGCCACCAACCACCAAGAAGACTGGTGACCTGCAGTGGCAGTTGCTGCATGGCATCCTAGCCACTGCCATGTTTGTGTCCCACTTTGACCCAGCCACCTCGACAACCTGTCCCTTCTGCCCGGGGGGTGTTGAGGAGACCCTTTTTCATGCCTTCCTTGATTGTCCCCGCCTGCAGCCGCTCTTTGTCACCCTCGGGCTGCTGCTGCAGGCGCTGGGCAGGAGCTTTTCAGAGACCACCTACTTGTGCTCCTATCCATACCGGGTGGCTGAGAAGGGCTCCATCTGCCTGGCCAACTTTTTACTGGGTCAGGCCAAGTTGGCTGTCCTCAAGAGGCACTGAAACCGGCTTGCCAGGACCAGCTGAAATGATGCCCTGCGGCTTTTCTGTCTCCTGGTGCAGGCGCACCTCTCGCTGGAGTTTGAACATGCTGTGCTCCGGCAGGTGGTGCCTGCTTTTGAGACACTCTGGGCCTTGGAGGGAGTGCTGTGCCATATGGAGGACGGCTGTCTCAAATACACACTCTGATGTCATGACCGGTCTGGGCGACCAGGCTGGCTCAGTGTCGAAGTGCGTCTTCCAGTTCGTGCCGCATCCTGGGCCCTCACCAGGCTGCTTTTTTGCTTTCTTTTTGTGTGGGAAGTTGAAGGTTTTGTTATGTGTATGATGGGATGGAGCAGGGTATGAATTGTTTATCTATGTAGTTATGACTGTGTGGCCAACTTTCCAACCACATAATTAGCATGTAAGACACGACATAGGTATTTTATCACTTGGTCACTTTTGTGTTTGATAAAGTTATTAGTCTAATAATAGCTTCATCTTGTGACATGTATTTTTTTAAATGATGATTATAGAGTACTTTTGTATAAAGTACTCCATATCTCCTCTGAAATGAATGTAAATGAAATGAAAATTATTTTATTACAGTGATCTTATTTTCACTATTACTAAACTTTTCAATATGTCTCTTCATTCTCATTGATCAGTGTTCTCTGGCTTATTTGTAAGAATTTCTGCAGAAACTTTTAGGTTTCTATATATGATTCATGAGTCTCTTTAAGGCCTGGGAGGAGAGCTGAACCCACTAGGCAACTGGTAAGAAGTCTGCAAACTTCTGAGGGCTTGTTGCTCACAGCTGGGAAAACCTCCCTGATCTGTTGTTTGCTTGCCTAGTTGTTTGCAGGAGATAAAAATATTTCTTTTGCACTTTAATCTGAGGAGACCAGAAGCCAAAGAGGAACTTTTCTTTCTGGGTGTTCCTGTAGGAAGTTATGAAATAGAAAAAGACTACTTAAAAAGACATACATAAACAGTGCACTCTTGCTATTGGAGTGATTAATCAACATGGTCTCACAATGACACCTGCTGGTTAGAATAGGATTGTGAGGAAAGTGATTAACCAGATATTTGGGGTTCACAAGCATGTCAGCATTTTTCTAAAAATAAATAATTTTATACAAATATTTTAGAAGGTTTAGAGTCCCTCTTCCCTTCCCCCTCAATCATTAGCAAAGTAGCACTGACTGAACTTTGATATAACATTTCTAGATTAGGAAACAAAACATGGGTAAAGAAATAGAACAAAGTAAATAACAGATTGTTCAAATGAATTTGAAAAATCTAACTTTGCAATGGTCCTATCACATCTGACAAATCATAACACATCTATATATGGGATGTGACTAACAAAGGCATATTATGATGATTAGCTATAGCATTTTCAGTCTGTGGCCTTAAAACTAGAAATTACAATGGAATTTTTTTATTTGTATTGCGTTGTCTTTTCCTTATTCCTCTTCCTTCCCTTATTCTTAAGACACATTTATAAAGGGAGATTATTTATTTTAATTAATATCAGTAAAACCTATTGATTTCTTGCAAATATCATCTCAGACCAAAACTCTCCTTCCCCACCTATCCTCCCCCAACCTTTCTCATTCTTTTTCTGCCCAGCTTTAACACTCAAAACAATTACAGGACCCAGGTAGCTTTTAAGGTAACCATGAAGTGGTAGTAGAAAGAGTAATGAGTGGTAAGCAGAAGTAATCTTTTTCAGTTAGAAAACAAAAATATATGAATTAACCCCAATAGCTTGGCGAGAAGAGATGAATTGGAAAAGGTAAGCACAGTGATACCTCCACATGAAAGGGCCATTCCCAGTAACAACTTTAACCTGTTGAGTTTAACAAAATGGCCTAAAATTAGTTTTCATTATATTATTACTATAATTCATGTTTCTAATACCTTCATTCTGTCTGTCAAATCCTAAAATGTTTTGCAGATGAATTAATGCAGCGTCATTATAACAGCATCATTATAACAGCCTTTGAAGAATCCAAGTAGGGGAAGAACCATCACTTTAAGCTTGGAAGCACAGATCTACTTGAGTTCTTCTCAGAGGGAGAGAGTTTGGGGAGGCAGGAGAACAGATTAGTCTGACAAAGGCAGAGCCACTGGCTGCATGTCAAGGCTACTGCATTCTCAGTGTAAAGCTAACATCATAAGTCTGTGCCACAGTAGGATAAAATACTGTCTTTTATGTAAGGGACAGGACTTGGAGCAATGGATTCAAGCTGCAGCAGGGGAAATCCTGGTTGAAGATCATGAGGGACTTTTTGACTGGTGAGGGTGCTGAAGCTACTTAGAAAAGTTGTGGAATCTCCATACTCGGAAACTTTCAAAAGCAAGTTAGACACCTGTCTGGGATACTTTAGTTAGGGATGATTCTGGGTTGAGGGCTTGAGCAGGGGGCTGAACTAGATGACCTTATGAGGTCCCTTCCAGCCCTACTTCCTTATGATTTTATAAACATGCCCAGGCAAACAAATTATAATGCAAAAAATGCAGTTTTAGTCCCCCTGAAATATATATCTGACTTTTTGCCACCATTCCCTATTGTGCTGCAGTAGAGAAAGAAGACAAACAGTTATTAGTTCTTGGCTGAGCTTTGCACATTGTTGTTTTCTTCTATTCAACTGCAGCTGACTGTTTGCCAATACACGTGAAAAGATTTGTCAGCAAGAATTAGACACAATGATTTTCACATTCACCTTGTGATGGGGTAAACACTGCAAGGGTTTTTTAAATTTTATTTAGGTTGCAGACTAGTCTCTACTGAGTTGCAGCCACAAACTTGGCAGGCGCTAGCTTGTCTGCCAGAGCAAGAATTTAGCATCTTTTTTCAGATCTTAATTTGTCTGTTCCCAAGGGCCAATTAAACTGGTCCAATAATAACATTTAAAATGTTCTAATTGTCCTGCAGTGCTTCAGGGCTAATAACAGTATTAACCTATTATGATGCTTTGCTTAGTGCTGGAACATTGTCTGCAAAATCCTCAGCAAGACAAACAGAGAGAGAAGAGAAAACAATGTCAGCTTGTACGGGAACTGAAAGAGCACTGTAAATTTAATATACACAGCTATGACAAGACAACCTGTACAACAGAAACCCAAAGCCTATAGGATCAGATAAGTGACAGGGAAGGTGAGGGAAGATAAGAGTATTGTCTAAAGGGTAAAAAAGGTGATTTAGGATTAGGACTCCTGGATTCCATTCTCAGTTCTGCTATAACTTTGTTTAACTTGGTGATTAATTCACTTCAGCTTGTCTGTAGGCGCATCTATATGGGACACTGACTGCACAGTTGTTACTGCACAGTCATTTAGTACTTGCATATCCAAGTACTAAATGAGTGCACAGTAACTGGTGTTAGTGCACAGTAGCATCTCCGCACAGCTTCTTGGTAAGGATGACTGTGCAGTAGCTGATTACTACTGTGCAGTAGCTTGTTACTCATACCTCGTGATGCTACTGCACAGTAGTAATGAGGAAAAAATGGTTGGGGGAAGCCTGTTCCACAAGTTCTTTTGTCATATTTTCCCTGACTACATCATACCAGCTCAAGGTTCAGAATGATCCATCATGGTTGTGCAATGCAAAAAAGGTATTATTTTTATTGTATCCATGTGAACTATGAAATTAGCAAGAACACAACTCACAGAAGGTTGCACTCAATGTATTTGCCCACAGTTAGAAAAATGGCAATCTGCAGTAGGGTATAACTCAATTCTATTTGACTATAGCTAGAACATATATGATTCATATGGCCAGTGCTTGCTCTGGAATCAGGACAATGCTCATTGACATGGCCTTATTGTGTTTTAGAAGATAATTGAGTTATCCTGGATGTCTATCCATAGGCACAGGGAGAAGATACATTTGTCATGTGATTGCCCCCCTTCAAGTTTTCTACAGCTGTGTTATGACATGTGCACAGCTGGAGAGCACTTTAAAAGTGGCTGATCATGTGAAAAATTAACCCTCATAAAACGAGAGATTAGATGAAGGCATTCCACTTTGGAGTACCTTAGAGAATTTCTGTTCCCTAGGGCCAATCCATCACATGATCAGGGCTGGACTGATGCAGCCCAGCCCTGCCTCTGGGGCTGTCTAAAGGAAGGGAGAGGGGGGAAGGAAGGGGGAGCAAGCTGCACGATGGAGTTTGCCTGGCTTGAGCTGAGTGGGGACAGATGGATTGGAGCCCCCCAGCCCTCTCCCTCCAGCTCAGGCTGGACAAACCGTAGACCACAGATTGCCCCCCTCCCACCCCTTTCCTGCAGACAGTGCTAGAGCTGGGGGGGGGAGGGGGGAGTAGGAATGAGGCTAGGGGAGAAAAGCTACAGGCAAGGCTTGATTGACTCCAAAGTGGAACTTCATTCCTCCTCCTCCCCCTCCCCAACCCCCGACCTAGCAGGTGAATGTCTGTTGGGTCAAGAAGCCTGCTCTGAGTCATGGCACTTCATGAAAAGAGCCGTGAGTTAGAGTGGGGGCTTGCACATGTCTTAGTGCCCTATGACAGTTATATGGGGTATTTCATATTTTAAAAATGAACTTCCCTAATTTATGAGACAGAGCTTTTTGTTGTATCTTTTAATGGATCAACTCTATAGTTGGGAGACATGTTAAGCAAAGCTTGGGTCACAAAGTGTCCTTCAGATTTGCATTTTCTGTCCATGAATTGTCTGAATTGATCAATGCAGTCTTAAATGTGAATTGCAAATATTAAAAACAAATGTGTACATTGAAATGTATATATTGGTTTTATGTTTAGTTTGTTACATGGATTATTTATGTTGGCTATTTAAATAAGCCATCCTAACAGAAATGAGGACAATATCACTCGACTTATAGAAGTAAATCAGTTTATCAATATTTTTATCAATAGGCACTTTGAACCTGACAACAACCTGAACCCTATCCTAGGTAAGCTTTTTGAGAGAATTATCCTGGCACATGTCAATGAGGGGCCAGCAGGGGAGGTTATGCTTAGGGGTAACCAACACGGGTTCATTAGAGGCAGGTCCTCTCAGACCAACCTGGTGGCCTTCTATGACCAGGTCACAAAATCCTTAGATGCAGGGGTAGCAGTCGATGTAGTTTTTCTGGACTTTAGGAAGGCCTTGCACACTGTCTCTCACCCCATTCTTATTAAAAAACTGGGAGACTGTGTTGTCGCCACCTACACAGTCAAATGGGTCGCCAACTAGTTGGAGGGCTGCACCCAGAGAGTGGTGGTGATTAATTCACTTCAGCTTGTCTGTAGGCGCATCTATATGGGACACTGACTGCACAGTTGTTACTGCACAGTCATTTTCGATCTGGAGGGATGTGGGCAGTGGGGTTCCACAGGGCTTGGTCCTTGGGCCCGCACTGTTCAACATCTTCATCAGTGACTTGGATGAGGGGGTAAAAAGCACCCTGTTCAAATCTTCTGATGTCACTAAGATGTGGAGTGATATGGGCATGCTAGAAGGGAGCAATAGGCTGCAATTGGACCTAGACAGGTTACGGGGTAAGCAGATGAGAATAGGATGGGATTCAACACTGACAAGTGCAAGGCGATGCACCTGGGGAGGAAGAAGCAGCACCATACCTACATGCTGGGGACCTCCCTTCTCATCAATGCAGAGGCAGAAAAGGATCTTGGAGTCACCATTGATGCTAAGATGAACATGGGCCAGCAGCATGGAGATGCAGTCAGAAAGGCCAACCGCACTTTGTCATACATCCACAGATGCATCTCAAGCAGGTCCAAGGAGGTGATCCTCCCCCTCTATGCGGCACTGGTCAGGCCACAGCTAGAGTACTGTGTCCAGTTCCGGGCGCCGCACTTCAAGAGGGACGTAGCCAACATGGAGAGGATCCAGAGGAGGACCACTTGCATGATCGGGGGCAGCAGGGCAGGCCCTATGAGAAGAGGCTACAGGACCTGAACCTGTTCAGCCTCCACAAGAGAAGGCTGAGGGGGGGGATCTAGTGGCCTGTTACAAGCTAGTCAGAGGGGACCAGCAGGCATCTGGGGAGTCCCTGTTCCCCCGAGCACTACCAGGAGTGACTAGAAATAATGGTCACAAGCTGGCAGAGGGTAAATTCAGATTAGACATCAGGAGGCGCTACTTCACTGTCAGGGCGGCTAGGATCTGGAACCAACTTCCAAGAGAAGTGGTGTTGGCTCCTGCCTTGGGGTTCTTTAAGACAAGGCTAAAGAAACAACTTGCTGGGGTCATTTGACCCCAGTACTATTTCCTGCCATGGCAGGGGGTCAGACTTGATGATCTGCTCAGGTCCCTTCCAACCCTACTAACTATGAAGCTATGAAAGAAAAATGTGTGTGTTTTGGCTAGTGAAAACATCTATTCTTTTCAGAGAAAGATGGCACAGAGATTCTGAGGACATAGTCAAACTAATGTGTATTTGACTTCAAATACTTTCAGAATTTTTCTATCACTTGATCTCTCTTCAATTTTGATTCCTCTATATTGTTTAAATATATTACATTGAAAAATAAGAAACAATGCCAAATAACTTAAAATATAGCTGGATTCATTAGCAAAAATAAAGTGTCAGGCTTTAGGAAATCATTGTGTCTTGTTATTTAAATACAACTTTCCTCTTGGCACTCATTTAGTATAGTTAATGCTCCAATATGAAGATGTTTGTGACCATCCTGAAGGTTACTGTGTAACTTCACACGGGTCAGACAATAAGCTTATTTTGTACATAATAAACACAATGCTAAGTTAACCAGAATCCAAAAAAGCATATAATTTGCTTATAGTTAAGCTTTAATTCTCTGTAATGAACTTTTTCTAAGTTAATTAATTCATATTAATTATTAATGGATTGACATGGTGGCATTTCCCATAATAGGATTAAACTCATGCCTTTTGTAAGATGCAAAAGTTCTCACAATTGCTTCCAAATTCCTTAGAGATGTTTGTTGAGCAGTTTTTCTTTTCTTATCTGGAAAACAAGGAGTCTTTGAAAAAATGGAGTCATCTCCTGTATAGAAATAACACTAACAAAAGGTTATAATAAAGTTTTCTAATTTTAGATTTCAATTTAACCTTTGCCCTTACTAAAATAAGAGTGCTCCTTAATCAGCTCAGCTGTTGAAAGTAGTGAAATATGATTCTATAGCAAATAACAGGAAAATGCATTTGCAAATTTGCTTGCTAATTCCAACTCACAGACCCATCATGTTTTTATTCATTTTACTGTAGATATTAATTTGACCAGTTTTGTCAGCACAACTGTTTTGGGAAGAGCTTTGTTATTGTATACTGCTATGCTTCTGTGGATGCTGGAGAATATTTTTGCCTCTGAGACACAGTGGCAACATCTACATGAGATCCTTTACAGTGTAGCAAATTACTGCTCGGTAAGCATCTGTATCTACATGTGAAAATGCTTACTATGAAGTAAATTGTTCTACACATGAGTAAATTCACTACTTACAAATGCACCAGTCTGAGACTGGGCAGTGCACGGCCCCCTGGCACAAAACATCTTATCTCAGAAATTTTGCAAACTTTCACAAACAATCTCTGTCTCCTGGATCTGCAGGTTCTGCAGGTGCAGGTGGTGGGGAGCCACCAGTTGACAAGCAGGATGTAGGCTCAGAGTCACCACCAGTGTCAGCTGGGGCCCTGCGTATGCACTGGCCCTGGAAGCATAGGACCCAAGACCACACCCACCTACTGGGCCACCTGGTCACCATGGCTGAGGACAGCCTGGTGGACTCATGGGCTTGGCAGGTGAAGGATGTGGCCTGACAGGACACTTGGCAGGCTGAGGACATGGCTCATAAGGATGCACAGAACTAGAGTGAGGAAACCAGGGACTGGCTCAAGGAGACCAGGGACCGGGTGGACTAGGAGTTCAAGGAGAGGCTCCTGGCCTTGGCGGAGTGGCACGTTGAAACCGTGGGGTGACAGGCTGTCCTGCTGGCCAGGGTAATGGCAGCCAGATAGGAGGACACTTTGCTGGACACTGTCCTGGCCCTTGCAGCTGCCTGTTGTCCTGCCTGTTGTCCTGCCCCTTGCCGCAGTCCCACCTGCCCCCTGGAAGCTGACTACCGCCCAGCAAGCAGCAGCTCCCCCCCACCCCCCCATGGGCTTGGGAGGAGTTACAGTGCCACCACCATTGACCAGAAGCCCCTGCCCTGGCCCCTGGCCCAGGTCCCCTGCCACCCAGTCCCCCTGCCTGGGCCTAACTCTGCCACTCACCCCAGTTCCATGCAGCTGCAGAGCAGGAGCTGCCCGCAGTGGGGCCAGTACCCTGTGTGGTCTCTGCTGGCCCTAGCCACTAGCTGCAAGTGGGGAAACATGCATCCCTGTCCTTTAAACCCTTTTTCTATTGTATTCACCTGTGTTCTTCTCACATCCTCTTAATGTAACCTTATATACTTTAATTATAGAACTTAAAATTACATTCCTCTTAGGTTCTGAGTATTGTCATTAGTAAACAACAGGTATTTATTTTTAATCAGAACCTCTAACAGAAATTGGAACATGGTAGTGGGTTATATAGAAGCAGTTGGCTTCTGGGAAGACATGTATAATTCCTCTCCAGTTTATGGCATCACCTCTTTTTCCTTTTCTAACTTTTAATTTTCCCATCTTTTGTTTGTGTCTAACCTCTCAGGCCTCTCTGGCTTAGGTATTACTTACTGGCAGGGTAAAGAAAATACAGCATGCATGGGCCTTGCTGGAATTATCCTGTAGTATCCCATTTTAGGATGACACATCTTTAGAATGAAAAAAGCAGATTCTATCTGCTATTGAGTGAGTGACTTTGTGGACATAATTTTTCTCTGCCTCAGGCTCTTAGCTGAGACACCTTGCAGCATCTGTGTTTCCCAAGATACCTCCCTTTACTGAGCACCTATTTGCTCTGTCTTATTGCTTCTCAACAATGTCTTGATACCTCCCCATACTAACTCTATTTCTAGGTGCCTTACATGGATCTTCCACTGAGACACTCTCTGGCTCTGCCACCCATTAGAAATATGCATCCAGACCACCTGCAACAGGGACTGGTGTCTGTCAGGTTTTAAATATGCTCTGATCATGGCATTAGATCTTAAATAGGTTCATGCGTGCACAGAAACAGACCTTTATGCAGATTGGAATTTTAATGTTGCAGTTTTAAGGGCTTGGGTGCCTCCAGTGTGGGGTCCCAACTGAATTGTTTCAGGATAGCAAATTTGACCGAAGCACCTAAATTCCATCTAATCCCCATGTTAATGGCTCTAGCTCTCAGTATTTCTGTGCCTCAGTCCTTTATTTTCATAATAGGAAAGACAGTACTTCCTTATTGCACAGAACTGTTGTAAGAATAAATCTACCATCGATTATGTGGTAGTTACCTACTGCAATTGAAAAGGTCATATAAGTGCCTAGAGATTGATAAATACATAAAAATCATGGTCCTGTTTATCTCCCATTAACTCCTTCTCTAAATGTCTCTTTACCATTTCTAATTACTTCTGCAGCTTGATAGCTTTTAATTCATGTAGTCCAGAGCCAGGAACCCCTCAGTGGAGGCATCTACACGTGCAATTAAAAAATTCCATCACAGTTCATACCAGAGACAACTGCTTCTGGCTGAAGTTTCGGTATGTGTGTCCAGGACCGAAGAATTCTGAACTGAGGTGGAGCATCCCTGGGCTGACAAGGGAACCAGAATGTCAGCCCTGGGATTCTGGGTGGAGGCGTTGGGTAGTGGAGGGTCTGCCTGGGGCATGCAGATGCTAAAATATGGAGCTAGGCGACAAGAAGCCCTGTCACTGTCTACACATGCATTTCAGTGGACTGAGTTAGTCCACTGTAAGATAGTGCTATCCCCAACAGTACTATCCTATGGCAGAGTTAATTAATTTACTGCACCCTAATACTGTAGACTATAACACTTTACTGCAGTGCTAATTAATTAATTCCACAGTAAACCACACATGTAGATGCATCCAGTGTGTCTTAGACAACAAGTCAGACAAGCTAAATACTGAATGAGACCTATAGGTAGTTCATAAAAAGTCTGAGGCATAGATAGGTTAAGAAAAGGATTTTATCAATGATTTGGAATAATGAACAGATCTGTAAAATAATGAAAGGTCTACTACACTTTCACAAGCAGGAAAAGGGGACAAAACTGGTTAATTAATTTCTTCCTATCAATCAAGCAGATTGGCCAAGACTCATACTAAGTATCACTGCTAATACTCAGCAAGTCTGAATTTCAAGGAAGGATGGCTCCTGTAAGACTGAGATGCTGAGTGGCTAGTGTAGCCAGTGGTGGCTAAGTATGTTAAGAACTTGAAGAAGTGGGCTTAAATTGAAGTATAGAATGAATAAGTGATATCGGAGAACCTGAATGATGAGAACTTACAGTTAATTGATGCTTGAGAAATACCCTTATGTCTCTGAATGCATTTCGCTTTTCTGCCACTTAGAGGCTTGAACGAAAAAAGCACCTGTCTGTGACAGATGGCAAAGATTTTGAATATTTTTTAACAAATAACATCCCTTCTTAAAATTTCATACTCCTCACTCAATTTGTGCTGGCATTATCAGGCACTGCTGTGCCTTTGGGGGAATGTTTTCATTGATGAGTGACATCTGGACTGAGCACTGGAGCAAAATGTCAGCAGAGACAGTGAAGTTCATGCAAGTTGTTATGGGACCATTCTACATAATAACTGCTGGGAATTGTAAAAATCCCAGTGTATTTAAAACAACAGTCCTGGAGCTTCTTGGGGAAAATCACTAATCTGAAAACTTCAAATGAATTAACATTTGTAAACTGAAGCATTGCACCCTATATGTAGGCTTGTTCTCTGCTTGTGAACAAAAAGGAAGATTTTTTTATAGTCCTTTTCAGTACAAGGCATGCAAACTCAGTCACACAGCTTTCATTTACATTAATGGGACTTCTTCTGCTCTGTCAGTCTGCACCATGCTGGCAATTTATGCCCTTACTTCTGAGCTGAATGTATCGCATTGGTATCAGTGGGATTACTCACACAAGCAGACTTATAATTGAGCCATTACTCTGAAGTGCTAATACATGAGATTTAAATAATTGATTTCAGTGGGAGGACCAACAAACACAGAGATAAACCCACATAGTTCTTATTGTTAGGAGGGGGCCTTGCTCAGTAACGCAGTCACAAGGCAGGGATTCTAGATTTTCCTTGTTGTATGAAATGTATTGGGCAATTCAACAGGTACAATGATACTGCACATGTAGGCTACCGGTATTTTTTTATGCAGCAGTATAAGAAGTATAGAAGAGGGGGAAGAAGAGAGAAAGGAAGCTGGAAAGAAAAATGAAGGGAGAAAAGAGAAAAGGAGAAAGAAAAGAAAAAGGAGAAACAGGAGGAAGGAAAGAGAGAGGAGGGGGATGAAGGCTAGGTCATGTGGGTACGCAGCTAATTTATAAGCCCAATCTTTGCCCTGAACAATCTGCTACAGCGGGGCAGGAGAGTGACGAGGGCTGGACATGAGAGTTTGTCATTTTCCAGGCCATGTGCTTCCTCACTGCTGTGCACCGCTGCTTGAAGGCCAGTGCTCCACTCTGGACCGATGACCTCCAGGATGGACAGTCATGATCGATTTGCTAAGTAGAGAATAAGATAACAACATGAATATATTATAAAAAGAATAAGAGCCAACATAAGGAATAAGTAATCTTACATTGAGATACAGGAGAAATAGAATGCTTATGTGTGTGTATGTACCAAAAATGCCACTTACATGGTTATAATGCTGCCATCTAGAAGCACAAAGGGAAATAGAGGGCAAACTTAGGAAAGGCATTCCAGTACAATATATACAGTCATACTCATTAGATACACTCTCCCCTAGCTCACTGAAGCAGTGCTGTAGCAAAGTTCTAATACCTGGTCTTAAATTTGGCTTTAGTGTTCTGCCTCTCCTTTTAGAGGGCTCAGGACAAGAGTTGCAGGGTAAAGTACACAACAGAATACTATGTCTGGGGCTTTCAGAGAGGTATAATAGAATTAGGTATCTAGCTTCCATTCACTTTCAGCAGTTGGTGGGAACAAATCATGATTTAAGAATTCCCTTTTAGTTGCTTGATACCAGCAAGTGGCAGCTCTGTCACAAAGTCAGACATTTTGTCAGAAAAGGGAAGTAGCTAATGGAATCCAACAGTCCTGTTGCCTTTTCTCAGCCTTGCTCAGCTGGGTTATGCTGAGTTAGGAGAACTTTGTGTTGTGTTTTAAAGTTTTAAACGTAACTTTGCCTTTCTGCATGTCCATGTGTCCTGCATGTGTATGTGTGTGTGAGACCAAGAGATAAAAATTTGGGTTCCTAAACTTCCAAGGCGTGTCTATTGTTTTGTATGTACAAAACTCAAAATATATGTGAAGAGGGGAAAAAGTAAGAATTCCATGAAGAATCTTTAAATGCTTTTAAAATGATTAAAACAACCTCCAACCTCAACAGACGAATATTTATTTTTAAAAAGCATGCAGAATTCATTTTTCTTGCAGATAATTCCAATGCCATATGCAAAGATTAAATTCAGTAATTAGGATATAAAATAAAAAGCAGAAGAATCATGTCCTCCTTCTTTGTGTAAGTGTCATTGTACCCTTATCTACTGACTCATTAGAAGAGTTTCTATAATATTTATGGACAATGTTTTCAAAGCTAAGCATCTGAAGATAAGCTTCTAAATATATTATTTTACCTAGATGAAAGCATATCGATTACAGAGACGAAATAAGAAGTTAGAAATCCTACTACAATCTCCAGCTTTGAAAATATATTATGTATATCAAAATTCTAACCCAAAGCAAATATGAAATAACAAATACATTACATGTTTTTCAAATGATCATACTCTGCCTACTTAAGCATTTCTTGTGGACTTATTTCAACATTTTAAAATTCTGAAATGCTTCACCTGGTTCTTTTTTATTTTAAGGAACTTCCAGAAACATGGTCTCTAATTTCTAGAGTGTAATTTTTTTTTCCTCATCATTAAAACAAAATAGGCTCAGGGATGGGCAACAAAAATTCCTTAAGTGGAATGCTCAAGGTCTGATATAAGTGGAAAATAAAGCAGTCACTTCTCCCTTTTTACTTGGAATGCATGGTACTTCCTTCTCAGATAGGCATGGCATGAGAGATAACAACTAAATATTATTATATTTTTAGTATTTACAAATTACTTTAAATACAAATTATTTTATAGGCCTCTTAAGATTTTAACCATAATAACTTCTGACTTCAGAAGTTAAAGGATTAAAAAAAAACACAGACAAATTATATAAAACATTCTAAAATACATTTTTCCCTGTGAAATAAGTAGCAGATACAGAAAATAATGTTGCAAGGGTTTATTGACACTTCATTGAGCTGACCTAAAAAGTTCAGTTATAGTTCCATCACTTATGAGTAATGTAGCTGTCCCAAACTCATGTCAATAAAACCTTTTAATGACACTTCAACTTTCTATATTGTTTAGGTATTCTTAAAAGAAGGTGCAAAATAAAGAAAATCAAATAAAATAGCTAAAGAGCTTAATGAAAGAAGCAGAGAAAATTGGAGAATGGCAAAGTATTACAGGCTAAAACTAAAAAGTTAAAGAGGCCAGTCAAGAAAGTAAAGACGGAATGCTTACTAAGTGCACAGTAGAAAAGGCATTAACTGATGCCATCTATTATTGGCCATGTACTTGCTATCTTGGATTACTTCAGGGTCAGTAAGGCAGAAGTGATAAGTAAGCCGGGGCAACTCAAAGCCAATAAATCACTGGGGCTGCACCAGACTTATCCAACTGTGTGAAATGAGTCTAAAGGGAAAAACATCAGAATGGAAAGCAATAATCTTGGGAAATTCATTAGGCATAAGCGGAATACTAAAGATTTGAGATAAACTGGGTTTGAACCTGTAATGGAGAGAGACTATGATTTTACTTGATAAACTGAATGCAAGCAATAAATTGAGGGGAATTGTACATAAGAGATACCTCAACATTATCATTAAATAATTAGTTAATAATAAAAACTTGTAGTCTTTTCTTAATCCACATTCTTATTAAACCACTCCTCAGACGGTTCCTCAGGGACCTCAAACCCCAGCCACTAGGTCAACAGAGAGTTATCTAACAGCAACATAAGTCTTCAAGATCTGCTGCATACAGGCTGCATCTACACAGGACGCTGACTCCACAGTAGCCCAATACTATTGTGCAGGAGCATCATGTGGCAAAAATTATGATGCAACATTACTATGCAGTAGTATTAGTCTTCTGTGCAGTCACATTACAAAAAAAGCATTTGTTGGCAATGGGGAATGACTTAATCAGCGATCTAATGATCGAAGGGAAGGTGGGAGACAGCAACCATGAGCTGATTATCTACACCATCTGCTGTAAAGCTGGCAAGTCAGTCAGCAAAGCAGAAGTCCTCAACTTCAGGAAAACTGACTTTGACAAGCTCAGGAGGCTTGTTGGCAAGGCCCTAAGGGACCTCGACCTGGAGGAGAGCAGAGTTCAGGAAGAGTGGTTGCTCCTCAAGGGAGTGATCTTGGAAGCTCAAGCAATGTCTATCCTGTCTCAAAGGACAGGCAGCAAAAGCACACAGCAGCCCCCTTGGCTCTGAAGGGAACTAGCAGACCTCCTGCATCTAAAAAGAAAGACCTATAAAGGATGGAAGGTTGAATCTCCCCAAAGGAGGAGTACTCTGCACTGGTCTGGACATGTAGGGAGTGAACCAGGAAAGCCAAGGCTGTGACTGAACTCCAACTGGCTACACATATCAAGGACAGTATCAAGTCCTTGTTTAGATATGTGGGGAGCCGGAAGAAAAACAAGGGTAACATTGGACCCCTGCTAAACCATATGGGTCAACTGACAACCAATGCCCAGGAAAAAAAACCAACCTGCTTAATGGGTATTTTGCATCAGTTTTTCACCAGCCCCAAGGGGTAGCTCTGCTGAATATGGTATGAGACAGCCAGGGTGAGAGAGAATTGTTACTTGTCACAGGTCGGTGGGGACCCAGGAGTGGCCGTGATCTCTCCTGGTGCCCCCTACCGTGCCAAGTTGGTAATCAAGTACCCTCGTTCTTGCCCGCCACGTCTTTGATGGTTCAAGTATTCTGAGGGAGGCTGTCTTTATCTGTCCCCTTGGACACAGTGCTCTTACTTTTCCTGGGCCCTGTTCTATGTGGATAGATTTTGGTGCACCCAACCCTATGGGCTATGCATGGCTCCTACCTCCCCTTATACCACGCCCCAAGCCTCTCAGATGTACCGGACGTTGTTTAGTCTATTATTAGTGCCCGCACCCTCACGGACGCTCTCCAGGCCTGTCTTCGCCTAGTGGCCCACACCGGGGTCCTTCTCCGCGCCCTCACCTGGGCTTCCCTCTATGCACTCGCCCGCTCTGGGGCTTCTCTCAGTGCTCGCCCACTCTGGGGCTTCTCTCAGTGCTCACCCTCCCTGGGGCTTTGTATTCCTAGATGCCCTCTCCGGGGCTTCTTGCCTTAGCCGTGCCTAGCCTCCAGACCCCTTTCTGGGTCCTACACCCCACTGGGGCTTCTCACAATTGAGGCTTAGGCAGACTCAGCCTTACCTGGCCCCCAGACCCCCTTTCCAGGTTCTATGCCCCACTGGGGCTTTCCACAATTGGGGCTCAGGCAGCCTCGGCCTTACCTGGCCCCCAGACCCCCTTCTCAGGTCCTATGCCCCACTGGGGCTTCTTGCCTGTGCCCACACTGGGCTCCTCCTGATACTGCCCACACTGGGGCCGGGGCCGGGACACCCCAAAACGCAGCACCCTCTCCAGTGCCAAGAACCCCCCCACTACTGGGGAGCTCCTGTGAGGCCTCCTCCAACCCCTACAACCTCACCCAGTCCTCCAGTATAACGACAAAGCAAAACCATAAGCCAATCGGCTGCAACACAAAAATAAGCCTCCTGGCTACAACGCAAACTCTAGCCCTCTGGCTAATCATCATTTCCATCCCTGCTAGGGGTTCCTCTACCTGGTAACCTTTCCCATAAACTGCTCAGGCCATTGGGCTTCTCTGCCCTACCTACTCCCAGGAGAGCTCTCTCTTCCTCGGCTGCCAGAGGGGAACTGCCTCTGGTCTCAGCCTGGCTTACTTATATATGCCAGGCCCTGCCCCCTCCTGGTCAGCTGACTCCTGTGGTTACCCCGGCAACCAACACCTGTCCTTCTATAGGAGCAGGCACTCCAGTGCCCTGTGACATTACTCTTCATCAATATTAACCACATGAATGAACATCTTCAGAGGCTGGACACCTTCAAGTCAGCTGGCCCAGACAGCTTACACCCCAGGGCACTTAAAGACCTAGCAAGCATCATAGATCTTCCACTGGCATGGATCTTCAAGAACTTGTGGCACTCAGGTGAAGTACCTGAAGATTAGAAGAAGGCCAATATGGTGCCTATCTTCAAGAAATGAAGGGAAGTAGATCTGGGGAACTACAGGCCCATCACCCTGACCTCTATCCCTGGGAAGATCTTGGAAAAAATCATCACAGACCATTCTTGACAAACTGGCTGAGGGATAGGCAGCACAAGTCTGTTTCAGGTAAGTCTTACCTGATGAATCTCATCTCCTTCTACGACCAGGTGACATATCACCTGGAAAAGGGAGAATAGATTGATGTCATATATCTTGATTTTTAAAAAGCTTTCGATCTGGTATTCCACGATCATCTCATAGAAATACTGACCAACTGCAGCCTTGGCTACATCACAGTCCACTGGCTGGGGAATTGGCTCTGAGGTCAAACCCAAAGAGTGGTAGTTGACAGAAGTCAATCGTTGTGGTCCACCATGACCAACTGGGTCCCCCAAGGCTCTGTCCTTGGACCTGTTTTTTTTTAACATCTTCATTAATGATGTAAACACTGGTATCAGAAGAAGACTGGTCATTTTTGCCAATGATACCATCATACTTCAGCTTATTCTTTTTAACATCTTCATTGATGATGTGGACATTGGTATTAGAAGTGTACTGTCCAAGTTCCCTGATGACACCAAACTTTGAGGTAAAGCATCCACACCCGAGGACAGGATGGTGATCCAGGCCAACCTTGACAGGCTTGGAAAATGGGCAGATGAAAACCTGATGGCCTTCAACACCAAAAAATGCAAGGTACTCCACCTCGGGAAGAAAAACCTGCAGCATGCTTATAGGCTTGGCAGTGCTAGGCATGGCCAAAAGGGACTTGGGGGTCATGATTGGCCACAAGAGAATATAAGCCATCAGTGTGACATTTAAACTGGCAGAGCAAGCAAAACTCTGGCTTGCATACTTAGATGCTTCTCTAGCAAATCCCAGGATGTCATCCCGCTGTACTCAGCCTTGGTGAGGCCACAGCTGGAGTACTGCATCCAATTCTGGGCTCCACAATTTAAAAAGGATGTCCAGAAGCTTGAGAGAGTCCAGACAGAGGATCAGAGGCATGATCAGAGGTCTTATGCTGAGAGGCTGAGAGCTATTGGACCCTTCAGCCTAGAAAAGTGCAGCCTCAGGGAAGACTTGGTGGCTGCCTCTAAGTATATAAGAGGTTTACATCAGGATCTGGGGCAATACCCATTCAACAGAGCACCCCATAGGATGACAAGGTCAAATGGTCAGAACTCCTCTAAGACTGTTCCAGGCTGGACATAAGGAAGAACTTCTTTACTGTCCAAGCCCCCAAGGCATGGAACAGACTGTCGCCAGAGGTGATGCAAGCACCTACTCTGGATTCCTTTAAGAGTCTACTGGACATTTATCTTGCTGGGATC
The DNA here is from genome assembly GCF_052110815.1 of Crocodylus siamensis. NCBI lineage: Eukaryota > Metazoa > Chordata > Crocodylia > Crocodylidae > Crocodylus > Crocodylus siamensis. The sequence continues at coordinate 352,056,131 of NC_143395.1, forward strand.
CTGTGACCCCAGCTGACTTCCTGCCCCTGGGGCAGGGGGCTGGACTCAATGATCTTCCAAGGTCCCTTCCAACCTATGTCTCTGAAGTCTATCAGATGTATCAAGCTGTAGATGTTTTCCCACTCAAACTCCTAGGGAAAAACAACAATTGACTTGTGTGGAATATTGAAATGTTAATATTTAAATAATCTTTGCCTATTTATTTGGACCTTAATTCTGCCACATATACATATACCAGGTGTTATCAAATGAAATTTCCCAATAATTTCAATGGTATATTTTACAGAGTGGGGATTGTAGACAAAAGTGTGGCTCCCCATTGTAACTGAGAACACTTTGCAGGAAGTGTTCTGAGTTACAACCATCCCCTGGACCAAACAGAAGTTCACTATTGCTTCCAGGTGGGAGGGGAATCTAGCTGCTGGTTCATTCTCCATCTCATCCTCTGTTTTCAGAATGGGGGCAGGGTGGGGGGCAGGAAATGGAGCAGACTGAACTCCCTCACTCCCTTTCCCCCTCCTATTTTAAAAACAGCTCAGCGGCTGGAGCACAGTACAGGCAGCAGTTACAGAATATGTTATATTTTGAAATGTCTTCATTTGTTGGCCATTTTGAAGCAGTCTGCAGCCATGCACTAATGTTTGGTCTTGGTTAGAGACTGCTTTCTGTGCCCAGATTGGGTGAAATTGTCTCTTCTGTCTGTGCCCAAAGATAGCTGAATGTATCTTTTAGCATAGAAGGAAGTTTTATACCATATAAAGAGTTTTGTAAAATAGATGCATAAAATGGTAAAACTACAGCAAGAATCAAGAAAAGGAAATATAAAAAATAAGCTGTCTCATTAAAAATAATAATGTCTATTTTCAATAATGCCCTCATTTAATAATGCCTATTGAATCACCAATAATAAATCCTATTTCTATTATAGAAACCCTCACAAAGAATATAGAAATAGACATATCTTACACTATGGCCATGTATACATGAGAAGCTGACGGTGCAGTAATTATTTGTATAAACAAGTACTAAAATGACTGTGCAGTACCCACTTTTCCATCTCCTATTCTTGTCATGAGGTTTCAAAGTACTGAGATCCCTGCAGCAGCCTCTTCCTCCATTTGGGGTGGTCCTGGGTCTACCACAAGTTTACATCAATGTTGCATTTTTTTAAGTTGACCCTGAGGACATCCTGAAGTGCTTTCTTTACCCTCCTCTTTAGTGTACTCCTCGACTGAACTGGGAGAATAAAAGTTGCTTTAGGAGTCTGGAGTCAGCTATCTGGATGACATGGTCAGTCCAATGAAGCTGATGTTGGATGGTCATCACCTCACTACTCACGGTGTTTGCTTACAGAAGGACACTAACTTTGGTGCATCTGTTTTCTCTTTGGATTCAGAGGATCTTCCACAGCCAGTGCTGCTGATATTTTTCCAACAACTTTAGATCCTTTGCAAGATGGGAATCATGACAGCTCAGTAAACTATGAGCTGAGTTTCAGATTTGATGTCATGATCTTTGAACACTTGTTTCTTCAGGCATCCAAAGGCTGCACTTGCACATTTGAGGCAACGTTAGATTTCTTCGCTGACGTCAGCCTTCTGTGAGAGATGGCTTCTGAGGTACAAGAAATACTCAATGTTCTCCAGAGTCTGACCATGGATCTGGATTACTGGATCTGGGGACTGTTCATTAGGAGCTTGCTGGTGGAAGACCTTAGTCTTCTGAATGTTAAACATCGGTCCCATTTTCTTGTATGCCTTGGTAAAGATATCAACTATTACCTGAAGGTCTGCTTCCGAGTGAGCACACATTACAGCATCATCAGTGTAATTTTTGGTTTTGTGCTCTGTTTGGTTCTGTCTAATTAAACATACTAATGTCTTGTTTTGCTTTACTGACCAAGCTGGCTGCCACACACATGAAAGCTCATGCTATGGTCACTCAGATGCAGGCTTCTAGGTCCTTTCTGTCTTTGCCACATCACTGAAGATTAGCCCTAGGTATCCTGAAAATGGCCAAGTCTAGCAACAAGGTACCGTTGGCTTACATGGCATAGGTCTATGTACAGCCTACAAAGGAACAGTACTAAATATATAAGATAAAAAAGGAGCCAAACTCTGCTCTTATTTACACAGATGGAACTTAAATTGTCTTGCAGAAGGCTAATTGACAGGATGCCTCACCACTAATGTCTACTACATTTAAATTTTAAAAGTCTTTGTCTTGAAAGGAAAATAATTTTCCTCCTAGATTAGTTTTATGAACCTAAAACATAAAGAGCCATCAAAGGGCTCTCTTGCTTTCTGAATTTTTTTTCTTATCTGCAGCAGGACAAAACAAAAACCTTTTTAAGTACTTCAGAGAGTAAGAGAGGGAGTAGAGAAGTCAGTGGCTTTTCAGAACTAATAGGCTAATAACTAGAGTACTTATCAAGGAGGAGGAGACCTCTTCCTGAATAAGACTAGGAACATGTCTCTGGGTTTCCTACATCCCTGACCACAAAGGTTTTGGCTATTTCAGAATGTTGTAGCTGATTCATTTTGCATAAATAATTAAATATTCATTAGCCCACAGAAAACAAAGACTGTTTCTAGATCCAATAATTACCATACTAACCTTAAGTGTGAGAGATCCAGATTCCAATACTTGATAAAGAGCAGAAAATCCTGAAATGTATAGATTTAGTCTTTTTATCTATCACTAAAATAATAGTTATGCAAAATATAAAAATTACACCAAAATAGATTTAGAACATTGGTGCGCAACTCATTTGTCTTTGGGGACTGGATCAAAATCACAGAGCTTCTTGCAGGCTAGATGACCCACCCTGGCCAAGGAGCTACAGCTGGTTGGCACACTTGCCAGAGCTGCACTGGCACAGCTCCCAAACCCAGGGAATGGACAGCACTTTTACTCACTCCCCCTTTTCTCTTCTTGCCAATTTTAGTCAACAACAGCAGCTGAAGACTTTGAGTTTAGAGGACAAGGGGAGGCAAGCAGGGTGGCATTCAATTTGCTCCCAGTCAGGGTCTACACATATCTGTATCTGTTGCTACTAGTAAATAGGTGTAGGTTTTAGCTGTTTTGGTCTAAGGACATAGGCAGACAAGTTTCTTTGGTCTAATAAAAGATACTAGATTTACCCAAAAAACCTTGTCTGATTCAGTACTTGTAAATGGCACTTTAAATTCCTCTACTGTGCAGTAATTGCTATGCATATGTAGATAGCAACGCTTTACTGCCCATTAGATTAGTCTAATGTCCAGTAAAGCATAAAGGTAGACACACCCAGTAAGGTGTACTTTTACCCCAGTGATTTTCAGCCAGAATATTGGGACACTGAGGGGTGATGTAAACTCCTTTGACATGCAGATAATTGAGATCTTTGTAAAGAGATATGGAAATAAAGTCAGGATCAGTTTTCAGGTGTGAGGAAATAAGCAGATAAAGGCAGGCTCAGACTCTCTACCTAGCTGAGAGAGAGTCATTGCCTACCTCCTCATTGCCTACCAGCTCTGTAAGGAAGTAAGCCCTGTAATAAAGAAATTAATTTTGGAAATGGGTTGCTGCATAATTCACAAAAGTTATGGAGGGATGCCTCAAGTCTGAAAAGGTTGCAAACCACTAGTTTATACTCTCAGATATAATAGGTGCCGGCAATTACTACAAATGGGCTACATAAGTAAATGGATGATTCTTCATGTTCTTCTGTGTTATGTATTTTTTAGTACTGCACATAGTTCTGTATCAACATTTGTTTTCATCATGTCAGAATAAATTGTTTCATCAAGTTTTGCTTTCATGGTAATAGGTAGAAGTGGGTGATAAATGATTCACTCCTGATAAATGTCATTTTTTTGTTTGTTTAAAACTTAGTCATGAACTGATCACAAATTTATCAGGTGCCATACATTTAGAATGAGTCATAGAAAAAAAGTTCTGAAATATTTACTGGTCTACAGGTTGTCCACAAGTCAGAGCAACTTTCAGTTCTCAGAATCACATTTCTGATGTAAATAATTATTTTAATCGTTCAAAATATATGTTCTGATTTTTTCATGTTTATTTAAAATTTAATGTTTTGGAAACTATTTGTACCCACCGACCACTCTCCTCTTCTCCAGGCAGTATAGCTATTATGGTACTTATCCCAAAGGAGTGCTCTACTCACTCCCATTTGCTTATCCCCACATGCCACACCTTGATGTTGCATTAGTGGACTAGACCTTTGAAGAAGAAAAGAATTGCTGCTCAGATGTGACATCCTTTACAAGATGAGACCCCTGAGAGCCACTTGGTGCAAGAATGGTCTTCCCCCTTCTTTAACATTTTTTCCTCAAAACTTTCTTTTATTTCTTAGATAATCTCTTGCTTCTACTGGGCATTCCAGTGACCTGTTTGGGCCTTAGTCAACTTTCTTCAGTTGCATATATATTGTCAGCTTCTTTGATCTGACCTTTCCTAGTAAGAGCATCACTTTCTTCCAGTGCTAGAACCCATTGGCCCTTTAGACCTGAGATCTTACCTATATAACTTTCTAGGTCTTGGGCCTTAACTTACCTGCTTCTCTTTCTTCTTAAAGGACTTTTTCCCTTTCTCCTTCATAATGGTGACTAAAATCATTTTATTTCACTGATCTTGCCAGTAAACTAATTTATTGCAGCAAGCTCAGAAAGAGTACGCAAAACAGTAAAAAAATTCAAAGTAAAGTCAAAAGGATACCTGTCGAAAAATGTTTGAAGCATTCATACTGCTCTATGAATTGATAAGCGCTCCTTTTGATACTCATTGATGGACTATCTTTAATCTATTTGTGTATGTGAGTGTGTGCAAGTGTGCATGTGTGTGTGTGAGTTATTGTATGTATTCTGGGCTTATAGAAATACATAGTTCCCAAATACATAAAACCCTTTCTTAAAATTCAGAGTAATTATTTCTGAATAATTTTGGGAACTGAGGCCAACCAACTCTATCCAGGAATATATTATGTGAATCCAACTTTAGACCAGTTTTGGATGGAAGAGCCAAAAAGGTAATGATTTTTTTTCTCTCTCTTCTGGTGAGAATATAGATATTATAGGAGAAACTGAAGCATTGCTTCCTTGTGATTTCCATGTTTTACACTCTGTGAAACTTTGAATAGTCATCAATAGTACATGTGGCACTCTATATTTTCTTGCAAAATAGTATTTACATAAAACATGATTACCTCAGTCCCGTAACTTTGGTTTTTGCCAAAGCCTTAGCATTTCTCTCTCTCTATTTTTCAATTGCAAAGAAATAACTGTTCCTCACTTCTCCCCAGATACTTGTATCTTCAGCTAATAACTTAACTTTTCCAACTATGAGGAAACTTGGGGCCAGATCTAAATAAAGGTCAAATCACTAATAAAGGAGGAATTTTAACCTTCATTCCTACTTCTTGCATGAGATATTTAACCATCAGGCTCATATAAAAGTCCTCCCCTAGACACATTTTAAATGGAAAAGACTGCAGTACTAAGTTCCTTGAAAGAATGGGTGTAAGTTCCTACCTTTAGGAAACAGTACCGTATTATGGATTGACAGTGGACAAAAGAACCATACTGAAATGATATTTTGGATTTATCTTTTTTGCAAGTCGTGCTGTTCCCTAGTTCTTCTCTCCACACAGTGCCCTGATGTTAGATGTGTCCAAGCTTAGTATGTTGGGTGTTTGGAATTCCATTTTGCAGTACTTTACTCACCCTGGGCATTTTTAGGGAGCCTCATTACTTAGATCATGGCTTTGGATTCCCTTTAAGGGCCTAGATGAACTTTTGGACTCTGAGCTACATGAGAAGCTACGTTGCCATTATGACAAGCTATGGCAAAGTAACTTGTCACCGCGGAGAAGTAGCATTAACAGGCACAAACCTTGATGCCAATGCTATATCCCCATAGCAACAAGCTACATCACCGTAGCTCATCACTATGGCAACATGACATCTAAAATAACCATGTCCTGCCAGGACTGCACAGTACCGGTGGGTACTGTACATTTATTTAGTACTTGCTAAGCAAATACTAAATGACTGTGAAGTACCAAATGTGAAGGCAGGCATGCATAGACATACCCTGAGTCCTTTATTAGTGCTAGTCCTTGAAGACCAGTAGCTCTCTTTGTTACCTTGGCTTTTAATTAATATTATGTAATCCTAGTCTGAATATCATGGGAAAAGCTCCCTACTGCCATCCATTGATGAGAACACAGGGTCAATTTGTACCTTATAGACTAGTTGAAGTATATATATATATCTAGACATAGATAGATAGATATTATACATATGTATATATATATATAGAGAGAGAGAGAGAGAGAGAGAGAACAAGGTTTTGTGAGCTCAAACTCACCTTTTCAGATGTTGTAAATGGTCCAAAGGAAGAAACAGAATGAGTCAGACCTCATTTGGGGTCGGACTTGAAGATCTACAAGGTCCCTTCCGACCCTACTTCTATGATTCTATGATTTCCCTAGGTGTCACCTTTTCTTTCAGTGGAAGCATTTTCTTTGTTGTTAGAAATCACTTCAGTTTGTTGTCTCAGAATAATTAAGTGTTGTTATCCTTATTATGTAACTGGAGGTTAGCAGAACTGAATGGTGGGTTTCCCATAAAAATCCTTAGGGACTAGGCACTGAAGTTGTATGTGAGTGTGATGGAGAGAGAAATCTCCTATAACAGAGCATGGGGATGAATCCTTGGTGATGAAAACTCTACTCCAGACTCTCTGCACCATTGAAATGTCTCTCCATAGTGTAATCTGAATGAACTGTCATGCCTGTTGTCTATTCAACAATGATGTCAATGTTGTAGTTGTGTTAGAAAACTGAAGACCCATATCTAATGTAAAAGACAGAGATTAAAACACTGTGAGAGAAGGTACAGAGATAGCATGTACTTGATGACAGTGTAGAAGCGGTGAAGAGACTGAGTGGACCAGGTCAACACGTCCCTTCATGGCTGAAAATTAATCTATTTGCCAACCATGTCTCCATGCTAGGATTTTGTTAGCCTCTTAAAACAAACTCTAAGTGGGGTGCAACAAGATGGAAAACTAGCATATGAAGGCTCACTAAAGAGTGAAAGTCTTACTGTCTGCATAAATGGATTTTCTTTCTGTTGCTGCTGTGTTTTCCCATATTCAGGAGGGATTCCACTCTCCCCTTGACCCTTTTATTGTTGCTCTTGTTGTTATATACTGTAAGAGGGGATATATTGCCTATTTTTTGGTAGATAGGACATGTATTTATTTTTCCCACATTTTAGGTTAGGGCTCAAGCCATTAGTGGAAGGTAACTTTTAAATTGGAACCTGGCTCTTTTTTTGTTGCCAAAAGCATCTTGGAAGAATGATTAGGCCTAGGCTTGACTGACTTTTGTTTTCATACTCCTTCATCTTATTCAGTAACCTTTCCAATATCACTGTGTAAAAAATGTGCCATTCCAGATATACCCTTAAATCTTCCTACACTTTTGATTATCTTACTTTATTGTTCCACGTTGTCTTCCATTACCAACAAATAACCCAATGGACATTGGGCATTTATTACCTTAATTTACAATATTCTTCATTGCTTTCTCAATTTTTTTCAGTTGGAAACAAAGACTAAGAAAGTAGGCTAATGAAAATGGAATTTCAGCCCTATTTTGGAGATTGGAATAATACCAAGATATCTATCTTTATCAGCATTTCTAGAAAAAAAAGCAATAAAACAGCTTTCTTTCAGATGCCTGCAAGGTAATCACACTTCAAAGGAGAAAATGTCATGCTGCTTGCTGGTTTTATGCATTTTTAATTACTTTGCATTGTTTTAAAATATTGTTCAGAACTTTTAACAAAATATAAAAGAAACCAAGTATTGTTAGTACTATAAAATTATTATACAGCTGAGACCATGATAACTTTAATTTCACAAGTGTATCTGAATATTTAATAGAAGTCACTTTACCTCAATATTTTATTTGTTGTAAATGACTTCTTTTAAGTTCACATTGTCTAATGTCCTTGTTTACTACTTTAGCAGGGCCTTTTTCTCCCTGCTTTATTATGTTGCTAGACATATGATGTTACAGTGGCGCTGCCTTATACTTGTAAAGGTAGACATTTATTTGGAGGGGAAAAAAACTCATAATGTGTGGAATGAACTTTATCTTGGAGGCTTTCTGGTTTAATTGATGTAATCTGACCTTGCCATTAGTCTAGCTAGAGGCAAGCTATTTCTGTCTGTATTACTTTTCATTATGACTTTCGTGTAGAAACTCAGTACCTGCTGTTCCATATAAATGTGACAGAACTAAAGAACGTACTCTGGAAAGTCATTCGACTCCTATCTGTTCTTTTACTTTCAATGTTAACCTACGCTATTGTACTCCTCCTGAAGTCCCATATATCAAAGTCTGTTGTATCAACAGAAATTTGGAATACCAAACTTTTGATTCTGATTTGAGATATTGAGGAAAATTTATATTCCTTACTTACTTATCTAGAGTCCAGGCTTCATCACCTTAGATATAAATCAATCTTATCCTGTAGCAGCTAGTTCACAGCTGTGCCTGGACTTATTATTAATTTACTGTGTTCTTTCCTGCTGCAGAGTGAAGGAGACAATCAAGTGATACATCACATAAACAATTAAAAACTATCCTTGTAGCTTTAAGCTATTGAAATGATGAAGAGCCTGTACAGAATGTAACTGTCCTTGAATTACTTTCATTGTTAGGCATTAGACAGTATGACAAATTTTAGCCCAACTTAGTCATTTAGAATGGTATCTACAAAGCTCTGTCAGATGCTTATTTATCTTTATTATTGTCTGGTACGTTGGGTTGACATGGGATTGATAACAAATACAATGATGGTACATGGATTACATTAACAGCACTTATATGCCTCATTGTTTTCCCCCAAAGATAAATGCAAGAATTGTATAACAAATATCATTAATTCAACTTTACCAAATGTTAAATTTATTTCAGACAAAAATCTGCCAGTCTTTCTCATTTTGGACATTAATTAAAGATACTATTTGACAAATATGGTCTCATCTGCTGTTATATAGATTATTTTACAGAAGAGATTTGCAATAATTAGAGTTTTCTGATAGCATAGTAAAGCAGGAACTTTTGTTAACATTATTTTTCATTTCTTGGGCAGTAGTCGATAAACCTGATATACACATAAATACACACACACACTCAGTCACACGCATAATAAAACAATCTTGCAGAGATTTTGCATGTTGCATCTCATCCAGGATTGATTTTTGAGAAGTTTGATTCAAAAAATAAACCACCCTCTGAAAAAGAGTGAAGAATTATGCTAGTTTACATCACCTGAGGAAAGAGCCTCAGAGAGTCTTGAAGTTATGCTGTTTTAAATATGTACTTGTGTTTAACATTTGAAAACAATCATAACTTGTACTGGGTCAGACTTTCTCCAGCATGACTTTAAGTTAGAAACTCCATATTAGTTTTGTTTTGCTGGCTTGTAAGTATTTCATTTCCAGTACTGCAGAAGTTGCAAACATTTGCTGAAAACACAAAATACTTTCAGATACACTGTCATGAAGTGCTCATGGAAGGTCTATGAAAGTAGCAAGATGAACAGTGAGAATTTGGCCTTAAGGGAAAAATAAGAAGTACTTGCCTTAGGTCAGAAGGCAAGGAATAACCCTAAAAAACCTGAGGAAACATGCACTGCTTAAAAAAGAATTTGTAAGTTAAGGATATTTCACCTTGCCTGAACCAAGCATAACTTATTCACCGTTTACCACATATAATGAAGTTGCAGAATATTGTGATGTTTAATTTAATGTTTATTAATCTCAGAAGGCAATAATGGCACAGTAATGATTACCTTTTTGTCTTTATATTGTTTGTCCTTTTCCCTTTAGTTAGTTGGAAGTGGACAATGCCACTGTTTGCCACCGGTATAAGATTCAGCATTTTTCTTGGTTATAAATAAAATGGACACCTCTTCAAAATGGTTACTTCCTTCTTCTCCATGTGCAAGATTTACAGATGTTCTTTATACAGGCTCTGCCCCTTCGTAGCTCTAGCTTTTGGTCATTACTTTATTTCATAATTTAACATTGATAGGAAGGGATAAACCTTTTCAATTACTTAAAATACCAGAAGACAATATTACCATTTTTTGCATATAGTTTGCCCCTTGATTATAACACAAACCCTATTTTTGAAAAGGTAGTATAAAGAAAAAAGGTCTTATCTTGGATAGGTATATGAGCAGCAGTAGCTAGGGAGCTAAGCTGGTTTCTGAGTCTGCTGCCAGCCCAACTTACTGGGTACATCTACACGTGCATTTACTCCAGCCTAAATTTACACTGGTGTAAAATAATTTGGTATAAGCCCTTTTGGGCAGGCATCTATATGCATGCTGGGATTAGGAAGCAGATTTGTACCCAGTTTCCTGCAGCCCTGCAATGGGCCCCTGCCATCACCGGGGGCAGCTTTAGGCTCTGACTGCAGCTGCCAACCTGGCAGCCATCTTCAAAAGCCAGCCCAGCTCTCTGCTCTCTAGCCAGACCCTTCTTTGCCCAGGCGCAGTGTTCCAAGTGCAGGGACAGCACGTAACAACTCTCTATGGCCGCTCTGCACCTCCACCCCCCACTGTGGCTGCTTCAGCCCCTGCCTCTGTCAACAACAGCTACCACCCTGTACTCACACTGGCCACCACACTGGCCCTACAGTCTCACTGCACCAAATACCACCTGGACCATGGCCAGCTTGCCTTTCCTGGCACCACCACAGGAACAACTAGCTCACTGACTGCCATCCCAGGGACACCACTGCTGCCACACTGCTTCTGCTGGTAGGGACCAATGAGGGGCTCCACAATGCCAGTGCCAGGGACACCGTCAGCATCCTGGGCCTCCAGACCTGCCACCTCTGGGCCTCCCAGGCCACCCAGCACTGGTGGCTGCAAGTCATCCAGCACACTTGGGACAATAAGCAGTGGATGGATGGCTTCTTTGTAACCTGTGCCACCTACTAGGACCTGATCCAGCAGCTCTGGCCCCACCTGGAGTGGCAGAACATCAGCATGTGCCTGGTCCTCCCTGTGGACATCTGGCTGGCCCTTGCTGTACTGAAGCTGGCCATGCCCACCAGTCTCTGGTACATTTTATACCAGTTTGACATGGGCAAGGCCACCACTGGGGAGGCTGTCCTGGAGGTGTACAAGGCCCTCCAGAATATGTTGGAGGACACTGTGCTCTGCATCCATGACCCCTTGGTGGTGGTAGCAGCGTTTTCATGCCTTGGGTTTCCCCTACTGCATTGGGGTGCTGAACAGGACCCACACCCCATTACCTGCCTGCCCCATGGAGAGTACCCCTACTACAGCTGCAGGGGATTTCACCCCATGGTCCTGCAGGCTCCCATGGACCCCAGCAGTATATTCAACCACACAAGCACTGGCTGGGTGGGCAGCTCCATGACTCCCTGTTGGGACGCTTAGAGAGTGGGTGCTTCTTGCTGTGGGTGCCAGACCTGCAGTTGGGAGGCATCATTATCCCACCTCTGCTCATCAAGGACCCTGCCTACCTGCTCCTGCCCTGGATGATGTAGCCCTACACTGGTCACCTGGACCCCTGCCAGGCCAGCATGTGGACCTGCACCCTGGTGGAGTGCGCCTTCATCTACTTGAAGGGCCACTGGGTCTCTCTTAGCACCCGCCTCAAGGTCACTGAGGAGAACCTTCCTTGGGTCATTCTTGCAGCCTACATGCTGCATAACATCTACAGGGCCCAGGGGGAGCTGTTCATTGAGGCCTGGATAGAGGAGCTGCAGTGCACGGAGGATGTTTGGTAGCAGAAGAATCACATGTGATGGCAGTGACAGTGGTGGGCCCACCTACTGAAGCCCTAGGAAAGCCACTCACCTGCTATCAGGGCTGGGGCATCACACAGACCCCTCCATCCCCAACACACACAGCCCCCTCCCCCAACCCTCCCCAGCCCCATCACCACCCATCCCACCCACCAATAATAAAAAAACCTCTTCCCTGTGCAAACTATTTAAAAAGTGATTTTTGTGGTGTCTCAGAGAAGGGGGTTGTGGGGAATGGTGGGGCTAGGTGCTCAGTACTCCAGCCTCTGGCCCTTCCCCCATGAGTCCAGACACTGCAGTGAGTGCAGAGGGTGGGAGGCTGGCCCAGGGGTGATGGCAGGGCATTATCCTCTGGCCTGGCTGGCTACCTCTCTGGTTGGCAGAGTCCAGGCCCAATAGGCTTGGTGTGCAGTCCTAGTGTCACTCCAGGCAGCTCTAACTCTGCATGCATGTGGAGCCAGGGTGAGCAGTGGGGCTAGGCCCATGCATGGAGGCTGGGTGGTGCTGGACCCAGGGTGGAGGCCAGGCCAGTCATTCCTGGTGGCTGGAGGCAGTGGAGGACCTCCTCCCAGGCCAAGGGGGCCTGCTTTGGGGCAGTGGGTGGCTGCCAGGGGGCATGCAGGGTTAGGGCCAAAGGCTGGGAAATAGGCAGCGTGAACATGACCACCAGGGCAAGAACAGTGTCCAGCACCTAATGGTCATCATCCATGGCCTGCATTACCTGGCCCAGGATGACATTCTGCTCCTGCAGTACCTGGAGCCAGTGGAACTCTCAGTCTGCCTGGTCCTGCATTTCCTCACATCAGTCCCACACCTCTTCCTTCTGGCCCCATGCATCCCTGCAGGTGAGATTCTGTGCACAGTAGGCCTGTGCATCCTATACACACCTCCATGACCACTGCCAGCAGCTGGAGGAGGAGGATGTGGTCCATTGCGTGCCTCTGGTGGAACTGGTGAATCTGCAGAGCCCCAGTGATGGATAGCAGTGACCCTCAGCCAGCATCCCCACTGCTAAGTGTGGCCTCTCCCCTGCATCCAAATGCAGGACCTGCATAACCATGAGACAGAAGCTTTTGTGAGAGTTTGCAATTCAGAGATAAGATGATTTGTACCAGGGACCATGTGCTGCTCAGCCTCAGATTGGGGGTTGGTCAAGCTAAAGTGCCCACCATGGTAAGTTAGGCAGGTAAGCCCAGGCCCAGGGAGCCACCAGCCAAGCCCTCCATTTCCATACACTTCCTTGAGGCCAGTGGGTTGCTGGGTGCTGACCAGAGGCAGCCTGCCTCCCCTGCCCCATTCCCAGGGCAGAGCAGGACAGGACAGGTTTCTGGCAATACCTGCTGCCACAGCTCCAGACCCCACTGTCTCTGCTCTCCTCCTGCAGACCCACCGTTCTGCTGCACTGATGCCCAGCCTACAGCACCTTGGCTTGGGGGGTGTAGGGTTATGGGATGGGGAGCTGACCATGCCACTGCTCCCTCCCCCCAAAGGGGGTCTCTTCAGGGAGGCACCCAGGTCCAGCCCCCTGAGATGCTGCCACTGGGCCCAGAGTGTGCCCTTGTTGCATGTACCCCAGGCAATGCATGAGGAGCTCTTTGCACAGGCTGAGGGGTGCCCAACCCACTATGCCTTGCTGATGATGATACTCATGGTGCACCAGGTGCACCTGTGCCCTTGCTACAGGACCATGAGCTATGATGGTGTGGGGGGCAAGACTAGGATGCCCTAAAGCCACTGCTGCTGCTTTGAGGGCTATGTGTGACTTTGATACATGACACTGCCCCTCCTGCTGAGGAAGACATTGCTACCAGCATCAATGTGTTCATTGCTGTGAGAGGCTCATGCCCACCTAGCTGCAGGAGCATGGACAGCTGAAATAAAATTTAGCACTATCTCCTGACTGTCTTCATCCTGGGGGGGGGTGGGACCCAGGGCCAAGGAAGTGTGGCTGCGTCAGGTGGGGAGAGGGGGCAAGGGGAGGCGAAAGCAGGGAGGGACTGCCCTCCATCCAGTGCAGGGCTTACCACATGGCCAGGGCCAGCTAGGGGTCCTCCCTGCTAGCCATGGTATCCAGCTGAACCTAGTATCCTCAGCCCATGGGGCATGCTGTGCACGCACCTGGCTGGGGGGGCCCACAGGGAAGAACTGGTGCTGCTGAGAGCCAGTGATGTCTTGGCCAGCCACATCTCATGTCTGGCCCTGGGGCTGCACAGCTGGCAGGGCAGGCACTGACTAAGACTCCCCAAACTGCTGGTGGAAACTGTAGCTCAGGGTCTGGGCAGGAAGGTGCACTGCATGCCCAAGGGTCTGTTCTTCAGTGATGTGTCACTGGAGGTACCAGGCTGGGGTTGTGGGGTACAAAAATGTCTGTCAGTTGCTGCATAAAGGGCATGGACTTACAGGCATGGCCAGACTGATGATTGTGAAAGACCTTGACTTTTATGTGGCACTGCTGTGCCAACCATATGTGCCCACACTGCTATATGCAGCCTGAAAGGGTCTCATAAATGTGAGTGTTGGAGCCCTATGCCTCTCTCAATCTGATGCAACACTTCTTCCTCGCCCCACAGTGCCAAAAGATCACCAACTTCCTCCTGGCTCCAGTTGGGGCCCTGGGTGGAGGGCACAGGTGTACAGATACTTGTGGTCACAGGCCTAAGTGAGGAGAAGGATGCCATGCTGGATGCCGTGCAAGCTCTCTGGGCCCTTACACAGCTTTCCCTGGACTACAGCCTGCAATACCCTGAAGCACCTGCAGGTGCAGTGGCAATACCCTGAAGCACTTGCAGGTGCAGGGCAGGCTGCTGGGATGTGCTGCAGGCAGGTGCTGCTGGTCCTGCTGCCCAAAATCTGCATGCAAGCAGCCCAAGGGTGGATGCAGCTGGGTTGGGGGGGCTTGAAAAGGTCTGGCCAGAGGCTGCAGAAGCCTGCAGCACCCTTCAGCACTCTTCTGGCCCCGTTGGCACTGCCTTGGCAGTTGCGCATCAGTGCAGTGCCAAGCAGCAGTTCTGGGGTGCTGGCAGGCAGGTCAGAAGGGCTTCTGGCCTGCCCATTGGGATACACAGGGCCTACACTGTCCTCAGGCTCCTCGGTGGATGTGCCTCAGAGCTCAAAATGTCTGCAGGCTTTTATGGCCTGCAAACGGGGCTTCCATAGAGGCAGAACAGGCCTGAGCCAGGAGAGGCTCCTAGCCTACATTCCTGGGACTTGCCTCAGGCTGGCCTCCTAGGCTAGGGACAGACATTACACATAAACCAATTTAAGTGATCAGAAACTGGTTTAAATCTGTAACTGAAAAGATGTTCAGTGCAAATAAACCAGTTTGAAAATGGTACTTTGGGGGCCCCACAGAGCCAGGCAAAGAGGCTGTGGCTGCAGTTTAGCCCACCCACCCACCTGGCAGGTTGGATGGCTCTTTGCCTGTTCCGGCTGCAAATTTCAGCTGCCACCCATCTTGCTGTGTCTGGTGTCCCAGGGCTTTCACTCCACAGTGTAAGTGTGCCCCACACAGGCTGCTTTGTACCACACCTTGCTGGGATTGTCTCTGGTGCCAGCTTAGGGCTTTTTGGAGCTAATCAATGGGCATCTGGTAATGTCCTTTCTTTGGAAAAAAGTTGTTTCAGAAGAGATTGAAATAATGAGAGAGGCTTTGTTCTGTCTTATGGGGTGATAATCAATTCTCTGTGTAACTCAGTGCTCCATTATTAACTTCCTGATGGCTCCTCACTGGTGCGGGGGGTGGGGAACCCCTCCCTAATCAGAGCATCCTGCTGGGGCCTGGCCATGCCCCCCCTCAACTCAGCACTATGGAAGGGAGAGATGCTCTAGGGCCCCTAGCCTGAATCACTGAAGGCATGTGCCTGCATTTCTGGAATGAAAAGGCAATGTCTATCCACCTCCAAATCAGTTCAAGCTTTGCAGGTTAAACTGACCTATGAAGACTGAATCAATTTAGGCTCTGGATTTTTGAATGTCTGTCCCTAGCTCCAGTGGCTGAGCAGACCTGGGAGCAAACTTGCTCCTGTGTCATGTCTACACAAGCATTACTGAGCATTGATTAATCCCACTTAAATTTGCTACTTGCATTTGAAAGTAGCAACTTTAAATTGGACTAATTGTTCTTACTGTGCAGTGATTGTGCACACATGTAAACAAGTGGATTTACTGCATAGTAAAGTACACTAATGATCAGTACCACATTTTGTATAGACACACTCACTGATTCTGTACACCAGCCTAATCTAGCATGCTGGGTCTGGGGCCATGTACTGGGCCTGATCAGGCATGGAGGGTGTGAGCCTGTGGCTTAATCCAGTACAGCAGGTGTGCACCTGCGACCTGGGCCTAATCTGGTGTGGCAGGTCTAGAATCATGGCCTGAGTGGTGGATCCAGGGCTGCATGCCAAATCCAGATGTAGACAGACCCCACACACTGGCCTGATTTGGCCCTCAGGACCATATTATTTTGGAAGGCATGTACTCCATACGTCCTAAATTTTGGTGGTGGGAAGAGCAGTAGCAATGTTAATTGCCATGGTTCTCAGAGCTGCAGCAATTGCCAGAAAGAGCAGTGGATGTGATATACCTTGACTTTAGCAAGGCTTTTGATAGTATCCTACAACACTGTTGCAAACAAGCTAATAAGGTACAGGTTGAATAAATGGACTGTAAAGTGGATAGAAAACTGGTTGGGTCAGTGCACTCTAAGGGTAGTAATCAATGGCTCAATGTCTAATTGGCAGCTGATATCAAGTGGAGTGTCCCAGGGGTCAATACTGGAAATGGTTTGTTCAATATATTCATCAGCAGTCTGGCAGTTGTGGTGGAGTGAACCCTCAGCAGTTTGCAGATGACATCAAGATGAAAGGATTAATAGATACACTGGAGGGTAGGGTTAGGATTCAGCGACCTAGACAAATTGGAGGACTGGAACAAAAGAAATCTTATGAAATTCAATAAGGACAAGCGCAAAGTCCTGTACTCAGGACAGAACAATCCCATGCACCCATACAGGCTGAGAACTGACTGGTTATGAAGCGGCTCTGCAGAAAAGGACCTGGGGGTTATAATGGACAGGAAGCTGAATATGAGACAACAGTGTACCCTTGTTGCAAAAAAGGCTAACAGCATTCTGGGCTGTATTAGTAGCAGCATTGCCAGCATATTATTCCTCTTTGTTAGGCACTAGTGAGGCCACATATGGAGTACTGTGTCCATTTACAGGCCTCTCACTATAGAAAGAATATGGATGAATTGGAGAGAGGCCAGTGAGGATAATTGGTTAGAAGGCTGGGGTACATGACTTCTGAGGAGAAGCTGATGAACTGGGCTTATTTAATCTAGAAAAGAGAAGACTGAGAGGGGATTTAATAGCAGCCTTCAACTACCTGAAGGGTGGTTCCAAAGAGGATGGAGCTAGACCGTTCTCAGTGGTGGCAGGTGACAGAACAAGGAACAATGGTCTCTAGTTGCAGCAAGGGAAGTTTAGGTCAGATATTAGGAAAAAAAACTCTCCCATGAGGAGGGTAGTAAAACACTAGAACAGGCTACCCACAGTGGTTTTGGAATGTCCGTCCTTAGAGGACCTAGCTAGATATAGCCATGGCTGGGATGATCTAGTTGGGGATGATTCTGTTTTGAGCAGGGGGTTGGACTACATGACCTCCTGCAGCCCCTTCCAACCCTAATTTTATATGATTCTGTAGTGCTGTAAACACATGCTACCATTTTTTCCCTACTTCCCAATATCCAGACATATGGGGATCCCTATTTCTCACATATAATGTGCACCCCAATTTTCACCAGTTGGTTTTGGGGGACAAGGTGGACGTTACATACAAGAAAATATGGTATATTGTCCTGTTAAGGATTCATTAGCAGAGTTGTGTGAAATCATCCACTTATTCTCTATATGGCTTGTGTGAAGTATTTTGCTATCAAAATATAGTAGGTACTGCAAACCTAAGTGTTTTTTCAGTCAGTGGAGTTTGAAGAAGTAAACACAAACAATATAAATTAAGCAAAGTCTCATTTAACAGGTGGTATTTTAGAAACTGCATCTGTTAAAAATTTTATTGGGATGCCTGTTTTATGACACATCACAACTGGCTATATTAGTTATACAGAATGCAATCAAGTCTCATCAGTAGTCATCTGTGCTCTCAGTTGGCACAGCCAAATGAAACGTTGAATATGTGAGAAAAACAGAGACATCACTTTTCATATATCTTTTTGGATTTGTGAAATCTCTTATATTTTAGTAGCAGTCAGTGTTATTGTTTACACCATATTGCATCAGATTCATGCGGGAGCACAGAGAGGTTAGCCATCAGAGAGCTGGTGACCTGCCCCCAGTACAAAAGGGAGCTGCACAGCTGCTAGGTATAGTTTTTGGTCAACTATATTTTCAGGGCTTTTGCACAATATTGCTGCCCCCTTGTGCTGAAATTGAATTGCAATGAACATAAATGAAGTTGTACATCTTGGAGGGACTACTGAATCATTTTCAAGCATACACAGTATGGCAAACTTAGTTGCATAGGGCAAAAACTTAGACATATAGGGTGCCTGTAAACAAGCATGGAAGCTGCTCCAATGCATTGTAATTACAACACTTTGGAGCAGACTCAATTAATCTGGAGTGGTAATTTGGCAATTACCTGCTCCAGGAGCCTCCTGCATCTCATGTTTCTGCATCCCCACTGCCATTTTGAAGCATGGGGATCCTAATACATAAGACACTGTGGTGCTTTAATTAAAGTGGCTGTTAAGTACCACTCCCGCTCCCCCACCTCCAAAGCACGTGCAAAAGTGCCCTATATAGTCATTTTAGTATGATTCACATGAATCTCTGGGATGCAGCAGAATGTTACTTCTTGCCTTAGAATTTTGTCCAATGTCTCTCACCCAACTCTATTTTGAAAACTCTCACAGACTCGGGATGTTGCTTCTATCAAAGGGAGAAGGCAATTTAATTACAAAATATCATTTTAAAAGACTGAATATGATTTATAACTATATTTTTTTGTTTATATAGCCTTTGCATTTGCTTCATATTGCTCTGACAATCTTTGCTGAGCAGCTGACGTTAAGTAATTTGCATACCTTTATAACAACTGTCACAGAGTTATTTCAGCCTTAGACTGAGAAATGAGTTTCAAAATAATCTAGTATTTAAGACGTCATGATTTTTCATCAAGGCCCATCAATATCTTCAATTACAATAGCAGCAAAAGAGTAAAATTCATTCAGAATCCTAATTACTACAAAGAAGTAATTCTATTATTAAATAGTGTTACAAATAGTGCATCTAGATGGGCAGTGTGAAGAGAATTTTATTTTCTTTATTTGCTTTTCCTGCCTTACAGCATCATTTTGAATTGGGAAATGAGACACTGAAGGTAAAAAAAAAAAGTGAATATTTCATACTATAGTTTATTAATCTAGTAACCATACCCATGACTCCCAAACGCCCTTTGTGAATCAAACAGTTTTGGATTGGCAAAACTCGTATGGGATACAGGTAACTTTATTGATTACTCAATGCCTCAAGCCCATGAAAAAAAGAGGAAGCACTGTAATAGCAAAGGTCTAATCTTATGAAACCTAGTTACAGCCACATGGTTTCTATCACAGCAGTTTAAAACTTCTTACACATGCCTTCAAGATTCTCTCCTTCTTAGCTAGAAACACCATGCATTAGTATGTTGAGGTTCTTCACTGTGCAAATGATTCCATCTTGTGAAAAAAAGATTGATTCATTCTTTATTTTTGAAAGACAATGTGTAGATGGCTAACTCCAGGAGAGACTTGATCAAAGTAAAATGCCTAGGTCATGGTAAGAAGAGGATTTAAGCTATATGGCTGTACCTGTTACAAGCTGTTGCTTAGCTTAGGCAGCTTCTGCTCAGTATGATGGGTATTGTGCAATACATTTTGACATGATTATATTGCATTTATACTAAGAAACCCAGATAAATTAATATAAACAAGTTTTCTAGCATATTAGTTAAATTATGTTACAACTTTCTAGACTCATTCACCTCTAAGGTAGTCCTCCTTTGGTCTAGTTTAAATCTCTGATAAAATTAATTTTGGGCTTTGTTATGCTTTATTTTAGGTGGCTCAGGGACCTGGATTCTCCACACATTAAGACATGTAAACTAGTTTTAAGCACCTTAAAACAGCCTTAAGCAGGATCTCTGGTTATGACCCAAATATTCTTTCCTAATTAAATAATTAAAAAATATAATATTGTATCTTGTTTAACTGTAATGTTCAAATTCAGAGGCAGGGGAATCAATTTTTAGTTTAAGGTATATATCTCTACAGACAAACAGGGACACTTACTAGTACAGTATTTAAGTCATCTAATCTCTGAACGCTATCTTGAGTTGGCCCAGTTGTAAACTAGTACCCGGTCCTTCTGGAGGGGAGTTAAAGAAATGAAGCGAGCCATGCATGATCCTTTGTTGCATGTGATTGGCTAGAGATACTAGTATGCCTTAACCACATTGGCCTGATGGACATCCTAAGGTTAGAATAGAACTTTGACCTGAAGATAAACAACACTTTTGCCAGAAACAGGTGTTTAATGAAAATCCTCTCAGAAGTTTGCCACAAAATGTATCACTTAGTCCAGTACCCCTATATATAATCTTCCTCTCTGGTTTCATGGGCTGGAGGGCCTCTAACCACTTTAACTACCTCTAAAGAATATTGCAAGAAAAATGCTATATCAAAATCAACACGGTTCTATTTCTTTTTTTTTCCATTTTCATCCATCTAGGAGTCAGTATCATTCTGAAAAAGAACAATTTGTCAAATTAGAATCAGACCCAAGTAGGATAGACGGCACTTGCCATGGCTGACATAGCATTTCAACACTTGGCTGAATATAGCATTGGAGAGGATTTCAATGGAAGTGTAAAACTAATTGGTCATGTCATCAAAATTCATTTTCTGTTATCTTCAGTACTGTAAGACAAATTATTAACACTCCCTTATTCTTGATAATCCTGTCATTCACTGGAAAGCCCTGTCTTTTTTATGGGGTCATTGATCAAATGGCTTCTCAAAAATGAATTGCCACAAGTTAAAAACAACATGGTATTTGTGTAAGTAAAGTTGAATTTTTCCCCTTGGTTAGTGCCAGTTTCAAAAGAAAATTAACCTTGATTTTTTTTAACAGTGTAACATGTTGTATGGGCAAGACAATTTTCTGGTGCTCAGTGAGCATGTCTACATGAGATGCTTACTACGGATTAGACTAATAACACTGCACAGGAGTGTGCTGGTCAAAAACTGTGCCAATACACTACTGTACCATGTTATTAGGCTAATGTACAGTAAGCATCACAAAATAACTTTGTGCCTGGTGCTACTGTGCAGTAACTGCATTTACTGCATATTTAATAAATACTTCGTAAGTCAAGTACTAAACTAAATGTGCAGTAACTCAGGTGCATTAATGAACGTGTAGGTGTGTCCAGTGAAATACAGTATATAATATCAGCGAAAACATTCATTCTTGTGGCATCTTGCAAAGGAACCATGTTTAAAATCAGAATGTTTATCATTCCGTATTAAGATGTTAAAAATGATTTTGGCATAAAATGTAGCATACAAGCTCTTAGCACAAAAGGACATGTTTGAATAGCTATAGTTTTTTCCCCCCCTTTTTAAATCTAGAACTTTAAAAGAAAAAAAAAGGAAAATTGTACTTATTGTACTGTAAAATATGTATTTTTATTTAAATTAAAATAAAACAAGGAAATACTTTTATGGTCTAATTGCTTTCAGCATGAGAAAAATGATAGGGATTATTATGTTGAAATAATAAACAATAAAATGTGGCTACTACCTTTAGTAGTAGCTATTTCTCCAAAGTAGTTCAATTTCACATCCTCAAGAATACTATTGCAAGATACTGTGTTTCCAGAAAAGAAGACCATATAGTTTGCAATGTCTCTCCTACTTGCCTTCCTATACATGTTTGAATCTAACTGAAGCAGAATACTCTGAAAGGCAAAATTGTTCATTAATTTGCTTCCACCTATTTTCATCCCATTAAACCAGAGAGGTGGTGGAAGCTCCATCCTTGGAGGTTTTCAAAACCTGGCTGACAAAGCTTTGGCTGGAATAATCTAGTTCAGGATGATATAGATGGTCCTGCTTTGAGCAGGGGGTTGGACTAGATGACCTCCTGAGGTCCCTTCCAACCATAACTTCCTATGATTCTGTGTCTTTTTTCCTCTGAGTTTTGGCCTCATTTCTATTTCCTTCCATATTTGTTTTTTGGTTTTTGTTGTTGTTTTTAAACTCCAACCAACTTCATGTATTTTTTGCTCATCTGCCACCTTTTCTCTATTCAAATCTCATCTTAAACCTACCCTGTAGATTTTTATGGACATTTTTGTATATTTTTACAGGGGACTTATTTCAAATGTGTTCTAGACATATTTCCACTCTACAATATATAAAATCCAGTAGCCACACATACAAAGATTTCAGTATACACTGGAACCCACATTTATGGTTAGACTTGGGTGCATAGATTGCTGACAATGGGACCATTAGGATACCTTTATGCAGAAAACTATTATAACTAAACTTTTATGACTTATAACAGTTTAATTTTACTCAATGTTTTTAATAGCTTGCCTATATATTTTAGAGGAAAAAAAATCACTAAAATAAATAATCTGTATTTTAAATTTGTATTTTTAAAATTACTTTCGTGGTAACATTTAATTTTTTCCTTCCAATTTAATTGCCAATTAAATTTTTATAATTATTATTATAATAAATCAGTCTATAGATTATAGTCTAAATTTCAGGTCAAAGACTCCTTGATGCATGATTGTAGGGTTGCATATCATATCCAATTACACCTTATTGCTGTTGCAGGGGGAGTCCAATTCTGGGCTCCCTCTGCATCAGCAAGGAGCAGGTTCTCAGCTGCAAGGGCCACAGCCAGCTGGGACCAAGAGTCCTGCACCTGACAGGGCTCTCAGTCCTGGCTGTGTCACATGTACAGCCAAGATGGAGAGTCCTGTCAGCTGCAGGACTCTCAGTCCCCCACAGCTGTAGGGTGCTGCTGTGCTCTCCCATCTGTGAGGTGTAGGGAGAACCCCCACACCTCTGTGGCTGAAGAAGCACATTAGCTGCTATGTCCCAGCCCCAGGTGATGCCCCAGGTTTTAGTTGCTAGTTACTTTGCATAGCTGATGCCCCTGAGCTGCATTCCTGTGCACTATCGTTTATTTGCATAAGGCATGCACAGCGTGGTGAGATAGTTCTGGAGGGCCTGGCTTTTTCACTTTCTGCTTCAATTACCAAAACAAAGCATGCACAATGGGATAGGGATTTTGGAGGTAAAGTGTAAAATGATTGATGTGTGAATGTTAACTGCATTCCTGAGGTGAGTGAGAGTGATTGGATAGTAAGAAATGTAGTGATGGATTGACTGATGGCACAGATTGGATACTGATTGGTTCAGGCCTATGAGGTGATCTATAAGGTCCAAGTTGCCAGAGATTCTGCAATTGATTAGTTGTGGTTGAGGTGGTGTATGTGGATTAATGTATGTTGGTTGAGGAAGTCTGTGAGTGGATCTGTGGATCAGTGGGTCTGCATCCTGTGTCTTTAAAATGAAAAGTGTGAATCTTCATGTTTTCCTTCAGAGTGCTTTGAGAGTTTGAGAGAGTGAATGCAAGCTAGTATGGTTGCCCATGGATGGGACTCAACTTCTGTTACTGAAGGATCACTACTGCAATTGCCTTACATCTCTCTCTGTATTGTATCAGTCCAGGTTTTTTGTTCCCCTTTTGTTGTTATCTCACTTTATTCTCAGTAATAACCAGCTTTGTTTAATAAACTCCTGTGTGTGTACAAATCATTTAATCAGCAAACCAAACTGTGCTGCTAGCTTGCTCTAAATAGCCCAAAGCTCAGAGCAAGTCACCCAACTGCCAAGTTGGGCCAACAAGTACCCAAAGGGCATATCTACACAAGACACATTAATGCACATTAACCTAATTTAAAGCACATTGTGGGTATGCATCTACATGTGTGCACCTCTAATGATCATTAAAAATGGTGAAATTAGACTAACTGCAAATGCAGGTATCAAATTAAAGTGCATTAACACACGTGTGGACACAACCCAGCACTCACTTTTGTGGATCTGCCCAGCCACTAAGGGCACATGGCAGGAATGCAGGGACTTGGCCAAGTCTCTGCACAAGTAGACATGTGCTTGATGCACATTTAATTTGGTTGTGCTTAAATGCACATGTAGACATGCACATGTGGTATGTTTTATTCAGCCACCCCTTTTGCAAGACAGGTTGTGCTGCCTGCTGATTAAGGGCCTCATTGTAATTAAAAATATTAATCATTTTATTGAGACACGCCCCTTTCTAGTCAACACAGGGATGAGACATGTTCCCCAACACCTGGGAGACAGCAGTAGCTGCAGTCTCCCAACCACAAACTGCTTACACATGCAAAGTAAAACTGAATACAAACCATCTATAAAGTTGTTATATATTTTCAAGCAATAATTTTATAGCTAGTTGAACCTTTTTTAAGGTGGAATAATTCATTTTCATGTGTACCCAGTCTAAACGTATTGCACAATTATGGCAATTGTGCAATGATATAACATGTAGAAGGGCCTTAATTCTATGTGGTGGGCATTAAAGTCTAAAAGCTTAAGTTCCATGCTAGGATATATTGTTTGACGGTCAATGGTATGGTACTGTTAGTTGATTGCAGAAACTCAAATTCAAGTCATTGGATAAAGGAAAAGTGAAAAAAAATCCTCATTTTATGAGTTGTTGAATGTTTATACTGAAAGATAATGGCACAGCCATTTTCTGGTGATGTTTTGGCATCTTTGGATATGTGCAGACATTACACTTAGATTGACCTAACTGGGGATAGATGGATTTAATGCCTATCTATACAGATGTTCAGGGAGGTTAGATCAGCATACAGTCTTCCTACCCACCCACCCTAACCTGGCTATTTTTAGACCTCCAACCCTGCCAATGCCCCCACACCATGGACCCATTACCCACTCCTGCAGATCTTCCAGCCCCTGCAGACATGCCAAACCTCCCATAGATATACTAGTTCTCCCTGATCCTGATGACTCCTACCCCAGCCCAAAATTACTTAGATCAGGTTCCAAGTAAGGCTCCTGGCACAGGCAAATATATGCACAAGCTGGACCCAATCTACAGTTATGCAGATTAAATCCTCATAATCAGAGATCCTGGTTTTCTTTGATAACAAATAAAATCCCAAATTTTCTGATTTAAAAAGTAACCGAAACTCCATGTTTGCCCTGATTAAAATGAAACCAGGATCCCTGCTTATGATCCTAAGTTCAGTACCTAAATGTTTGTACATACCCTTTGTGCCCAGAAATTTGTGTATTCTTGCCCAGATCCCAGAATGCAACTATATTAGGCAGGATTCCTATTCCCTTAGAAGATGATCAAACTGCAGTTTGCACCAATTTTAAGTAACCTGACTAAAGTGTAAAAGTGATTCTGTTACTCAACTGAACAAAGATTTCTGGGTTTCTCTGGAGGGCAATCCTGTGCCTCTAATGCATTCACTCCTACACAATATTTGGGTCACTCAAAGTTGGCTGCAAGCTGCACTTTGGTGATGACATAGGTGAAATAGAATTCTGTCCTAAGGTAGACTCTATTAGACTCTTAAGTCCCTTACATAATACATTTGAAGAAGAAGGGAACAACTTCCTTACCATTTTTTTCCTTGGGAAAATATTCAAGAATCTTGGAAATCTACCTTCATTCTTTGGTAGCATAGGTTGTGGTTTGTATGCTGTGGGCCCATGTGGCTTTTTTCACTTTATATAAATTCGGTGCCATTGCAAGGACTTCAGGTATTGGTGGACTTTTGGTCTTTTCTGTTGCATTTCTATGGTACACAGTTTAGTCTTACAAGAAGTGAAATACTCAAGTCTAACTTAAAGTCCTTAAACATATTTAACTTGGTAAATCTTAATTACCTAAGGTACTCAGCAGGTCAGATTGGATGAATAGGGAGTAACTCTGCCCTAAAATCTTATGTGATTGGCTTGTCTAACTGAAGGAGGAAGCCATAACGCTTAGCTTGGCTAAAATGAAGCAGATAAAAAACATTCTTTTTCTTTTTGCTTTTCTTTTCCTTTTCTTTTTTCCTTTTCTTTTTACTGGATACTAAGCAATTCTGGATACTAAGCAATTCTTTTACTGGATACTAAGCAGTTCTGCAGAGGGTATCTTATTTATTTATGATTTACTTTCACCTCAAGTGTACATGACTTGTGCCTCATTTACAGTGTACATATATGGTGTATAACCTCAGGCATACAAGCAGGCAGATGAAAGATTCAAACTAGCAGTACAGAAAGATAAAAAAAACCCTCTGGTTTTAGTGAGTTAAAAGTAGAATCCAAAGCTCTTCAAATTAACCCTTCTAGAGCATGTCAAAAACACACTGATACACAAATATTCTAAAACTATAGAGGACTGTGTGGAAAATATTCTAATATAATAAAATCTTTACCACTTCCATCCATTTGTCCATAACACTCCAGGCCACCTGTGCATGCAAGGCCTGGAGCCTTAGGACAGACAAACAGACAGGCAGAAGTGGAGGTGGGGGCCTAGGTGGGCGGGGACAGACTCTGCTCCCTACTGTGGGGACCAAGTGTGCAGGGGCATGGCTTGCCACCACGGGGCGGGGTGTATGCCTTGTGACTGTGGTGGGGTGTGGCCATCTGTAGGGAGCAGGCCGTGCTGCTGCAGGGTGCCACAAGGGGAGCAGGCAGGGGGCCGCGGGCAGCTCCTGTCGAATGCAGCACGCAGCCACAGGCTGGGGCATGACCCCATGCCCACTCCCTGGCCCGGCACGCTACAGTCATGCCCCCCCAAGCTTCATGCCCCTGCCACCCTGACAGCATGATGTGTGGGTGTAGGGTGCCACGTGGGGAGCAAGTATGAAAGGCAGACCCCACCTTGCATCCATGTGCTGCAGCTGGTGGGTGCTGCCTGCATTCCCCTTCCCACTCCCCTCAGGGCTGTCTGCCACCGTGCCCCTGCCCCCCTGCACCATGCACCCTCTGCGGCCCACAGCCAACAGGCAATCACCATGTTGGAGGGGTGTTGTGTGCGGCCACAGGGTGCAGTGCCTGGAGTGGGCATGGTGGTTTACTCCACCGCACATGCTACAGATGGTGGGTGCTGCCTTGTGCCTTGTATTCCCCTTCCCTGCATGGCACTCTGTGGCCACACACCTGTTCACCCCACTGCATGCCCAACTGCCTGCAGCTGGCATATGCTCCCAGCATGGGGGGGAGGTGGGGCACAAGGCAGCAGGGTGCTGTGAAGGGAACAGGCAGGGGGGCGCAGGCAGCACCCCAGGCTGCAACATGTGGCTGCAGGGCATGGTGCTCCCCCCTGCCTGCTCCCTGTACATCACCCTGTGGCCATTCCCCCCTCTTCCTGGGGAGCACCTGCCACAGGGTGCCATGTGGGAAGCTAGCACAGGGACCTCTCCCTGTGTGTGCAGGGGGGGGTGAATATAGCTGTAGGGTGCCACAAGGGCAGCAGGCAGGGGGGCACAGGTAGCACCTGCCAAATGCAGGACATGACTAGGGGCGCATCCCCCATCCACACTCCCCATGTGGCACCCAGCAGCTACGCACCCCTCCCTGCGCCAGAAGCACCCACTGACTGTGGGTGGCAGGGTGTGCAGGGAGGCTGGGGTGTGCAGATGGGTGTATGTGTGGTGTGTGATTGGGTCAGTGTGGTGTGTAGCTGGGTGTGTGTGTGGCATGTGAGTGGGTGTGTGTGTTTGTGGTAAGTGGCTGGGTGTTTTGGGGTGTGCGTCTGGCTGGGTGGGTGGGGGGGTGTGAGGCTTGGTAGGTGGTTGTGCGTGTGTGTGGCAGGTGCCTGAGTAGGTGTGATGTGTGGCTGGGTGTGTATTTGGTTTGTGGCTAGGTTCATGTGTGTGGCATGTGACATGTAGCTGCATGGGTGTGTGTGTGCGTCTGTGGGTGTGTGGGTGGGTGCATGTAACTGGGTGTGTGTGGCATGTGGGTGTGTGTGTGTTGGTGGATGTGTGTCTGAGGTGTAAGGGAGGCTCACAGGGCCAGAGTGGGGGGGATGTTGTCTGCAGCCGGATGTGAAGCAGCGCCAGTATAGGGCAGTGGGTGGTGGCTGTCTGTCCCTGCCACCCACCTGTTATTCTTGAAGGGCACTTTGCTAGTATATATGTAAAGAGCACCCCCACACCCCTGTGGCTATAGCAGCACATTGGCTGCTATGTCCCAGCCCCAGGTGATGCCCCAGGTTTTAGTTACTAGTTTTTTATATATATATATGTGTGTGTGTGTGTGTGTGTGTGTGTGTGTGTGTGTGTGTGTGTGTACATGTAAAGTAATTCCATTTATATCAACTTGAAGTTTATATACACACACATGTGCACGCATGCACACCTATATTTATATTATACATACATACATATACATATATACATATATACAGGAGATAGATATATATACATAAATATACATATACATATATTTATATATATTAATATATATCTATGTATCTATGTATAATATAAAAGTGTGTGTGTGTGTGTAAACTTCAAGATAATATAAAATGGAATTACTTTACAGAGTACAGCCAGCCTTGATAGATGGGTTAGCATCTTTCATCTCCATTTCACTAAAGGAAATGGCTTAGAAGAGTATCTTGAATCCCTGGTGGACTGAAAGTCAGACATCTGTTGCATGACCAGCATCATTGTAGCTTAGAATGCATATTGTATATGCTTAATATTTAAGTGGTCCTAACCTCTGAGTTCAATTTTTTTTTTCTGTTGTACTGCAGTACACAGTCATCAGTTCCGATTTAAGCAGCCTTTTAAATTTTAATGGGTCTCTTGCCTGTGTAAGAGCAGTGGGACTGGTCCTATTTGTGACTTCAAAATCTGTCTCTGAACTTCTAAAGATTTTATGCGTCCTCTTTTGTTAGGTCAAAATAGATTTAATTGGAGCTGCTACATTACCATTGATATAAAAAATACATCTCAAATACCAACACAGCTGCTTTATTTTCATTAGTGATACAACAGGAAGAATCTAGGTTTCTTACTGACCATTATATTTATAGATGATCAGCACTCTTCAGCTGCAGTGAATCTAAACTTAGTATATCCAAGGGAAGTGAGGTGGTCTAAGCCACCTTTCAAATCCTGCAATTCTGTCTTGAAGTGGGTCCAAAATAACCCTGCTATAAATCTACTGTAAACTATACTAGCTACAATAATGCCATAGGGATTGTACTTTCTCCAGGCATGTCTAATATTTTCTGTAGTAAGAGTAGGGTGGGTAGGGAATGCATGGGAAGCCAACTCTTACATCAGGGGAATCTTCAGTTGGCCTAAGAGAAACTTTGTGGTTGTTTGTATTAGTACCTGTGGGAACCAGCCAGAGCCAGGACTAAAAATATGGTCACTGATGACTACTTCATGTTATTTTCTGCTGTAAAAATATTACTTTCCTAATGGTACCTACTCTGAAAACAATGATGTAATAATAAGCCTTAGTTGCTAATAAATTATTAAAATAAATGTATATATCAGAACCCACAAAACAGTTATTAACCTTCAGGATGTAATGAAATATAAACAGGTCCTGTAATTTTTTTTTTGCAGTAATTATATAGTCATGCGAAAGAAAAGGGATAGGTCAGTCGTATGCTAGAGTATGGAAAGAATTTTGAAGTTTTAAAATTTCAGTTTAGAGTAGTAATTTTCAAATAGGGTATTAGCATTAAAGAATACCACCAGGTATAAGTTAGGTGTGAAGAGATAAGAAAATAAGGTAAGAAGATTAGTCAGGTTTGTCCTTGCCTGAATAATGCTGTATCCCCAATGCCCAGCCCTTCTGCAGGGCATCAAGCACTGTAATATATAAATTCTTTTGAAACTGGGTGCCAATCAAGTCACAAAATGTATGGAGGGCTGCATCAAGTCAAATGGGGGCTTCCTCAAATTCAAAAAGTTTGAAAACCAGTGGTTTATAAATTAAAGGGATTTGGTTTTGCTTACTGTACTCCACAAAGCACGTGTTGTATTACTCTAAAAATGATAGAGGTTAATCAAAGTGGCTGTTTGTCAATGTGCTTGCCATTTTCTAAACTGTGTTAACAGTGTTATCAGATTCACATCACACAGTTTGAATAAAATTTCAATTCAAATTAAGGGTTAATAGATGACCATGTGGGAGGTTTCATGCATTTCTGCACTTCTGCAGTAGAGATGGCAGGAGCACTGAGAAAGAGCAAGCTCAAGATACCTACCATATATACAATTTAAAATACCTAGTTTGGATTACCCTAATCTACATTAATTTTAATCCTCATTCAATGAAAATTAGTTAATTTGAACTAGAGCCAATTTTAATTCAGACTACAGATGTGCACGTGTCTACAGGTGGCTATAATCTGGATTAAACCAAGAAAAATGTAATGTGTGTAAACGCCCCATAAGTACAACTGACAATAAGAAGCCTTCATTTTAAGGAGTAAGGAAAATAGCCAATAAAGGACATCTTTCCTTCTGAAATTTAGGCAGAAATTAGTCACATAAATCCAAATCTGCAAGATGGGAAACTCCCCAACTCAGCTGTCACCTAACCTTGGGAACACGAAACTCCTCATGTCCCTCACTTTCTGACTTTAAATTTCTCCATATGGCAAGACCTGTCTCTCTGTACATGCTTAGAACTAATACAGTCTTGACAGATCTGACAGCTCAATGCCAAGCACATTTTAAAGTCTAATCAAGATTCACAATCTAGTCTGCCAAAATGCCTTAATTGCTTGAATGAAAAGGTTTCCTCAAAGATGACCAGGAATACTGGGTTTTTTCTGATAAAAAAAATCCCCAATTTTTGGATTTAAAAAAGTAGCCCCCAAATCCATATTTTTTCCATGATTAAAATGAAACACCACTATATCTATATAATAGTGGTGTTTCATTTTAATCATGGAAAAAATGTGGATTTTGAGTTCCTTCTTTTAATCCAAAAAGTGGAGACTTTTTTATCAGAGAAAACCAGGATCCCTGGAGATGACCAAAACACATGTGCACAATTGGGCTCCATATAGAATGCCGTGATAGCTGCATGGTGGAAGAGGTGCCTGCTTTTACTTAATGACTGATTAGTTAAAGCATTTGCCCACTAGGTAAGTTGCTCAAGTTTAATTTTCTCCTCTGCCTTTAGGACCCCTGCTATGCATTACATATATTATACAAGTGACTGGTTAATCACTGTGGCAGAGCACCTTCAGTGCCCTCTACTTTAAGGGAAAAAGCAGACAGCAGGACAACCAGCAGGTGTGCCATAGCCTAGGATGAGAAGGTCACATGGCCACAGACAAGGCCATGTGATTGGCGGAGACGGCTAAGTAAGCACCATTTTAACTCAGACCCTCAGGCTGGAGCCAGCAGTCTGTTGCTGGCAGCTGAAACAGCAACACCTGCTGAGTTGCTGCTCACCAAACAGCTTGGAGGTAAGGGAGGAACTATGGGTATAGTCAGAGGTTCCTATGAGTCCATAGGATTCCCAAGCCTCAGAGAGAAGGCTGAGGCCTAGAGAGAGCTATGCCCATCCTAGCAAAGGGGGCTAACAGCTTGTAGGCCTACAAAGGGGCCAGGTAGGCCATGATTAGATTGGGCAGGGGTGAGGCCAGGGGGCTCAAATGAGTCCAGTAGAGATAGGCCCCATGCAACCTTTCTGGGGACACTGGAACAGCCCAGATTGGGGTGCTGGCTCTATGGTGAGGCCTAGAGGGGGACCCCCTATAAAGTATGGAGAGCAGTGGCTGCCACACTGAAATTCTGATCCCTTTATTGGTCAATGTAAGGCTGGCTGGCTGTGATGAAGAAGGCTGCAATACAGCCTCTAGAGGGTGTATTGCAGAAAGGGGGGTCAGTGTCCAAGATGGGCCCAGAAAAGTGAGCAGCCCAATGATTATATCCAGGACCCAGAAAGGGGATTAGACCATGGGCAGGCAGTCCTGCTTGGTTATGGGTAAGACCAAAAATTGCACCCTGCCAGGGAAGGGTGGTCTGGTGGGGCTGTCCATGGCAGGTCAGTCCCCCAGAAATGCCAGGCTGGTTATCTCCTCAGTGAAAGGCAGGTAGGGGCACCTAAAAAACCCACCCACACCATCCAATGGGTTCTTAAGACCGCAGGACAGTGGGGCCAGTCATGCTCAGGGGAGGCACCTGAGCCCAGTGTGTGGGGGGGCAGGTACCTGGTCAAGAAGCACCTGAGCCCCATGTGAGGGCATAAGACCCCAGTGGTAGCCCATGAAAGGCAGTGGTAGTGCAGTGGGTCCCAGCAAAGTAACCAATTAACAGTAAGGGGCCAGGGACACCTGACAGGAGGCACCTGAGCCCAACGGGTACAAGACTCCAGTGGACCCAGCAAGGGGAACAGTAGTAGAGTTGGCCCTAGTGGTAGTGTGGAGGAAAACCCCCTGAAGGGGGCAGGTAGGCTCATGTAAGTCCTCAGATGTCAGAGGCCACAAGTGGGCCCAAGGCCAAGTGATGTGGCTCAGTGGGAGTCATGGATAAAAGGGGCAAGTAATTGCTTCTAATGGGGGAGCAAGAGATATGAGTTACCTGGAGAGGGGCTTGGGTCAGAGCTCTGCCCAGAGCAAGGGAAATTGGCTAGTTACCTTGAATATGAGGGCCCAAGTGGCTGTGCGCTGGCTGGCCAAGGAGTATGAGTAGAAAAGCCTCATGGCCTGGCCACTCAAGGAAGCAGGGTAGGTTGAGTGCGGCCTGGCATGGGGCAGCATGTAAGAGGCCCAGTGAGAGTGGGCAGAGTGTGAGAAGCCCTGAGAGAGCAGTTGGTGTGAATGAGATCATTGGGGCAAAGAGAAATGGATGAGGCCTACCAAGGGGCTCAGTTTGCTTCAGCCTCAAGCCGGAGCATAGAGCAACTCAAGGATGCCATCTATGAGGCATGGCACATAATAAGGAGAGTCCAGAGTCATGTGTGGACTCCTAGGCATCAGGGTCTTAAATAGGCAGCCTCCCACAGTGCCACAACTAGTATCTTAACAACAAGGCATGGCAGATGAGACTGAGCAGACTGCCCTAGACAGCAGGGTCAGCGGTATTGTGACCAGACCCGAGGAGTTACACCTGTCACAATCAGGCAATAAATTTAGACCATCCACAAATATAAAATAATTATCACATGATGATAAAAATGACTATTCAGCTATAAAAAATGCCAACCAGCTTTCAAGTTAGTCCTTGAAAATGTGTAACAACTCTATAATTAAAATTTGTTTCAGGCACTTAAATAATCAAAATTCTAATTTCCAATATGGAGAAGAGTGTCCTAACCATTGGACATAATATTTTCATGCACTTTATCCAAAGAAAGTTCAATGTAAATATAGAAGCCTTTCTAGGGACTTGAATATAGCTTTCTTTTCCTCCTAGGTCATTGTCCTCATCACTGGAAAGATTAACCTAAAACATATATATATAATATCTTAGCATGAGGTCGGGCAATAGAAAGGAAAAAATTGCATCAATGGCCACTGCAACAGGGGCTTAAGAATGCCCTGTTACTTACAGGGCAGTAAACAGACACAGGGAACCTCAGAAGCTGGGAACTGCTTACCAGGAGGCTGGAGAGGCTGAGAAGCAGAGGACTGGCCCCTTGCAGACACCCAGAGAAGGCAGGCAGTGCGTAAAGCAACAGAGCATTTGCCGTGATTCTGGGGGCACGGGGATAGCCCGAGAGACTGAACTCAGAAAGGGCCAGCTTGTGAGCTTGATGGAGAGGGTATAAGCCTGATGGAGGGCAGCTGATTCCCAGGGGCTGGGCTTCATGGAGATATAAGCAGACTGAAATCAGGAAAGGGGTACCACTGGGGAAGGCTTCCTCACTCAGAAGGGAAGAAGAAATGAGTGACTGAGTGAGAATGGCCAGTTAGGAGGATTTCAGGTCAGTTAGTCTGAGCTTGTGATGAGCTTAGTTGGTATGCTACCAGTTTTTGTTATAGCCCGGGAGTTTACCTTCAATTTTTTATTTTTTGGAGTTAATGAAAGAGTACCAGATTTGGGACTGAAGAGGGGGAGGATGTCCCATTTTGGGTACCTATGAACACATAACAGTTTGGGGATCCTGTGGTCAGATCTGGAGCCTAGGGTTGCACTTTTTTTTGAAAGCAGCAAGGATTGTATCTGGAGCCAGCAAGGGAAATTGAGAACCCTAGAAGGGTGGACTGGGGCTGAAGGCCCACCAGGCGTTAAAGGGCCCATGAAGCTGGAGAGGAGCCATCTCCTAGGCAGGGACTGAGGGCCAGTTGAAACTCTTATGGACAGAGAGGCCTGGAGGGGCCATTCCTTGATCTGGAGCCCAAAGATCAATGGAGGTTTTTAAAAAATCGGAATTTGGGAAGAGGCAGAGAATGAGTTGTAGGTAAAAATATAGCAAATACTATGTATACAAGGGCTGTGCGAAGCTTTGGTTGCTAATTCAATTCAGAGGAGATTTGGACCGATTCAGCCACTGAATCTCTGAATCCAAATTGAATCAGGATTCTCAATTTCCCTTGCTGGCTCCAGATACATTAACCTCTCCGAATCGATTCAGACCGATTCGAAGATTTGGCCATAGACACCGCTTTATATGTTTTTTCTACTTACCTCAAGGTACCAAGCATGTCTTATGAAAGCTGAGATGGTGGGGCACAAGGGGGACCACCCCCCTCCTGCTCCCCGGCTCAGTGGCTGGTGACTCCTGGGTCGGGGGGGGGGGGCACCTGGGGTCCCCCCGCAGCTGATCACCGAGCCAGGGAGGCACGGGGGAAAGGGGCAAAGTTAGTGCTTTCCTACCTAGTATCAGCACTTTTCCATACCTGCCCAGCACTCTTTGCTGATGCACAGAAATCAGAACCATGGCCTCCTTCAATCTCTTCACCCTTTTGAGAGGCTAACATATGTAGCTGTGTTCCTTCTAATATTCCTTTTGTTCAAGGGATCATAAAAGTTACATTACACACAGTTCCCAACCAGAGAGAAGACCTATTAACTGATTCTCTAACCTGTGCATTAGTTCAAGGACTGAATGAATTTTTGCTTCAAGCACCTGAATCAATAGTAACATTTGGCATTTACCATACAGTTCTGTCTGGTTTAGACTGATTTAAAATAATAATAATATATGTGGTGTTTCCTGTCAGTGTTGAGAACACTGGTTTTGTATTTGTATACAAAATATTGAAGTATGTATTTCTAGCTGTAAAAATGTAACCCTATAGATCAAAGGGTTTATATAAATGAAAAGAGGGCCTTTGCAAATTTTAGACTGTATATGATTCAGCTTTGGCAATCACCAGGGAAACGTCTTGTCTTTGGAGAAGGTTTGTGCAACCTTAATGTGGCATAATACAGATACATCTTCAGCCTCTAGGTCTGTGATTCCCAATCAGGTTGCCGTGGCACCTTGTGGAGCCTTGAGATGCTTTGAAGGGTGCTGTAGGGTGCCACACCTAACAGTTTGCAAACTTTTAGGACTGCAAAGTAGAAAGCCATAGCTGTGGTCTGAGTTCTTTCCTACAGAAAAGCTATTCTATAATTTTTATGTAGTCAAAACAAGGAGTGAAAACTAAGAGCTGGCATTTTTCGGGCTCTGTGTGTGTGGGGGCGGGGGGAGTACCTTAAACATAAAAAAGGTTGAGAACCACTGCTCTAAGTGATAAACACCTTATTGAGAATAGCCCAAGGGTGGTACAAATGAGAATTTATATTGGAGGTAATACATTTCCAACTTCAACGCAGTTTCTGTGGGTGCACTGAATTCACAGACTTCATCTGTATGTGTTAAGCAAGCAAACACTAAGAAACAAACTGGAAATGAATAAGTGGAATAAAATGTAGCACAATTCTCTTTTTTTCAAACCTTTTTTTTTTTGTGTAGTATGACATTTTCCTGGAGAGAAGTTTTTTTCTGTTCAAAAGAGCATAGAAAGACCATAACTATGGCTTTCTATTTAAAGTCCCTGGGTTATTGTGTGAATCATGTTTGCAAACCTAATGATTTGCATATTGTTAGGTGTGGCACCCTTCAACACCCTTCAAAGGATCTCAGGGGACAATAGATTAATATTTAACACACAAAACTATAATTCAGAACTATTTTTAAGTATAAGGATACCATATAAAGGATCCATTTTAAAGAACTATAAGTATGGTAATTGAAATCAATGAACTTCCATAAAGTATCTTGAAGATGTGAAGGTTAAGACTAATTTTAAAAATATCAAAGAAGGTCTTCCTATAATGATTGGATAGAAAACTCAGTGGGTAGCACTTTGTATTCCAATATAAGAAAAACAGGTTCAGTAATAACACTGGGTAACGAACTATTAAAAGCGGAAAAGATCTACATAAAAGTTCCCCAGGAGATCAAGGACAAACACTTACAGTCAAGCAAACATTGAGCTCCCTAAGGTTAAGGAGAGTAACAAAATGGTCTGGAAAAAAAAATAGACATTGAGCATTTCCAAATGCATCCACCCTAAGGTTCTGATCCAAACCCCACTAAAACTGATAGAAGTTTTTTTTTCCACTGACTTTAAAGGATTGGTCTCAAACCCCCTTTTTCTATTAGTAGAGAGTGAAGAAATAGTAACCACTTCATGAGTTGTTGCCTGGCTTTGAAATGGTCATCATTTGGGTCCCAAAGCCATGGCATATTGTACGGATATATTGGATAATTATTGATTGACTGATAGGTTCAATAAGGCTACCCTATAGATCTTCTCTTGCCATAAATAATATACAGGAACCTGCATAGTTAAATGAGATGTCATAATACAGTCAAATCAGGACAGCAGGAGAAAGGAATTACAGTGTAATGTTTGTTTCATCTTTATGACAAAAATGTTTGAAAGTTTCCCTCAGAAGAACTTTATGTGACGTCCTTGACTCAGAGAAATGAGATATTCATTTGTTATGTAGCATAAGCCAAGAGGAAAAAACTGTTATTGCCCTTATTATCATGAAATCTTCCTCTGGAACCAACAAAACTACTCCCAGCAGTAAATACAGGAACTTGAGGCATGATTTGCAGGATCATGGGCCAAGATGACCTCTTTCTTTCCACATAAATAAATAATAATACAACATAAAAACAAGTTTCTATTCTGAACGGGCACTGTACTATACAAGAATATTTCTGATATATGAGAGTCACATCTATCAACTTCAGTCAAAAAAAAAAGTTTTACTGCTTTTTCTTCTTATAACCTTGCAGTCAACAAGCTAAAGGAGACTGAAGTGTAAATTTTATTCCCGCTTATGCTTCAGAGTTGTTTACTAAATTCTAAGCAATTACACCTGTGCAAACCTAGTGACGGCATTTGGGGACACAGGTTGAGCAAGGGACTAATTTGGCCTA